>NC_092823.1:33224426-33824426 GCF_023375885.2 Dermacentor andersoni | reverse complement strand
TGTTTTTCTCTCTTTCTTTCCTTTTTTCCCTCTTTCTGAGGCTTTTTTTCTTTACTTGCGTCTTTCTTCGGAAGCCATGGCGCGTCGTTTCGAAGTACGTGACTAGGCACATTGATGGTTTGCGATAATGGCCGCCACAGCGCATGGTCCCGCTGAGATAACCCTCGAGGCGTTGATTGCTCCCGGCATCACGAAATCCAAGAGAACTACAAGCTTTTATTAGTCTGGCGGAAACTTGTGCTTCCTCTCGTGTGGGTTGCACAAGATTCGTATGCCGGTGGCCCTGAAGATGGCATCGCAACTATCGCTCGTTATCGATACTTTTGAAGGCCACTAGCGTTTCCTCTTTCTTATCTTTTCTTTTTTAATTTATTCCCATAGTAGCAATACCGCAGAAAATACCTACGATCTAATTTTGAGCCATAAGGATGGCACAGCGACATTCGAGGTGACGTTAATTAACGTTAATATAAAAGTAGCTCACCAGCTGCGGGACTTTAGTGCCACCGAGTTTCGCTGAAAGCAGTGCGTCGGGCACGCACTGCTTTTACGTGTACACGTGTACACTCTGTGCTCATTCTCTTTCTTCTTTCTGCGCCTCCACTCCCTTACTCCCAGTGAGGGGTAGCAAACTATGTGCTCGTCTGTTTGACTTCCTTGCCTTTCCTCTCCTCGCTTTCTCTCTGCCTCGGTTTTGTTGAATTCCAGTTTCCTCGCAGTCACCCTATAGCAAAAACTAACAGGAAAGCATTTCTCGCGAGAATGTCACCTTGAATTGTGGCCCAGTCGTCGCTTATGAACGCCACTGCGGATTTTCTTCCGCGCTCCAGTGTTTCTGGACCCGCATTGACAAAGCTTTTCGTTCGCATGTACATTTGCGCTTGACCGACCACCCACGCTAATGACGTTTCTAACATAAAGATTGCCTGGAATTTGCAGTTAAGAACAATTCTTAAGTGCTCATATTTGGTAATTCAAGCCAGAGTGCTTTTTTGTTTTTTGCGAATGCGAGCCTACTCTACGTTCAGTATACGGTAGGTGTAGCATAAATACTATACTATATGTACTATAGCGTTACTATATGTAACACGAATAGTGCAATCATGAAAGCAACACGGGAGAGCTATGGCTAGCCTCACGCAAAAGCGTGATTTCAGCGTTTTTTTTTTTTTTGCAATGGGGATATTTTTATTTTAAATGCTACAGTGCTTCTCTTTTTCATGTTGCTGTCACTCGTCAAATTACCTAATGCACAGACCGCCTGCGCATTTTTCCAAGGAAAAGAAACAGAAAACAATTATCGTACTATTTCCGATTCTAAAAAGGGAAGGTCCCACGCGAGCGCAACTAAGTCTTTTGTGCATACGACAATGTATCCCAAGGTTTTACTTGCAGCTTACAAATATAGTCACTTGGAAAGTACATATAGTGAATGCGTCCCCCCTGTAAAGCTACAACTTGCAGCATAACAGTTTATATTGATCCTCCAAACATAGAATAGGCTAATCAACAGTGGACCAGTGAGTGATCGGTCTACCTTGAACAGATAGCATATCGATAGTTTAAGTCATTCACAACACGACCCGGTAGCCTAGTGGCGGTGGCGTTCCGTTGTTGAGCTCTAGGTCGTGGGTTCAATTCCAGACGCAGCGTCCGTATTTAAATAAGGGCGAAATGTAAAAAGGCTCTTGCTCTGTCTCTTTTAAGGATATGTATAAAGTAATCAATACTGTACAGTATGCATGATCTGAAATTTTACCCAAGGAGGACGCGAGAAATGAACCCTCAGGGAAACCCTCTAATACAAAAATGCGCAAGTAGAACGCTTAATTAGTGGACAAGGGGTAGCAGATATGAACAAAATAAAATAGTGAGAATGAAACATAGTAACAATGATAGTATGCCTATGATTATAATAGCACGGTATGGGTAAACAACACGGAAAAAGCAGAACTACATGAATAATTGTTATAATAACTGCTACTGCGATTTTTTTAGAAAACAGTAACATAAGTGAAAATCCTTATTGTATTTCATTCATCAAACATTTCTGCAGAGCACTACGAAACAAAAAGTTTGTGGGATGATTTAATAGAATCGGCAATGAGTTCCTAAGATATACAGATGAAAAGAAAAGACTGGTTTGCTTTCCATAAGTAGCGAAAACTTTGGAAAGTAATGGATTATAATCATATGCATATCTCGCTATGTTGCAGTTATATAGGTTTGACTGTGGTACAAAGCTAGTGGCAATATGACAACTCCGTACACGAAATGTAAACACACCTAAATGAAACCGAATTATATGATTAATGGGTAGCATACGGACACTATGGTAAATAGGTGAGTTATGAGCCCTGTAGTGACTAAACTAAGCGAGGCATAAAGCTTCCTTTTGCATCTAACCAATTTCAGTAATATTAGTATTATATGTATTACCAAACATTTCGCAAATCAGTTCAAATAACTGTGAAAAAATAGTATAATGATCGTAGAATGTGCCAAGAAAAATGTTTGCGAGCATATATTATTATTTGGATACGAAATGGAAGTTTGCGTGTTGTTGACCTAATGTGGAAATTAAACTTTACATAGGGGCCTAGAACAACCCCTACAAAAGTAGCTCTCTGAGATGGAAATACTGTAAGTGCAGGTAAACTCCAGTGGTGGATTGAAACAATAGATCTTTGGTGACAGCGTGAAAACGATGAACGTAGTCTTTAAGGCATTAACTTGTAAACAGTTATGAGGACATCACGAGTCAATATTACCTAGATATTCATTAAGCTTTTTGTAAGGTTTTGTAGGCTGCTGTCTTAGGATTATATAGTTCAGTCAGCTGCATATAAGAAAAAATAAAGTGACCAATACATGATGGTAAATCTTTCACGTAATTTAGAAAAATCAAAGGGCCAAAAATATATTTTTGAAGGAAATCTTGATTTATATTACTACACAAGGGAAAGCTTAAGAAAGTTGCACTACTTGGACTTATTTTAGGGAAGTAACTTCCGAAAAGAGTTAAAGCGCGACGACAAAATAGGCAGGATTCAAGTTTCATTAAAAGTACATCATGTATGATGGCATCAAATACTTTGGTTGGGCCGATAAATATAGCTGCTGCAGTACTACTGGCATCTATCGATAGTTTTACGTCATCAGAAAATTCAATTAGGGCAACTTCCATAGAATATTTGGGTTCAGATCTACACTGATGTTCGACTATCAAATCAAATCTATTAATATATTTCCATAGGCGTGTTACCGAAGCTTTTTTATTCATCTAATCAAGAAAGTATGATTGGTTATTAATCGAGAATTTATGATATTGCCGGCACCTTTTTTATACACAGGAATAACCTTGCCTTCTTTGAGTGCATCAGGAAAGCTTGCAATTCTAAATACAATATTATTATTATTGCATAGGACGCCAGCAAGATCTGCAGCTACAAACAATTTTTTTTTAATGGTGAATGTAATCTAAACCAAGATCAGTCATTTAAAATTATTTGAATACACATAGTGCTTCGTCTGGTTACGTTGGTTGCAATTAGAAAGAATGTGGTCACCGAGAATGTTAGCTAGAGTGAGAAGGGTCAAACGTAATAACTTGAAAAGAAATGTGTACATTGAAAGCATTAGCTATATCTGTAGAGTAAGACAATGTGTTCCTAAAATAATATATTTGAGGAACAGGAACACCTAGTCTATATAGGTTCAAGAATGGTGTAATTACTTCAAATGCTGTGATCATTCTTACCATTCGCAATTATGTCTTATCGTAGTAGTTGCGTTTCACTTCTTTTAAGACAGCTAGAGCGGTTTGACGTTATACTTTAAATCGTTTCTTTAGGAGTAATCGTTTCTTTAGGAGCACCTGAGGTGCCGCACTTGCGCGATTCTACCGTGCCACCGATTGTAAAGCGCACTTATTTTAGCGTTCAGATATATTAAAGAATAAGTCGGTGCCGATTATACCGCGCACATCAAGTAACGAAACGTGAGTCGACGCGTAATGTGTTGAAACGATCTCATGGAACATAGAAAAGCAGGCACGCACACGGCTGGATCTTAGCAGCTAATAGCTGTTGAAGTCCGTCGACAACATACTTTTCGCTGCCTGCAGAACACAAAAAGTAATCTTCAGTTCTGTATCACGGATTACAAATTCCGTTGTCGCTGCTATTTACCGACACATGCCTCCGGAACGTCTAACGGACGTGACCCTGCGCAGTTACCCAGTTCTGCCAGAAGGATCACCTTACGCTTGAAAAAATGACTAAGGGGTCGACCGAGTTTGCCTATTTTTATTAATCATATCATAAAAACCCAACCAACAATGACAACAAGCGCAACATAGGGGAAAATACTTTTACTTATTAAGTGAATTAAGTAAATAATAAATAACTAGAAATGAAGGTGGATGGCAGCACAACTAGCCCAAGGTGGGCAACGATCTCACGTCTTCGAATTACGCGTGCGATGCTCTACGAAATGAGCTACCACAGCACCGTTTTCCATTCCACTTTCTGGGGTATTTATGTGTTCATACGAGAACTAACCCTGGGAGTGTTATCCAGCACCACCACTCACAAACGTTAGTGGCGGACGTAGAACATCCTTTCAGCCGCCAGCGCCACGGGTACGTGGTCTCTTTGGGAGAAGGTAATTGGTCAGTAAACCAACACATGCTACCTGAATGCATCAATGTTGCCAGATTGTAGACCCTCATTATGTAATAAATTAGAAGAAAGGGGGTTTCCCGAAGGGGCCTGATTTTTATTAATCATATCATAAGCAGCCAGCAATGACACCAAGGCCAACATAGGGGAAATTACTTGTGCTTACTAATTGATTTAAAGAAGTGATAAATTAATGGAAATGAAAATGGGCGATAAAACAACTTGCCACAGGAGGGGAACAATCCCATGTCTTTGCATTACGCGTGCGAGGCTCGACCAACTGAGCTACCGCGGCGCCGTTTTCTCATCCACTTTCCGGGATATTTACGTGTTAATACGAGAACTAACACTGGGAGCGTTAGCCAGCGACACCACTCCCATACCTTGGCAGCAGATATGGAACATCCTTTCTGCCGCCAGCGTCACCAGTACATGATCTTTCTGGGTTAAGCCAACTGGTCAATAAACCTACACATGCTACCCGAAGGCAAGACTTAGGAGTAGGCGAGTACGCTTCGCTTTGCGAAAGTGTCCATTTCATGAACAAAGAACTCGACGCGATGAAAGTAAAACAGGAAGAACCAGTAAACTCCAACAAGGCATTTTGTCCCGTAATGAAGCACTTGAAAAAAGGGGGACTGAGTTAGAGCAGTGTTTAATAATGATGATTGCTGAAATTAGTAGAATTCCTACAACGCAGGATGAAGATCGCGGAGTCATTCTGAAACGAATTGGTGATGCTATCGGGTACGCTATCCTACCCATTGAAATCGACAAGGCTCACCGTGTTTCCTCAAGGTGGTCAAACGAAAAGAGCATCCTTGCTCGCACCTGCTCAGGCGATAAAGTAAAGGAGCTCATCAGAAAGGCGCGAAGGGCTAGGTTTCGCACGGACCACATTGGTTTCACTGGTGGCACCAGCTGCTGCCGGAGAAGACGCCAGTTGCGTTTAACTTCTGTTTTGCTTCATTATTTCCTCGAGGGGCGGCCCGCCGCGTTGCTGGCAGATCCTCAGAACCATGTACCAGTGATATGAGTTAGATAAGGTGGAAAATAAAATAATACAAAACAGCGTCATCAAACGCTGCAATAACTGTTAAGCCACTAAGAAATATCACTTTTCACCGGTTACCTCGTCTGGTTTTCCCCTAATTGTACAGCGCTTTTCGTGCAAAATTGGCAACTGGAAACAACAGTTCAAGGAGTTGAGAAATGAAGCGATCTAATAAGTGAGAGAGCAGCGACAACAGCCAAACATGAATGAGAAGCGAAAAATAACAAATTTAACCGTGGTTTGTGAAAATATTTATTGATCAACATTTTTTTATTTAAAAAGAAAGTAGCGAAAACGCCGCCGGAAGTGGAGAATAATTCCGTGTGTTTTGAATGACCCTTCTACATTTACCAGTCCAGCGGCCTGACATAGCCAATTCCCCGTTGTGCTTGTGTGAGCGTTTTTTAATCTTTCCGCGGTGGGCGCAGTATGTCTAGAACCGCAGCGTCCTGCGCTCGACATGGTTGTACGGGACTGGCAGCCACGCATCCTTACCCAACTTCCCAAATAACAATACGAGTCGGTTTTGGCACTTCGTAGAGCAGTAAACGAGGGATTCATAAGAACTGTTTGTTCTGCAAATATATATTTCCGCATAATTCTTTCAGAGCAAATTTGAAAAACGCTACTAGAAATCTTTATTTTACACCTTCGCTTGTTTACTCGATGTTGGCACTGTTCTTCCTGCGCTTCTTCCCTGCGCGAGTCGAATTGATGTGGTTCCTTGTTTGCCAAATAAAGGAGGCGTATATCACAGGCGTACCTGTTAGACTATTTCATTTCTCTTATGAGAGTTTTAGCATGTTTATGGCGAATGGTGGGCATTATTGACATTTGTACTACTAAACGTGCCCCCCCCCCCTCATTTCCATAGACAATATACCTTGGGTTGCCCCCCCCCCCCCCCCTCAAAAAAAAATACGAGGTACGTGCCTGTTTAATTGCGATCACGAGAACCTGATTCTTGGTTGCATTTATCGCTCACCGTCATCTTTCCTCAACAATTCCTTGCTTTGTCTTTGACCCGCCGTGGTTGCTCAGTGGCTATGGTGTTAGGCTGCTGAGCACGAGGTCGCGGGATCGAATCCCGGCCACGGCGGCCGCATTTCGATGGGGGCGAAATGCGAAAACACCCGTGTACTTAGATTTAAGTGCACGTTAAAGAACCCCAGGTGGTCGAAATTTCCGGAGTCCTCCACTACGGCGTGCCTCATAATCAGAAAGTGGTTTTGGCACGTAAAACCCCATAATTTAATTTTTTGCTTTGTCTTTGTTCTATTCTAAGCAGCAGACAGACGCTTCGGAGGCAGCAACGCAAAAAGCCCTTTATTCAAGGCAGCAGCGTACTTTTATAGATAACGCTGCATGCCGGTCAGGCACACGTCATTCGCGTCATCAGACCACCTTGGCCGATACAGAACATTCCTTCCTCCTTAAAGCTACACGCGTTTCTTTCCGCGCTCATAGTTGCAGGCTTGATAGCGATCAGGAGGACGCCTTGTGCGATTACTTCTTCGCAGACGGACCTCTTCAGGTGCTGCCATGGTTGACGGGGTGATACTTGCAGGCTGCGCTGCTGAGTGTCTTGCCTCGGGCTGCGATGCCGGTTCCTTAGTTGAAGTGGAGTCATCTAAGCGAACATCCTCAAGCTGTTCCGCAGTAGGACCACCAATCATGGAGTCAGCAGGGGATTTTCTTCGGAGGGTGTTGGTAGAAAATCTCGCTGAAAACGGGCACTTGGAGTGGACTCAGGATGCGCTTCTTTTGCGACGTCCGGATGGAATGAAGTCTTTGGTCCCGTAATCCAGCTGAGTCTCAAGTGGTCGATATGCACAAAACGAAAATGGTCACCGACTTTGACTACAAAAGTAGAGTCGCTCACGCGTTGCACTACGACAGCTTCCTCCCATGACAGGGTTTCCCCTCTCGTAGTCTTGACGAGAACTGTGTCACCGGCTTCCATCTGCGGGTCCCTTCCTCGGCCCTCGTTGTGATGGGTGGTGTCTGTCTTGACGGCTGCGCATATCCTGCACAAAACTTGGCTTTAAAAGTGAAAGCTTCACTCGAGGTTGTCGTTTCAGGAACAGCTCAGCCGGCGTTCTTCTCGTTACGGAATTCGGGGTGTTCCTGTAAGCAAGCAAGAAGTCGTTAAGTCGTTGATGCAGAGTTCTGTTTTGACCTGTTAGGTTATCGTGAAGCACTTGCTTGAGTAGAGTGGCTTTTGTCGTTTGGACTAGCCTTTCTGCTGCCCCGTTCGATGAAGCATGGTACGGTGGCGTACGTGTGTGTCGAATCCCGTGAGAAGAGGTGAAATTGGCGAACTCCTGCGCAGTAAACTGAGGTCCGTTGTCGCTGATCAGTTCCTCCGGGTAGCCATACGCTGCAAATATCTCCTTGAGACAGTCGATTGTTTTTGACGTCGTTGTAGTGCGGAGGCATTTTGCTTCTATCCACTTTGAGTTAGAGTCTACTAGAAGGAACAAGTTGGAACCATCCTTCATGGCGAAATGGACATGGACTCTCTGCCAAACGCGGGTTGGATAAGTCCATGGATGCAATGGTCCTGGTGCCTTCGCAGGCATGGTCGTTTGGCACACCGCACATCGACGGACAGTGTCTTCAATGTTGTTGTCAATCGATGGCCACCAAACAAACAACCTAGCAAGCATTTTCATTCTTTGCATTCCAGGGTGCTCTTCATGCAGCAATGTTAATACTGCTTTAGGTTCGTCCGGAATGATCACTCGCTGGCCCCACGTGACACAGCCTTGCTCGTACGATAGTTCGTTTCGACGAACGTAAAAGGGGCTGAAATTTGTCATCGTAGTGCGCGGGCCAGCCAGATAAGGTGAACTGCACGACTTTGGAAAGGAAGCAGTCCCTTTTAGTCGCAGCAGCAACTTGGCTCGCAGTGAGAGGCGTTGCCTCAAACACTGCAAGACATTCTTCAGTGTCGTCTTTATGCTTGACCAAAAGTGGAAGCCTTGAAAGTGCGTCGGCAACTTCCATGTTTTTGCCGTTTCTGTAGCGCAGTGTGTACTGATAAGCTGCTAAGGTGATAGCCCAACGCTGAATCCTGGCTGCGGCTGAAGAAGGAATTGGTTTATCCGATGCCAAGATCCCCCAAGAGCGCTTGGTGGTCTGTATACAGCGTGAATTTGCGCCCGTATAAGTATCTATGAAACCTGCTTAGACCAAAAATCAGGGCCAGGGCTTCCTTCTCGCCTTGCGCATAGTTGCGCTCCGCTGCACTTAATGTTCTGGAGGCAAATGCGATGGGTCTTTCTGAGCCATCGGGCATGACGTGAAAAATTACGGCCCCAAGACCGTAGGCTGACGCGTCGCAGCTTAACCCGATTGGCTTTTTCACGTCGTAAAAAGTCAATACTTGACTGTCGATGAGGCGCTGCTTGGCTTCCGCGAATGATCTTGAGCATGCGTCCGTCCACACCCAGTCGTGTCCTTTTTGAGCAAGTCATACATTGGTGCAGCTACTGTAGCTAAATCTTTGATGAATTTTGCATAGAAATTCAGCAGGCCCAAGAAGGCTCGCAGTTCAGTTACGTTGCTTGGCTGAGGTGCTTATGCGATTGCCTTTATCTTTGTTGCGGTTGGAAAAATGCCATCTGATGTCACTTTGTGTCCCAGATAAACAACGGATGGTTCGAAAAATTCACACTTCTGTTGTTTTAGGGTAATATGGTGCTGTGACAGTCGAAGCACCTTCTCCAACGTTTCTTGACAGTCGTCTATGTTGTCGCCTACGACGATGACGTTGTCGATATAGCAACCCACTTTTGGAATCCCTTTTAAGACTTCGTCCATTAAAGACTGAAAGATAGCGGGTGCGCTAGAGATACCAAATGGAAGACGCTGATACAGAAATAATCCGAGATGAGTGTTCACCGTTAGCAGCGCTTTGCTTTCCTCAGCAAGCGGCACTTGTTGATAAGCTTGCGATAGATCCAAGATGCAAAAGATTTTGCCTCCCGCGAGCATGGAGTATAAATCTCCGGCAATGGCAAAGGGTAATGGCGTGTTTTTAGAACAGGATTAACCGTGACTTTGTAGTCGCCGCATAACCTTAACCCTGCGCCGCCTTTCTTCGCGACCACCACCAGAGGCGTTGCCCAGTCACTTTTCGTGACCCTCTTTAGTATTCCGGCTTGCTCGAACTTTTCCAACTCCTTTGCTACTTCGTCTTTGATAGCAAACGGTATTGGCCGTGCTTTTGAGAATACTGGTTGAGCCCCTTCCTTAACAAAGATGCGAGCTTCGAAGTTTTTGACGACACCCGGGGTGCTCTTGAAAACCTCGGGATACTTTTTCCGTAAAGCTTCTACCCTCTGCTCCGGTGTCTTATCCGTGGACAGACTATACTGCTTTCCAGTTTATCTGGAGTTTTTCCAGCCAGTCTCCGCCCATGAGAGCGGGCATCGGCGTTCCGTTTCCCTGCACTACCACTATGGGCAAAGAGATCTCGGTTCCTTCCTGTTTGACTAACACGTTTGCTGCTCCAAGTACCTTTAGCTTTTCCCCTGTGTAAGTGCGCAACGACACCTTTGATTCCACACATCTGACATGCGGGAAATACTGCTTATACAACTGCTCTGGTACGATCGTGACCGCTGCACCGGTGTCAATTATCAGCGAAACAGTCTTCCCTTCAATGTTTAGGTCGACGCTGTAGCCCCTTGAACTTTTGCCCGAGTAGAACACAGTTTGACAATTCAAGTCGTCAGATTCGTCGTCCGTGGCGTCAACATATCTGACAGCTTTTTCTCCTCTTTTGCAAGCGGCTTGCAAATTCCCTTTTTTCTTACAATTTCTGCAGGTGTGGTTGCGATACCAACATTTTTTCTCCCGCATGACGCTTTCCGCAATGCCTGCACGCACTTCGTTGCTCTCCCTCTCGCTTATCTTTCGACCATGCAACCGTCGTCGATTTGTTTTGCTTATCACGGTGACGTTCGCTCTGAATGACGCTGAAGCTGCACGGTTTTGTGTCAAACTCATGCATTTGCTTCGCCTGTTGCGCAGCTATTAGCTCTTTTTCTAGCGCTGTTTTGCACGCCGATTCGAACGTCAAGTCAGCCTGTGCAAAAAGAGCCCGTTGCGTATCCTCGTCACGCAAACCAGCCACTAGTCTGTCCCTTAAGGCATCATTTAAGAACGTTCCGTAATTGCAATCTCTTGCGAGATGCTTCAGTTCAGTGATGAAATCCTTGACACTTTCATTTTCTTGCTGCATTCGGCGATTAAATTTACAGCGCTGTGCGATAATTAAGTGAGCTGGGCTGAAATGAGCTTCCAGAAGCTGTTTAATTTCTTCGAAAGTCTTCTGAGAAGGCAAATGAGGAACAGTTATCTTCTTTAGCTCTTCATACGCTTGCGCGCCGAGTACGTTCAGAAACAACTTGAGTTTCTTGTCTGCAGAGACATCATTTATGTCTACGTAGTTCTCGAAGCGTTCAAAATACGAGCGTATGTTTTCGATTTTTTGGTCATATTCTGTCATTCTGCCGAGCTTCGGACCACGTCCGGGTTCTGCCATAATGAGCAAATTTCACTTATCTGCCCAGCCGTCTTCCTTGATGTGCCTTGTCCGTAGTGTCAGTTCTTGTTCGCTTGCTCCAGCCAGCCGCTGAAGTCCATGCAAGGGCTCCGGGACGCCTTGCTTCTTGACGTTCTTGCGCTGCTTCAGTCGATGAAGTCGTGGCTGCAAGGGCTCCGTGTCGCCTTGCACCGAAGGCGGTTCAGCCTCGTGACTGCTGCTGGCCGGCGGTGGTTTGCTGCGCGCCGGGTCCCATCCTCGTCCCCAGATGTTCTATTCTAAGCAGCAGACAGACGCTTCGGTGGCAGCAACGCAAAAAGCCCTTTATTCAAGGCAGCAGCGTACTATTATAGATAACGCTGCATGCCGGTCAGGCACACGTCATTCGCGGTACAATCGTATCAGACCGCCTGGCCGATACAGAACAGTCTTGATGTCGTGTTGTCAGAGCTACTTTTGGAAAATAAGGATGTGCCGATTGTAGGTGATGTTAATGATAACCTACTTGACACTGATGCCACTTCGTACACAACTTACACTGATTGTTTTACTCTATTTATTTTTGAATCACTCATTGACGGTTCCACTAGACCAGCCTCTTGTGGGAGCGGTACGCTCATAATTCACGTGTTTTTTAAGGTTTCACCATCACCTTGTCCCGGGGTCGTTGATGCGCTGACATAATCGATCATATCGCAATTTGTCTTGCATTTAAATATGAAATGCACTACCGTGATACTGGCTCCTTCTGTATTCAGTGCCGATACCTTTGTCGCAGCCGTCAGTAAATCTGATTGGTCCCCAACTAAGAATAAGAATAACGCCAAAAAGCAAGAAGAGCTACTGAAGGTTTTTGTTAACGAGTCATCTGTTGATGCCTCTATAACTTAAATAACCTATAATAGTCGGACTCTTTCTGAGCCCAACTAAATTGCTAGTGCTTTCTCAGACTACGTTTCTTCCCCTTATACTGCTACCGACTTACATGCGCAGTTCTATAATACTTTAAGCCGTACGACACTATAATCCTTCCTGTTATAAGCTACACTGAATGAACTGTTTTCCACGATTACTAATCGTAAAAGTACAGATCCTGGGAGCTGCGATCGGAGTGGTTCAACCTGGAATTGTAATGCTGCACGGTTACTGCATAGATTTGCCTAAACATTGTTCTTCTGGCTTTCAGCGACTTCGTGACATTAAAAGCACATCATTCTCAATAACGTTCTGCGTTTTAAACAACTGAATAAACATTAATAAAATTGTATGATCGCAGGATTCGAGCACTGGAGCTGTATCACAGACGCAAAATATCGAAACCATTACGCCACGGATGCATGCACCGACGTCGATGGACGCACGCGAGCAAGCCAGCGCGTTGAAGCGCTTGGTACGTTTAGGTTTGGCCACCTCGACAGACGGAAGCTCCGTAATTAGGAAAGATTGTGCACGTTTCCATTGCCGTATTGCCTTTGACATCTTTAAAAGTATAGATTGCCTTGAAATGTAAGCCAATAAAACCAGATAAAACACGCCAAACAATGGCACGAGAACGTCGGGAGCCACAAGCACCAGGATGAGAGTCATGCACTAACCATCATTGCCAAGGTAGCTCTACCATAACAGCGTCAGAGGTCCATCTGGTCATAATTTGTAGGCAACTCTATGCTCGTGACTCCCTCTCTGCCCGCTTTCTTGCTTCTCATTGCATCGCCTTGCTCACGTGACAACTTCTGACGCTCAAGGATCCTCGATGAGAAATATTCGATTTCTCTTTAGGTTGACATGGGGCACTATAACGTAAATTTATTTCAAACGTTTGTATACCATTTTTGCAATCAGCCCTCCATGACTGGTCAAAATTTTTTCGTGCAGCCCCTAATTGGCCTGTCAGTCTCGCAACTTCAGAAAAATTATGAAAGTTCCTCATCTGATATGACGTGCACACACTGACTATGTGCGATTAGATAGAACAATGATTTCCTATTGTACAATTTTTTTTTTTACTACAGCCCTCCGCAATTGGTCAAAAGCTTCCGGGCTGCATCCAGATCGCCTATGTGTCACGCGCCTTCCCCCAACTACGAAAACTCCTGCGTCCGGATGACGTGAACGCAATCAAGACGCATTATTAGGGTCAACAAAACCGAATTTTTTTTCGGAATTGCCGTAGACTGCCCGGTTCCCAATTGTATAGAAGATGGCAGCTCGCCGATGGCTCCGGCAGTGGCTACTCGGAGCTGTTGTAGAGAATTAATTAATTTGCGTAAAATAATAACATTTGCATGGTAATATAACGCTGTCGACTATATTTGACACGCACATGATATCACTCTGTCAAGTTTCCTTCGATAAGGATCCGTTTTACCAGCATTTTTTTATCTCGCACCGCCGCGACTTCTTGTAAGACACTGAAAGCTAAACAAGAAGTAACGGGCCAATCGCTGACGCCGGCACCACACTATCCACCAGGTTAACTATCTTAACTGCGCTAGCCCGGCTTTGTCCGAAACCCTATCCACTTCTGCGTGCTCCTCGCCTCTGGCCAGCCAAGTAGAAAAGAAAAATCTTTCGAGTAAGACAATGCTATTCGCTGTGAAAGCAAACAAATGTGACCTTCTATAGGCTAGGAGAGCGTTTGATTGGCCTGTTCCAACGAAGCTTCGAGTCACCGCCCGATGCTTGAGTCGGCGGTTACGTCAATTTGATGTCAGGAGGTTGGTATAAAAACGGATTGGAATATTTTTAACTCATAGGGCTCACGTCATAGTGCTACAAAGAGAACCTTCAAGTTTTCTCTTCGTTTATTTTTGAATTTACGTGCCGCTAGAATGATGGTATTATGAGGCATGCCTTAGTGAGGGACTCCGGAATAATTTTATCCGCCTGGAGTTCTCTGACATGCACCTAGATGAAAAGGCGCGGGCGTTTCTGCATTTAGCTCCCGTCGAAATGGGGTCGGCCTGGCCGGGATAGAAGCCGTGACCTCGAGCTCAGCAGCGCAAGGCTTGTAGCCATTAAGCCACCAACGCGGGCATTGAAAATGTTTTTCTAACGCTTTTTGCCCTGCTTGCAACGGTTTGAGCCCTTTACTAAATAAATGTGTTCTCGACATACAACAAAGGCGATTTATGTTGAAGCGCTGCCCACTTGAATTCAAGTTGTTTCATCCATGTCATCAGGACAATATCCTCGCGCTTCATGAGTATCTGAGTAAAGCGGAAGAAATCGTAGAAATGTACCTCTTGATTTGTGGTGAATTCAACTGACTAGCTGAATAAGTATAGGAACCAAGCGTCATGAAAACAAGCAGACTGTTCCAGCCTCTACATAACAGTCATGATATCATTTGAATTGTGCATAGTTTCCAAGGAGCTAAAACGTCCTGCTTGAAACAATGGCGTTAGTAACAGTGCACGCAGTTTCTAACAGAAGGTTGTTCTTAAAGGTAGTCAACAAATTATCGTTGGATAGCAAGAGTTTGCACATTGTCGAGGCAAGAACGACTGATGTGCTTGCACCAAGAACACTCGAATACATATGACAAAAATAAACACAACGGGTTAGTTCAGAACCGATTCAGCATCAAAAGCAATGCAACTGAAATCATGCAAAGGTCAGCCTGCTTCCTGACTTCTCGGCCTGATCTACAACATCGCACATCTCCTCGTCTATGCCATGCTGACAAGACTTTTCACAAAATATTGTCAAAAACTCTCATACAAACACACTGATGCCATAAGGCACGGAAGGAAAAGTAGAATGTTTAAAGTGGATGTCATGTGAACTGAATACTCTACTCTGTCACCTCTAATAAACTGCAAGTCAGTAAAATTTAATTGTGGTGTTTTAGGCGTCAAAACGACGACGTCATTATGAGGCTCGCCGTTGTGGTGGGTTGCGACTCAACTTTTGCCATCTGGTCTTCTTTAGCGTGCACGTAAGGCACGGTACATGGGCGTCTGTCCATTTTGCCGACATCGAAATGTGGCCGCTGTGGTTGTGATTTTATCCCGTGCCCTCGGCCTTAGCAGCCATAGGTAAAAGATACTACGCCACCACAGCGGCCGTGTGCATGCATTTTTCGCAAGAAGCGGACGCACTTACCCTTACTGGGACCTATGAAAATCGGAGAAGGGGAAATAGCGGAAAAACGACTCAATGAAGTTCGCAGTATCTGAACCATAGCACGGTGATCCTGTGTGTTTCTATTTCGATGTTGATATTTCACACTGAAGGCGAGTCAACTGTTGAAACTACCAGGCTTGCGTTTGGGACATCATGCGTATCTTTAAACACGTCCAACGCCTGGTGATTAGACTCAGACTTAAGTACCTGTAAAACATTATTGATAAAGGGATAAGTGCGCGAAACGCACCGTACGCGTAACGAAGCTACAGAACGGCTACAACTGAGGAATGTACGTACGAGCCGGATTCGGAAACAAGTGCTTTATCGGAGAACACTCCCGGGTTGTTTGTATGTTAGCGTACTAAGCGTCCTTGGAGTACCTCGCACACCCGTGCCTAGCGTACTGTATGCGAGTAGCTCGAACACTTACGAGCAGCCGTGGCAGCCATACGTGAAGATAGCGAATGCTTCCGCGGATATGTACGTGTGGCAACTGCATCTCTAGATGCCAGGCATGCTTACAGTGTTCAGATGAGCGCGTATCAAGCTGTAGAGTATTCTGAATTGTAAGTGGATTTCGTTGAGTGCGGTAAGCAAAGCGCTCCAAGATAGTGTCACTCCTTTCAGACATCGTGAAACGACGGCTCTCATAAGACAGCTTGCTTCTTAAGAATGAAACTTTCTCGGCTATCTTATGCAATAAGGAGAGAAGGCACGCAAATAGTAGTAAAAGAGGCTCATTCATAGTCCTTCCAGCACGTGCGGAATGCTCCTAGTTGCAAGAAACTGGAAATGGCGGAAATGCTCGGTGCCTTCCGCGCGCGCAAAATCGGTGGCTATGTTGCAAGTCAGTGTTTCGCGCGGTATATCGTGCGCATCTGTGCGGCATCGACGATTCTTACATGAGTTACATCCCACTTCGTTCCCGCTCTATCAGTGGGCGTCGACGAGGGTCGCTACGCTTGGCCATCACGTCTCGGTACTCCGCGCACGTGACGGCCATACTGCGCCGGCCTTGTGTCGGACATGATAGGAAGCGGGCTGCCAGGCGCCGCTGACCAATTGATATCCAAGTTTCTCAATTTTACGTTGGCTATCACGTCGCCTGTACGATAGATCTAGGCACACCTTGGGACGTCGCGCGGGCCTCAGTGGGAGTAAGAACCTTATCAGCCTCTCGTGTACGGACTACGCACAAAGGGCAAGTCCGAAGTGTCTCTTTGGCGAGTGCGACAAGTAAGTTCTGCGCTGTCAGATAGCAAGATTCATGTCGTGCCGCCAAACCCCCATAAAGAAGTGCTCCTGCCGTGTACAAGGAATGAATCGCAAACGGCCACATAAATAACCACTCTAAGCAAACACGACTGACAGGCGTGAGGCGCATGGAATAAGCGATGCACTACTCCTTCCCTAATACTCACCTGCGCGCACCGAAGTGCCTCGCCAGCTTAAGATTAGCTATCCAGTAGGTGCGATTCCAGCGCTTACAACGGTTCCAGTTTTTCAAAAAGAAAGATCGAAGCCTATGACACCACTACGCTTTCCAGGAATTCCTCCACCAGAGATTCGGAGATTGGTCCAACGACGCAAGGTTCGTAAATTTAAGCGAACCATGAACCCTGTCAGACATGTCGTCAAGAAGCAGGAACTAAGAATAGTGCACAGAACAAAAACTATTCAAGCGGAATGCCAGTTTCGTTGATGAGCCGAGTTTGTATACGGACCTTGCCGAACAGTTTGTGTTTACGTTTTAGATTTTCCCAAAGAGCCAATGAAAATGGAGCACTATGGCCGTTTCCATGCGAGCGTCGAATGGTTCTGGTATGCTGGCCGTATGTGCTATCGCGGACATATATAACACGAGGTAACTGATCCTCAAACAGTCGGGGCCATTGAGAGGCGCCTTCGCCGCAGCTCCAAAGCGTGATTGGGCTATTTTTTACGTTTATTCGGATGTCATTTTCATACTTGGTTATCCAAAGGAAAACCAAGCGATATAGTTTTCCCTTCAGATATCGCTGAGACAGCACAAACTTAGTTTCAGAGATTTCTGTGAAACTTTGGTAAAATGACCGCTCTGTACTCGATTCTTTCTTTGACTAAATATTGAAATATTGGCAGTCTTTTGACATTCACACGTTGCGTATTGATTCACCCTGAAGGATGTCTACGTTATATGAATCCCAGGAGGAGTCAGAGAATAGCCGAGGTTTGCCTGTCGCTTTGTTAGGATTTTGTTACATAAAAATGCAAATAATGAGAACGAATGACATGCAGAAAAATCACTTCAAATACGTTCGAGCTAAAAGAACCGTATATAAGTTAGTACAGCCCACCTACATCTTAATGTGAAGCCACATGTAAAGCACGCTCAGCGTATAAGCCGTCACATCATTACACTCAAACCTGCTCGACAAAAGTGTCACATAATATAACATAAAAATGCTTTCAAAGGCAAAGTTTGGTTACATAACCAAACTAAAACCATCGCACAGAAGAACACGCGGAGAAAGAGCGTGAAAATGTCATTTTAATTTCGCACTGGAAGTAGAAGAATGGCCGTGTTGTGGGTGGAGCCATCAGTCCAGGCCGCCAGCAGTGAAAGCCTTTTCAGCCCTGGCGATCAGCTTTCGCTAGTCTTCTAAGGTCGAGCTTATCAGCACAATTTCCGACTGCTCGTGCGTTGCGTTTCAGATAGGTGGTGGTTAGGGTTTCTTTGGCAAAAGACACGAAATAAGTTCACAGTAAGGCACATAAACTCGGGCAATAGCGGAACAATGTCAGGCTGCGTAAAGCATACAGTGAACGGGCAATAGATGGGATATAAAACGCTCAATCTTTGCCGAGGATATCGCTTGCGTTCAAAAATCTGTCGAGTGCCGGTAACAGTCACCTTTGCTATGAATATGTTCGTCTGAGACCTATACCTTCCTGAGGCTGATGAGCCTGCGCTGCAATGTCATTTAATCACGTATTGAATGGTTGTCTTTGTGTGTCATGCCCCAAAAATTCTAGTATACGATAGTTTGTATCCTCAACCAAGTAGCGCCGCAAGTGCATTGCGGACTATTACCACGTGAATTTTTTTGCAAAGTACGTTTTGGGAAAAAAATTGTGTGAACGTGGAACTGGTCCATAGAAGGTGAAGCAGCGTTTCAAACTGTCTGATTCTATACCATGTGCGCGGGATTTGGAGAGAGAGAGATAAAAACTTTATTGATGCTATCAAGGGGTTTAGCGGTGAGCCGTCTTGCGCTTGCTGCCTGGCTCTTCAGCACGGGTGTGCCCCTATTCCAGGGCTCCACTGAGCCTGGCCACTTCGCACGCGCGCTGCACCATTGCCCTTTGGGCGGTGAGCTCGCTGCTGGTGAGCAGGCCCTCCCATTGCTCCGCACTCGGGTTTTTATGTTTATGGAATGTGTAGTTATGCTTACATTCCCATGTTATGTGGTAAAGAGTTGGTATTTCTTCGCACCATGGGCAGGAGTTTCTGTATTGTGTCGGGTACATTTTACTTAGTATGTGTAGATTATAGAAAGTTCCGGTTTGTAGCCTTCTCCAGTCGGCTGCTTCCTGTTGTGTAAGTAGTGTGTGTGGCGGAGGATATTTGATTCTCTGCCCTCTATAGTAGTTTAGTATTTACGCACACGTCGGCTCCACCGTTGTAGGGTTCTCGAGAGGCTCTATCTGTCCAGCTCGGTATGTGATCTCGCGAACTAGACTGTCTGCTCTCACGTTCCCTTCTATCCCGGTATGGGCCGGTATCCAGAAAAGTTTGTGTTTCACTTTATTTCCGAGGGTTCCTGCTCCGAGGAGGATTCGCAGGGCCTCTTTACAGACTCTCCCCTGCATGTAATGCCTGCATGCAGCTTTGGAGTCTGTTAATATGGTTAGTGATCTGTTACTTCGGTAGCCTTCGGTCGCTGCAAGCGGGAATTTGGAACTCAAGCGATAGGTTGGTATTGACACGTGTACTTGCTTATGTTTCTCTGGTCACCGCTTTTCACCGGCTAGCAAATGCTAAACATTATCGCTCAGCGTAAGACGCGCCTGCATCATTTGGAGCTTACGCGAATGTTATCGTTCATTAGATCTGCTGTGTTTAACTTCGCCTAACCATGTTATATCAGATTGCATGCCCGACATGAATCGCGAAGTAGTTTCTGGGAACCACGCGGGCACCAGCGATTACTCTGGAACCTTCGACAAGTGACGTATAAAAGCGGACGTGCTTAAGCCGAAGCCTCCCTTTCGTGCTAGTTCAATGGAAGGACAAGAGTTGAAAGCGTAATAGCATAGTCTAGCCGGTCACTGTCAAAAGCCGAAGCGAATTATGCTATGACGGAGAAAGAGTGCCTCGCGATCGTTTGGGCTACGGCAAGCTTTCGGCCTTACATGTAAAGCAGGCACTTCAAAGTGGTAAGTGACCACCACGCCTTGTGTTGGCTGGCAAACTTAAAGGATCCTTCTGGCCTTTTAGCACGATGGAGACTCAGACTCCAGGAATTGGTCATCACCATGCCGTGTAAGTCCGGGAGGAAGCATTTTGACGCCCAAAGAGAGAGAGAGAGAAAGGCAAAGGAAAGACAGGGAGGTTAACCAGAGATTATCTCCGGTTGGCTACCCTGTACTGGGGGAGGGGAAAGGGGATGCAATAGGTGAGAAAGAAAGAAGGATAAAAAAGAAAGGAAAAAAAAAACCTAAGCACACACACACGCACGTACACACGAACTATTTCTGTGGGCACTGTCACGCAACCCGCAAAGGCATTCCTAGTCTTACGCGGTGTCACCGTACAGTCCTGCGCCACAGCCACAGTGTACTGTCACAATTTGTCAGAAAGTCCCGTGTCTTTCAAGTATCGCAGCAGCGCCTTCATAGCGGATCGCGCTGATGTTCGCGTAGGCCAGGTTCCAAGGATCTTGTTTTCTGTCATTGGGCGCTTGTCCAGTTTGTCTAAGGTGGCTGAAAGGACAGTTCTTTGTGGGTTAAAACGAGAGCACTGACAAATAAGATGCTCGATCGTTTCGTTGCACCCGCAGAAGTCACACAGTGGGCTGTTGCCCATTCCGATAAGGAAAGAGTAGGCATTTGAAAATGCTACTCCAAGCCATAGACACGTGCAGTCACGTTGTGGAAGCTCGGGCGGAATATGGAGCTGTAAATTAGGGTCCAGAGTATGGAGGCGTGCACTTGTGAAATCGGATGAATTCCACTGGGCTAATGTCAGGTCACGCGCAAGTGCGGCAAGTTTTTTCGCTGCGTCGGCTCTCGAAAGAGGAATGGCAACGCAGTTGACGCCGTCATGGGCAGATCGGGCAGCTGCGTCTGCTCGATCATTGCCATGTATGCCACAGTGACTAGGCAACCACTGATATATTATATCGTGTCCTTCGTCAACTAGACGATGGTGGACTTCTCTGATCTCTGCGATGAGCTGCTCATGTGATCCATGGCGCAGTGCTGAGAGTACACTCTGTAGGGCTGCCTTGGAATCACAGAAGATTGACCATGCGTGGGATGGTTCCTCCTTAATAAAATGAAGAGCCGCACGCAGGGCTACCAGTTCAAAGCCTGTCGCACCGCTATTGACCCGCCGCCGCAAAACAAACTGGACAACGGCGCCTTCCTAGGAACAATGACTGCAGAGGACTCCGCCGAACAGCAACGAGCAGACCCGCCGGAGTTACAAAGCCCTGTGGAGTATCTAGAAAGCAAGACCAACGTTGTCCCTGAGGTATTTCGGCGTGGACTGTCTTCGCTTTGCATGCGCAATGACATCCTCGTAAAAAAGGAACTCTTCGGCCCGCGCTAACTACCCTCCCGTTGTGCCAGCAGCACTCCAGCCAGAAGTCCCTGTGCGCATTGCACGATGATCAGACAGCCGGGCACGTTGGTTTTTCCCATACACTCGTCAGAATACAAGTACTATTGGCCGCGCCTGGCCGCCGACGTCGCTCGCTACGCCCAGACATGCCATGACTGCCAACGACGCAAGACAACGCCGACAAGGCCAGCGACATTGCTACTGCCGATCGTGCCTCCTTGCGTACGGTTTCAGCAGATCGGGATGGACCCTTTCCAAGGTCAACATCCGGAAATAAGTGGATCGTTGTGGCGACTGACTACCTCATCTGCTTCGCTGAAACGAAAGCACTGCCGAAAGGTAGCACAGCCGGAGTGGCGAAATTATTTGTCGAGAACATCTTGCTGGGAGGTGATGCCCCAGAAGTCCTCATCACCGACAGAGGAATGACTTTTACGGCGGAGTTCACCTATAAGCCATTCTGTAATGCAGCCAGAAAAGCCGCAAGAGGACAACGGCCTACCACCCGCAGATGAATGGTCTTACGGAGCGCCTGAATAAGACCCTCACCGACATGCTTGCAAAGTACGTCGATGTCGATCACAAGAGGTGGGATGCCGTCCTGCCGTACGTAACCTTCGCTTATGCCATGGCAGTGGAAGACGCAACGCAGTTCACGCCGTTCAACTTGATTTACGGCCGGAACCTGACGACGACTCTCGACGCCACGCTGCCACACATCACCGACGACGATAATTTCGAGGTCACCGCCTACCTCCAGCACGCCGCAGAAGGCCGGCAGACCGCCCGCCTGCGGATCAATAGCCAGCAGAGGACTGATAGCCGACACAACATTCTTCGACGACGCTACGTGGAATGCCAGCCCTGCGACCGTATTTGGGCTGGGAGCCCAATATGCCGACGAGCAATCAGTGTGAAACCATTTCGATGCTACTTAGGACCCTACAAGACCATCAGACCAATTGGCGCACTAGACTATGAGGTCATGCCAAACAGTATTTCTCAATTACAGTGGCGCCGAGCATAACTCTAAATAGTTCATGTTGTGCTCCTTAATCCGTTCTACCAGTGTTAACGAACTTTGGGATTTTGTTACTTAGTTACTGTTGACAACGGAGCTGTTAAGCTTCAGTTCTGCCGTGGAGCGTTAACAGAAAACTCAGTCCAGCTGTGCGCTGCCTCGCGTTGCCTAGCAATCACCTGCGAGAGCACCCAGCCATTTAATCTCCTCGCACCCCACGCGCGTACGGCCGAGGTGTGACGTCACAGAAGAGTAGTAAACACTCAGAACAGCCTGCGCAGCGACACACCTCTCGCCTCCTCTACTCTGTGCGTACGTGCTGCTGCCATGGTAAGACCGAAGAAAGTCCGCACGCCCAAAGAAAGTCCGCACGTCCGAAGAAGAAGCGGCTTACCAGGAAGAGCGCCGTACTGCCAAGCGAGAAGCGATGCGTCGCCGCCGAGCTGATCCGGAACACCGCGCCGAAGCTGCGGCTGAGAAGAGGCGACGCCGAGTTGAGCATCCCGAGTTTCAGTCCAGGGAACGTGAGAGTCGGCGCTTCAACGCTCTACGTCGTCGAGAAAACGAGCCCCACCTGCGACTGCTCGAAAACTTCCAGCGTCAAGCTCGCCGAGACAACTTAGCAAAACCTTGCATACCGTCGCAAAACCTGGAAACAACTTAGCCAAGCTTACCGTAACCTCGCAAAACCTAGAAACGACATAGCCGTGCCTACCAACAACTTACCAAAACCCAACATAACCTTGCAAAACCTACAAACAACTTAGGCAAGCCACGTAAAATCAGGTGATCGCAAGCTCCGCTGTTGACTTCAGCCTTTGGCCACTTGTGCAAGGTGCGCGCGTTTTTTTTTCTTTAGTAAGTGGGCTTTTCTTTTCCCCTGTCCTTTTATGTTTGTAGCGTCGGGATGATGTTTTTTAAGAGGGGGATACTGACACATGCACTTGTTTCTCCTGTGAACGCTTTTCACCGGCTAGCAAATGTTAAATATTATCGCATAGCGCAAACGCGCCTGCATGAATTGGAACTTACGCGAATGTTATCAATACATTCCGTCTGTTGTGCTTGTCCTCGCCGAACTATGTATTATCAGATTGCGAGCGCAACACGAATTGCGCAGTTTGCTCTAGACCAGCGATTGGTCTAGAACGTTCGACGAGTGACGTCTGAAAGCTGACGCGCTTTACCCACTGATAAGATCTTGAGGATCGCCGACGATGTTCGCTGCTATCGTTGTGGTTTGAGTGTAACTTGCTGTTGTGGGCACAGGTTGGCCAAATAAAATGTAAGTGTCGTCATTCACACTTTTGCGGTTTTCTTCATGATCACTAAAACGTAAAAGCATAATATAAATGAACATAATATGTTTTATGTTGCTTTTTAAGTGGATTATGTTCCTTGAGTAGCGGTAAAACAAGCACTCCGTATGCCGTGCCTGCAGCATTGCGACGAACATTTGTTGTTAGTTCATTCTTCTTCAAAGCCTTTAATATTAGAATTCCAAGAAGGTTTTCGGTCCAGTGTAAGCATTAAATCTGTTCTGTTTTACGACATAGGAAGTTTGTTCCACAGGGCACAGCTGAAAATCCTTTGAACGTCATTTGGTGAAAGGAAGGAAAGCTGTCTTAGAGTAGGGCACAGTAGCTAGCTGGGCGAGTCGGCACATCTTAGTAACTCTAACTCAAAGCGCGCACTACAAAACACAGACGAAGAATATACAAACACGAGCGCTGAATCACGACTAATGGTATATTGCGTTTAAACACATTTATATAGGAAAACTCACACATACGTGCACCCGCGCACCAATATTCCCCAACCCAAAAAGCTTTTTTTAGACACATGTATTCGTTAAAATTATCGGACTTGTTGCTTTTTGGCTGCGTTTCTTGCTTTGCTTTTGGTTTGGGGATGTTGGTGCGCGGGTGTAAATAATCGGATAGTGACCGCACTAAGGAAATTTACTGAGTCAGAAATGTGACAAGCAACTGCTTCAAAATATTTGCCAAATAAATATCGAAGAGCAAAACACATGTATCCTTATCCAATTCATGAGCGGAAAGTTTGGATAGCTTGGAACACATATTTATCGCCGCTTTTAAAACAAGTACCATATACGCTGCTCACGCCGTTTGGACATAGCTAAATCAGCTTCAAAAGCGCTTCTGCATGTTGTCTGAAGTTGTGGCCAAAGCTTCGTGTCGTCCACCCAGTCATCTGCTACGATATCTCCCTAAACAGAGGTTTGCTGAGTGGCACCGGCGGCATACACACCCATAATAAACGCCGAGGCAACTGAGGCAGTTGACGCAAACAATGGACGCATCGCCACGTGATAAAACATGTCATCACCTACGGGATCGCCGCAAAAAGTTCAGTAGACGACAGCATCTTGCTTAGCGGTGGATTTATGTGACTTGAATATCTTTCAGAAACGTGTACAGTTATATTTTATCGTACTGTAGTGGCACGAGACAAATTTTTCCGATGTCTCATGTGTATAAAGCTGGCATGTAGAGGTTAAGTTGTAGGTATGCTACTTCATGCCGTAAAATCAATATGTTTTTTTTCGCTAATATGACTGAGACAACGCACACAGACAGTTAGAATCTCTATGTCTGGAAAATGTGGATACTATCCCTTGCAGCCACGAAAATTTTCGCGGTGGTACGATTTGGATTCTCTTGTAATCAGTGGGCATCGCTTTAAGCGATGCTTTCATTGGTGTTTGGGTAGAAGAGTGTTCTTGCTTAGGCAACATTGGGAAGAAGAGACCCCACCACCTAGTTAGACATTTTTACTGGTAGCCGCCTCGCCCATTATAAAAATGTGGTGGTCTATTATTCATATGTCACCCTGTCCACGAACAAATTACAGCGACTGATCATGAAATGACCAGGACGGCATGACGACAACGTCATGATAACTATGTAATCACCATGAGAAAGTGACGACCATGGCAACACGATGGCGGCTTCATGGGGAGCATGAGAATACGGCACCGGAGTGACGGGGTTCGTATTACGACTATGGCAGGATGGCAACGTGATGCCGATGCAGGAATGGCGCTGATAAAAAGACGGCGATGGCGTGACCACGGTGGCGTGATTACACTGGAATCACCACGACACGCTGAAAACAATGGAGCGTGAACAACGGCATGACGCCGATAGCACGATGACCCATGCGATGACGACAATGGCAAGACCTCGTGGCGATGACGGCATGACGAAAACGTGATGGTGATGGTGGAATGATGCCGATAGTACAATTATGACGGCATCACAACGACGGCACGACGAAGAGAACGAAGGTGCTGGAATGACGACGATGGTATGGCAACAATGGGATTATGATCCTGATGCAATTACACTGCGTCGCTACGACGGCATAAAGGCAACGGTGTGGCGACAGAAGCATGATGAAAATGGAACAACAGTG
This sequence comes from Dermacentor andersoni, assembly GCF_023375885.2. Taxonomy (NCBI): domain Eukaryota; kingdom Metazoa; phylum Arthropoda; class Arachnida; order Ixodida; family Ixodidae; genus Dermacentor; species Dermacentor andersoni. The sequence continues at coordinate 33,798,716 of NC_092823.1, read as the reverse complement.
CAATAACTACCACAAAATAATGATGATAAAACGACCATGACGGCATGAGGGCGGCTCGGTGACGAGGTTGCAATGTGGAGAATGGCATAATACAATGAAACAATACAAGACTGTTGCAACGGATTGACGATGTCGGTATGACAATGACAATTGTAAGACCTCGGCCTGATGAAGACGACAGGAAGGCGCCGTGTCAGCGGCAGAGAGAAAACGGTGGAAGTATGACGATGGCATCACAACAAAGTGACGATCACAATACTGTAAAGGGTGGGCTTACGCAGATGTTGCTTCAGTGCCCGCAGACTAATCGAATGAATGATGACACATTCTTAGATGTAATGTTAATGACACATTGATTTATTGGAAAGCATTTATTTGGAGGCTACGCTGAAGTTAACATTCGTGACTGGGCAGAGCATACTAAGAGTCGACCCAGGTGGCTTATAGCGTAGAGATCGCATCCCTGTTGACGATCCCCCGTTGTGGATATCCGCCATTTTATGGAAATCATCATCAACATGTGACCATCATCTCAAAGCTAGGTGGCTTTGGAACGATATGTACCTCCCGCTTCTTGGCAATCTGGGCACTTAGTAAGGGAATCATAATCAACAAATTGCGGCGACAACTATCAAGAGTTCGTTTGTGCTTCCACGAGCCGTGCGAGTATGGCCTCATTTTATGCGACCAAACTTCCACGGGTAGCATTCCACTGTGCAATTCAAAGAAACATTTTTTGCAGATCGGAATAAAGGCACCTTGCGAACTGGCTGATGTACGTGACGCCCTGGCAGGCTAGAGAATGTAGAACGGTAGAGAGTAGGTGGAAAATAATTGATAATAAATCTTTATAGAGTTCTTTGTCGACACTGGGTAGATATATTAAGTAAAACACCGAATCAAGGGGAATCCAGGTTTTTTAGCGCACGGAAAAGGGACGAAACACGGTGGCAAGACGCGGACACAGCGCTAACTTCCAACAATTGCTTTATTCCACAAAGCGATACACATATATATAGGTAACACACACCACCGTACGCATGCGCATATACGCTGATTTCTAATCAAATGAGACAGCAACGACACATGTGTAATGGAAAGTTAAGATGATATCAACGATGAAAGAACGACCATGCATAGCCAATTTTTTTTTTTTTTTTTTTTTGTAATTGCAAGATTAAAATGTCATCTCCATCAGACCAACCTCTGTGTCATGTTTAAAAAAATCAAATTCTCTTTTTTTTTTTGAGAGAGATTGATTGAAGGCGCGCTAACACAAGCGCTCCCCAAACTACCGATCTTCGCCGCTTCAATAATTTCACGTGTTGTTTGCGCTGGGCTTCTTGCTATCAACGTGCACTGATTATAAATGGGACTGCACCCATGCTTTCTGTCGTGAAAAGCCAGATGCCCCAATCCTACAGTTCGCACATTATTTGCGTGTTCACGCAACCTGTCATTTACGCACCTTCCCGCTTGGCCGATGTATTTTTGCCGCACGACAGGGACAGTTCATATACGATATTGTTCTCGCAATGAACGTAGCATTCTTTGTGATTCGTACGGCAACTGGGCTTCTCAGAACCACAGTAGCTGGCCTTGCACAAGTTAGACAGCTTGATTGGCGCTGAAAAGATGACGCTTACATTTGCGTTATGGCCAATCTTCTTCAGTCTGTGCGAGATATCATGGATGTATGGTATGATTGCGCGTTTCTGCTTCACTCGCGCGTTTTCCGGTGAAGTAAACTGCTCATCCTGTCGCCCGCGTTTTGCGGTCTTAAGGAGGCCTTCGGCCACAGCTGTGATGATACGCTGCGGGAAACCGACCTGTTTCAGGCGATCCACTTGCGCCAGAAAACTGGACAAACACTTGTGAGGACATCAGCGGCGAAGCGCATTCATTAGGGTTGACTTTGTGATCCCCTTCCTAACCAGCTTGGAGTGGCCCGATGAAAATGGCAGTAGTGGTTTGTTCGCCCTTGGTTCATATGCCCAGCACACCTGGTGTCCCTCAAAAAGCATTCTTATATCCAGAAATCACAAAGTACCATCCTGTGGCGTTTCATGCGTAACAGTGAGCGGTTGTAAACACTTGTTGAAATGATCTAGCACTTGCGTGACATGAAGACAAACCTCCCCGCTAGGACTTGGATAGAGAAGCACAAGGTAGTCGTCAACGTACCTATACACCTTTTTTACAATTGAGTTTTCTAATTTGGCATCCAGTATCCTGTTTACATGAGCAAGATAAAGGTCACTTAAAATTGGCGCAATGCAGGAACCAATGCAAATTCCCTGTTTTTGAAGATAAACACATCCATCCCACTTGGAGAACGTCGAGCGCAGGTACATGGACAATAGTTCAAAAAAACCCTGTGTAGATATGCAGATTGTGTTGCATATTTCCGTCAATTGTTTTATTGGAATAAAACAATTGTTGGAAGTTAGCGCTGTGTCCGCGTCTTGCCACCGTCTTTCGTCCCTTTTTCGTGCGCTAAAAGACCTCAGTTATGGAATACCAACATGCCCTAACCTACGTTCTTTCGAGGGGAATTGCACAGCGAAATATATTTCATACAGAAAACCCCACAAACAAAGAAGCTCAGAATATTGAGATGAAACTACCAGGTTGGATAAAGTATTTACTGAGTTAACTTGTATCAATGATCGTTGGTTTTCGTGAGAAATATCAAGAAAAAAGAAGAATCAATGAAAAAAATATGTCGCCTAAATAGATGCACCAGACCATGTCCGCCAGCACATACGGGTCTTAAGATATTATGTCGCCTCATAGACACGCAGACAGAACGCCACACAAAAGTAGCCCATGTTGTGTGAAAACTTTCAATGCAAGTCTTGGCACAATGAAGAATCTGCAGTACATGAATGAGGCATTTTGTGTCTGCTTTGTGCGTTCGTTATGCACCTGAAACTATAACAAATTGCTCCTTCAGATGCAAATATCCAATATCCTTCATTTTAGTTGAAATGTCATCCTTTACTTGATTTCACCGCAAGAAGACGTGCCATTTGAAATATTTTCCCTAATTCGACTACACAGCTTATGGTAGACACGCATGTTGAACAGAAACGCTGAAACAATTGTTTTATCGAAATTTCGGTATGCTCAAATGATTCTTGATCTCTTGAAATGATCTCTAAAACACATGTATGACCTGACAAAGATTCAACCGGACTGATACTATCTATTGATAAGTTGTCTGTCGTTCTTACTTTTCAAAGTTAAAAACTGCTTTTTAACTAAACAATATTGTAATTTAATGCCAGTCTAATAGCGAGAACTCAACCAGCCACCGACCAACTGACGACCGACCGTCCCAGGCATACAGATAGCTTCGCGTTAATAAAATTCAGAGATTAACACCGGCCGATGCAGACGACGCTCTTCATTTCCGTCCCTCGTGTATGTTTGTTTATTGTGACTTGTATAAAAGAGCCCACTCCATCCCTTATGAAAACATTCAATTTTTTTCCCTTACAAGTCAGCTTTGTTTAAATTAGAGTTCATGGGCAACGTTTGCTTCTGTGCGAAAAATTGTTTCGCAACGTGTTTAGCCTATAAGGGTGGAGCTGTTTTTTTACGTGAAACGGTACTGTTATATCTCTTATATCTCTGCAATTGGAAAATAACATTTTCATTGTAGCGGCCCATGGGTCAGTGAATCACGTGTTTTTTTTTTTCTTGCGAAAGTTACCTTCCATAAAATTAGCAAATTGGCCTTGCGAATACGGCCGCTCATTGCAATCGATAGACTCCACTTTTCTTTCTTAAACGCAACAAAATTGTTCAAATCATTTTGGCACTTGTCTAGGGAGCTCATGTTGGCTTTTTACATGTGTTTAAATATTAAGAGTCTCTACGTGACTCCGAGCTACAGCTTTTTCTTAGTGGCTTCTTTTTTTTTACTAGGCGGAGAAGTTGAAGTAGAGGAGAATTTGCTTCTTTCTATGCCTTATATCGCGTCGTACAAGCAACGTGTCATCACAGCTTGAATTTAAACGTCGCTTGCGACCACGTCCAGAGGTTCAGAAATTGCCGCTTTTCATGACAATGCAGAAAATATTGACGGGGAACCACCATGTAAATGGGCAGTGTTCCACGATTCTAGAGCACCCTTTCAAAGCACGCATGGCGGCGCTACGTCATGGGATCTAGAAGCAAAGTTCCCACTAGGCAATCAGAAAATTTGGTTGTAGGAGTTCATAGGGTTTTTTTTAACCTAGGTAGGACATTAGGCAGTATACTAGCAAGAGCTTGGGGGCGCGACCCACCGCTCCGTTCCAAAGGGGCCGCTCATAACTCCATCCATCCATCCATCCATCCATCCATCCATCCGTCCGTCCGTCCGTCCGTCCATCCGTCCGTCCGTCCGTCCATCCGTCCGTCCGTCCGTCCGTCCGTCCGTCCGTCCGTCCGTCCGTCCATCCATCCATCCATCCATCCATCCATCTATGAACAGAAGCTTTCAAACATAACATTGATGTATGACCGCGCGGTTGGAAAAAGACATCAGTTTCCAGTGGCTATTTGCCCGTTGCAGCAACCACCTTGCTAATGAAGCTGCTAGATCAGCCCACGATAACGCCTAGTCTATGCTCATACCATCATCAAGAACGGACGAAGCAAGACAACTTAAACGAATACCCCGGGACAACAAGCTTGCTCTATTAAAAGACACTGGAGTATTGCAACTCTTATTTGGTCATGCTAGATCTATCACTGAAATTCGATTGCCATATAACCTATCCCGATGTCACACTGCACTAATGCGCAGGCTACGATAGCGTGCACCTTTCAAAAACTCGTATTACTTTCTCTATAGAAGTGCTGACAGTCTTCTATGTGACCCCTCTATTATTGAGGAGATCATCGAGCATCTGATTTGCCGCTGCAGCCGCTTTGACGTCCAGCGTCAAAATCTACCCACCTGGATGGTTTACCCTTTACAGAAACAAGGATGCTGGGCGAGTGGCCTCGTCCATCATTCACCCGAAAAGTTACGCGCGCCCTCGTTATTTTATTAAAGTCAATGGATCTCAAAATTTGCTTGTAGACAACCTACGCCTAGTACGGCGCGAGTCAATTATCTGTATTCTCATTGACCTTTCCTTATGTTAATCTCTCATCGCCTCTCGCTTGCGCAAGGCAGCAGAACCGGGTGTCAATCGGATTAACATCCCTGCTTTTCCTTGTTTCTCTCTGTCGCAACGTACACGTTCCACGGGCGTGGTGTAACGATTCACGGATATCACATCGTTAACATCGTTAACAGATAATAAATACCTTAACAGATAATAAATACTTGTACGCATGTTTCCTTTTGAAGGTGAGACACGAGCCATGTGTGTGCGGGTTATCTTACCATGAAGCCCTAAGGTACCGCTTAAATTTGCTTCTTGTCCTGTGTGAATTTTTTCACAACTAGGTTTCAGAAGAGTGCTTTTGAGGCTAGTATTATCATTCATGACGCACATCCTCCACCATTAATATTTCATACGAAACAAGATCTACTGGGTTAGATGGCGGATATTATCCGACAAGCGGATAACATCGAGAAATTCGCTTCAGGATCCCAAGATCCGATCCTCAAGTGCGCCTATGAGGTCTCCAGTAGGCTCCACTTGCTGGCCTTCTAGTAGGGCAATGTAACCCGGCCATACATAACTATGTGACTAAATAAATCTTTCTTCTCTCTCTTTTTTATGTAAGGCTTCATTAATTGTCATGACGAAAGCAATGGATGTGTTCAAGTATCCAGTGCTCTATTACGTGTACTTCGCCTTCAGTGCTTGAACCGCTTTAAGTTGGGAAATATACCTTTAGAGCACAAGTATACTCAGGAGATAAATGCCTTTCTTGCTATAAATATAACGCTATATTATTATGACCCTGGTTACAGATGCCTCAGAGAGGAAGAAAATAGTAACTGGCAGCTTTCACTGAACACCTTATTACAGAGGTTCATAAAAAATTTAATTGGGGGTTTTATTTTCCAGAAACCACGATCTGATTATGAGGCACACCGTAGTGGGAGACTCCGGAAATTTTGACCACCTGGGGTTCTTTAACCTGCACCTAAATCTAAGTAGACGGGTGTTTTGGCGATTCGGCCCCATTTCGATGGGGCTCTTGCCGGGAGAGGGGTTTTTCCGTAGAGTACTGCCATTGGGGCTTTTATTCACATGGGCGACAAGTGCCAAATATCTACGAAAAAAAAAACGTTACATATCAAGAGGCGGCCTTGTTACATTCAAGAAGCCGCCAACCTAACTTATTGTGCAACACGAGCAGGTCTTGCTTCCGGTTTGAGATCAATTTTTCGATAAAGGCACTTGAAGTATATGCAATAAAGCTCGACACCACTGCGGTAAGTTACAATGTATTTTTAAAAGGGACTTTCTGGTGTCAACAAAAGAGCTGGGTCAACCTGAAAGCACCACGAACAACAACAACAACAACAAAGCGTGTTCTTTAGAGCGAAAGCATCACAGTCAAAGTAAAATGCTTGTATATCCAGGGCATGACCGACGCCTTACCGCGTTTACTTGATAAATGCTCCGCAAAATGAGGTCACCAGAAACATACTTCGGACAGGATATATAGCTGGGCAAGAGCGAAAATTTCGACAACCGGCGTTACGTTGGTAGATCAAAAAAGCCTGTACGAAATCCCAAAAATTCAAGAAAGTTTTAATAAGAACAAGGAACGCCCTTCCCGTGAATCAGCCTGACATATGGGTGTGTCACAAAGGCCGTCCAAAACTTCACTTCCTCTGTCTTGTAGTTATTTGTACAATCTACGTGTTGCCGAGCCATAAAATAACACTAGTGGACGAGGGAATCTTAGCATGGCTTCGGCTCTGTTTTTGCATCCGGGAATCTAATATTCATTAACCTTATTGTGGAAGGCCTGGCACAACGTTGAAATCCTAGCCTTAGAAGCAAGACAAGATGAATATTAAGCTGCTCGCGTAGGCGACACACAAACATCGCGAAACTTCCGCTCTCGACGGCTGCCTATCGTCTTAATTGCGTCGTTGGTTTCAAGGGGATGCGAGTGAAAAAAAAAAAAAGAAAACGTTGGCTTGGTTCGCGGACCCTGATGGCGTCTGAGTTGAGTGGAAGGTCAAGCACTCTCTCAATTCGTTGGTTTCAGAGGCGCTGTGAAGTTTCTCAGAAAACAAAACAAAAAAAAAACGAAGATGATGACTCACTACGAATCTCGGGAAAGGTCGTCCAGCTGGGTCGCACCGGGACAAGCTTAATGGCAAATTATCCGGTCCCGAGAACCTGGCGTCCACCGGAGCGCTGGAAGTTTCATCTCTGCAGCGTCATTTCGTCCTAAGCGCCGAGCGGACATTTGTTCAAAAAAGTATAAAGCGGATAGGAAGCCGCCCGCAGTATTAACAAGCGCACACATTGGCACGAGCCATGACACGCGAGGGCACGCGCCCCGCAAAACTTGGCTCGTCCACAAAAACACAACTGTAACGACGAAATACGCCATCGTTCGCTCGTTATCTGATCTCATTTAGGCTTGCAGCTGTTTAGCGCAGGTGCACGATACAGTGGCACTGATCGGATAACATAGGACACCTCAGCCAGTTGATGAGCATTCTTTCGCATAAAAGGCTATTAGTACTGCAGGATGTGCATCATCAGCAGTAATACTCGCCTCGGAAGTGCGACACTTTTCTGAAACCTACTTGTGGCAAAAATTCAGATAGGACAAGAAGCATATTTAAGCGGCCTCTTAATGGCTTATGGTAAGGTAACCTACATGCACGTGGCTCGTGTGTCCCCTTGAAAAGGAAAGATGCGAGCAAGAATTTATAATTTGTTAGTATTTGTAATTTCCCCGAGACGGTGCACTAGGCCCGTGCAACGTGTACGTTGCGACAGAGAGAAAAAGACAGAGAGAGAGAGAGAGTGACACAAGAAAATTCGGGGACGTTGGTCCGGTGGCCGTCCGGTTTTGCTACCCTGCACAAGCGAGAAGCGACAAGACATTAACATAAAGAAAGGCGAGGGCGAACAAAGATATTTAACTCGCGACGTTGTAAGCGTAGGTTGTGAAAAGTAAATTTGTAGATCCGCTTAATTAAAAAAGGGGGATCAGAGCACGCGTAGCTTTATGGGTGGTTGACGAACGTGGTCATGCACCCAGAATCTGTTTCTGTAAAGGGTATACCATCCAGGTGGGTAACTGCAAACCGAAGGTGTTGATGATGACGTCAACGCGGCTGCAGCGGGAAAGCAGATGCTCGATGATCTGAATACTAGAGTGGTCGCAGAAAAGAGAGTCAGTCTATTGCTGGGGTTCTTCGGTACAGCTCTGTCAGAGATTCTTTTATATATCATTCCCATGGGTGACCAATACCGAAAACCTGCGGGAAAGAAGGTTGCCTATCCGCAGCCAGCTTTTTTAGATTCAAGAAGCCACCAATCTTATTTACTGTGGCAGATGAGCTAGTCTTGCTTCCGTTTTAAGGTGGATTGTTGGTCTCTTAGCTAATCGGTTTAAGACATTGCAATGAAAGTCGCTCTCGATGTCATAAGAGATCACCAAAAAAACACGACACGTGTTCGATCGTCTCTTCATGGTTGCATGAGTCATGGATAGGTGTGTCCGGCATTTCAATAAACAAAAACATTTGGCCAGAGACTCCCCACTGCAGGATTGTCAGTATTGCATACCATTCCTTGCAAACATTGCTTCGAAAGCCTTCTACTCCACCCTTGAAACTAAGAGTGTCGTGTTTAAAGAGATAAGTAAATCCAAAGAATACTAGGCAGACTATGACGATCTCCCCAGTAAATTCATTTTTACTACGAGCTTTGTGTTTGGTAAAAGAAAAGAAAAAGTGTTCGAGTTCTTTTTTTCCCCAAAATTTGGCCGCCGACACGCTCGCCTGCATTCCACTGCGGCCTCTTGGAAAACGTCTCCCTTGTTTTGCAGACGCGATTCTCTGGTTGCTTACGTTCTCCGCGCAATACTTGCCTACGCACGATCTCTCCGGCGTTATAGAAGTGCCTCGGTAAGTCCAAATCCCAACGCGTCGATCGTCTCAATGCGCTCGCTTGTCCACGAGAAATTCTTAAGGGCAGTGGGGGAGCTCCAGGGCCGACACTCAGGAAGCCATCCTGGCGTGGGCTGAGAGGATAGCGGAGGATTACTCCGAACTCTTTCGCAGTGCGCCTCGTTCATAAATGAAAAAGCCAGCTGTCCTACAGCCACTGCGCAATAGTGCGTCTTCGTAATTCTGGAAATTGTGAGGCGTGCTTGTGGATGTCGTAGGCATTAATAGGAGTAACAGTGGTGTTACTGCTAGTGTGCAACCAGTTGGAAGACTGTCTTGATGTGCTGCAATTAATTCTGAAAGTGTAGCTTCAGGTGTTCGGGCCACCAAAGAAGCCATACCGGTGCAGAAGACGTGACAGAGATGCCAAATGTCTGATCTGAGGCTGTCAACTTTGATACATGATGGAAGAGAATGTCTCTAGCAATCACGATTGCCGTATGAGTCGAGGGCTCAGTTCGAGACATGTGCGTAGAATCTCGCCTTGCAAACATCCGAGGGTGCGAATGATTGTTTTGCATGTGTTGGCCAAAACCGGCAAGCTGTACCGTAAAAAAAGCCGGGAAACAGTGCTCTGTACATCCGCAGCATGGACCATGGCATTGCGTCCCAGCTTTACTGTACTGGAAATTCATTTGAACGATTGAAGTTAGTCTCAGCTTCAAGTACATGCAGTGGGGGCTCCATGGAATAATCAGGCCTAAGAAGCGATGACACTTCTGGTATGCGATGACGCGGCTATTGACAGAAACCGGGTACGGTGACATGCGTATGGCGGCGCGTCAGCGCAATTTACACGCATTTTCGATGCAGGCACTAAGGCCTGTTTGTGGAGATGTAAAAAAGTAGGGTGGCCACGCGTTGGATTCTTGCGCGTACTTGAAGACGAGTGACCACAGAAGCTCAAAGACAAGTAACGGCAGTTTATGTTGATAAGTGTACCGTCTTGGGTTCAGCAAGTTAAGTTAAACAGAGTAGAACTTAATAACTTGCCCTATGGGACACTATATATAATAGGTGGCAGTGGAGCCATCTTCGATATAGACAAACAAGTACTTTCCTATAAGATAGTCGCGGATCTGCTGAAACGTTCGACCGCCAGTTCCGACAGCCTCCAACAGAACGTGGGCTAGACCAGCATAGGTGATGCCGTATGGCCCTGGTGAAGATGAACGCCAAGAAGCAGCCGAAGAGTCTTCACATTTTTTCACAGAGAAGAGAATTTCCACTTTTGCGACGCGAGACACAGGGACTGCACTCATATTTTCGGCTTTCATGGTTACACAGACGCCAGCAATTCGCGCACAAAACTCAGTCGCCACATTAGGTTGCGTCTGGCAGTGATTGCCGTGAACGCATATCGCTCTGGCGGAGAAAAGCGCAGGCCACAAGCAGCGCTTCAGATCTGTGACAGTGGTTTACGAGGGCGCAGTGCTTCACAAAATGACTTTCAACCTTCTTCCTGCTCATTCGTCCAAATTACGCTGGACTTTCTTCAATGTTGTACGTGCCAATCTAAGGTCAAAAGCTGCCTTCGTGTGGCTGTATGTCATTTCAGCTCGTCTTCGAAGTTCAGTAGCTTCTCAAGTTTTACATCGCAATCAGAATGGGTCGCTTTCAAAGTTAAAAGGCATGTTTCTCTCAGAGCCCCTGTGATTATTTCCTGAAACCTAGCATAACCTAACAACCGCAAAACATTCGGCAGGTGGAATGCAGACATTTCTTTTTCTCGAATAGCATGTTCCTTTCTGTGTTAACGGCCACCATTGACGACTGGCTAATCTGGGTGATTAGGTGGGCGCAGCACTAATTGGTCCACTGACGAAGCGCGAGAAGGAATAATATTGAAATAGAATCGATACTTTACACCGCCCTAATTTTCACCGCTGTCGTGAAGACGTTCAAAGAGAACCCCAGAATACCTTAGTACAAACAGGCCAGTCGCGCACAGGCAAAAACGGTTCACTCACAAAAAGAAAAAGCGCCCCACAGATGTTATGGGCGCGAATCCACAAGGTTACTCATTCGGTAGTGCTGGCAAGGGTGACGAGGAGACCAACACAGCTGGTCGGACGAGTTGTAGGGCCATTGCGAGCATTTAAACACGCCGACAATATAAATTCAAATACTATTAATGCAAACATTTTTTTTTTCAATACATGAAACAAGCACAACCTATGTGAGAAATGAAGCAAAAAAACATGCAGATGCTGCGCAGAGTGGATATCAATGCCCTGCGACAGATTCTTCAGCTAGCCTTTACCAGGCACGAATTTGTTTTTTAAGGCGTCACGAGTTGGGCCCACCATGAAGGCGGTTCGATAGGAGGGAAATAGGCTCGCTGTCTCTTTTATAAGTCACTGGTTTGCCATATTCGGCGTGAGCCACTTATCCGCCAGTTTAATTCATGCGTTTGTGGCGAGCAGGCATATTTGGTTGAGTTTTTAGCACGTTTTGCTATTCAACTTAAAGCACGTTCCTATGGTTTCAAAGGCTAGTTTATGTTTTTTTGCCTTTTGCCATATTTGTTAACGCACTTTCATCAAGAAGGAGCAAGAAGATGCCCCCACACTCACTTGATCCGGGTCATTCGTCAACTTCGTCGCTCATTTTAGGATGACGTACCTTTGTTAGCTGGCACCAACTAGAATAATGGGATATCTTGACGCCGGAATTCATGAACTCGGACAGCGGGTACACTGTAGCAATGGGCCGCCGTATGAAGGAACTGATCCATCAGACGTCGAGTCAGATAATGTCGTCTACTCACAGTTGGTAGCAATACTTTATGGTTTATTACGTACCAATTTCGGCCTCACACAACCTGAACTCACTAAGCAAGCAATGGAGTATTTCGTAAGTGTGGCCCACGGATAAACCAACGAAGTGAAGATCAACGTTTGATCCAATATCCTAACGGTAGAAGCAAAAAATTTAACAATCCTGGATACGGCAAATATATTCGAACATCGAACGGCGGTCCCGGTCCATTACTGATTTACTTAGGGGAATAGGCAATGAGTTGTATAATTTTTGATGCGAACCTTCAGGTTAAGTAGGCAAACCTCGAGAGTCTTTATGAGTTCATCTTTGAGCATTCTTGATATTAACTACTTGAATATCTCCTGGTGCCTCAAGTTAGTATTTGATGCTTCCACTTAGTGTTTGTAAAAGTTGGGTAAGTGAGGCATCCTGTCACTACAGTCTCGCGGGGCCAAAATAAAGGCCGCGCAAACGTTATGAGTGGAAACGAAGTGACCTGCCAGCGCTGCGGCGGAAGACATCGCAATGACGACAGTGATGCGTCTTCTTTTTGAAATGTTTGAGCACTCCTGGCTCTCACAACACGATGTCTAATGATAGCCTGAAAATGCAGTAGCTAGTTCATGTCCTTCGAAGGTTGGCAAGGCACAGACCTTTCCGTAGAGTATCTGGTCAATCTGCTCACCAATAAAAACAACGCTCACAAAAGAAGCACCACCCAGCCGCTTAGGAGCTGCATGGTGTGGCGCAGACATCATGACTACCTCTATTTGTATTTACATCGAGAACGCTAAGCGCACACACTACAAAATAAAAACCAGTGTCAGCACAAAACCATTCATTGTCGCCTCTACTCGGCACAGACACAGAATGACGTTTGTTGCCCAAAAGGCTTGAAGTTGCGACAGCACGTCGTAGTGGTACTCCAAGTCAAGAAGCAAATAACAGGGTCAGTAAAACGAGTGGCAGTACAGGCAATCAACCAGATGCAAATATTAAGAATGAAAGCGTTGGGAACATGATGAACTAGCTAAAATAAATAAGCGTGATTCTGTGCGGTCTGTAGACTCCAGCCGCTAAAAGCGCAGGAGCCGCGTATCACAGCCTTTTACATACTGCAAAGCCTTTTCTCGCCAGCAGTGTTGCTCAAGCAAGAGAAGCGCACACACCAACATCTTCATGAATTTGTGTACCCAGACAAAATGCCGATTATGGTGGTTTCTCTGATGACATTTGTGAACGACATTTTAAGGCGAAAGACTTGGATCTCTATGTTTCAAGGTGGTGTTGTGAGGTACAGAAAATCAGTGCGCTCGTGCCACTGGTCGCGCGTTCGTCGGCGTGTTCTACATCGCTGCCACATCGATACCGCTAATCATGCCAAAAAATGCGCAGTTGTTCAATATAGAGTTAATTAAGGCACTCGAACCCACGATATCTGGTGTTATCAGGACGAAGTTGATTAAGGCTCGCTTAATTAAAGCAGCTTTAATTAAGACATTAGAATCCACGACCTTTAGCGGGAGAAAACAAGTAATAAGAAGTAACAACGCATTCGACTGAGAGCGTCAGATAATTTAATGGACGTCTCTTGAGCGCGCAGGCTTTCGCGTTCATCCTCTTTGGTGTATGCTAAGGTGACTGTCAATTTTTAGCACTTTCTCGGTTATCAACAGAATGTTGAACTAGATATCAGCCTTGTGCATCCCCCTTCTGTGTCATCATCACCTCCCCTCATCGCGCGTTTACGTCCCCGTTGCACTTCCCCCTGTGCAGAGTAGCATTCTAGAGGCACCTAGCTACCGCAAGGTGTCTGGTATGACACAAACCGTGCGTCGTATTAAACGTTATAACAGAAAGTAGAAATACAACACCGTCAACACTCCATTGACACTTTGGTAATATCTGCCTAGAGCTAGTTTATTTATCTGCCGCAGGTCTCGGCGGTTATCAAAACGTCAGATGTTTAGGTACGCTCGTGAATTGGCGTTGTCAAAACACAGTACCATTCTCTATGACCACTGCCGCGATAGATTTACCATCACCGCTTCACAACTTATTACGGCTTCCTAGTTTATATGTGATGGACAATAGTCCGAGTGCATAGCTCAATTCGACATATGGAGAAATTGCTCAATGAGCGGCAATGTCTGATTGGAATCAGCTTGGAAAATTTAGTGCGTACATTCGTATACTTGCTTTGTACGAAATATCTACGATAAGTTGACACGACAGACATTGCTTGCTCTTGAGTTTTTCCGTCAGACCAAGTTTGGTTCTTCCTTTTGACAGTTGTCAGAAGGGCGTCTTTCAGCTGATTATATTCGTTTACAAACTTAATCTCACTGTAATGTTCGTGGGAGCCTCCATTGAACCACAGTACTCTGGACTCAATAAGCGATTGCCGACTAATTATTATTCATCCCAGCACGTGCAATATTTTATTACGCGCTAACGGCTCATTATATATACGCCTAGCATAATTGTAACCACTAGACTACAAGTTGGGATATATATTGTTATTTTTTTCGTGGCCAAGAAAGATAGGAAACACGCTATGAGGCAGATGCAAAAAATTCGCCGAGGCCAATGCCTTTTCACTGGCGTAGCAAGCTGTAAATACGTGCAAGTCTGTAATCAAGTAATCGGTAAGCGTCGCGTGAAAATACGAACGGCAGTAGGTCGCAGGGCTGTTTCTACTGTCACTTCAAAATACCGGGACAGAATATTAACTGTAGCGGCGCTCGAAACGGCGCGGCGAAATAAAAGGAACGGCGTCACGCTTCGCCGTGGAAGACGCATGAGGACGCACCCTTTCACGGCCGACTGCGAGCGATGTATACCGGCTGCAACTTGAACGGTTTCTGAACGTCCCTTCGCATCGCGGCATTCGTACTTTGCGATTCGATTCGGGCGAATTTTATCGCGATCCACGCGCCACGGTAATGAATAGCAGGCGCCACTCCTACGTGACTGCGATGCACCGTCAGCTAGCTGTGACTTCGCAGATTACAGCAAAAGAAAATAAAAAACAACTTGGAGGAGGATCACTGTATTAAACGATGGGCGTGGCATATTTCTCTCGTTTTGGGTTTGAACGCATTCAGATGCTACGCTACTGTGTTACGGGTCTGTGACGAAGCTTCTCGTATGTCGCAATGCTAGCGGCAACCGCGTCGCAGCTGCCTGGGATACCCAGTGCCACCAAGTTGTATTGTACGATGTTGGTGGGACAGAGAAACAGCTTTCAGCTAATTGCGCACTGAACCTGTGATAATACTTCGCAAATCTCTGCGGCAGAAAACAAGAGAAAGAAACCCGAATTTATCGCTCGTCAGACTGTAATGCGATTTCATTACGAGATCATCTATTTCGATGATTATTTACCGGCATTTGCAGCACTTCTTCGTCATCATGGTCATTTGTGAAATACAGCAGAGCCTTGCTGATACATTACTATTTTTAACATTTCACCTGCTTTTGCGATTGGGCGCACTGGTCCAGTTTAGTTTCCACGGAGTCATGTGTGTGAGCACATGAGACCGTGCAACAACGTGCAGAACGTTTCCCTTCCCGGTTGCCATGTCTCAAAGCTGCTACGGCGCACCAACAACATGTTGTCGTTCGTCGGTGGGGCGTATACGTTGACAGCCGTATGTCGCTGCTGAAAACGGTCACTTCGCAGAACCTGCAATGTGACGCAGTTTCAGTGAACTGCCATACTTGTGCACTTCACTACCTTGCAGCACAGAAGGATCGCCATCACCGTGATTAGATCGTGGCCATTCGCCCATTTCACCGCGTCTGACAATGGCAAAAGCATAGAGAAGCAAGACCAAGGGCTCGCTGCACAACCACTTTCGTGGACATTTTTTAATGCTACTCGATAGCTTGAATTTTCAATGAAAACATACGAATCTTCGCGAAAACTCAAAAACGGGCTGTGAGTGCTTGAAAAGAAGTTATTACTAAAGAAGTGTTTATGTGGTTCGAGATTCGGCTGTGCTATTCGTCTGGCACCTCTTCTTCTAAAAGTATGCCGCGTCAATTGCTCACACTGGTTTTAAAGTCCTTGGAATTATATAATGTTAACGAGGAGTTTTTGGACACCTGATGCCTTACTCTGCCTTTTTTGTTCGCTGGCCAGACTTCTAGAATTCCGGCCTGTTATCTAAAAGAAGAAACATGGAAGTGGGCGATGATGAGCAAATTGAGGTAGAACAAGAACGTTTTCTTCGATTTGTGTACGATAGACACTTTCAGTGAAATGCGTAGTTTGATAACTACTACTTTGTAAATGAATAAAAACGTGTTACGCTAAGCTCCAGGAGGCAATCTTGAGATTTAGCCTTTGTCTATACAATTATTCAAGGCACTATTGATGCGGGCATGAACTACTATGCGGAATTAAGTGCATGTTGCAGACAGCAGTGCACAACATTTGGAGCTCTTTGCTCACCACAAGCAAATGAAAGGGTTGACCTTGCAGAGAATACAAATATTGCGCAATACCCTGCCATTCGCTTACACCGATTTCTCTTCGGGCTCCACGGCGGTTATAAGCTGTCTCAAAGATCGCCTAAATTCCTAACGCGCACCTCTTGGCAAATATATGTTTTTAGGTATACTCACTTCACTTGGATCTCCGCGTAGGTTTATTGACTGGTCGTTGACGTGTGATTGGGCCATATTTACTCTGCACCGTAGATGTGGGGTACTTGGTTTTCGAGTAAAATTTAATCATACCGGATTTCGCACCCTGAACAAATGTACGAAAATTCCGTTAAACCAGATTTCTGCCCCAAGTTTGCCCTTTCGTAAATAATAATAAATGCACGTGTTTCAGAAGTACTTACTGCTGTCCATTTTTTGTGAAAAAGTGATTAACATAATGATAATATCTTTTAAACTCGGGTTTTACGTACTAAAAGCATGGTGCGAATATGATACAAGCTGTAGTGGGGGTTGCAGAATAAATTTGACCACGTGGGGTTCATTAACGTGCGCCCAATGCGCGGGCGTTTCGCATACCACTCCCACCGAAATCCGACCCAAGCGGCGGAATTCGATCCCGCGCCCTCGCGTTTAGCAGCGCAACGCCAAAACCACTACGCCACCGTGGATTGTAACGACAAAACATGGTATGGTTCTCGTTTAACACTCAGTTTTTGTCTAATACGCTTAATACGTTTTCGTTCACTACTCCAAACACAAAAAAAACGGCAGTTTCTTTGTGTCGGGCGGCAAGCCAAAGGTGCCGCCCGAGTCCAAGGACTTCGAGCCGCCACCTGAGGCCCCCACAACGAAACTGCCGGCCATTCATTATTAAGTTTCTTTTCTCTCTCTCTCTCTCTCTAAAAAATATACTATATTTAGAACTTTCGTTTGTTATGTCTGAAGAATATATATTTTTTAATAGATGTGTTTACAAAATGGCGCATTGCATTGTGTTTCCCCGCACCTCTTATACAGGTAAACCGCGGTAATGCGTAAGGATGTTAGTTAACGGCGCTCCGATGTTTCTCTGCGTTGCGCACGGTGTAGCTGCGACGTTAAGAGCATGCTTACTCAACCACGTTACGTTCGAAGGGTTGCTGCTTCGTCTAGTTCGTATACAGCTGATTTTGAAGGAAGAGTGCATATTGACGATCAGTAAAAAATGACGAGAACAGACCAGGGCGAAAGGTCCGACAGGGTTATGATCGACACAGGGATGCTCCCAGTGCGTACAACAGGCCAACAAGGGCTTGTATGGTAAGGAAAAGCATGATGCTTTGGCGAAGCGTGCCCAGCTCTGTGTGTGTGGCAACTTTATTATTAATCCTGCAACTGGTGGCCTGGGTCTAGGCCGCGTCTGGGGTATCAGAGAGACCTCGTCTCTCGGTAGCTTCCCGGGATTGCTGGCTGTGTGCAATACATTTCGTGCACCCATTTTTTGGTAAAATGTGCTGACAGCCCAGTACAGCAGAGATCGCCAAGCCCTACCCTACAACTGCTTTTGCATAATTATACAGAATGAGCGAGAAAAATGGGTATGTGTGTGTCGTACCGCATGGCTGCTGTCTGGTGGTACGCATGTGGTTTTGCAGCGATGCTGCTTAAGTTGGTGGCTAGGCTGACGAACGTGCTCAGCAATACCTCGCCGAGCGATGACGTCACCGCGCACGCCGCCAACGCTTTCCCGTAGCTTTGCCTCGCCGCGCCATACGGAAGCCACGCATGCACATTTGCGGATCTAAGCCGCGACGTCACCACGCAAGTATAAGAGCAGCTCCGCTCTGCCGCCGCTCGATGGAACAGCCGGGTGTCCAACGAAAAGAGAGACGAAAATTGGCATGCCGCTTGCAGTCTACCACAGTGACCACAAGGCGGTCTTGATTCAGATCGGCAGGAGCCTTAGCTGGAAGAAGAAGGAGTTTGCGATCGACTCGTGTGATACGTTTTTAGACAGAGTAAAGCACAAATCAACCGAGGTACTCCTTGACGATGCACGCGTTTCACCCAGAACAGAGGAAGAAGAGGCCGAGGCTTACCGGGGTTAAGTATCACTGGACAAAGATTAGCCCTGTGTAGAATAAAACTACACATTGTACATATTTTAATGACCGAGTGTTCATTGCTCTTTGGGCGGCTGACGACGACACTGCACAGAAAACTTGGCTGAGCCTCCAAGCATAACCCCGCATAAACTTAGCCGAACCAAGTATAACGTAGAGGGGGCTGCCGGCTTCACCGTTTACCCAGTCTTCGTGTCACCAGTGCGAAGCTGTGCGAAACTATTTTTTTTCATTAAGGAAAACAATGCTTGTTAGCAGGCTACACTTTGAGCATTCGATCTTTTCCGGGCTAGTGATGCTGCCATGGCGAAAAAAAAAAAATAGCACCACCGGGTCATAAATTTAGAAACACTACTGTCGATAGTAAAAGTCAGTTGACAACTAGCGCGGTAAACTAATTCCTGCTATGCTGTGTTCATTTTGTGCGCGCCATATTTCGCGCACCAATATAATATTATACAGCGAAGGGGAAGAAGGTGATGTCACAGAAAACGTTGCATCGTACCTTGCACTTCGTGAAGTCCCGAAATAAAGAAAGACAGACTCCGGTATAGTTCAGATCAGGCGAGATGTATTTTTTTTTTTTTCGCGTGAACTAAAACATGGTGTCGCACAATTGTTTTTGTATTTAGCCGTATCGGAATTCAGCCCCATCGGTGGGCAGAAATCAAACCCGTGATAAACCTTGTACTCAGTAGCAGACCGCCAGGGCTACTAAACCACCGCGGCAGGTTTGGCACATAACGCGGCTAATAAACGTCATTCCTATTTCTAAAGAAGGCGCAGCGAAGTACTACTGCTGCTTCGGTTGAGATAAGTGTTTCAGGCAGCAGCACCGCATGCATAACGTACTTCCTGAAGATGTTCTCGCTAACCATACGTACTACAGGCGACAGAGATTTGATCGTGATCAATTTCAAAAAAATTGAAATACATATATCAAACCTTTGAAACTAGAATTTCAATAAAAATGTTACATTGTTGAATTCCATGCTAGAGTACTCGATTTGTAGTTGATGTTTCACATTCTTGCACACCACTAGTGTTACGTCCCGTTATTAAATTTCTATTGTAAAATGGGTTTGTCGTTAAATTTATTCAACATATTGTTGTGAGCACGTATGAGGAGTTACCGATGTTCAATCTCCATGACTCTCCTGAATGTACCTCTGTGCTTGTGTATGCGTGCGTCCTTGTGTGTGTGTTAGTGAGCTACGTAGCGTGTGTGTG
Organism: Dermacentor andersoni; assembly: GCF_023375885.2. Classification (NCBI taxonomy): domain Eukaryota; kingdom Metazoa; phylum Arthropoda; class Arachnida; order Ixodida; family Ixodidae; genus Dermacentor; species Dermacentor andersoni. The sequence goes on along the minus strand of NC_092823.1, from coordinate 33,779,063 downwards.
TGTGTAGTTGTGCGCGAGCGCTTGCTCAAAACCGACTGCAAAAACGTATGTGAACCTTAGTAGAAAAATACGCATTATAACTTCTAAACGTCGTCAACAATAAATGTCCTAGTTTGCCTTCTTTCGTACAGAAACGCACTTGCCGTTCTTTGTTTTTTATTTACTTCTTTGGTAGTCGCAATATCTCAAGTTCTGCACGTTTCCGTGTATGCTTCGCCCTTTATAAGTTTCCCTGACGACGGCAAACTGCAAACGCCTAGCCAGATGGTATAAATAATCAATAATGAAATGCCCTCGTGATTAGCAAATATGGTCCACATTTCCAATTTATTACTGGTTTTGAAATGGATACCTTGCTATACTGAAGCTTTCTTCGTCTGCGCCTAGTCAGACCCTTGCTGAACTACCGTTATTTTTTTCCTTGTGGCAATCACTACTATTGGAACTTTTTGAACAGATCAGCATGAAGTTCTGGAAAAGCTGCAAGGTAACCGGCGTTCACGGTAGGCTGGTAAGAGAAGCAATCAGTAGACCAAAAAAAAAAAAAATTATGGGGTTTTACGTGCCAAAACCACCTTCTGATTATGAGGCACGCCGTAGTGGGGGACTCCGGAAATTTCGACCACCTGGGGTTCTTTAACGTGCACTTAAATCTAAGTACACGGGTGTTTTCGCATTTCGCCCCCATCGAAATGCGGCCGCCGTGGCCGGGATTCGATCCCGCGACCTCGTGCTCAGCAGCCTAACACCATAGCCACTGAGCAACCACGGCGGGTGTAATCAGTAGACCACGGGCGTGAAGATTTGCTATGGCAGGCCGCTAAATTACTACAAGAAAGTTTCTCAATATCCGCTAAATGCTGTTTCAAAGTGGCTATAATTGACGATAACCCTTCAGAGTACAGTCTGGTTAATGTGGGTGTTTTGTAACCGTCTAATATACGCTAGCGTGGCGTATATATTTAACTAATCATCTCACGTTATTTCATGGCCCGTATGAGTGAAAAATAAATTGTGAATTTGCCAGCAGTGTGTAGTGGGTTATTGCTTTGCTAGTATACTTATGCCTATCAAACAATGGACGATAAAAGTTGAAATTCGGCATTTGCCCTCCTATAGTGAGGTACACAACGCAGCGTCATTAAAAAGCACACAGCCAATCTGATTTTGCAAGCACGCAAATGTACTTGGTATATTACATCCTTGAAAATTTTCTAGTTTCCGGCCCTCCTGAAAGGATCGCAAAATCTTCCAAGACGCACAAAATTGAAGGTTAACACGGGATGGGAATAAGTGACTTTTCATCATCATCATCATCATCATCAGCCTAGTTACGCCCACTGCAGGGCAAAGGCCTCTCCCATACTTCTCCAACTGCCCCGGTCATGTACTAATTGTGGCCATGTTGTCCCTGCAAACGTCTTAATGTCATCTGCCCACCTAACTTTCTGCCGCCCCCTGCTACGCTTCCCTTCTCTTGGAATCCAGTCCGTAGCTCTTAGTGACCATCGGTTATCTTCCCTCCTCATTACATGTCCGGCCCATGCCCATTTCTTTTTCTTGATTTCAACTAGGATGTCGTTTACCCGCGTTTGTTGCCTCACCCAATCTGCTCTTTTCTTATCCCTTAAGGTTACACCCATCATTCTTCTTTCCATAGCTCGTTGCGTCGTTCTCAATTTCAGCAGAACCCTTTTCGTAAGCCTCCAGGTTTCTGCCCCATATGTGAGTACTGGTAACACACAGCTGTTGTACACTTTCCTTTTGAGGGATAGTGGCAACCTACTGTTCATGATTTGAGAATGCCTGCCAAACGCACCCCAACCCATTCTTATTCTTCTGGTTATTTCAGTCTCATGATCCGGATCCGTGGTCACTACCTGCCCTAAGTAGATGTATTCCCTTACCACTTCCAGTGTTTCGCTACCTATCGTAAACTGCTGTTCTCTTCCGAGACTGTTAAACAGTACTTTAGTTTTCTGCAGATTAATTTTCAGACCCACCCTTCTGCTTTGTCTCTCTAGGTCAGTGAGCATGCATTGCAATTGGTCTCCTGAGTTACTAAGCAAGGCAATATCATCAGCGAATCGCAAGTTGCTAAGGTATTCTCCATCAACTTTTATCCCCAATTCTTCCCACTCCAGGCCTCTGAATACCTCTTGTAAACATGCTGTGAATAGCATTGGAGATATCGTATCTCCCTGTCTGACGCCTTTCTTTATAGGGATTTTGTTGCTTTCTTTGTGGAGGACTACGGTGGCTGTGGAGCCGCTATAGATATCTTCCAGTATTTTTACATATGGCTCATCTACACCCTGATTCCGTAATGCCTCCATGACTGCTGAGGTTTCGACTGAATCAAACGCTTTCTCGTAATCAATGAAAGCTATATATAAGGGTTGGTTATATTCTGCACATTTCTCTATCACTTGATTGATAGTGTGAATATGGTCTATTGTTGAGTAGCCTTTACGGAATCCTGCCTGGTCCTTTGGTTGACAGAAGTCTAAGGTGTTCCTGATTCTATTTGCGATTACCTTAGTAAATACTTTGTAGGCAACGGACAGTAAGCTGATCGGTCTATAATTTTTCAAGTCTTTGGCGTCCCCTTTCTTATGGATTAGGATTATGTTAGCGTTCTTCCAAGATTCCGGTACGCTCGAGGTTATGAGGCATTGCGTATACAGGGTGGCCAGTTTCTCTAGAACAATCTGACCACCATCCTTCAACAAATCTGCTGTTACCTGATCCTCCCCAGCTGCCTTCCCCCTTTGCATAGCTCCTAAGGCTTTCTTCACTTCTTCTGGCGTTACCTGTGGGATTTCGAATTCCTCTAGGCTATTCTCTCTTCCACTATCGTCGTGGGTGCCACTGGTACTGTATAAATCTCTATAGAACTCCTCAGCCACTTGAACTATCTCGTCCATATTAGTAACGATATTGCCGGCTTTGTCTCTTAACGCACACATCTGATTCTTGCCTATTCCTAGTTTCTTCTTCACTGTTTTTAGGCTTCCTCCTTTCCTGAGAGCCTGTTCAATTCTATCCATATTATAGTTCCTGATGTCCGCTGTCTTACGCTTGTTGATTAACTTAGAAAGTTCTGCCAGTTCTATTCTAGCTGTAGGATTAGAGGCTTTCATACATTGGCGTTTCTTGATCAGATCTTTCGTCTCCTGCGATAGCTTACTGGTTTCCTGTCTAACGGCGTTACCACCGACTTCTATTGCGCACTCCTTGATGATGCCCATGAGATTGTCGTTCATTGCTTCAACACTAAGGTCCTCTTCCTGAGTTAAAGCCGAATACCTGTTCTGTAGTTTGATCCGGAATTCCTCTAGTTTCCCTCTTACCGCTAACTCATTGATTGGCTTCTTGTGTACCAGTTTCTTTCGTTCCCTCCTCAAGTCTAGGCTAATTCGAGTTCTTACCATCCTGTGGTCACTGCAGCGTACCTTGCCGAGCACGTCTACATCTTGAATGATGCCAGGGTTCGCGCAGAGTATGAAGTCGATTTCATTTCTAGTCTCACCATTCGGGCTCCTCCACGTCCACTTTCGGCTAACCCGCTTGCGGAAAAAGGTATTCATTATACGCATATTATTCTGTTCTGCAAACTCTACTAATAATTCTCCTCTGCTATTCCTAGAGCCTATGCCATATTCCCCCACTGACTTGTCTCCAGCCTGCTTCTTGCCTACCCTGGCATTGAAGTCGCCCATCAGTATAGTGTATTTTGTTTTGACTTTACCCATCGCCGATTCTACGTCTTCATAAAAGCTTTCGACTTCCTGGTCATCATGACTAGATGTAGGAGCGTAGACCTGTACAACCTTCATTTTGCACCTCTTATTAAGTTTCACAACAAGACATGCCACCCTCTCGTTAATGCTATAGAATTCCTGTATGTTACCAGCTATTTCCTTATTAATCAGGAATCCGACTCCTAGTTCTCGTCTCTCCGCTAAGCCCCGGTAACACAGTACATGCCCGCTTTTTAGCACTGTATATGCTTCTTTTGTCCTCCTAACCTCACTGAGTCCTATTATATCCCATTTACTACCCTCTAATTCCTCCAACAACACTGCTAGACTCGCCTCACTAGATAGCGTTCTAACGTTAAACGTTGCCAGGTTCAGATTCCAATGGCGGCCTGTCCGGAGCCAGGTATTCTTAGCACCCTCTGCAGCGTCACAGATCTGACCGCCGCCGTGGTCAGTTGCTTCGCGGCTGCTGGGGACTGAGGGCCGGGGTTCGATTGTTGTATTCATATAGGAGGTTGTGGCCAAGTACTGCACCAGGGTGGCCAATCCTGCTCTGGTGAGAGAGTGCGTTACCGGTTCTGGTCACCGGGATCAGGCCGCACTCCAGGCCTGTTTGTGCAATTTTCTCAACACACGGTTTTTTTTTTTTTTTTTTGTATTTTCCGGTGGAGAATAGCGCGGCACCGGGATTTGAATCACGGTCCTCTTGCACTGGAGACGGATACTCTACCGTCCCCGTAGGAGTTAAATTAAAAATTAATTTATGGGGTTTTACGTGACAAAACCACTTTCTGATTATGCACGCCGTAGTGGAGGACTCCGAAAATTTCGACCACCTGGGGTTCTTTAACGTGCACTTAATTCTAAGTACACGGGTGTTTTCGCATTTCGCCCCCATCGAAATGCGGCCGCCGTGGTCGGGGTCCGATCCCGCGACCTCGTGCTCAGCAGTCTAACACCATAACCACTGAGCAACCACGGCGGGTCCCGCAGGAGTTGTACGCCTCATTTAACCTACAGTGGTGCCCTACTTGGTCAGTCAAGGTGGACCAATCTGAGCTCGGTTATACCGCATGGATGGCACTCGGCTAGAGAACCTCGTATTTATGACCTGCACATGTGAGGCCTTACATACTTGAAAATATATATCTATTTTTTTTTTTTTTTGGAGGGTTCCCGTACAGTGATAAAATAAAGGAAAAGACATTAAAAGAAAGAAAAAAAAAGAAAGAAAAAGGGGCGAAAAAAAAAAAAAAAAAAAAAAAAACATAACAGGTGATTTGAACTCGTGACCCTTCGATGTTGCCCGGAAAGATAGCTCAGTCGGTTGGTTCGTCAGGCCCCAGGCTACTTTCAAGCGCCACAGTTCCTCCTCCGAGCCTCACACTTACGTGGAAAGAGACTCATGTTGTCCGCGATAGTCGGTTGGAAGGCATACTTTCTAGGAAAAATGGCCGCTCAAGGAGAAGAGCGAACTCGAGCGGCTTTAGAGGCTAGGAAAACTGCCTTAAAATATTTAGACTTGAGGGAAAGCTTCGTTAACAAACTATAACACGGCAATCAGCACTCGAATACGACGAGAGAAATTACTGAGACGTGGAAAATTCCCTTGAAAAAAAATCTGGTTTGCTAGACAAATGCTCGTATGTATTGAACCTCTTAAAAGATGAGGGGTGAAATATGCGCTCACCGAGAGGGCATCTTCAGCGCGAGACATCCACAAGGCACCTTACAGAGATGTGGAGAGCTTCGCGGCCGGAACGAAGCATCCCTTCTCCGCCGGCCAAGAGGGGGAAACGTGCTTTCCGATCGCTCAAGGTTGCGCGGACAACGCGTCTAGGAAAAGCTTAACCAGGTGCGATGGCGGCACGCATAGCGTGGGAAGCTAGCCGCCAGAATAACTATACCAAGGGCTGCTGCTGATGAGGGCGAAGCACCTTCGTGTAATTATAATAACCCTAATAGGACTACTTTCGAAAAAAAAAAAGGAAACGGCCCAGAGGGCTATACTACGAGAGCTATGACTGATAGTTTTCTATATATATATATATATATATATATATATATATATATATATATATATATATATATATATCTATATATATATATTCATCTCATCTATGGGATCGCATTCGCGCGCTGTTTCTTTGTCTCTGCGTGTAGTACAGTTAAGAGAGCCAGTTTAAGGGCGGAGAAGAAGAAAGAAGAGAAAAGCAAAAACTGCAGCGCCGTGGTTTTAAAGCGCACCCGTGGTAGAGAAACGGAATGCGATATAAGCGTGCGTAGCCATGATACGCACACGACAAACTGCCTTAAAATATTTAGACTTGAGGGAAAGCTTCGTTAGCAAACGATAGCACGGCAATCAGCACTCGAATATAATTATAACCCTAATACTAATTGTAAATATTCATCTCATCTATGGGATCTAATGCGCGCGCTGTTGCTTTGTCTCTGCGTGTAGTAGTTGAGAGAGCCAGTTTAAGGGCAGAGTAGTTGGAAGGCATACTTTCTAGGAAAAATGGCCGCTCAAGGAGAAGAGCGAACTCGAGCGGCTTTAGAGGCTAGGAAAACTGCCTTAAAATATTTAGACTTGAGGGAAAGCTTCGTTAACAAACTATAACACGGCAATCAGCACTCGAATACGACGAGAGAAATTACTGAGACGTGGAAAATTCCCTTGAAAAAAAATCTGGTTTGCTAGACAAATGCTCGTATGTATTGAACCTCTTAAAAGATGAGGGGTGAAATATGCGCTCACCGAGAGGGCATCTTCAGCGCGAGACATCCACAAGGCACCTTACAGAGATGTGGAGAGCTTCGCGGCCGGAACGAAGCATCCCTTCTCCGCCGGCCAAGAGGGGGAAACGTGCTTTCCGATCGCTCAAGGTTGCGCGGACAACGCGTCTAGGAAAAGCTTAACCAGGTGCGATGGCGGCACGCATAGCGTGGGAAGCTAGCCGCCAGAATAACTATACCAAGGGCTGCTGCTGATGAGGGCGAAGCACCTTCGTGTAATTATAATAACCCTAATAGGACTACTTTCGAAAAAAAAAAAGGAAACGGCCCAGAGGGCTATACTACGAGAGCTATGACTGATAGTTTTCTATATATATATATATATATATATATATATATATATATATATATATATTCATCTCATCTATGGGATCGCATTCGCGCGCTGTTTCTTTGTCTCTGCGTGTAGTACAGTTAAGAGAGCCAGTTTAAGGGCGGAGAAGAAGAAAGAAGAGGAAAGCAAAAACTGCAGCGCCGTGGTTTTAAAGCGCACCCGTGGTAGAGAAACGGAATGCGATATAAGCGTGCGTAGCCATGATACGCACACGACAAACTGCCTTAAAATATTTAGACTTGAGGGAAAGCTTCGTTAGCAAACGATAGCACGGCAATCAGCACTCGAATATAATTATAACCCTAATACTAATTGTAAATATTCATCTCATCTATGGGATCTAATGCGCGCGCTGTTGCTTTGTCTCTGCGTGTAGTAGTTGAGAGAGCCAGTTTAAGGGCAGAGTAGTTGGAAGGCATACTTTCTAGGAAAAATGGCCGCTCAAGGAGAAGAGCGAACTCGAGCGGCTTTAGAGGCTAGGAAAACTGCCTTAAAATATTTAGACTTGAGGGAAAGCTTCGTTAACAAACTATAACACGGCAATCAGCACTCGAATACGACGAGAGAAATTACTGAGACGTGGAAAATTCCCTTGAAAAAAAATCTGGTTTGCTAGACAAATGCTCGTATGTATTGAACCTCTTAAAAGATGAGGGGTGAAATATGCGCTCACCGAGAGGGCATCTTCAGCGCGAGACATCCACAAGGCACCTTACAGAGATGTGGAGAGCTTCGCGGCCGGAACGAAGCATCCCTTCTCCGCCGGCCAAGAGGGGGAAACGTGCTTTCCGATCGCTCAAGGTTGCGCGGACAACGCGTCTAGGAAAAGCTTAACCAGGTGCGATGGCGGCACGCATAGCGTGGGAAGCTAGCCGCCAGAATAACTATACCAAGGGCTGCTGCTGATGAGGGCGAAGCACCTTCGTGTAATTATAATAACCCTAATAGGACTACTTTCGAAAAAAAAAAAGGAAACGGCCCAGAGGGCTATACTACGAGAGCTATGACTGATAGTTTTCTATATATATATATATATATATATATATATATATATATATATATATATATATATATATATATATATATATATATTCATCTCATCTATGGGATCGCATTCGCGCGCTGTTTCTTTGTCTCTGCGTGTAGTACAGTTAAGAGAGCCAGTTTAAGGGCGGAGAAGAAGAAAGAAGAGAAAAGCAAAAACTGCAGCGCCGTGGTTTTAAAGCGCACCCGTGGTAGAGAAACGGAATGCGATATAAGCGTGCGTAGCCATGATACGCACACGACAAACTGCCTTAAAATATTTAGACTTGAGGGAAAGCTTCGTTAGCAAACGATAGCACGGCAATCAGCACTCGAATATAATTATAACCCTAATACTAATTGTAAATATTCATCTCATCTATGGGATCTAATGCGCGCGCTGTTGCTTTGTCTCTGCGTGTAGTAGTTGAGAGAGCCAGTTTAAGGGCCGAGTAGTTGGAAGGCATACTTTCTAGGAAAAATGGCCGCTCAAGGAGAAGAGCGAACTCGAGCGGCTTTAGAGGCTAGGAAAACTGCCTTAAAATATTTAGACTTGAGGGAAAGCTTCGTTAACAAACTATAACACGGCAATCAGCACTCGAATACGACGAGAGAAATTACTGAGACGTGGAAAATTCCCTTGAAAAAAAATCTGGTTTGCTAGACAAATGCTCGTATGTATTGAACCTCTTAAAAGATGAGGGGTGAAATATGCGCTCACCGAGAGGGCATCTTCAGCGCGAGACATCCACAAGGCACCTTACAGAGATGTGGAGAGCTTCGCGGCCGGAACGAAGCATCCCTTCTCCGCCGGCCAAGAGGGGGAAACGTGCTTTCCGATCGCTCAAGGTTGCGCGGACAACGCGTCTAGGAAAAGCTTAACCAGGTGCGATGGCGGCACGCATAGCGTGGGAAGCTAGCCGCCAGAATAACTATACCAAGGGCTGCTGCTGATGAGGGCGAAGCACCTTCGTGTAATTATAATAACCCTAATAGGACTACTTTCGAAAAAAAAAAAGGAAACGGCCCAGAGGGCTATACTACGAGAGCTATGACTGATAGTTTTCTATATATATATATATATATATATATATATATATATATATATATATATATATATATATATATATATATATTCATCTCATCTATGGGATCGCATTCGCGCGCTGTTTCTTTGTCTCTGCGTGTAGTACAGTTAAGAGAGCCAGTTTAAGGGCGGAGAAGAAGAAAGAAGAGAAAAGCAAAAACTGCAGCGCCGTGGTTTTAAAGCGCACCCGTGGTAGAGAAACGGAATGCGATATAAGCGTGCGTAGCCATGATACGCACACGACAAACTGCCTTAAAATATTTAGACTTGAGGGAAAGCTTCGTTAGCAAACGATAGCACGGCAATCAGCACTCGAATATAATTATAACCCTAATACTAATTGTAAATATTCATCTCATCTATGGGATCTAATGCGCGCGCTGTTGCTTTGTCTCTGCGTGTAGTAGTTGAGAGAGCCAGTTTAAGGGCAGAGTAGTTGGAAGGCATACTTTCTAGGAAAAATGGCCGCTCAAGGAGAAGAGCGAACTCGAGCGGCTTTAGAGGCTAGGAAAACTGCCTTAAAATATTTAGACTTGAGGGAAAGCTTCGTTAACAAACTATAACACGGCAATCAGCACTCGAATACGACGAGAGAAATTACTGAGACGTGGAAAATTCCCTTGAAAAAAAATCTGGTTTGCTAGACAAATGCTCGTATGTATTGAACCTCTTAAAAGATGAGGGGTGAAATATGCGCTCACCGAGAGGGCATCTTCAGCGCGAGACATCCACAAGGCACCTTACAGAGATGTGGAGAGCTTCGCGGCCGGAACGAAGCATCCCTTCTCCGCCGGCCAAGAGGGGGAAACGTGCTTTCCGATCGCTCAAGGTTGCGCGGACAACGCGTCTAGGAAAAGCTTAACCAGGTGCGATGGCGGCACGCATAGCGTGGGAAGCTAGCCGCCAGAATAACTATACCAAGGGCTGCTGCTGATGAGGGCGAAGCACCTTCGTGTAATTATAATAACCCTAATAGGACTACTTTCGAAAAAAAAAAAGGAAACGGCCCAGAGGGCTATACTACGAGAGCTATGACTGATAGTTTTCTATATATATATATATATATATATATATATATATATATATATATATATATATATATATATATATATATATATATATTCATCTCATCTATGGGATCGCATTCGCGCGCTGTTTCTTTGTCTCTGCGTGTAGTACAGTTAAGAGAGCCAGTTTAAGGGCGGAGAAGAAGAAAGAAGAGAAAAGCAAAAACTGCAGCGCCGTGGTTTTAAAGCGCACCCGTGGTAGAGAAACGGAATGCGATATAAGCGTGCGTAGCCATGATACGCACACGACAAACTGCCTTAAAATATTTAGACTTGAGGGAAAGCTTCGTTAGCAAACGATAGCACGGCAATCAGCACTCGAATATAATTATAACCCTAATACTAATTGTAAATATTCATCTCATCTATGGGATCTAATGCGCGCGCTGTTGCTTTGTCTCTGCGTGTAGTAGTTGAGAGAGCCAGTTTAAGGGCAGAGTAGTTGGAAGGCATACTTTCTAGGAAAAATGGCCGCTCAAGGAGAAGAGCGAACTCGAGCGGCTTTAGAGGCTAGGAAAACTGCCTTAAAATATTTAGACTTGAGGGAAAGCTTCGTTAACAAACTATAACACGGCAATCAGCACTCGAATACGACGAGAGAAATTACTGAGACGTGGAAAATTCCCTTGAAAAAAAATCTGGTTTGCTAGACAAATGCTCGTATGTATTGAACCTCTTAAAAGATGAGGGGTGAAATATGCGCTCACCGAGAGGGCATCTTCAGCGCGAGACATCCACAAGGCACCTTACAGAGATGTGGAGAGCTTCGCGGCCGGAACGAAGCATCCCTTCTCCGCCGGCCAAGAGGGGGAAACGTGCTTTCCGATCGCTCAAGGTTGCGCGGACAACGCGTCTAGGAAAAGCTTAACCAGGTGCGATGGCGGCACGCATAGCGTGGGAAGCTAGCCGCCAGAATAACTATACCAAGGGCTGCTGCTGATGAGGGCGAAGCACCTTCGTGTAATTATAATAACCCTAATAGGACTACTTTCGAAAAAAAAAAAGGAAACGGCCCAGAGGGCTATACTACGAGAGCTATGACTGATAGTTTTCTATATATATATATATATATATATATATATATATATATATATATATATATATATATATATATATATATATATATTCATCTCATCTATGGGATCGCATTCGCGCGCTGTTTCTTTGTCTCTGCGTGTAGTACAGTTAAGAGAGCCAGTTTAAGGGCGGAGAAGAAGAAAGAAGAGAAAAGCAAAAACTGCAGCGCCGTGGTTTTAAAGCGCACCCGTGGTAGAGAAACGGAATGCGATATAAGCGTGCGTAGCCATGATACGCACACGACAAACTGCCTTAAAATATTTAGACTTGAGGGAAAGCTTCGTTAGCAAACGATAGCACGGCAATCAGCACTCGAATATAATTATAACCCTAATACTAATTGTAAATATTCATCTCATCTATGGGATCTAATGCGCGCGCTGTTGCTTTGTCTCTGCGTGTAGTAGTTGAGAGAGCCAGTTTAAGGGCCGAGTAGTTGGAAGGCATACTTTCTAGGAAAAATGGCCGCTCAAGGAGAAGAGCGAACTCGAGCGGCTTTAGAGGCTAGGAAAACTGCCTTAAAATATTTAGACTTGAGGGAAAGCTTCGTTAACAAACTATAACACGGCAATCAGCACTCGAATACGACGAGAGAAATTACTGAGACGTGGAAAATTCCCTTGAAAAAAAATCTGGTTTGCTAGACAAATGCTCGTATGTATTGAACCTCTTAAAAGATGAGGGGTGAAATATGCGCTCACCGAGAGGGCATCTTCAGCGCGAGACATCCACAAGGCACCTTACAGAGATGTGGAGAGCTTCGCGGCCGGAACGAAGCATCCCTTCTCCGCCGGCCAAGAGGGGGAAACGTGCTTTCCGATCGCTCAAGGTTGCGCGGACAACGCGTCTAGGAAAAGCTTAACCAGGTGCGATGGCGGCACGCATAGCGTGGGAAGCTAGCCGCCAGAATAACTATACCAAGGGCTGCTGCTGATGAGGGCGAAGCACCTTCGTGTAATTATAATAACCCTAATAGGACTACTTTCGAAAAAAAAAAAGGAAACGGCCCAGAGGGCTATACTACGAGAGCTATGACTGATAGTTTTCTATATATATATATATATATATATATATATATATATATATATATATATATATATATATATATATATATTCATCTCATCTATGGGATCGCATTCGCGCGCTGTTTCTTTGTCTCTGCGTGTAGTACAGTTAAGAGAGCCAGTTTAAGGGCGGAGAAGAAGAAAGAAGAGAAAAGCAAAAACTGCAGCGCCGTGGTTTTAAAGCGCACCCGTGGTAGAGAAACGGAATGCGATATAAGCGTGCGTAGCCATGATACGCACACGACAAACTGCCTTAAAATATTTAGACTTGAGGGAAAGCTTCGTTAGCAAACGATAGCACGGCAATCAGCACTCGAATATAATTATAACCCTAATACTAATTGTAAATATTCATCTCATCTATGGGATCTAATGCGCGCGCTGTTGCTTTGTCTCTGCGTGTAGTAGTTGAGAGAGCCAGTTTAAGGGCAGAGTAGTTGGAAGGCATACTTTCTAGGAAAAATGGCCGCTCAAGGAGAAGAGCGAACTCGAGCGGCTTTAGAGGCTAGGAAAACTGCCTTAAAATATTTAGACTTGAGGGAAAGCTTCGTTAACAAACTATAACACGGCAATCAGCACTCGAATACGACGAGAGAAATTACTGAGACGTGGAAAATTCCCTTGAAAAAAAATCTGGTTTGCTAGACAAATGCTCGTATGTATTGAACCTCTTAAAAGATGAGGGGTGAAATATGCGCTCACCGAGAGGGCATCTTCAGCGCGAGACATCCACAAGGCACCTTACAGAGATGTGGAGAGCTTCGCGGCCGGAACGAAGCATCCCTTCTCCGCCGGCCAAGAGGGGGAAACGTGCTTTCCGATCGCTCAAGGTTGCGCGGACAACGCGTCTAGGAAAAGCTTAACCAGGTGCGATGGCGGCACGCATAGCGTGGGAAGCTAGCCGCCAGAATAACTATACCAAGGGCTGCTGCTGATGAGGGCGAAGCACCTTCGTGTAATTATAATAACCCTAATAGGACTACTTTCGAAAAAAAAAAAGGAAACGGCCCAGAGGGCTATACTACGAGAGCTATGACTGATAGTTTTCTATATATATATATATATATATATATATATATATATATATATATATATATATATATATATATATATATATATATATTCATCTCATCTATGGGATCGCATTCGCGCGCTGTTTCTTTGTCTCTGCGTGTAGTACAGTTAAGAGAGCCAGTTTAAGGGCGGAGAAGAAGAAAGAAGAGAAAAGCAAAAACTGCAGCGCCGTGGTTTTAAAGCGCACCCGTGGTAGAGAAACGGAATGCGATATAAGCGTGCGTAGCCATGATACGCACACGACAAACTGCCTTAAAATATTTAGACTTGAGGGAAAGCTTCGTTAGCAAACGATAGCACGGCAATCAGCACTCGAATATAATTATAACCCTAATACTAATTGTAAATATTCATCTCATCTATGGGATCTAATGCGCGCGCTGTTGCTTTGTCTCTGCGTGTAGTAGTTGAGAGAGCCAGTTTAAGGGCAGAGTAGTTGGAAGGCATACTTTCTAGGAAAAATGGCCGCTCAAGGAGAAGAGCGAACTCGAGCGGCTTTAGAGGCTAGGAAAACTGCCTTAAAATATTTAGACTTGAGGGAAAGCTTCGTTAACAAACTATAACACGGCAATCAGCACTCGAATACGACGAGAGAAATTACTGAGACGTGGAAAATTCCCTTGAAAAAAATCTGGTTTGCTAGACAAATGCTCGTATGTATTGAACCTCTTAAAAGATGAGGGGTGAAATATGCGCTCACCGAGAGGGCATCTTCAGCGCGAGACATCCACAAGGCACCTTACAGAGATGTGGAGAGCTTCGCGGCCGGAACGAAGCATCCCTTCTCCGCCGGCCAAGAGGGGGAAACGTGCTTTCCGATCGCTCAAGGTTGCGCGGACAACGCGTCTAGGAAAAGCTTAACCAGGTGCGATGGCGGCACGCATAGCGTGGGAAGCTAGCCGCCAGAATAACTATACCAAGGGCTGCTGCTGATGAGGGCGAAGCACCTTCGTGTAATTATAATAACCCTAATAGGACTACTTTCGAAAAAAAAAAAAGGAAACGGCCCAGAGGGCTATACTACGAGAGCTATGACTGATAGTTTTCTATATATATATATATATATATATATATATATATATATATATATATATATATATATATTCATCTCATCTATGGGATCGCATTCGCGCGCTGTTTCTTTGTCTCTGCGTGTAGTACAGTTAAGAGAGCCAGTTTAAGGGCGGAGAAGAAGAAAGAAGAGAAAAGCAAAAACTGCAGCGCCGTGGTTTTAAAGCGCACCCGTGGTAGAGAAACGGAATGCGATATAAGCGTGCGTAGCCATGATACGCACACGACAAACTGCCTTAAAATATTTAGACTTGAGGGAAAGCTTCGTTAGCAAACGATAGCACGGCAATCAGCACTCGAATATAATTATAACCCTAATACTAATTGTAAATATTCATCTCATCTGTGGGATCTAATGCGCGCGCTGTTGCTTTGTCTCTGCGTGTAGTAGTTGAGAGAGCCAGTTTAAGGGCAGAGTAGTTGGAAGGCATACTTTCTAGGAAAAATGGCCGCTCAAGGAGAAGAGCGAACTCGAGCGGCTTTAGAGGCTAGGAAAACTGCCTTAAAATATTTAGACTTGAGGGAAAGCTTCGTTAACAAACTATAACACGGCAATCAGCACTCGAATACGACGAGAGAAATTACTGAGACGTGGAAAATTCCCTTGAAAAAAATCTGGTTTGCTAGACAAATGCTCGTATGTATTGAACCTCTTAAAAAATGAGGGGTGAAATATGCGCTCACCGAGAGGGCATCTTCAGCGCGAGACATCCACAAGGCACCTTACAGAGATGTGGAGAGCTTCGCGGCCGGAACGAAGCATCCCTTCTCCGCCGGCCAAGAGGGGGAAACGTGCTTTCCGATCGCTCAAGGTTGCGCGGACAACGCGTCTAGGAAAAGCTTAACCAGGTGCGATGGCGGCACGCATAGCGTGGGAAGCTAGCCGCCAGAATAACTATACCAAGGGCTGCTGCTGATGAGGGCGAAGCACCTTCGTGTAATTATAATAACCCTAATAGGACTACTTTCGAAAAAAAAAAAGGAAACGGCCCAGAGGGCTATACTACGAGAGCTATGACTGATAGTTTTCTATATATATATATATATATATATATATATATATATATATATATATTCATCTCATCTATGGGATCGCATTCGCGCGCTGTTTCTTTGTCTCTGCGTGTAGTACAGTTAAGAGAGCCAGTTTAAGGGCGGAGAAGAAGAAAGAAGAGAAAAGCAAAAACTGCAGCGCCGTGGTTTTAAAGCGCACCCGTGGTAGAGAAACGGAATGCGATATAAGCGTGCGTAGCCATGATACGCACACGACAAACTGCCTTAAAATATTTAGACTTGAGGGAAAGCTTCGTTAGCAAACGATAGCACGGCAATCAGCACTCGAATATAATTATAACCCTAATACTAATTGTAAATATTCATCTCATCTATGGGATCTAATGCGCGCGCTGTTGCTTTGTCTCTGCGTGTAGTAGTTGAGAGAGCCAGTTTAAGGGCAGAGTAGTTGGAAGGCATACTTTCTAGGAAAAATGGCCGCTCAAGGAGAAGAGCGAACTCGAGCGGCTTTAGAGGCTAGGAAAACTGCCTTAAAATATTTAGACTTGAGGGAAAGCTTCGTTAACAAACTATAACACGGCAATCAGCACTCGAATACGACGAGAGAAATTACTGAGACGTGGAAAATTCCCTTGAAAAAAATCTGGTTTGCTAGACAAATGCTCGTATGTATTGAACCTCTTAAAAGATGAGGGGTGAAATATGCGCTCACCGAGAGGGCATCTTCAGCGCGAGACATCCACAAGGCACCTTACAGAGATGTGGAGAGCTTCGCGGCCGGAACGAAGCATCCCTTCTCCGCCGGCCAAGAGGGGGAAACGTGCTTTCCGATCGCTCAAGGTTGCGCGGACAACGCGTCTAGGAAAAGCTTAACCAGGTGCGATGGCGGCACGCATAGCGTGGGAAGCTAGCCGCCAGAATAACTATACCAAGGGCTGCTGCTGATGAGGGCGAAGCACCTTCGTGTAATTATAATAACCCTAATAGGACTACTTTCGAAAAAAAAAAAGGAAACGGCCCAGAGGGCTATACTACGAGAGCTATGACTGATAGTTTTCTATATATATATATATATATATATATATATATATATTCATCTCATCTATGGGATCGCATTCGCGCGCTGTTTCTTTGTCTCTGCGTGTAGTACAGTTAAGAGAGCCAGTTTAAGGGCGGAGAAGAAGAAAGAAGAGAAAAGCAAAAACTGCAGCGCCGTGGTTTTAAAGCGCACCCGTGGTAGAGAAACGGAATGCGATATAAGCGTGCGTAGCCATGATACGCACACGACAAACTGCCTTAAAATATTTAGACTTGAGGGAAAGCTTCGTTAGCAAACGATAGCACGGCAATCAGCACTCGAATATAATTATAACCCTAATACTAATTGTAAATATTCATCTCATCTATGGGATCTAATGCGCGCGCTGTTGCTTTGTCTCTGCGTGTAGTAGTTGAGAGAGCCAGTTTAAGGGCAGAGTAGTTGGAAGGCATACTTTCTAGGAAAAATGGCCGCTCAAGGAGAAGAGCGAACTCGAGCGGCTTTAGAGGCTAGGAAAACTGCCTTAAAATATTTAGACTTGAGGGAAAGCTTCGTTAACAAACTATAACACGGCAATCAGCACTCGAATACGACGAGAGAAATTACTGAGACGTGGAAAATTCCCTTGAAAAAAATCTGGTTTGCTAGACAAATGCTCGTATGTATTGAACCTCTTAAAAAATGAGGGGTGAAATATGCGCTCACCGAGAGGGCATCTTCAGCGCGAGACATCCACAAGGCACCTTACAGAGATGTGGAGAGCTTCGCGGCCGGAACGAAGCATCCCTTCTCCGCCGGCCAAGAGGGGGAAACGTGCTTTCCGATCGCTCAAGGTTGCGCGGACAACGCGTCTAGGAAAAGCTTAACCAGGTGCGATGGCGGCACGCATAGCGTGGGAAGCTAGCCGCCAGAATAACTATACCAAGGGCTGCTGCTGATGAGGGCGAAGCACCTTCGTGTAATTATAATAACCCTAATAGGACTACTTTCGAAAAAAAAAAAGGAAACGGCCCAGAGGGCTATACTACGAGAGCTATGACTGATAGTTTTCTATATATATATATATATATATATATATATATATATATATATATATATTCATCTCATCTATGGGATCGCATTCGCGCGCTGTTTCTTTGTCTCTGCGTGTAGTACAGTTAAGAGAGCCAGTTTAAGGGCGGAGAAGAAGAAAGAAGAGAAAAGCAAAAACTGCAGCGCCGTGGTTTTAAAGCGCACCCGTGGTAGAGAAACGGAATGCGATATAAGCGTGCGTAGCCATGATACGCACACGACAAACTGCCTTAAAATATTTAGACTTGAGGGAAAGCTTCGTTAGCAAACGATAGCACGGCAATCAGCACTCGAATATAATTATAACCCTAATACTAATTGTAAATATTCATCTCATCTATGGGATCTAATGCGCGCGCTGTTGCTTTGTCGCTGCGTGTAGTAGTTGAGAGAGCCAGTTTAAGGGCAGAGTAGTTGGAAGGCATACTTTCTAGGAAAAATGGCCGCTCAAGGAGAAGAGCGAACTCGAGCGGCTTTAGAGGCTAGGAAAACTGCCTTAAAATATTTAGACTTGAGGGAAAGCTTCGTTAACAAACTATAACACGGCAATCAGCACTCGAATACGACGAGAGAAGTTACTGAGACGTGGAAAATTCCCTTGAAAAAAAATCTGGTTTGCTAGACAAATGCTCGTATGTATTGAACCTCTTAAAAGATGAGGGGTGAAATATGCGCTCACCGAGAGGGCATCTTCAGCGCGAGACATCCACAAGGCACCTTACAGAGATGTGGAGAGCTTCGCGGCCGGAACGAAGCATCCCTTCTCCGCCGGCCAAGAGGGGGAAACGTGCTTTCCGATCGCTCAAGGTTGCGCGGACAACGCGTCTAGGAAAAGCTTAACCAGGTGCGATGGCGGCACGCATAGCGTGGGAAGCTAGCCGCCAGAATAACTATACCAAGGGCTGCTGCTGATGAGGGCGAAGCACCTTCGTGTAATTATAATAACCCTAATAGGACTACTTTCGAAAAAAAAAAAGGAAACGGCCCAGAGGGCTATACTACGAGAGCTATGACTGATAGTTTTCTATATATATATATATATATATATATATATATATATATATATATTCATCTCATCTATGGGATCGCATTCGCGCGCTGTTTCTTTGTCTCTGCGTGTAGTACAGTTAAGAGAGCCAGTTTAAGGGCGGAGAAGAAGAAAGAAGAGAAAAGCAAAAACTGCAGCGCCGTGGTTTTAAAGCGCACCCGTGGTAGAGAAACGGAATGCGATATAAGCGTGCGTAGCCATGATACGCACACGACAAACTGCCTTAAAATATTTAGACTTGAGGGAAAGCTTCGTTAGCAAACGATAGCACGGCAATCAGCACTCGAATATAATTATAACCCTAATACTAATTGTAAATATTCATCTCATCTATGGGATCTAATGCGCGCGCTGTTGCTTTGTCTCTGCGTGTAGTAGTTGAGAGAGCCAGTTTAAGGGCAGAGTAGTTGGAAGGCATACTTTCTAGGAAAAATGGCCGCTCAAGGAGAAGAGCGAACTCGAGCGGCTTTAGAGGCTAGGAAAACTGCCTTAAAATATTTAGACTTGAGGGAAAGCTTCGTTAACAAACTATAACACGGCAATCAGCACTCGAATACGACGAGAGAAATTACTGAGACGTGGAAAATTCCCTTGAAAAAAAATCTGGTTTGCTAGACAAATGCTCGTATGTATTGAACCTCTTAAAAGATGAGGGGTGAAATATGCGCTCACCGAGAGGGCATCTTCAGCGCGAGACATCCACAAGGCACCTTACAGAGATGTGGAGAGCTTCGCGGCCGGAACGAAGCATCCCTTCTCCGCCGGCCAAGAGGGGGAAACGTGCTTTCCGATCGCTCAAGGTTGCGCGGACAACGCGTCTAGGAAAAGCTTAACCAGGTGCGATGGCGGCACGCATAGCGTGGGAAGCTAGCCGCCAGAATAACTATACCAAGGGCTGCTGCTGATGAGGGCGAAGCACCTTCGTGTAATTATAATAACCCTAATAGGACTACTTTCGAAAAAAAAAAAGGAAACGGCCCAGAGGGCTATACTACGAGAGCTATGACTGATAGTTTTCTATATATATATATATATATATATATATATATATATATATATATATATATATATTCATCTCATCTATGGGATCGCATTCGCGCGCTGTTTCTTTGTCTCTGCGTGTAGTACAGTTAAGAGAGCCAGTTTAAGGGCGGAGAAGAAGAAAGAAGAGAAAAGCAAAAACTGCAGCGCCGTGGTTTTAAAGCGCACCCGTGGTAGAGAAACGGAATGCGATATAAGCGTGCGTAGCCATGATACGCACACGACAAACTGCCTTAAAATATTTAGACTTGAGGGAAAGCTTCGTTAGCAAACGATAGCACGGCAATCAGCACTCGAATATAATTATAACCCTAATACTAATTGTAAATATTCATCTCATCTATGGGATCTAATGCGCGCGCTGTTGCTTTGTCTCTGCGTGTAGTAGTTGAGAGAGCCAGTTTAAGGGCAGAGTAGTTGGAAGGCATACTTTCTAGGAAAAATGGCCGCTCAAGGAGAAGAGCGAACTCGAGCGGCTTTAGAGGCTAGGAAAACTGCCTTAAAATATTTAGACTTGAGGGAAAGCTTCGTTAACAAACTATAACACGGCAATCAGCACTCGAATACGACGAGAGAAATTACTGAGACGTGGAAAATTCCCTTGAAAAAAAATCTGGTTTGCTAGACAAATGCTCGTATGTATTGAACCTCTTAAAAGATGAGGGGTGAAATATGCGCTCACCGAGAGGGCATCTTCAGCGCGAGACATCCACAAGGCACCTTACAGAGATGTAGAGAGCTTCGCGGCCGGAACGAAGCATCCCTTCTCCGCCGGCCAAGAGGGGGAAACGTGCTTTCCGATCGCTCAAGGTTGCGCGGACAACGCGTCTAGGAAAAGCTTAACCAGGTGCGATGGCGGCACGCATAGCGTGGGAAGCTAGCCGCCAGAATAACTATACCAAGGGCTGCTGCTGATGAGGGCGAAGCACCTTCGTGTAATTATAATAACCCTAATAGGACTACTTTCGAAAAAAAAAAGGAAACGGCCCAGAGGGCTATACTACGAGAGCTATGACTGATAGTTTTCTATATATATATATATATATATATATATATATATATATATATATATATATATATATATATATATATATATATTCATCTCATCTATGGGATCGCATTCGCGCGCTGTTTCTTTGTCTCTGCGTGTAGTACAGTTAAGAGAGCCAGTTTAAGGGCGGAGAAGAAGAAAGAAGAGAAAAGCAAAAACTGCAGCGCCGTGGTTTTAAAGCGCACCCGTGGTAGAGAAACGGAATGCGATATAAGCGTGCGTAGCCATGATACGCACACGACAAACTGCCTTAAAATATTTAGACTTGAGGGAAAGCTTCGTTAGCAAACGATAGCACGGCAATCAGCACTCGAATATAATTATAACCCTAATACTAATTGTAAATATATTCATCTCATCTATGGGATCTAATGCGCGCGCTGTTGCTTTGTCTCTGCGTGTAGTAGTTGAGAGAGCCAGTTTAAGGGCAGAGTAGTTGGAAGGCATACTTTCTAGGAAAAATGGCCGCTCAAGGAGAAGAGCGAACTCGAGCGGCTTTAGAGGCTAGGAAAACTGCCTTAAAATATTTAGACTTGAGGGAAAGCTTCGTTAACAAACTATAACACGGCAATCAGCACTCGAATACGACGAGAGAAATTACTGAGACGTGGAAAATTCCCTTGAAAAAAATCTGGTTTGCTAGACAAATGCTCGTATGTATTGAACCTCTTAAAAGATGAGGGGTGAAATATGCGCTCACCGAGAGGGCATCTTCAGCGCGAGACATCCACAAGGCACCTTACAGAGATGTGGAGAGCTTCGCGGCCGGAACGAAGCATCCCTTCTCCGCCGGCCAAGAGGGGGAAACGTGCTTTCCGATCGCTCAAGGTTGCGCGGACAACGCGTCTAGGAAAAGCTTAACCAGGTGCGATGGCGGCACGCATAGCGTGGGAAGCTAGCCGCCAGAATAACTATACCAAGGGCTGCTGCTGATGAGGGCGAAGCACCTTCGTGTAATTATAATAACCCTAATAGGACTACTTTCGAAAAAAAAAAAGGAAACGGCCCAGAGGGCTATACTACGAGAGCTATGACTGATAGTTTTCTATATATATATATATATATATATATATATATATATATATATATATATATATATATATATATATATATATATATATTCATCTCATCTATGGGATCGCATTCGCGCGCTGTTTCTTTGTCTCTGCGTGTAGTACAGTTAAGAGAGCCAGTTTAAGGGCGGAGAAGAAGAAAGAAGAGAAAAGCAAAAACTGCAGCGCCGTGGTTTTAAAGCGCACCCGTGGTAGAGAAACGGAATGCGATATAAGCGTGCGTAGCCATGATACGCACACGACAAACTGCCTTAAAATATTTAGACTTGAGGGAAAGCTTCGTTAGCAAACGATAGCACGGCAATCAGCACTCGAATATAATTATAACCCTAATACTAATTGTAAATATTCATCTCATCTATGGGATCTAATGCGCGCGCTGTTGCTTTGTCTCTGCGTGTAGTAGTTGAGAGAGCCAGTTTAAGGGCAGAGTAGTTGGAAGGCATACTTTCTAGGAAAAATGGCCGCTCAAGGAGAAGAGCGAACTCGAGCGGCTTTAGAGGCTAGGAAAACTGCCTTAAAATATTTAGACTTGAGGGAAAGCTTCGTTAACAAACTATAACACGGCAATCAGCACTCGAATACGACGAGAGAAATTACTGAGACGTGGAAAATTCCCTTGAAAAAAATCTGGTTTGCTAGACAAATGCTCGTATGTATTGAACCTCTTAAAAAATGAGGGGTGAAATATGCGCTCACCGAGAGGGCATCTTCAGCGCGAGACATCCACAAGGCACCTTACAGAGATGTGGAGAGCTTCGCGGCCGGAACGAAGCATCCCTTCTCCGCCGGCCAAGAGGGGGAAACGTGCTTTCCGATCGCTCAAGGTTGCGCGGACAACGCGTCTAGGAAAAGCTTAACCAGGTGCGATGGCGGCACGCATAGCGTGGGAAGCTAGCCGCCAGAATAACTATACCAAGGGCTGCTGCTGATGAGGGCGAAGCACCTTCGTGTAATTATAATAACCCTAATAGGACTACTTTCGAAAAAAAAAAAGGAAACGGCCCAGAGGGCTATACTACGAGAGCTATGACTGATAGTTTTCTATATATATATATATATATATATATATATATATATATATATATATATATATATATATATATATATATATATATTCATCTCATCTATGGGATCGCATTCGCGCGCTGTTTCTTTGTCTCTGCGTGTAGTACAGTTAAGAGAGCCAGTTTAAGGGCGGAGAAGAAGAAAGAAGAGAAAAGCAAAAACTGCAGCGCCGTGGTTTTAAAGCGCACCCGTGGTAGAGAAACGGAATGCGATATAAGCGTGCGTAGCCATGATACGCACACGACAAACTGCCTTAAAATATTTAGACTTGAGGGAAAGCTTCGTTAGCAAACGATAGCACGGCAATCAGCACTCGAATATAATTATAACCCTAATACTAATTGTAAATATTCATCTCATCTATGGGATCTAATGCGCGCGCTGTTGCTTTGTCTCTGCGTGTAGTAGTTGAGAGAGCCAGTTTAAGGGCAGAGTAGTTGGAAGGCATACTTTCTAGGAAAAATGGCCGCTCAAGGAGAAGAGCGAACTCGAGCGGCTTTAGAGGCTAGGAAAACTGCCTTAAAATATTTAGACTTGAGGGAAAGCTTCGTTAACAAACTATAACACGGCAATCAGCACTCGAATACGACGAGAGAAATTACTGAGACGTGGAAAATTCCCTTGAAAAAAAATCTGGTTTGCTAGACAAATGCTCGTATGTATTGAACCTCTTAAAAGATGAGGGGTGAAATATGCGCTCACCGAGAGGGCATCTTCAGCGCGAGACATCCACAAGGCACCTTACAGAGATGTGGAGAGCTTCGCGGCCGGAACGAAGCATCCCTTCTCCGCCGGCCAAGAGGGGGAAACGTGCTTTCCGATCGCTCAAGGTTGCGCGGACAACGCGTCTAGGAAAAGCTTAACCAGGTGCGATGGCGGCACGCATAGCGTGGGAAGCTAGCCGCCAGAATAACTATACCAAGGGCTGCTGCTGATGAGGGCGAAGCACCTTCGTGTAATTATAATAACCCTAATAGGACTACTTTCGAAAAAAAAAAAGGAAACGGCCCAGAGGGCTATACTACGAGAGCTATGACTGATAGTTTTCTATATATATATATATATATATATATATATATATATATATATATATATATATATATATATATATATATATATATATATATATATATATATATATATATATTCATCTCATCTATGGGATCGCATTCGCGCGCTGTTTCTTTCTCTCTGCGTGTAGTACAGTTAAGAGAGCCAGTTTAAGGGCGGAGAAGAAGAAAGAAGAGAAAAGCAAAAACTGCAGCGCCGTGGTTTTAAAGCGCACCCGTGGTAGAGAAACGGAATGCGATATAAGCGTGCGTAGCCATGATACGCACACGACAAACTGCCTTAAAATATTTAGACTTGAGGGAAAGCTTCGTTAGCAAACGATAGCACGGCAATCAGCACTCGAATATAATTATAACCCTAATACTAATTGTAAATATTCATCTCATCTATGGGATCTAATGCGCGCGCTGTTGCTTTGTCTCTGCGTGTAGTAGTTGAGAGAGCCAGTTTAAGGGCAGAGTAGTTGGAAGGCATACTTTCTAGGAAAAATGGCCGCTCAAGGAGAAGAGCGAACTCGAGCGGCTTTAGAGGCTAGGAAAACTGCCTTAAAATATTTAGACTTGAGGGAAAGCTTCGTTAACAAACTATAACACGGCAATCAGCACTCGAATACGACGAGAGAAATTACTGAGACGTGGAAAATTCCCTTGAAAAAAAATCTGGTTTGCTAGACAAATGCTCGTATGTATTGAACCTCTTAAAAGATGAGGGGTGAAATATGCGCTCACCGAGAGGGCATCTTCAGCGCGAGACATCCACAAGGCACCTTACAGAGATGTGGAGAGCTTCGCGGCCGGAACGAAGCATCCCTTCTCCGCCGGCCAAGAGGGGGAAACGTGCTTTCCGATCGCTCAAGGTTGCGCGGACAACGCGTCTAGGAAAAGCTTAACCAGGTGCGATGGCGGCACGCATAGCGTGGGAAGCTAGCCGCCAGAATAACTATACCAAGGGCTGCTGCTGATGAGGGCGAAGCACCTTCGTGTAATTATAATAACCCTAATAGGACTACTTTCGAAAAAAAAAAGGAAACGGCCCAGAGGGCTATACTACGAGAGCTATGACTGATAGTTTTCTATATATATATATCTATATATATATATATATATATATATATATATATATATATATATATATATATATATATTCATCTCATCTATGGGATCGCATTCGCGCGCTGTTTCTTTGTCTCTGCGTGTAGTACAGTTAAGAGAGCCAGTTTAAGGGCGGAGAAGAAGAAAGAAGAGAAAAGCAAAAACTGCAGCGCCGTGGTTTTAAAGCGCACCCGTGGTAGAGAAACGGAATGCGATATAAGCGTGCGTAGCCATGATACGCACACGACAAACTGCCTTAAAATATTTAGACTTGAGGGAAAGCTTCGTTAGCAAACGATAGCACGGCAATCAGCACTCGAATATAATTATAACCCTAATACTAATTGTAAATATTCATCTCATCTATGGGATCTAATGCGCGCGCTGTTGCTTTGTCTCTGCGTGTAGTAGTTGAGAGAGCCAGTTTAAGGGCAGAGTAGTTGGAAGGCATACTTTCTAGGAAAAATGGCCGCTCAAGGAGAAGAGCGAACTCGAGCGGCTTTAGAGGCTAGGAAAACTGCCTTAAAATATTTAGACTTGAGGGAAAGCTTCGTTAACAAACTATAACACGGCAATCAGCACTCGAATACGACGAGAGAAATTACTGAGACGTGGAAAATTCCCTTGAAAAAAATCTGGTTTGCTAGACAAATGCTCGTATGTATTGAACCTCTTAAAAGATGAGGGGTGAAATATGCGCTCACCGAGAGGGCATCTTCAGCGCGAGACATCCACAAGGCACCTTACAGAGATGTGGAGAGCTTCGCGGCCGGAACGAAGCATCCCTTCTCCGCCGGCCAAGAGGGGGAAACGTGCTTTCCGATCGCTCAAGGTTGCGCGGACAACGCGTCTAGGAAAAGCTTAACCAGGTGCGATGGCGGCACGCATAGCGTGGGAAGCTAGCCGCCAGAATAACTATACCAAGGGCTGCTGCTGATGAGGGCGAAGCACCTTCGTGTAATTATAATAACCCTAATAGGACTACTTTCGAAAAAAAAAAAAGGAAACGGCCCAGAGGGCTATACTACGAGAGCTATGACTGATAGTTTTCTATATATATATATATATATATATATATATATATATATATATATATATATATATATATATATATATATATATATATATATTCATCTCATCTATGGGATCGCATTCGCGCGCTGTTTCTTTGTCTCTGCGTGTAGTACAGTTAAGAGAGCCAGTTTAAGGGCGGAGAAGAAGAAAGAAGAGAAAAGCAAAAACTGCAGCGCCGTGGTTTTAAAGCGCACCCGTGGTAGAGAAACGGAATGCGATATAAGCGTGCGTAGCCATGATACGCACACGACAAACTGCCTTAAAATATTTAGACTTGAGGGAAAGCTTCGTTAGCAAACGATAGCACGGCAATCAGCACTCGAATATAATTATAACCCTAATACTAATTGTAAATATTCATCTCATCTATGGGATCTAATGCGCGCGCTGTTGCTTTGTCTCTGCGTGTAGTAGTTGAGAGAGCCAGTTTAAGGGCAGAGTAGTTGGAAGGCATACTTTCTAGGAAAAATGGCCGCTCAAGGAGAAGAGCGAACTCGAGCGGCTTTAGAGGCTAGGAAAACTGCCTTAAAATATTTAGACTTGAGGGAAAGCTTCGTTAACAAACTATAACACGGCAATCAGCACTCGAATACGACGAGAGAAATTACTGAGACGTGGAAAATTCCCTTGAAAAAAATCTGGTTTGCTAGACAAATGCTCGTATGTATTGAACCTCTTAAAAAATGAGGGGTGAAATATGCGCTCACCGAGAGGGCATCTTCAGCGCGAGACATCCACAAGGCACCTTACAGAGATGTGGAGAGCTTCGCGGCCGGAACGAAGCATCCCTTCTCCGCCGGCCAAGAGGGGGAAACGTGCTTTCCGATCGCTCAAGGTTGCGCGGACAACGCGTCTAGGAAAAGCTTAACCAGGTGCGATGGCGGCACGCATAGCGTGGGAAGCTAGCCGCCAGAATAACTATACCAAGGGCTGCTGCTGATGAGGGCGAAGCACCTTCGTGTAATTATAATAACCCTAATAGGACTACTTTCGAAAAAAAAAAAGGAAACGGCCCAGAGGGCTATACTACGAGAGCTATGACTGATAGTTTTCTATATATATATATATATATATATATATATATATATATATATTCATCTCATCTATGGGATCGCATTCGCGCGCTGTTTCTTTGTCTCTGCGTGTAGTACAGTTAAGAGAGCCAGTTTAAGGGCGGAGAAGAAGAAAGAAGAGAAAAGCAAAAACTGCAGCGCCGTGGTTTTAAAGCGCACCCGTGGTAGAGAAACGGAATGCGATATAAGCGTGCGTAGCCATGATACGCACACGACAAACTGCCTTAAAATATTTAGACTTGAGGGAAAGCTTCGTTAGCAAACGATAGCACGGCAATCAGCACTCGAATATAATTATAACCCTAATACTAATTGTAAATATTCATCTCATCTATGGGATCTAATGCGCGCGCTGTTGCTTTGTCTCTGCGTGTAGTAGTTGAGAGAGCCAGTTTAAGGGCAGAGTAGTTGGAAGGCATACTTTCTAGGAAAAATGGCCGCTCAAGGAGAAGAGCGAACTCGAGCGGCTTTAGAGGCTAGGAAAACTGCCTTAAAATATTTAGACTTGAGGGAAAGCTTCGTTAACAAACTATAACACGGCAATCAGCACTCGAATACGACGAGAGAAATTACTGAGACGTGGAAAATTCCCTTGAAAAAAATCTGGTTTGCTAGACAAATGCTCGTATGTATTGAACCTCTTAAAAGATGAGGGGTGAAATATGCGCTCACCGAGAGGGCATCTTCAGCGCGAGACATCCACAAGGCACCTTACAGAGATGTGGAGAGCTTCGCGGCCGGAACGAAGCAGCCCTTCTCCGCCGGCCAAGAGGGGGAAACGTGCTTTCCGATCGCTCAAGGTTGCGCGGACAACGCGTCTAGGAAAAGCTTAACCAGGTGCGATGGCGGCACGCATAGCGTGGGAAGCTAGCCGCCAGAATAACTATACCAAGGGCTGCTGCTGATGAGGGCGAAGCACCTTCGTGTAATTATAATAACCCTAATAGGACTACTTTCGAAAAAAAAAAAGGAAACGGCCCAGAGGGCTATACTACGAGAGCTATGACTGATAGTTTTCTATATATATATATATATATATATATATATATATATATATATATATATATATATATTCATCTCATCTATGGGATCGCATTCGCGCGCTGTTTCTTTGTCTCTGCGTGTAGTACAGTTAAGAGAGCCAGTTTAAGGGCGGAGAAGAAGAAAGAAGAGAAAAGCAAAAACTGCAGCGCCGTGGTTTTAAAGCGCACCCGTGGTAGAGAAACGGAATGCGATATAAGCGTGCGTAGCCATGATACGCACACGACAAACTGCCTTAAAATATTTAGACTTGAGGGAAAGCTTCGTTAGCAAACGATAGCACGGCAATCAGCACTCGAATATAATTATAACCCTAATACTAATTGTAAATATTCATCTCATCTATGGGATCTAATGCGCGCGCTGTTGCTTTGTCTCTGCGTGTAGTAGTTGAGAGAGCCAGTTTAAGGGCAGAGTAGTTGGAAGGCATACTTTCTAGGAAAAATGGCCGCTCAAGGAGAAGAGCGAACTCGAGCGGCTTTAGAGGCTAGGAAAACTGCCTTAAAATATTTAGACTTGAGGGAAAGCTTCGTTAACAAACTATAACACGGCAATCAGCACTCGAATACGACGAGAGAAATTACTGAGACGTGGAAAATTCCCTTGAAAAAAAATCTGGTTTGCTAGACAAATGCTCGTATGTATTGAACCTCTTAAAAGATGAGGGGTGAAATATGCGCTCACCGAGAGGGCATCTTCAGCGCGAGACATCCACAAGGCACCTTACAGAGATGTGGAGAGCTTCGCGGCCGGAACGAAGCATCCCTTCTCCGCCGGCCAAGAGGGGGAAACGTGCTTTCCGATCGCTCAAGGTTGCGCGGACAACGCGTCTAGGAAAAGCTTAACCAGGTGCGATGGCGGCACGCATAGCGTGGGAAGCTAGCCGCCAGAATAACTATACCAAGGGCTGCTGCTGATGAGGGCGAAGCACCTTCGTGTAATTATAATAACCCTAATAGGACTACTTTCGAAAAAAAAAAAGGAAACGGCCCAGAGGGCTATACTACGAGAGCTATGACTGATAGTTTTCTATATATATATATATATATATATATATATATATATATATATATATATATATATTCATCTCATCTATGGGATCGCATTCGCGCGCTGTTTCTTTGTCTCTGCGTGTAGTACAGTTAAGAGAGCCAGTTTAAGGGCGGAGAAGAAGAAAGAAGAGAAAAGCAAAAACTGCAGCGCCGTGGTTTTAAAGCGCACCCGTGGTAGAGAAACGGAATGCGATATAAGCGTGCGTAGCCATGATACGCACACGACAAACTGCCTTAAAATATTTAGACTTGAGGGAAAGCTTCGTTAGCAAACGATAGCACGGCAATCAGCACTCGAATATAATTATAACCCTAATACTAATTGTAAATATTCATCTCATCTATGGGATCTAATGCGCGTGCTGTTGCTTTGTCTCTGCGTGTAGTAGTTGAGAGAGCCAGTTTAAGGGCAGAGTAGTTGGAAGGCATACTTTCTAGGAAAAATGGCCGCTCAAGGAGAAGAGCGAACTCGAGCGGCTTTAGAAGCTAGGAAAACTGCCTTAAAATATTTAGACTTGAGGGAAAGCTTCGTTAACAAACTATAACACGGCAATCAGCACTCGAATACGACGAGAGAAATTACTGAGACGTGGAAAATTCCCTTGAAAAAAATCTGGTTTGCTAGACAAATGCTCGTATGTATTGAACCTCTTAAAAGATGAGGGGTGAAATATGCGCTCACCGAGAGGGCATCTTCAGCGCGAGACATCCACAAGGCACCTTACAGAGATGTGGAGAGCTTCGCGGCCGGAACGAAGCATCCCTTCTCCGCCGGCCAAGAGGGGGAAACGTGCTTTCCGATCGCTCAAGGTTGCGCGGACAACGCGTCTAGGAAAAGCTTAACCAGGTGCGATGGCGGCACGCATAGCGTGGGAAGCTAGCCGCCAGAATAACTATACCAAGGGCTGCTGCTGATGAGGGCGAAGCACCTTCGTGTAATTATAATAACCCTAATAGGACTACTTTCGAAAAAAAAAAAGGAAACGGCCCAGAGGGCTATACTACGAGAGCTATGACTGATAGTTTTCTATATATATATATATATATATATATATATATATATATATATATATATATTCATCTCATCTATGGGATCGCATTCGCGCGCTGTTTCTTTGTCTCTGCGTGTAGTACAGTTAAGAGAGCCAGTTTAAGGGCGGAGAAGAAGAAAGAAGAGAAAAGCAAAAACTGCAGCGCCGTGGTTTTAAAGCGCACCCGTGGTAGAGAAACGGAATGCGATATAAGCGTGCGTAGCCATGATACGCACACGACAAACTGCCTTAAAATATTTAGACTTGAGGGAAAGCTTCGTTAGCAAACGATAGCACGGCAATCAGCACTCGAATATAATTATAACCCTAATACTAATTGTAAATATTCATCTCATCTATGGGATCTAATGCGCGCGCTGTTGCTTTGTCTCTGCGTGTAGTAGTTGAGAGAGCCAGTTTAAGGGCAGAGTAGTTGGAAGGCATACTTTCTAGGAAAAATGGCCGCTCAAGGAGAAGAGCGAACTCGAGCGGCTTTAGAGGCTAGGAAAACTGCCTTAAAATATTTAGACTTGAGGGAAAGCTTCGTTAACAAACTATAACACGGCAATCAGCACTCGAATACGACGAGAGAAATTACTGAGACGTGGAAAATTCCCTTGAAAAAAATCTGGTTTGCTAGACAAATGCTCGTATGTATTGAACCTCTTAAAAAATGAGGGGTGAAATATGCGCTCACCGAGAGGGCATCTTCAGCGCGAGACATCCACAAGGCACCTTACAGAGATGTGGAGAGCTTCGCGGCCGGAACGAAGCATCCCTTCTCCGCCGGCCAAGAGGGGGAAACGTGCTTTCCGATCGCTCAAGGTTGCGCGGACAACGCGTCTAGGAAAAGCTTAACCAGGTGCGATGGCGGCACGCATAGCGTGGGAAGCTAGCCGCCAGAATAACTATACCAAGGGCTGCTGCTGATGAGGGCGAAGCACCTTCGTGTAATTATAATAACCCTAATAGGACTACTTTCGAAAAAAAAAAAAGGAAACGGCCCAGAGGGCTATACTACGAGAGCTATGACTGATAGTTTTCTATATATATATATATATATATATATATATATATATATATATATTCATCTCATCTATGGGATCGCATTCGCGCGCTGTTTCTTTGTCTCTGCGTGTAGTACAGTTAAGAGAGCCAGTTTAAGGGCGGAGAAGAAGAAAGAAGAGAAAAGCAAAAACTGCAGCGCCGTGGTTTTAAAGCGCACCCGTGGTAGAGAAACGGAATGCGATATAAGCGTGCGTAGCCATGATACGCACACGACAAACTGCCTTAAAATATTTAGACTTGAGGGAAAGCTTCGTTAGCAAACGATAGCACGGCAATCAGCACTCGAATATAATTATAACCCTAATACTAATTGTAAATATTCATCTCATCTATGGGATCTAATGCGCGCGCTGTTGCTTTGTCTGTGCGTGTAGTAGTTGAGAGAGCCAGTTTAAGGGCAGAGTAGTTGGAAGGCATACTTTCTAGGAAAAATGGCCGCTCAAGGAGAAGAGCGAACTCGAGCGGCTTTAGAGGCTAGGAAAACTGCCTTAAAATATTTAGACTTGAGGGAAAGCTTCGTTAACAAACTATAACACGGCAATCAGCACTCGAATACGACGAGAGAAATTACTGAGACGTGGAAAATTCCCTTGAAAAAAAATCTGGTTTGCTAGACAAATGCTCGTATGTATTGAACCTCTTAAAAGATGAGGGGTGAAATATGCGCTCACCGAGAGGGCATCTTCAGCGCGAGACATCCACAAGGCACCTTACAGAGATGTGGAGAGCTTCGCGGCCGGAACGAAGCATCCCTTCTCCGCCGGCCAAGAGGGGGAAACGTGCTTTCCGATCGCTCAAGGTTGCGCGGACAACGCGTCTAGGAAAAGCTTAACCAGGTGCGATGGCGGCACGCATAGCGTGGGAAGCTAGCCGCCAGAATAACTATACCAAGGGCTGCTGCTGATGAGGGCGAAGCACCTTCGTGTAATTATAATAACCCTAATAGGACTACTTTCGAAAAAAAAAAAGGAAACGGCCCAGAGGGCTATACTACGAGAGCTATGACTGATAGTTTTCTATATATATATATCTATATATATATATATATATATATATATATATATATATATATATATATATATATATATATATTCATCTCATCTATGGGATCGCATTCGCGCGCTGTTTCTTTGTCTCTGCGTGTAGTACAGTTAAGAGAGCCAGTTTAAGGGCGGAGAAGAAGAAAGAAGAGAAAAGCAAAAACTGCAGCGCCGTGGTTTTAAAGCGCACCCGTGGTAGAGAAACGGAATGCGATATAAGCGTGCGTAGCCATGATACGCACACGACAAACTGCCTTAAAATATTTAGACTTGAGGGAAAGCTTCGTTAGCAAACGATAGCACGGCAATCAGCACTCGAATATAATTATAACCCTAATACTAATTGTAAATATTCATCTCATCTATGGGATCTAATGCGCGCGCTGTTGCTTTGTCTCTGCGTGTAGTAGTTGAGAGAGCCAGTTTAAGGGCAGAGTAGTTGGAAGGCATACTTTCTAGGAAAAATGGCCGCTCAAGGAGAAGAGCGAACTCGAGCGGCTTTAGAGGCTAGGAAAACTGCCTTAAAATATTTAGACTTGAGGGAAAGCTTCGTTAACAAACTATAACACGGCAATCAGCACTCGAATACGACGAGAGAAATTACTGAGACGTGGAAAATTCCCTTGAAAAAAATCTGGTTTGCTAGACAAATGCTCGTATGTATTGAACCTCTTAAAAGATGAGGGGTGAAATATGCGCTCACCGAGAGGGCATCTTCAGCGCGAGACATCCACAAGGCACCTTACAGAGATGTGGAGAGCTTCGCGGCCGGAACGAAGCATCCCTTCTCCGCCGGCCAAGAGGGGGAAACGTGCTTTCCGATCGCTCAAGGTTGCGCGGACAACGCGTCTAGGAAAAGCTTAACCAGGTGCGATGGCGGCACGCATAGCGTGGGAAGCTAGCCGCCAGAATAACTATACCAAGGGCTGCTGCTGATGAGGGCGAAGCACCTTCGTGTAATTATAATAACCCTAATAGGACTACTTTCGAAAAAAAAAAAAGGAAACGGCCCAGAGGGCTATACTACGAGAGCTATGACTGATAGTTTTCTATATATATATATATATATATATATATATATATATATATATATATATATATATATATATATATATATATATATATATATATATTCATCTCATCTATGGGATCGCATTCGCGCGCTGTTTCTTTGTCTCTGCGTGTAGTACAGTTAAGAGAGCCAGTTTAAGGGCGGAGAAGAAGAAAGAAGAGAAAAGCAAAAACTGCAGCGCCGTGGTTTTAAAGCGCACCCGTGGTAGAGAAACGGAATGCGATATAAGCGTGCGTAGCCATGATACGCACACGACAAACTGCCTTAAAATATTTAGACTTGAGGGAAAGCTTCGTTAGCAAACGATAGCACGGCAATCAGCACTCGAATATAATTATAACCCTAATACTAATTGTAAATATTCATCTCATCTATGGGATCTAATGCGCGCGCTGTTGCTTTGTCTCTGCGTGTAGTAGTTGAGAGAGCCAGTTTAAGGGCAGAGTAGTTGGAAGGCATACTTTCTAGGAAAAATGGCCGCTCAAGGAGAAGAGCGAACTCGAGCGGCTTTAGAGGCTAGGAAAACTGCCTTAAAATATTTAGACTTGAGGGAAAGCTTCGTTAACAAACTATAACACGGCAATCAGCACTCGAATACGACGAGAGAAATTACTGAGACGTGGAAAATTCCCTTGAAAAAAATCTGGTTTGCTAGACAAATGCTCGTATGTATTGAACCTCTTAAAAAATGAGGGGTGAAATATGCGCTCACCGAGAGGGCATCTTCAGCGCGAGACATCCACAAGGCACCTTACAGAGATGTGGAGAGCTTCGCGGCCGGAACGAAGCATCCCTTCTCCGCCGGCCAAGAGGGGGAAACGTGCTTTCCGATCGCTCAAGGTTGCGCGGACAACGCGTCTAGGAAAAGCTTAACCAGGTGCGATGGCGGCACGCATAGCGTGGGAAGCTAGCCGCCAGAATAACTATACCAAGGGCTGCTGCTGATGAGGGCGAAGCACCTTCGTGTAATTATAATAACCCTAATAGGACTACTTTCGAAAAAAAAAAAGGAAACGGCCCAGAGGGCTATACTACGAGAGCTATGACTGATAGTTTTCTATATATATATATATATATATATATATATATATATATATATATATTCATCTCATCTATGGGATCGCATTCGCGCGCTGTTTCTTTGTCTCTGCGTGTAGTACAGTTAAGAGAGCCAGTTTAAGGGCGGAGAAGAAGAAAGAAGAGAAAAGCAAAAACTGCAGCGCCGTGGTTTTAAAGCGCACCCGTGGTAGAGAAACGGAATGCGATATAAGCGTGCGTAGCCATGATACGCACACGACAAACTGCCTTAAAATATTTAGACTTGAGGGAAAGCTTCGTTAGCAAACGATAGCACGGCAATCAGCACTCGAATATAATTATAACCCTAATACTAATTGTAAATATTCATCTCATCTATGGGATCTAATGCGCGCGCTGTTGCTTTGTCTCTGCGTGTAGTAGTTGAGAGAGCCAGTTTAAGGGCAGAGTAGTTGGAAGGCATACTTTCTAGGAAAAATGGCCGCTCAAGGAGAAGAGCGAACTCGAGCGGCTTTAGAGGCTAGGAAAACTGCCTTAAAATATTTAGACTTGAGGGAAAGCTTCGTTAACAAACTATAACACGGCAATCAGCACTCGAATACGACGAGAGAAATTACTGAGACGTGGAAAATTCCCTTGAAAAAAATCTGGTTTGCTAGACAAATGCTCGTATGTATTGAACCTCTTAAAAGATGAGGGGTGAAATATGCGCTCACCGAGAGGGCATCTTCAGCGCGAGACATCCACAAGGCACCTTACAGAGATGTGGAGAGCTTCGCGGCCGGAACGAAGCATCCCTTCTCCGCCGGCCAAGAGGGGGAAACGTGCTTTCCGATCGCTCAAGGTTGCGCGGACAACGCGTCTAGGAAAAGCTTAACCAGGTGCGATGGCGGCACGCATAGCGTGGGAAGCTAGCCGCCAGAATAACTATACCAAGGGCTGCTGCTGATGAGGGCGAAGCACCTTCGTGTAATTATAATAACCCTAATAGGACTACTTTCGAAAAAAAAAAAGGAAACGGCCCAGAGGGCTATACTACGAGAGCTATGACTGATAGTTTTCTATATATATATATATATATATATATATATATATATATATATATATATATATATATTCATCTCATCTATGGGATCGCATTCGCGCGCTGTTTCTTTGTCTCTGCGTGTAGTACAGTTAAGAGAGCCAGTTTAAGGGCGGAGAAGAAGAAAGAAGAGAAAAGCAAAAACTGCAGCGCCGTGGTTTTAAAGCGCACCCGTGGTAGAGAAACGGAATGCGATATAAGCGTGCGTAGCCATGATACGCACACGACAAACTGCCTTAAAATATTTAGACTTGAGGGAAAGCTTCGTTAGCAAACGATAGCACGGCAATCAGCACTCGAATATAATTATAACCCTAATACTAATTGTAAATATTCATCTCATCTATGGGATCTAATGCGCGCGCTGTTGCTTTGTCTCTGCGTGTAGTAGTTGAGAGAGCCAGTTTAAGGGCAGAGTAGTTGGAAGGCATACTTTCTAGGAAAAATGGCCGCTCAAGGAGAAGAGCGAACTCGAGCGGCTTTAGAGGCTAGGAAAACTGCCTTAAAATATTTAGACTTGAGGGAAAGCTTCGTTAACAAACTATAACACGGCAATCAGCACTCGAATACGACGAGAGAAATTACTGAGACGTGGAAAATTCCCTTGAAAAAAAATCTGGTTTGCTAGACAAATGCTCGTATGTATTGAACCTCTTAAAAGATGAGGGGTGAAATATGCGCTCACCGAGAGGGCATCTTCAGCGCGAGACATCCACAAGGCACCTTACAGAGATGTGGAGAGCTTCGCGGCCGGAACGAAGCATCCCTTCTCCGCCGGCCAAGAGGGGGAAACGTGCTTTCCGATCGCTCAAGGTTGCGCGGACAACGCGTCTAGGAAAAGCTTAACCAGGTGCGATGGCGGCACGCATAGCGTGGGAAGCTAGCCGCCAGAATAACTATACCAAGGGCTGCTGCTGATGAGGGCGAAGCACCTTCGTGTAATTATAATAACCCTAATAGGACTACTTTCGAAAAAAAAAAAGGAAACGGCCCAGAGGGCTATACTACGAGAGCTATGACTGATAGTTTTCTATATATATATATATATATATATATATATATATATATATATATATATATATATTCATCTCATCTATGGGATCGCATTCGCGCGCTGTTTCTTTGTCTCTGCGTGTAGTACAGTTAAGAGAGCCAGTTTAAGGGCGGAGAAGAAGAAAGAAGAGAAAAGCAAAAACTGCAGCGCCGTGGTTTTAAAGCGCACCCGTGGTAGAGAAACGGAATGCGATATAAGCGTGCGTAGCCATGATACGCACACGACAAACTGCCTTAAAATATTTAGACTTGAGGGAAAGCTTCGTTAGCAAACGATAGCACGGCAATCAGCACTCGAATATAATTATAACCCTAATACTAATTGTAAATATTCATCTCATCTATGGGATCTAATGCGCGTGCTGTTGCTTTGTCTCTGCGTGTAGTAGTTGAGAGAGCCAGTTTAAGGGCAGAGTAGTTGGAAGGCATACTTTCTAGGAAAAATGGCCGCTCAAGGAGAAGAGCGAACTCGAGCGGCTTTAGAAGCTAGGAAAACTGCCTTAAAATATTTAGACTTGAGGGAAAGCTTCGTTAACAAACTATAACACGGCAATCAGCACTCGAATACGACGAGAGAAATTACTGAGACGTGGAAAATTCCCTTGAAAAAAATCTGGTTTGCTAGACAAATGCTCGTATGTATTGAACCTCTTAAAAGATGAGGGGTGAAATATGCGCTCACCGAGAGGGCATCTTCAGCGCGAGACATCCACAAGGCACCTTACAGAGATGTGGAGAGCTTCGCGGCCGGAACGAAGCATCCCTTCTCCGCCGGCCAAGAGGGGGAAACGTGCTTTCCGATCGCTCAAGGTTGCGCGGACAACGCGTCTAGGAAAAGCTTAACCAGGTGCGATGGCGGCACGCATAGCGTGGGAAGCTAGCCGCCAGAATAACTATACCAAGGGCTGCTGCTGATGAGGGCGAAGCACCTTCGTGTAATTATAATAACCCTAATAGGACTACTTTCGAAAAAAAAAAAGGAAACGGCCCAGAGGGCTATACTACGAGAGCTATGACTGATAGTTTTCTATATATATATATATATATATATATATATATATATATATATATATTCATCTCATCTATGGGATCGCATTCGCGCGCTGTTTCTTTGTCTCTGCGTGTAGTACAGTTAAGAGAGCCAGTTTAAGGGCGGAGAAGAAGAAAGAAGAGAAAAGCAAAAACTGCAGCGCCGTGGTTTTAAAGCGCACCCGTGGTAGAGAAACGGAATGCGATATAAGCGTGCGTAGCCATGATACGCACACGACAAACTGCCTTAAAATATTTAGACTTGAGGGAAAGCTTCGTTAGCAAACGATAGCACGGCAATCAGCACTCGAATATAATTATAACCCTAATACTAATTGTAAATATTCATCTCATCTATGGGATCTAATGCGCGCGCTGTTGCTTTGTCTCTGCGTGTAGTAGTTGAGAGAGCCAGTTTAAGGGCAGAGTAGTTGGAAGGCATACTTTCTAGGAAAAATGGCCGCTCAAGGAGAAGAGCGAACTCGAGCGGCTTTAGAGGCTAGGAAAACTGCCTTAAAATATTTAGACTTGAGGGAAAGCTTCGTTAACAAACTATAACACGGCAATCAGCACTCGAATACGACGAGAGAAATTACTGAGACGTGGAAAATTCCCTTGAAAAAAATCTGGTTTGCTAGACAAATGCTCGTATGTATTGAACCTCTTAAAAAATGAGGGGTGAAATATGCGCTCACCGAGAGGGCATCTTCAGCGCGAGACATCCACAAGGCACCTTACAGAGATGTGGAGAGCTTCGCGGCCGGAACGAAGCATCCCTTCTCCGCCGGCCAAGAGGGGGAAACGTGCTTTCCGATCGCTCAAGGTTGCGCGGACAACGCGTCTAGGAAAAGCTTAACCAGGTGCGATGGCGGCACGCATAGCGTGGGAAGCTAGCCGCCAGAATAACTATACCAAGGGCTGCTGCTGATGAGGGCGAAGCACCTTCGTGTAATTATAATAACCCTAATAGGACTACTTTCGAAAAAAAAAAAAGGAAACGGCCCAGAGGGCTATACTACGAGAGCTATGACTGATAGTTTTCTATATATATATATATATATATATATATATATATATATATATATTCATCTCATCTATGGGATCGCATTCGCGCGCTGTTTCTTTGTCTCTGCGTGTAGTACAGTTAAGAGAGCCAGTTTAAGGGCGGAGAAGAAGAAAGAAGAGAAAAGCAAAAACTGCAGCGCCGTGGTTTTAAAGCGCACCCGTGGTAGAGAAACGGAATGCGATATAAGCGTGCGTAGCCATGATACGCACACGACAAACTGCCTTAAAATATTTAGACTTGAGGGAAAGCTTCGTTAGCAAACGATAGCACGGCAATCAGCACTCGAATATAATTATAACCCTAATACTAATTGTAAATATTCATCTCATCTATGGGATCTAATGCGCGCGCTGTTGCTTTGTCTGTGCGTGTAGTAGTTGAGAGAGCCAGTTTAAGGGCAGAGTAGTTGGAAGGCATACTTTCTAGGAAAAATGGCCGCTCAAGGAGAAGAGCGAACTCGAGCGGCTTTAGAGGCTAGGAAAACTGCCTTAAAATATTTAGACTTGAGGGAAAGCTTCGTTAACAAACTATAACACGGCAATCAGCACTCGAATACGACGAGAGAAATTACTGAGACGTGGAAAATTCCCTTGAAAAAAATCTGGTTTGCTAGACAAATGCTCGTATGTATTGAACCTCTTAAAAAATGAGGGGTGAAATATGCGCTCACCGAGAGGGCATCTTCAGCGCGAGACATCCACAAGGCACCTTACAGAGATGTGGAGAGCTTCGCGGCCGGAACGAAGCATCCCTTCTCCGCCGGCCAAGAGGGGGAAACGTGCTTTCCGATCGCTCAAGGTTGCGCGGACAACGCGTCTAGGAAAAGCTTAACCAGGTGCGATGGCGGCACGCATAGCGTGGGAAGCTAGCCGCCAGAATAACTATACCAAGGGCTGCTGCTGATGAGGGCGAAGCACCTTCGTGTAATTATAATAACCCTAATAGGACTACTTTCGAAAAAAAAAAAGGAAACGGCCCAGAGGGCTATACTACGAGAGCTATGACTGATAGTTTTCTATATATATATATATATATATATATATATATATATATATATATATATATATATATATATATTCATCTCATCTATGGGATCGCATTCGCGCGCTGTTTCTTTGTCTCTGCGTGTAGTACAGTTAAGAGAGCCAGTTTAAGGGCGGAGAAGAAGAAAGAAGAGAAAAGCAAAAACTGCAGCGCCTTGGTTTTAAAGCGCACCCGTGGTAGAGAAACGGAATGCGATATAAGCGTGCGTAGCCATGATACGCACACGACAAACTGCCTTAAAATATTTAGACTTGAGGGAAAGCTTCGTTAGCAAACGATAGCACGGCAATCAGCACTCGAATATAATTATAACCCTAATACTAATTGTAAATATTCATCTCATCTATGGGATCTAATGCGCGCGCTGTTGCTTTGTCTCTGCGTGTAGTAGTTGAGAGAGCCAGTTTAAGGGCAGAGTAGTTGGAAGGCATACTTTCTAGGAAAAATGGCCGCTCAAGGAGAAGAGCGAACTCGAGCGGCTTTAGAGGCTAGGAAAACTGCCTTAAAATATTTAGACTTGAGGGAAAGCTTCGTTAACAAACTATAACACGGCAATCAGCACTCGAATACGACGAGAGAAATTACTGAGACGTGGAAAATTCCCTTGAAAAAAATCTGGTTTGCTAGACAAATGCTCGTATGTATTGAACCTCTTAAAAGATGAGGGGTGAAATATGCGCTCACCGAGAGGGCATCTTCAGCGCGAGACATCCACAAGGCACCTTACAGAGATGTGGAGAGCTTCGCGGCCGGAACGAAGCATCCCTTCTCCGCCGGCCAAGAGGGGGAAACGTGCTTTCCGATCGCTCAAGGTTGCGCGGACAACGCGTCTAGGAAAAGCTTAACCAGGTGCGATGGCGGCACGCATAGCGTGGGAAGCTAGCCGCCAGAATAACTATACCAAGGGCTGCTGCTGATGAGGGCGAAGCACCTTCGTGTAATTATAATAAGCCTAATAGGACTACTTTCGAAAAAAAAAAAGGAAACGGCCCAGAGGGCTATACTACGAGAGCTATGACTGATAGTTTTCTATATATATATATATATATATATATATATATATATATATATATATATATATATTCATCTCATCTATGGGATCGCATTCGCGCGCTGTTTCTTTGTCTCTGCGTGTAGTACAGTTAAGAGAGCCAGTTTAAGGGCGGAGAAGAAGAAAGAAGAGAAAAGCAAAAACTGCAGCGCCGTGGTTTTAAAGCGCACCCGTGGTAGAGAAACGGAATGCGATATAAGCGTGCGTAGCCATGATACGCACACGACAAACTGCCTTAAAATATTTAGACTTGAGGGAAAGCTTCGTTAGCAAACGATAGCACGGCAATCAGCACTCGAATATAATTATAACCCTAATACTAATTGTAAATATTCATCTCATCTATGGGATCTAATGCGCGCGCTGTTGCTTTGTCTCTGCGTGTAGTAGTTGAGAGAGCCAGTTTAAGGGCAGAGTAGTTGGAAGGCATACTTTCTAGGAAAAATGGCCGCTCAAGGAGAAGAGCGAACTCGAGCGGCTTTAGAGGCTAGGAAAACTGCCTTAAAATATTTAGACTTGAGGGAAAGCTTCGTTAACAAACTATAACACGGCAATCAGCACTCGAATACGACGAGAGAAATTACTGAGACGTGGAAAATTCCCTTGAAAAAAATCTGGTTTGCTAGACAAATGCTCGTATGTATTGAACCTCTTAAAAAATGAGGGGTGAAATATGCGCTCACCGAGAGGGCATCTTCAGCGCGAGACATCCACAAGGCACCTTACAGAGATGTGGAGAGCTTCGCGGCCGGAACGAAGCATCCCTTCTCCGCCGGCCAAGAGGGGGAAACGTGCTTTCCGATCGCTCAAGGTTGCGCGGACAACGCGTCTAGGAAAAGCTTAACCAGGTGCGATGGCGGCACGCATAGCGTGGGAAGCTAGCCGCCAGAATAACTATACCAAGGGCTGCTGCTGATGAGGGCGAAGCACCTTCGTGTAATTATAATAACCCTAATAGGACTACTTTCGAAAAAAAAAAAAGGAAACGGCCCAGAGGGCTATACTACGAGAGCTATGACTGATAGTTTTCTATATATATATATATATATATATATATATATATATATATATATATATTCATCTCATCTATGGGATCGCATTCGCGCGCTGTTTCTTTGTCTCTGCGTGTAGTACAGTTAAGAGAGCCAGTTTAAGGGCGGAGAAGAAGAAAGAAGAGAAAAGCAAAAACTGCAGCGCCGTGGTTTTAAAGCGCACCCGTGGTAGAGAAACGGAATGCGATATAAGCGTGCGTAGCCATGATACGCACACGACAAACTGCCTTAAAATATTTAGACTTGAGGGAAAGCTTCGTTAGCAAACGATAGCACGGCAATCAGCACTCGAATATAATTATAACCCTAATACTAATTGTAAATATTCATCTCATCTATGGGATCTAATGCGCGCGCTGTTGCTTTGTCTCTGCGTGTAGTAGTTGAGAGAGCCAGTTTAAGGGCAGAGTAGTTGGAAGGCATACTTTCTAGGAAAAATGGCCGCTCAAGGAGAAGAGCGAACTCGAGCGGCTTTAGAGGCTAGGAAAACTGCCTTAAAATATTTAGACTTGAGGGAAAGCTTCGTTAACAAACTATAACACGGCAATCAGCACTCGAATACGACGAGAGAAATTACTGAGACGTGGAAAATTCCCTTGAAAAAAATCTGGTTTGCTAGACAAATGCTCGTATGTATTGAACCTCTTAAAAGATGAGGGGTGAAATATGCGCTCACCGAGAGGGCATCTTCAGCGCGAGACATCCACAAGGCACCTTACAGAGATGTGGAGAGCTTCGCGGCCGGAACGAAGCATCCCTTCTCCGCCGGCCAAGAGGGGGAAACGTGCTTTCCGATCGCTCAAGGTTGCGCGGACAACGCGTCTAGGAAAAGCTTAACCAGGTGCGATGGCGGCACGCATAGCGTGGGAAGCTAGCCGCCAGAATAACTATACCAAGGGCTGCTGCTGATGAGGGCGAAGCACCTTCGTGTAATTATAATAACCCTAATAGGACTACTTTCGAAAAAAAAAAAGGAAACGGCCCAGAGGGCTATACTACGAGAGCTATGACTGATAGTTTTCTATATATATATATATATATATATATATATATATATATATATTCATCTCATCTATGGGATCGCATTCGCGCGCTGTTTCTTTGTCTCTGCGTGTAGTACAGTTAAGAGAGCCAGTTTAAGGGCGGAGAAGAAGAAAGAAGAGAAAAGCAAAAACTGCAGCGCCGTGGTTTTAAAGCGCACCCGTGGTAGAGAAACGGAATGCGATATAAGCGTGCGTAGCCATGATACGCACACGACAAACTGCCTTAAAATATTTAGACTTGAGGGAAAGCTTCGTTAGCAAACGATAGCACGGCAATCAGCACTCGAATATAATTATAACCCTAATACTAATTGTAAATATTCATCTCATCTATGGGATCTAATGCGCGCGCTGTTGCTTTGTCTCTGCGTGTAGTAGTTGAGAGAGCCAGTTTAAGGGCAGAGTAGTTGGAAGGCATACTTTCTAGGAAAAATGGCCGCTCAAGGAGAAGAGCGAACTCGAGCGGCTTTAGAGGCTAGGAAAACTGCCTTAAAATATTTAGACTTGAGGGAAAGCTTCGTTAACAAACTATAACACGGCAATCAGCACTCGAATACGACGAGAGAAATTACTGAGACGTGGAAAATTCCCTTGAAAAAAA
This sequence comes from Dermacentor andersoni, assembly GCF_023375885.2. Lineage (NCBI taxonomy): Eukaryota > Metazoa > Arthropoda > Arachnida > Ixodida > Ixodidae > Dermacentor > Dermacentor andersoni. Next base: position 33,735,624 of record NC_092823.1, on the reverse strand, counting down.
ATCTGGTTTGCTAGACAAATGCTCGTATGTATTGAACCTCTTAAAAGATGAGGGGTGAAATATGCGCTCACCGAGAGGGCATCTTCAGCGCGAGACATCCACAAGGCACCTTACAGAGATGTGGAGAGCTTCGCGGCCGGAACGAAGCATCCCTTCTCCGCCGGCCAAGAGGGGGAAACGTGCTTTCCGATCGCTCAAGGTTGCGCGGACAACGCGTCTAGGAAAAGCTTAACCAGGTGCGATGGCGGCACGCATAGCGTGGGATGCTAGCCGCCAGAATAACTATACCAAGGGCTGCTGCTGATGAGGGCGAAGCACCTTCGTGTAATTATAATAACCCTAATAGGACTACTTTCGAAAAAAAAAAAGGAAACGGCCCAGAGGGCTATACTACGAGAGCTATGACTGATAGTTTTCTATATATATATATATATATATATATATATATATATATATATATTCATCTCATCTATGGGATCGCATTCGCGCGCTGTTTCTTTGTCTCTGCGTGTAGTACAGTTAAGAGAGCCAGTTTAAGGGCGGAGAAGAAGAAAGAAGAGAAAAGCAAAAACTGCAGCGCCGTGGTTTTAAAGCGCACCCGTGGTAGAGAAACGGAATGCGATATAAGCGTGCGTAGCCATGATACGCACACGACAAACTGCCTTAAAATATTTAGACTTGAGGGAAAGCTTCGTTAGCAAACGATAGCACGGCAATCAGCACTCGAATATAATTATAACCCTAATACTAATTGTAAATATTCATCTCATCTATGGGATCTAATGCGCGCGCTGTTGCTTTGTCTCTGCGTGTAGTAGTTGAGAGAGCCAGTTTAAGGGCAGAGTAGTTGGAAGGCATACTTTCTAGGAAAAATGGCCGCTCAAGGAGAAGAGCGAACTCGAGCGGCTTTAGAGGCTAGGAAAACTGCCTTAAAATATTTAGACTTGAGGGAAAGCTTCGTTAACAAACTATAACACGGCAATCAGCACTCGAATACGACGAGAGAAATTACTGAGACGTGGAAAATTCCCTTGAAAAAAATCTGGTTTGCTAGACAAATGCTCGTATGTATTGAACCTCTTAAAAGATGAGGGGTGAAATATGCGCTCACCGAGAGGGCATCTTCAGCGCGAGACATCCACAAGGCACCTTACAGAGATGTGGAGAGCTTCGCGGCCGGAACGAAGCATCCCTTCTCCGCCGGCCAAGAGGGGGAAACGTGCTTTCCGATCGCTCAAGGTTGCGCGGACAACGCGTCTAGGAAAAGCTTAACCAGGTGCGATGGCGGCACGCATAGCGTGGGAAGCTAGCCGCCAGAATAACTATACCAAGGGCTGCTGCTGATGAGGGCGAAGCACCTTCGTGTAATTATAATAACCCTAATAGGACTACTTTCGAAAAAAAAAAAGGAAACGGCCCAGAGGGCTATACTACGAGAGCTATGACTGATAGTTTTCTATATATATATATATATATATATATATATATATATATATTCATCTCATCTATGGGATCGCATTCGCGCGCTGTTTCTTTGTCTCTGCGTGTAGTACAGTTAAGAGAGCCAGTTTAAGGGCGGAGAAGAAGAAAGAAGAGAAAAGCAAAAACTGCAGCGCCGTGGTTTTAAAGCGCACCCGTGGTAGAGAAACGGAATGCGATATAAGCGTGCGTAGCCATGATACGCACACGACAAACTGCCTTAAAATATTTAGACTTGAGGGAAAGCTTCGTTAGCAAACGATAGCACGGCAATCAGCACTCGAATATAATTATAACCCTAATACTAATTGTAAATATTCATCTCATCTATGGGATCTAATGCGCGCGCTGTTGCTTTGTCTCTGCGTGTAGTAGTTGAGAGAGCCAGTTTCAGGGCAGAGTAGTTGGAAGGCATACTTTCTAGGAAAAATGGCCGCTCAAGGAGAAGAGCGAACTCGAGCGGCTTTAGAGGCTAGGAAAACTGCCTTAAAATATTTAGACTTGAGGGAAAGCTTCGTTAACAAACTATAACACGGCAATCAGCACTCGAATACGACGAGAGAAATTACTGAGACGTGGAAAATTCCCTTGAAAAAAATCTGGTTTGCTAGACAAATGCTCGTATGTATTGAACCTCTTAAAAAATGAGGGGTGAAATATGCGCTCACCGAGAGGGCATCTTCAGCGCGAGACATCCACAAGGCACCTTACAGAGATGTGGAGAGCTTCGCGGCCGGAACGAAGCATCCCTTCTCCGCCGGCCAAGAGGGGGAAACGTGCTTTCCGATCGCTCAAGGTTGCGCGGACAACGCGTCTAGGAAAAGCTTAACCAGGTGCGATGGCGGCACGCATAGCGTGGGAAGCTAGCCGCCAGAATAACTATACCAAGGGCTGCTGCTGATGAGGGCGAAGCACCTTCGTGTAATTATAATAACCCTAATAGGACTACTTTCGAAAAAAAAAAAAGGAAACGGCCCAGAGGGCTATACTACGAGAGCTATGACTGATAGTTTTCTATATATATATATATATATATATATTCATCTCATCTATGGGATCGCATTCGCGCGCTGTTTCTTTGTCTCTGCGTGTAGTACAGTTAAGAGAGCCAGTTTAAGGGCGGAGAAGAAGAAAGAAGAGAAAAGCAAAAACTGCAGCGCCGTGGTTTTAAAGCGCACCCGTGGTAGAGAAACGGAATGCGATATAAGCGTGCGTAGCCATGATACGCACACGACAAACTGCCTTAAAATATTTAGACTTGAGGGAAAGCTTCGTTAGCAAACGATAGCACGGCAATCAGCACTCGAATATAATTATAACCCTAATACTAATTGTAAATATTCATCTCATCTATGGGATCTAATGCGCGCGCTGTTGCTTTGTCTCTGCGTGTAGTAGTTGAGAGAGCCAGTTTAAGGGCAGAGTAGTTGGAAGGCATACTTTCTAGGAAAAATGGCCGCTCAAGGAGAAGAGCGAACTCGAGCGGCTTTAGAGGCTAGGAAAACTGCCTTAAAATATTTAGACTTGAGGGAAAGCTTCGTTAACAAACTATAACACGGCAATCAGCACTCGAATACGACGAGAGAAATTACTGAGACGTGGAAAATTCCCTTGAAAAAAATCTGGTTTGCTAGACAAATGCTCGTATGTATTGAACCTCTTAAAAGATGAGGGGTGAAATATGCGCTCACCGAGAGGGCATCTTCAGCGCGAGACATCCACAAGGCACCTTACAGAGATGTGGAGAGCTTCGCGGCCGGAACGAAGCATCCCTTCTCCGCCGGCCAAGAGGGGGAAACGTGCTTTCCGATCGCTCAAGGTTGCGCGGACAACGCGTCTAGGAAAAGCTTAACCAGGTGCGATGGCGGCACGCATAGCGTGGGAAGCTAGCCGCCAGAATAACTATACCAAGGGCTGCTGCTGATGAGGGCGAAGCACCTTCGTGTAATTATAATAACCCTAATAGGACTACTTTCGAAAAAAAAAAAGGAAACGGCCCAGAGGGCTATACTACGAGAGCTATGACTGATAGTTTTCTATATATATATATATATATATATATATATATATATATATATATATATATATATATATATTCATCTCATCTATGGGATCGCATTCGCGCGCTGTTTCTTTGTCTCTGCGTGTAGTACAGTTAAGAGAGCCAGTTTAAGGGCGGAGAAGAAGAAAGAAGAGAAAAGCAAAAACTGCAGCGCCGTGGTTTTAAAGCGCACCCGTGGTAGAGAAACGGAATGCGATATAAGCGTGCGTAGCCATGATACGCACACGACAAACTGCCTTAAAATATTTAGACTTGAGGGAAAGCTTCGTTAGCAAACGATAGCACGGCAATCAGCACTCGAATATAATTATAACCCTAATACTAATTGTAAATATTCATCTCATCTATGGGATCTAATGCGCGCGCTGTTGCTTTGTCTCTGCGTGTAGTAGTTGAGAGAGCCAGTTTAAGGGCAGAGTAGTTGGAAGGCATACTTTCTAGGAAAAATGGCCGCTCAAGGAGAAGAGCGAACTCGAGCGGCTTTAGAGGCTAGGAAAACTGCCTTAAAATATTTAGACTTGAGGGAAAGCTTCGTTAACAAACTATAACACGGCAATCAGCACTCGAATACGACGAGAGAAATTACTGAGACGTGGAAAATTCCCTTGAAAAAAATCTGGTTTGCTAGACAAATGCTCGTATGTATTGAACCTCTTAAAAAATGAGGGGTGAAATATGCGCTCACCGAGAGGGCATCTTCAGCGCGAGACATCCACAAGGCACCTTACAGAGATGTGGAGAGCTTCGCGGCCGGAACGAAGCATCCCTTCTCCGCCGGCCAAGAGGGGGAAACGTGCTTTCCGATCGCTCAAGGTTGCGCGGACAACGCGTCTAGGAAAAGCTTAACCAGGTGCGATGGCGGCACGCATAGCGTGGGAAGCTAGCCGCCAGAATAACTATACCAAGGGCTGCTGCTGATGAGGGCGAAGCACCTTCGTGTAATTATAATAACCCTAATAGGACTACTTTCGAAAAAAAAAAAAGGAAACGGCCCAGAGGGCTATACTACGAGAGCTATGACTGATAGTTTTCTATATATATATATATATATATATATATATATATATATATATATATATATATATATATATTCATCTCATCTATGGGATCGCATTCGCGCGCTGTTTCTTTGTCTCTGCGTGTAGTACAGTTAAGAGAGCCAGTTTAAGGGCGGAGAAGAAGAAAGAAGAGAAAAGCAAAAACTGCAGCGCCGTGGTTTTAAAGCGCACCCGTGGTAGAGAAACGGAATGCGATATAAGCGTGCGTAGCCATGATACGCACACGACAAACTGCCTTAAAATATTTAGACTTGAGGGAAAGCTTCGTTAGCAAACGATAGCACGGCAATCAGCACTCGAATATAATTATAACCCTAATACTAATTGTAAATATTCATCTCATCTATGGGATCTAATGCGCGCGCTGTTGCTTTGTCTCTGCGTGTAGTAGTTGAGAGAGCCAGTTTAAGGGCAGAGTAGTTGGAAGGCATACTTTCTAGGAAAAATGGCCGCTCAAGGAGAAGAGCGAACTCGAGCGGCTTTAGAGGCTAGGAAAACTGCCTTAAAATATTTAGACTTGAGGGAAAGCTTCGTTAACAAACTATAACACGGCAATCAGCACTCGAATACGACGAGAGAAATTACTGAGACGTGGAAAATTCCCTTGAAAAAAATCTGGTTTGCTAGACAAATGCTCGTATGTATTGAACCTCTTAAAAGATGAGGGGTGAGTGATGAGTGATGAGTAAAAGATGAGTGACTTTTACGCAAGACAAATACTGCGCATCTCCCGCCGTAGTTACTGAATGACTTTGGTGCTGCACTGCTGAGCACGAGGTCGAGGGATCAAATCACGGCCATTGTGGCCGCATTGCGATGGAGGCGAAATGCAAAAACACCCGTTTACTAAGATTTAGGTGCATGTTAGAGAGCGCCAGCTGGTCAAAATTATTTCGGAGTCCCTTACTACTCAGATCGCTGTTTTGGCACGTAAAACCCATATTACAAACATATTTTTAAATACTGCTCCTCCATTCCTTGGTCTACATTAATGCTCTTCCCTGTATTTGTTTGTCAGAAACGCATGTGATAAGGAAGCAGCGCGTTCAGGCTCGCGTGAACGAGCTCATCTGCTCCTATGTGAGTGCCTTTCTACAGCTAGTCTTTCTTATTATGCACCCGATTTTCCTGACCATCGCAATAAAATTTGTAGATTTGCTCCACTCGGGCGTATTTAGTGAAAAGGTGGAAGCCGCACAGTCAAGAGTAACCTAAATCAGTCTGCTAACAAAAAAAAAAAACACAGATTTTGTGAGCACACTAAATCCTGTTTAGGCGATTGTTGATTCGGCATGATCACACAGCTTACGAGTCATGCAGCCAATTTCAACCGCTAACATTTAGCTTTTGAATAATGAAGTAAATTCTAAAAGGTTTTTTTGGGGGGAGGTTAGAGCAAGCAAAACACGAGATTTGAAGAAAGGGAGAACATGAAGCGGTATCTTCCGCTTCGATAGAAGGGTATCTTCAAAGCAATTTTCGTAAGTTGTAAGTGGTGAAATTTCACCCATCGTTTTGTTACGCCGCTAAAAACGAAGTCGCCGGTCGCTAAATTGAAACATTTGTCGCTGAACCGGGAAGGAAGTCGCAAGAACTCACAACCAAAATCGCTAACATGGCAACAGTTATGTTTGACTGTCTTCAATAATTTTAGGAGCCGCGTATACTCCACCGCAACCAAATATTCGAAGCAAATTTGTTAATAAATTCTTGAATTGAATCCTTGGATTCAAGGCAAAATATTGTATTAGTATTCAAAATTTTTAATCTTCTCGCTGCAATACCTTTTATGTATGCGAACAGCCAGGCTGGCACACTCAAAGTAATTTGTTTCCTACGCGCAATCACGCGAGAGAATTTTCGCGCAAGGATGCTCTTTATGCACGCATAATGCTGAACAGTAAAGACGGCGCTGTCGGCAGCAGCCTACTTCGGTAATCGCCGGCCTCCCCACGGGGCTTCCCCGGCTTTGACAAGATCGGCATTGAATGAAGGGTGCACGAAGGGGTCACGGGCAACGAAGCCTGTGCGACGATTAAAGAGAGAGACGCCCCGGTGTTTACAGCCTACATGATCGGGTGGCAATTATCGAATAATTTCTGATGTCACGAAACGTGGCGTAATCGCCAAGTGTCATCGCATGAAACTGCTGTGTAAAGGAGCCACGCGTTGTGCGACTTAGAAACCCCCAGGCACCTGTTCAGTCTGCGGCGAGTGTAGGCCTTCACGGTTCGTCGCCTTTAAGAAATTATTGATACCTGCTTGCCTGAAGCAACCACACCTCTTCTCAATGATATATATATATATATATATATATATATATATATATATATATATATATATATATATATATATATATAGATAGATAGATAGATAGATAGATAGATAGATAGATAGATAGATAGATAGATAGATAGATATGTAACGATACATGAAAGGCAAGGAGGTTAAAGGAGACTAAGCCCGCTTGGTTGCCCTGAATCGAGGGTGGGTGAAAGGGGAGGGAAAAGTTAAAGACGCAGACAAAGCCCACAGTTCCTGTTGCCAATCTACTGAAAATTCTTATCACGGTATGGTAGACGGTCACCCATGCTTGCTGGTCAGGAATTGCAGCCGCTTGTTTATGACATTCTGCAGCTATGATATTCGAGATCATGGTTCCGAGAGCTTGTGCAAAGAGAAATTTCTCCCGTTTAGCTGGTTTAGAGCGGTGCGGAGGTCAAGTGTCATTTTCAAAGGACGGGCACAGAAGGCGATCCAAAGTTTATTCGCCACCACAGGCACTCCGTTCGGCGATATTGGTAATTCCAGTCAATAATGAGCATGCATGAATGAGCATGCCAGTGACAAGGTATGATTCCTTAACGTCGTGGAAGAGCCAGTAAGAGACGCATTTGCGTACAAGGGTACAGTCAGTGCAACCGACGGAGAGTGAAGTCAGGCGTTTGCCACTTCTGCGATGTCAAATAACGGGCTAGCCTGCTTCGGTGCTGCGCTGCGTCTATTGAAGTTGTCGGGTGTTGCCGTCTACATCTTGGAACTAAATGCGGATAAATGTGTACCCTCCTCTTGCACGAATTTCATATGCTCGTCTCCTTGCAGGAAACTTGAAATATGGTGATTCATTACCTCGCTAAACAAAAATATCGCTGCCGGCAACGATGATATGAAAGCTAAATCCCTTACACTGGTTTCTTATATTTTGCTGACCGCATTACGATATATTTGCAATTTAGAAATTGTCTAGGCATTTTCCTGGTTACTATGGAAATAGAGAGGGTAGTGGTCTTACATAAAGGTGGTCCTACCAATGACCACGACAATTACCCGCCGATTTTGCTGTTACTCACCCTTATTCTCGAAGGTGTTACGTACTAAAAACAAGGCTCTGCAAGTTTCTTCATGAACGTGAACTGCTTGTCTAGGAACTGTTTGACTTCTGTCAAATAACAAAATCTACAGAAACAGCATTGTTAAGTATCTAAGAAAAATTAGATAAGAATATAGAGAACAAGGAGTATTCTATTAGGCTTTTTTGACATTCGAAAAGCGTACGATTCGATTAGGCATGATATGCTGTTTCGAAAACTTCCGGGTTACGTCAATCGAGGTGCTCATTTTTATCTCAATTACTGTCTCCTCAGTGGGTTACTGTTTCGAGAACGAACCTCGAAAGGGTATTAATACTACAGAAGACCGCTCTATCGAAAGTTTTCAACAAACTGGTCACATTCACTGCCTCATTTTGGTATGATTGAATTGCTTACTGTTACGCAGCTTTGCCACGTTGAACTCGCTTGTATATCCACAAAAAGTCTCAAATGACATGATAAAGTATATAGCAGATTGAAACCACACTAATTCCCCCTATAAAATTCGACGCGATCGATTTAGAACACCTAATATAGTAAAATGTGTCAAAATCAAACACTATGCTACAATATACCAAACCTTCTGCACAATCAGAGATATGTTCACAGAACTATTCAACCGGGGGTGTCTGACCGCATATTAAAGAACAAAAAAATTATTTACAATCCGGTTCAGCGTCCTGAAGGAGATGCTGAAATAAGAATTACTTTCTATTGTTTGTTCTGCTGCATGTGTTGTTACTTTTTATTGACTTGATAGAATTTCTACTTTTAAGGGGCCCTTCTTGCTGTCAAATGCTGTGTATGCTTGTATACTTCACAATATAGTGGCATTTGTCGTTTTCGTAATCTATTTCTTGCTGTTTTCTTTTGTGTCGAATATACTGAAGGCTACTTCTCACGTGAGTGTGTTTCTCTTGAGGATGAACGTTGGTGCATTGTGGGATGTGTTACTTTTCTGTATTTCTTGCTAGTTAAGTGTCTAACGTGCCACTATATTTGTGTGATTGTTAATGTCATGTCAGACACAGAAAATAAGCCTTACTGACTCACTGCTACTGAGCAATGTACGAGTGGAGAGACCCAAGTAAGGCAGAACTAATCTGCTTTCGGGCTCTCTATCCCAGGCAATGTATGCCGAGATAAATCGAAATAAAAAGAAATATTATGCTTTAAATACAAGAGGACCTCTTAACCTACGTTACCGACATTCAACCAGGCTGTGCTCCTCTAGGTAAGCTATAGTCGGTATCAAAATGCTAACAGGGCGTGAGAGCTTGGAAGAAACCGAATATTTTCGTAGTCTATATGCAGCCTTGAATATGAATATCTAGCCTGAGTGATGAATACGGGGCTGTATTGCTTCATTCGCTGCAAGCAGAAACTTCGCGGTAAGAGCAACACGTTGAACTTAAAGACAATGCGCGGCTTCCAAAACTTCCCCTTTGACCCAACAGAGAAAGCTGTTTACCTCTCAAAGTGCCGAACTTGTTTTTCCTCGAAGCGTTGAGGTGTGCCTCGCCCTTGTAGACATTGGAGGTGGTTCTAGTTGCTGAGCTCTTCACACAGAATCCCTAGATATGTTTAGCCCGAAATCGGGAGTAATTTTCTATTTGTGACTATACTTATTCACGGAGTTTAACGTTTCAAAGGTACACAGGTGCCACAAGAGACGCCATAGTGATGGACGGGGCAATATTTTGGCCCCATTGGATCCATTAAAAAGCACCCAAGTCATTGTACACGAGCATTTTCATGTGTCTCATCGAATGTTGTCCGCTTAACGTTGGAATATTTGGGCTCCTGACGCTATATTTACTATGAGGAAGAAGTGGTGGACAGCCCAGGCGTTGCAGCATCGTCAACGCCGGTCGCGACATAGGCGCTCCACGTTGCTCTCGTTATTGCTCTACGCTGCGGACGTTGTGATCGTGCAGCCCTAAGATCAATTGGTGGTATCGATTCCTGTACATCTGGCATCCTCTTAATGTACATGTCTTTTCTGCAAAACTGCAGGCTGTCTTTACTGCGCCATAAATTTATTTAACTGTGCTTGCATAAAAAGTAGCCCGTAGTCAACTCGAGTTCACGTTTTGGCATTGGAACGGAACCGGTACGCTACGTGCTTGTCTTTAGTATGTAGCACTGGCTTCTGGTCACATAATGAGGATGCGTCTAATGCTTAGATTCACCTCTAAGCACTATAATTGATCAAAAAGAAATTCTGATACCAGAATACAGATCACTAAAAAGGTAAAAAGCTGGGCCACTTATCACGTGATTGAAGTTGAATGGCCCACTTAAACACAACGTACACAGGAGTAGAAGGCGATGGAGCTGGGCTAACAAATGAATATTTATTGCCGGAAAGAACAAATGAACAATATCCGGCTGTCCTCCGGCGCGTGCGTAGAGAACCGTCACATTAATCAACGTAAAAACCTAATCTAAAACAAAGTCACCCGATATTGTACAACACAGTAATCGCAATCCTTTGTCACTGAGGCTTAAAGGACCACAAGCAAGTCAATTCAAAATTCGAGATGTTTCTGCTGTCCGACTTTTCTACATACATAGGTACATCTGACGGAATAATAATGGCGAATTTCGCCTACAATGTATTTTTATACGCTATTGAAGTGAGCGGAAAACCTCGTCTGAGCTTGTAGCGCCTCGTGACATCGTCACCAATACGACGCGTTTAGTGGCTGCTCGGTCTGCGTGACGTTTTGCAGGCTGCGCGAATATTGTCCCCGTCATAGATTGCGATACATGCGCGGAGTACGACGCGACGCTGCTTCCTCGTTTCCACGTTCGTCTGTTGTTGACCACCAGGGGATCCCGCGAATGCACGGGACCGGGGCGTTTTCGCATTTCCCCTCCCTCGAAATGCGGCCGCCGCGGCCGGGATTTGGTCCCGGGACCTCGTGCTTAGAAGCGCAACACCCTAACCGCTAAGCCACCACGGCGGGTAGAAGCACCCAAAGGAGGCGCCACGCAGCGTGGCGCCATCTCTCGGGATGACGCAATACCCACGCCGCGGAACTCGAGGGCCGCTGGCGTTCAGCGCTAAGCTCCAAAAGATCACAACTAGGTGTATATTGCCCTGTAGCTGCTTTTTGAACGTCGCCTATGGGAAATTACTAACAAAACTTTAGTGTAATATAAGTTTGAGTGACATTCTAAAGACACATTATGGAGAACTCGGCTGCAATATTTTTTCAACTTGTTTGGGCAGTACCTAGCCTAAGCATTGCGGTTCTTTGGAAAGAGTTGGGGGCCAGAGAACGCGTCAATTTTATGTTTTCTCAGATTGCCCAGATGATCTCGTTTTGTTCTCGCAAATGTGCGCGGATAACGACTCTGGCTTTTGGTTTAAGGTCGCTTTAATGTCACCAAATACGGGGAGCTAAAAGGATTCCATGGTTAATTAACAAAGCTGAATTATTGAAATATGACATAGTTACGCAGACGTAATCGCGTTGGCGAAAACAAACGCTCCACGGAGGAGCTGCGGCGGGAGCCGCCGCGGACAGAGAGTAGGCGTGGGTGGGCAGATGGTTGTAGTCAATGCCGTGCGCCGGTTGAACGGAGCGCCATTGTTAGCTGTTTGTAGCTCGCGCGGCTACGTGCCTTTGTAGAGAATGTTCGTGTAAAACGAAGAAGTGTCGTGCAAACACGTTTGTTTTGTGCTGCCTGACGAAGATGTCGACCATGATTCGGAAGCTGACGACGCGGCGTAACACGCTTGCCTCTAGCGGACGAATTCCGCAACTACGAGAGCCTCAACATGGCCGGTTTTTCAGCCCACGAGATCTCGTGTCCGTTCTATTGCCGCCGCCGCTGGGTGGCGAACGTTTCTCATGGCTGTCGGTGCGCTTTTTTCAAGTGATGCTAACTAAATTTGATCAAATTAACGATGCTAATAAAAATTGTTGGATACGGTGGAGCATTTATGGTTTCATTATTATCAGACGCAGACCTAGTCAGTGAAACATGAAAGTCAAAAAGAAATATTGAGCTGTCAAAAAATATTTAGCTGTAACTTGGCTGTTAGGCGGCCCTAATGATATAGAATGCCTGTAAAATTTCCTTTCTCAGTTTGCTCTTGCGCGGCCCAAAATCCTGGATCAGTGAAATATCGGCGTGCACCCGCACTGCCCTACATGCCTAAGAATGCGCGCAGCTTCGGATGTTCAACGGGGCGCATTACGTGTCCCTTTCGACAGCCAGGGGTGCTATATAACGTAAAGCTATTACAAACTTTCTATTCCAATTCTGCAATCAGCCCTCCACCGCTGGGCGCAAGAATTTCGAGCTCTCCCCCCCCCCCCCCCCCCCCTCCGCCTTGGCACGCGGCGTCACAAAAAAAGGGAAGACGCCCCCCTTGATATAATATCTGCACACCGATTATGCATTATTAGACTGAATGAAAGAAAAATAATTTTGGTTCGACGCCTTTCTTGCCATTAGCCCTCTGCTATTCGTCAAAAGTTTTCAGGTTGCGCCTACTTCGCCTGTCTGTCACGCAACATCACAAAACAACAGAGCTGACCACGTCAAAATGATGTGTACGCGATAGAGATGCATTAATAGGGCCAAGCAAAACTGTTTCTTTTTTCTGAATAGCCGGAGCTGGGCCCCGTTCCGAAAGGAATAGAAGATGGCTGCCAGCCGATCGCTCTGGCACTGGCTACTCGGAACTGCCGGGAAGCATGAATTTATTTGCTTATAATAAAGAAACATTTCGTGGCAGTACAAGGATATGGAGCACATTCGGAACGTATACAGCATTGTTCTGCCAATCCTTCTTTGGTGTGGACTTATTTCAGCGGCAATTTTAATCTTCTGATGCAAGTCGCCGCCATTTTCGACCAGCCACAGCAAGCTAAGAGGAAGCTGGCCAACCGCAGACGCCGGCACCCCCCTGCTCATCCGGTTGTCTACTCGGCACCATCGAAACCCCCTCCACTTGGACGCGCTCCAGGCCTCTTGCCAGTCAACTAGGTAAGAAAAACCGCTCAATGTAGGCAATGCTCTTCGCATTGAAAGCAAACAAAAATGACCTCGTATAAAGACACGATAATAAAGGGCTTAACGTCGGGGCGTGATTTTTATTAATCATATCATAGGAAGCCAACAAACAGACACTAAGGGCAACATAGGGGAAATTACTTGTACTAGCTAACTGAATTAAAGAAATGATAAATTAATGACAATGAAAGTGGATGAAAAAACAACTTGCCGCAGGCGGGGAACGATCCCACGTCTTCGCATTACGCGTGAGCCTCGTATTCGTACAAAAGAAGAGTTTGTTAGATTGGGCTTTTCAAAGAACGCTGCAGGTTACCGCCCGATGCTTGCCTAGTGGTTACATAAATTTGAGGTCAGGAGATTGGAATGAAAACACATTGGAATTGTCTTACTTTGTAGCGCCCCAGTTATAATAGTTAACCAACACATTTATGCAGCAGAACTGTTATACTTTACTCCAGAAGTCATGTCTGAGGGTGTCCCACGCCCGTTCCAGCATGCTTTAACTGCCCACCATATTTTTTTCTTTTTTTTTTTTGCGGAATAACATTGTACGCGCTATGACTATGAACGTAGCAAAAGCAGCTTCACGCTCTTCGTTAAACTAAGAGAACACGTTGTCTCAATTGCTACAAGCACGTGCAAAGCAGTTTGGCACGAAGAACTTCCTCGCACTGACACGCAAGGCAATATTGCAAAGGAGCTTATGAATTCTGAGAAGTGTACATTGGTATGATTAGCCAGAAATATGACATAAATCAATGCTGCCGTCATGACCAAATTTCCTGGATTGGAAGTCTGAAGCCTGAAATTTCAAGTCTAAGGTCGTGCCGCACAAAACTAATACTGAAGCTTAGCCCGCGCCGGGGCCACAGCTGATGGCACAGTTGAAGCCACAGCTAGCGCCATAACTAGTGCCACAGCTAGTGCTACAGCCGGAGGCATGACCAATGCCACAGCCGGAGCCGCGACCGATGCCACAGCCGATGCCACTGTCGGAAGCACAGCTGGAGCTACAGCCCCATCAAAGGATACAGCCTACTGCGGTCCGAAGAATTGTCCGAAGAAGACGGGCAAGTGGTTGTGATGCTTCGGTCCCTCGTAAATACCTTTCGTGTACTTTTCAGCAAGTTGCATACCGTCTTACCGTCTTCTTTTTTCTTTCTATTCCTTCTTTGCCTCACCCCCAGTTAAGTGTAGCAAACCGGACGCTCGTCTGATTCACCTCCCTGCCTTTACTCTCTTTGCTTTATCTCTATCTCTCTCCAATGCATGTAACACGGGTGTTTTCGCATTTGGCATTTCGCCTCGGCCGGGATTTAATGTCGGGCTTTCCGGTTTAGCAGCGCAATGCCAAAGCTACTATGCCACCAGGCAGGTCACTTAAAGTTGCAAAGTATACTCGAAGGAAATTTCACGCGCACCATTATTTCCTGTTCCGCACCTCTCGAAGCGAAGGAACGAGACAGCTCTTAAGAAAACGAGTAACAGCGCTGAACAAGGAGACGTAACATGGATAGAAAACTCGATTCGCTCGACCTTTACAGTAAGATCTCAATACGCGATCGGGGCGTTTCTGTTGGGCAACAGGCGGTCCGTGCTGTGATTGGGCAGAGTGCGCTCTGACGGCACCCACTTCATGCAGACTGCCCTCATTGCGTCGGTGCCGGAAATTCGTAATTTCTTCCGGGTTAAAGGCTTCCTTGTATGGCCAGACGTCTCGCCCCTATGAAACAGGAATTGAATAACGTAAACTATAGTGTGCGGGAAAGCTCACCGTAAGGACGAAAACGGCATCCCCCTCTTTTCTTGAAGAAAAAACAAACAAAGTGAAACTGTGTTCCTTAAACCAATAGTAAGGTGGAGACGGGGAGACAGAAATGTTGTAAAAAACGACGGGACACGCAATGAAGCCTTTCGGTTCCCCTTACTCGAACTCAAAAGGGCGAGTGGACAAGCGACAACAATGAAACCCTGGTCCACGTTTCCGCGCTTTAAAGCGGTGCCGTGGGCAGTCGTATGAATGGCGATGGGTCCTCGCTTGGGGAAACACACGTACGCACTAGGGTACGCGGCTTGGCAGCACTGCAAGATACCGCGGCTTTCTTTCCCCGTGTCCGGCAATGGTGTGGCTGTTTAGGTGCGTAAATGAGTAGCCCCTTCCGTCGCCCGTAAACAACGTGATACCTCCACCCCCATCCCTTGTTCGTCGTTAGCCCTCAATTCTCGCCATATAAAAAAAGAAGCAGAAAAAAACGACGACAGAAAATTTGGCTTACAAGCACCCCAGAGAAAGGGGAAAACTGGTCACAGCCTCCCCTGGTTCGTTCCCCTTTTTGCAGTGCGGAGGCTTAGTCGACAAACCCGTCCTGTGAACAGGAAATATACACTCAAGAACGGTCTCATGGAAAACTGTTCGCTGCCTTCCTTTGCAGAATTGCCCAAACGTTGACCATTTCCCCCCTCTTCAAAGAGTCGGTTGTGTCGAAGGAGAGGGGAATGCATGCCATAGAATAGAGAACACAACAAAAGATTTCGTTCTGGCCTTTTCTCGGTTACTTCTGGAGTGTGGGTCCCTATTTACTTTGGTCAGAAGGTGGTCCAGCTACCGTGAATGGGAAGACTGCGTTGTAAAAATGCGCAAAGCGCGCAGCGTTGATGCAGTTTCGGATTGAGCAGCGCAGATCTCTTTAGCTTACGCTCCGGTGACTGTCTATGGGTCATGAACACCACTTCCCTTTCCACGGTTCACGCTGGCCGTACGGCCGGACGCCGTACTGGAGAATATTCGTTTAGATATATTTTGAATGACGAGGGCATCGACCAAGTAACATTGGTAATACCATCCGATCCTTGAGTTGCGTGGCGATCTTTTGACGTTACTTTTACTAATTAAGTGTTTAAAGCAGTTGTGAAAGGATGGAGTAATTTCACGCAAGATTATCGAGCATAGTCTACACGGTATATAAATTTATTTGACATTCTCCGTCCAATAGATTGCTTCCATGCATCTGAAGTTTTAATACACCCTACTTTCGCAATTTCACGTGAATACAGTCAGTCACATTCACTTTGTTCAGCGCCATGCCCATGGTCCCCACGACCCGCGCAGTTTTCTTTACTGCGCCTGAAACGTTGCGAATATTTATTAGAATGCGTTGTTGCTTCTTTTACTATGGCAAGTTACAAAAAAAAAACAGAAAAAGGTCATTTACACAAATACAAGAAGGGGCACCATGAAAAAGACAAGAACAAGACACACTGCACTGTCGTTTCCTTCGTCTCCAACGGCGTCCTTCTTCTTACGAAGGTGTCATAGTTTGGGCAGCGTAACATGGTGGTTCACTACGCCATACTTTGTGCTTATCACTAACTTCAGCTTGTCACTTTGTCTTTATACACTAATACGTCACTGCAGAAATGTTAACCCTCGAAATGGAAAACAATATGTGGGGCACGTGGCACATAGCAACTTCCACTCGACAAATCAGACCAACAAGAGTTCACCTCTCAGCACTTCTTAAATTATTTTTAAAGATTTCCATACATGTAAGAGAATTACCTACAGATAATAATAGTAAAAATTACGATACCGTTCTTTGACGTTAAATGCCCGCTAAAAGCCCACGCTGTGAGAATTTCTTATCACATTGGCCTCAAAACAATATATAAAAATATACGTGTCCTCTCAAACCATCGGCGACTCCAAGGGGGAGCAATCGTTCGGTGCTAGATACTAGAAGCCTTCATTCGTCTTCCTGAAAACGTTCTGGAAGACTTAGTGTCATGCTCTCCAGGTGAGATTATCGGCCTCTTCAGGCATTAAGCCTTCATCCCATCAGAGTGCAGCACAATGAAGCTGGAGACGGCAGACTTTGAACATATTGCCCAACAATATTGTCCGGTCATCCACAGTCCATGGAAATTAAGCGCAGAAATGATACAAAATGACGTGACTACAACAGTGAAAAAGACCTCGCTGTGACACTTGTGGACCATGTCGTTCTATGTACGACCGCGAAATACGTACAGCAGGCCAGATATTTCTGCAAATGCTGGCCAAACTTCCCATTAGTGTTGCCAGCGCCGACATGCGCTTTCCCACCTTGCGTCGCCTAAAGGTTAGGCTGCGCTCAAACACGGATGAAGATTACCTCACTGGTCTCGTCCTGCTACGAACACACAGAGACAATGCTAATCTCAAGGGAAACGTTATTTGGCCACTATGGTCGTCGAAGTCGTGCAGGGACGCAGGCTGCAATTTGTGGTGTGACCACAACGCCTTTCTGCCTCACACTACGCTATCTTTACCGGTCTCGTTCGAGCAGTACATTTCGTTTTACTCTGCTTTTACAATTTCGTCAAAGACTAGCTCTGGATATTTTTGTTTTTTAATGCTAATTTATGGCTGTGTCAGTGTTTAATGGCTACGGAGTCTTGTTGCTGTGTCTGAACGAGTTGTAAACGTGCACTAATTGACACGTCCCTCCATCAGTTGTTGAAATTTACCGACAGTGTGCATCAGCAGGACCGCGTCATCTGCAAACCGAAGATTGTTGAGATGTTCGCAGTTGATCTTCGAAGTTGGAATTTCGAATTTGGAATCAGCTAGCGCAAGACAGGCGTTCTTGGCGATCACGGAAAGAGGCGTTCGTCCAGCAGGGGACACGGAAAAATAGGCGGTGGCAGTGGCGGCTGCTGCTGCTAATAATGATGATGTGCCTTAACCAGATGCTCGAAAAGACATCCGTTTCATTCCATGCTTTGATGTGGACAGTTTGAGTAAGAACCAAGTCTAGAGTGGGAAGAAACATGCCGTTCCTTGTTACTTCTTTGTCGAATCGTCTTATTTGTTGACAACTGTAACCGGGTACCGAATTGTTTTTTGTTCATTGTCCTCAGTTATATCGCCTAGAGTGCAAATGGGCACATAACTCAGTTGGAACTTCCATGAACAAGAATGTCGCAGTTTCGCCCAGAAGGTGAAGCATCGATGCGATAGCAAATTACTAGATAGTTGTACGAAGTGAGGATGGAAGTTTTATCAGCCGTATAAACTTGCAAACATAAGCACACTAACTAAATTAACAAGTATCGTGTCACGCGTGCACGAGCAAACATGAAGACATGTCACTCGATGATTGCGGATACACGCTTTCAAAACGCTGGGTTAAGGAAGTGCGGCAGCAGCAGCGAGCGAATTGACTTTCGTGCGGCGTCTTGCATCAACGTGAACTAACCAGCGAAAACAGAGCGTCTCGAGGATTCTGTTCCCGTGGCAGATGGCTTTCAAGATGCAGCGGCCCGGGTGGCGGCCGCCCGTGCTGCGCGGAGTAAAACGCCCGCCCTCCCGGAGCCTTGCCCGCGATGGAAGACGGCGTGCTTCCTCCGCACTTTCCGCTCCACGCTTGCACTCACGCATGCAGCATACGGCGCGCGGCGACCATTTTATCGCCCTTGGACATGAAACGGAACCTCACAGCGACACCAACGGCGATGGTAGAAATGTGCATGGAGTGTCCATTTATTTGCTATCGCAATAAATGTGTTATGAGTAAATGTGGGTTTTACCCCAAGTTTTAGTTTTTTGAAGATAGCGTTTTCTTTGGAAATCTCGCACAGGTTTGGCGCACGTGGGTTCTACATGTTTATCACGCCTATTGATAAATAAACGGCCCTTTTGTGCCAGGATGTCGTCATAGCGTGTCGCAAGAGGTATAAAATGAAGGCCTGAATGAAACCACAAGCGACATTTACCGCAGAGTAGATAAAATAAAGGTACAGGCACAATTAGTGCCAATATAGTGCAAAAATAACCAGATTGGAACGCAGACTACACATCCCCAGGATCAGTCTACCTGGCGTCTTGGTGCAAAAATAAAGAAAAGGCATTTCAACCAAAGTCGATGAAAAAGAAGATACTGTCTATGTACATGCATTTTTAAAAACAGGAATAAAAAGTCGAATAGATACTCTAGACAAGTGAAAGACACATAGGGTGTTGAAGTAATGCATGGTTTGACAAGGCCACAAAAAGAAAAATAATGCGAACAATGCAAAAATATCATGCAATTAAGAAACATTGCATCATCTCTAATGCCCCAATTTAAGTCCATCTAAATACATATACCAAGCACTTCTATCGCGTCATCTTTCGCGTCGAATTTGGTTGACACGGATTTATTTTACAGCCTAAGCTGTTCTGGACTCATCCCAATAGCCGTTTTGGCTGGTGATGTCCGCCAGCGCTACCGCCGCCGGTGTTCGTCGAAGCAATCACCAGGAATGCGAAAAAATTTCATCGGTCATTCCACAGAGCTGTGAAGGTAATTAACCAGAGAAGCCGCTATGGCGGTTAATAGGACTCCCACACCTTACTCAGTAATTACGCGATTTGTAGTTAGACTCCCCAAGGTTCTCGCCGGGAAAGCACCGCGTCAGCATATCCACCGCCTTCTGCCGTCGCTCGTCCGACCGTATGCCGTTGATTTCCGAGAGGTCGTTACCGAACCATAGGCAATCACATGCTCAGCAGCTTGATCCGAAGTTGCGAGCGAGAAAGTCCCTTTGGAACCTCGCGTTGGCGCTTTCGAATCACGGCACCGTGCCCTCGTAGCGTTGACGTCTCTTGGCGGCGTTCTCGGCGTCGCTACATGCATCGTCGGCTCTGGCTCATCGCTAACGTACCACATCGCAGGCACGCTCTTCTTGTCAGGCCGCCAGGTTGGCAGGACGTCGACGGTCTCTCTCCCGCAGCTGCTCTCGCAGTCACTCCTGTATACAAGCTGCTCTTCAGGCGCACGGATCACGCGTGGCCTTCCCATAGCAACGGTGGAGAGAAATGGTACCAAAATTCCCCTTAGCTGCCTCTTCAGGCACGCTCTACGTCACGCACTACGTCATACATTCACAGAGACACACTGACGCGAGCTGCGATACGCGTTTGCTTCTCTTCTGGGCACTTTCACTTTTTATGGGAGGGATTTTCCGCTCAGACGCCATAAATTCCCGGATCCTAGCCATAAGCAGCTTTGCTGTAAAAGGGCCCAGTTCATGCCTGCATCGAACATCCCTCTGCTCGGGATTCAGCTGCTCTACCACAGCGCCACGCCAGCGTTTGCTAGCTGTTGCGGAAGCTACCCTATGCAGGCGTCCCAGCACGCGAGGAGTCGGGCGACGTCAGGCGTGCGCCGCGTAGCGCCGATGCGTCCAAATGTTAAATTGCAGTTGCGTTCGATCAGGTGGCATGACATGTAGCAGTTGCATCTCATCGTGCCACGTGTAAAGGCAACCAGGCAACATCGGGCTCAGCAGACCACTGAGCAGATAGCAGAACGAGCCACAGCTCGCTGTCAACGCCAGGCGCACAGTTCAGTTCGTTCTCGTGAAAATGACGCAAACAGCCTTCGCCAAGAAGACCCCCTAGAGCCTGCTGTCGAACAACTGGCCCGAGAGCTTCGCCGCAAAAACCCTCAATGCTTGCTGCCGAAAATCAGGCGCGACAGCTTCTACGCGATGACCCTCAGGCATGTGCAGCAGGCTCGGGTGCTTCGCCGCTTCGGGAGAAGTTGGCGACGGTGTCCTGTGGAGCCGCTCCTGCTGCTTACGCTGTGACTGTGCTGCGTTGTCAGCGCAGGCCTGTTACTTTCTTTTGTTGTGTTGTGATCATGCTTTATTTAGAAAAAGAAATCTTTTTTCATAAGTCCTGTCTGACACCGATGCCCAACACATGCATAAATAAATGCTCACAACTGCTTCCGGGTCGTACATATTGCTGAAAACCAATTTCTGCAATTCAAGACAGTGCGGTTATCGATCTCGCAATGATACTACCTATGCTGGAGGCACACTCACACCATAAATAATACTTACTTTTGATGAAGACCACCACATGACGAATAATACAAGAACAAACTAATCAACTAAAGGAACACAATGACAATGCTTGTTTTGATGTGGTTAAGCAATCGTCCCTCGATTGGGGTTCAAGCGGACACGTTAGCCGATTGCCGACTATAAGCGAACGCGTGGAGGGAGTGGAGCGCGTGGAGAAGAGGATAATTAAGAATTGCGGGAACAACTCATCTCTGCCTCGCCCCATAGATACGCTACAAGAGAAGGAAAGACACACAGCAAGAAAGAAATAGGAATCAAGGAAGGCATCACGAAAGAATGTGTGGAAGGAAGGAAGAAAGGAAGGAAGCAAGTAGATTAAGAAAGAACGAGAAATAACAAAGTGAAATATTGCTTCGGTGATGTCTTTCTATGTGCAAAGGAGCAATTGTGTCTAACATTACTGGCAGTAAAAGAAAATGCCGGGATATTAGATATACATCAAGTACTTACTCAGTTAAGCATATTAAATATGAAGGTTATGCCCCTTTCACACTGTGCGGACCCAGTCAGGAATACGAAATAGGTAGGTACTTTCATGGCCACAGACAAAAGCTAATGTTGCTGCAATCGCGCAACAGAAACCAGTGAAACGAAGCCTGGGAACAGTGATAGTTCTAGGAATTTGCAGGAATATGCTTTCATGGCATGTTCGTGACTGCTACCCATCCAGGCACTGAACTGTGTGCATTGAGTGCAAAAATAAATTTTTATTCCACTTTGGTGCAGTTGTCACTGACATAGCCTTGTTTTTCGGCTGAATGTGAGCACACTTGCTCACATTCACTCAACTGGCATTAATTAAGCAAACATTGGTCCACAGAGATGGCGTTGTCAATACCGCCAGACTTGCTTACGTGAATAGAGCATTTAAGCTTGACCCAAAATCTCAGTACACAGCTTTTCTAGGAGTTCCTTTTCCATCTGAATCATGGTCCGGCATTGAAACGCTCGAACACGTCGAGCGACAGAACACGGACAGAGCTACCATTTTATGCATGGCATACTTCGATATGATTAAAACGCAATGGCCATCGTTTAAGTACGATACAAATGGAAATTTTGACTTTTGCAAAAGGTGGAAGGCACGATTTCCCGTCGCGTGTAGGGTGAACTATCAGGAATTCAGGCCGATGCATTTTGGTGAATTTTGCCCATATCTATATGAACCCGTCTAACAGTTGTCCCTTCTATTCCTTCTTGCATTTTGATGCGGGGCTCCCATCGTTCCTTTCAATGCGATACACCACGCGTCGGCGCAGTCAATGCGAGTCCCTTTTTTTCAGACCTCTTTCCTTTCCACATCCTTCAAATATGTGCGCTGAGGCGCACCCGATTTCTGTGGTCCCGACAACAACCACGTTGTACTCTGTGCAGTTGGGGAGCACTTTGGGTACGCAAACTCTACCAAGAAGTGACGACAGTTTGTTAAGCGTGTTAAACGTGTTTCTTTGCTTGCACAAACAATGTTTCTCATGTGCAGGTAAGCTTTTGTTGCCAACCGAGTCCGACGCGACTACCTAAACTCGCTCCCCTTCTCCGATAAATCATCAGCCAATAATATGACTCGTTCCTGCGGTCTCGCGTGCACACACAGGGACACCTTTCTTCCCAAAGCGCAAGAGATTTACGAGGCGGCGTGGGCACACACCCATCTCGGACACCTTCTTTTCCGAGAACATTCAGTGGACGAACGGAGTCGACTTCCTGCGCCGTGTACAATGCTCAGTTCGGTGCCTCCTAGGTGAGGGACTCGTTTTGAAATATTGGGTTCGTTGACTGGGGATAATACGCGAGCGCGTGTGAAGTCAACTGTGGCTGCTGCTTACGGAGCGCGTGCGGTGCCTGTTTCACCGGAACTAAAATCTGGAACAGATGATGTGCCCTATTCGGCGCCGAAGGATAGCGAGCGAAATTAGTTCGCCAGAAAGGTGTTTCAAAGCAATAAAGAAATCTATACGGCGCATGCCCGTCATAAAAGCCTAGAAATTTTCATAACTGTTACTTTACATTTTAAGAGCCAAGTTCGTATGTTTTCTTCCTGTACGCCTTGCCAACCTAATCTGCAACAGGATCAGAGCATTACGCGATAAGGAAACTTTGCGCCCTTTAGGAGTTATCTTTTCTCCAAACAATATTCGTTATCCCGTCTGCCTGCGTTTCCTTTCCTTAAAATTGCGCTCCCAGCATTTTCAGGTCCCGCACAGCACTTGCCTATCAGCGTAATATATGTTTCTTCAAGAAAGTAACGAGTGCGGAGTGTTATAGAAAGGTAATTCACGAATGAAAGAGGGCGAATATATTTCGGAATAAGAAAAACCCAAAATATTAAGAGCACCAGACGCAAGTCTATCTCGGGAAACAGATGCACTACAATGTCACTATTTCATCTAGCTCCTGTTTGTGTACTTATAGTGCCGTTCGCGAATTCTGCAAAGCTGGCCCGTTTGGAACAAAGCCTAAACAGGAGGCGTTACACTCCCTGTTACACTCCCCTTGTCTCGCTTCACAAAAAAAAAAGAAAACAATATCGTCGGATAAGCGAAAACAAAGGCTTGGAGCTCAACAGGTTTTCAGCACACACCGAGCACCCACGGTGCTGCACAGACATGTGTGCGCGGAAAGACATCCCCTCATAATTACAAGCTGCGATGCCGAGGAGCTGCGAAGACCGCCTAACGAGCGCCTTACGCGTAAGCGGCGTCTTCTGCGACGCACCACCGTATTTGCTTTGCTCCTTGTAATCGTCGAGGCGTCGCCCACGTGTCAGCACCTTCACCGTGAGTAATGGCGCCGACGATAGGTGACGCTCCATAGAAATTCCATGGGGCCGGTGTGGCACGGAGTTTTAATTACAACGCAAGGTGCAAGGCTCTTTCATTGATTCTCCGCGCCACCGGGATACACGCTACGTTTTCAAGGTCAATACCGTTTACTTATATGGCGCCCTCTTCGGCAGGCGTCAAAGTAGCGTATAGGATGGTATATAACGCGCTTCATATGGGAAGAGGCGGGACTTTTTTGCTAATAGAACATAATAAAAATTATGATGCGTTTCTCTCTGGCCATCACGTTGATGAGGTGGCCATCAGTAAATCAAATAATCCCTAAACAAACAATGTCTACCTAAAAGGACGCTGCTAAGAATATTTTGACTCAGTTCTTAAGAGAACACGTTGCTATTCTTAAATAGACACCGATGTTTGCTCAATGCATACGCAATTAGGTTGTATTAACTTATGGTTTAAATATACGTGTATATATAGCATTAACAAGTTTTCAGAACGGACAATTTCTCGGTACAGCAAAAACATCCAAAGGGATCCCAGTATACAAGGCAAGAGACAGATTTCGCGTAACTAAATATGACCAAATCTCAATATTATTATATTTCGGTAAAATCATGAAAAAGGGCATTGAACAACACCAAATTAAATATTTAACAAAATTTCATACTTTCACACAGCATCAGTTCTATTCAGAACAGGATACTCTTCAGACCTAGCACTGATCTTATTTATGCCCGAATAAAGAACTCCATACACAGGGTTGAACATGGCTGGCGCTGTAGTTCTAGACTTATCAAAAGCATTTCCTTCACTATTCGTGGCATTTGATTTAACAAACTCATTGCGATAGGCACTGCTAGTCTCATCTTATAAGTAATTAGAAGTTCTATATCGGGTCGACAACAGGCAGTATACCTGTTTCTTCAACCAACATTATCGGATTTCTTATCTGCCTCAATAATCAAGGCTTGGACTCCTTTTGTTTTTAATTTATATCAA
This sequence comes from Dermacentor andersoni, assembly GCF_023375885.2. Taxonomy (NCBI): domain Eukaryota; kingdom Metazoa; phylum Arthropoda; class Arachnida; order Ixodida; family Ixodidae; genus Dermacentor; species Dermacentor andersoni. The sequence goes on along the minus strand of NC_092823.1, from coordinate 33,710,939 downwards.
TAATAATCTTAATTGTCTTTCTAACACAGCTATATTTACGTGCCAATTATACCACAATGCTACCTACACTTAACTTTCTTCACTGTCTACTATAATAAACATATCTCTGACCTCAGCAATATATTGAACTGGTATTGTCATAATTTTATAAATATGATTGGTAGGTCATGTAATGCGCAGATTAGGTAAGCGTTGGGCCATTAGTGTGACAGAATGGGTACGAAGAAGGTTAGGTGGTGCGACGAAATTAGGAAATTTGCGGGTGCTAGTTGGAATCGGTTGGCGCAGGAAAGGGGGATCGGATATCGCGGGAAGAGGCCTTCTTTCTGCAGTGGACATAAAATAGGCTGATGATGATGGTCATAACGGCTTTAAAATTAATCTCCTGAAGTAACAATCGTGATATTACACTCCAGTAACAAAATTATTTTATTTCGTCCTGTAATTACCCACAGAAATTATTTTATTCCCGAAGACAATGAGTGCTAAGCTTCCGGAGTAATCATATATAGTCATCTTTAGTACAAAAATCGCATTGCGTACATTTCATTTACGGCATACAAGTATTGCGGAAAGCACGTCTATATTTTACCACCTCAACTTTACTTATATTGCACTTCGCCTTCACCATATCCATCTTCATTACTTCCGTCTCATCCTGTGATAACACCTTTCCAACTCACCTGACGTCACAACTATACATTCAGAAGGAAGTTTAAAGCGAAAGCTTTAGTAACCGAGCCGAGTTTCGCCATCACCAGGAATTTGACGTTCATTTGACCGCAGCGACGCCATGGCCTTGACAACGCATCACGTGACTCGCCGCACCGAGCTCCGCCACTAGCATGGCGCATGCGCTCTCCGCAGCTGTGTCGCCGCCGGACCACGTGACTCGCCGCGCGCCTGGCTAAGGGGAGCGCCACGCTCAACAGGTTAGTGCGAGCTTGGCAATGGATGAGAGCAAGGCCGGGACGTCTTCTCTGACCGTTGCACGGGAGCGGGAGGCTTTGAGCCGTCGCCGCCAAGCGGCGTCTCACCACCCCGCGGATATCGCGCGGCGGGCTGCTTCACTGGACTTCACTGCTACAGGGTCCGGAATGGAACAGGCGTCGCACGTTGTTGCGACTCGGGGTTCGAAGACGTTGGATCCTATTTCCTCGTGGAGGATTGAATGAACGTGAGGCTGGGTCCAATATTCAGGACGTTAGACAAGCACGTATATATTTGCATAAGTACAAGAAAATGCGCAGAAATACAAAGAAATGCAAATAAATACAGAAAAGTTGATGATAAAGTGGGAGTCGTTCATTTTCTCCCACCGTCCGTACCTTCTTTTACGCCGTGTGGGATCTTTGTTTAGTCACTTCTCCCAATCCGGTGCCAGGTCGTCCATGACATCAGTTCCCACCAATCCGGTGTCAGGAGGCCGCCCACTTCGCCGACGCCGATCGTACTCTGAGGGATGGTGGCCGGGTCCCATTGTGCGCACCTCTGGCTTGAACACGCCAGTTTGTGCTGCTGACAGGTGACAACCGTATCATTGCTAATCGCTGAAACTTCTCATGAACACGGTATTCCCGCGCTGGTCATAATTCGCCCGTGTCGAGAACCATCCCAACGAGGCCGTCGGCCCGTCCCCCATAATCGTGCGAACCATGACCGAAGGGTGTCGCGGTGTAAAGGGTCGATCACAATAGCCCATCCACGGCCAGGAAGATGGCTCGAAAGGGGGCAGCTCATCGGTGCCCCTTGAAAAGGCCTTGGCCGCTCAACAGTTGCAGCTCCGGCTCGAAGTCCCAGGCTCGCCGGGAGGATTGAAAGGCCGATCATAACACCGTCGATATCAGTGTAGCGACCGCGTTCGCGCTCTGTCCGTTTGTGCTTCGACGCTGCGCATGTTCACGGTGTCTCTTTGCAAATCTAGCACTTGAGCTTTCCCTGTGACACAACAGACGTCACACCGTCGAACGACGCGTGTCTACCCAAGCCAAAAGACACATCCCAAGACACAGTCATGTCTAGCCACCGACCTAGGCACAGCCGTCACACCTGGCTTAACGATGATTGTATACCAAAGTATAATAGTTACAGCTAAATAAAAAGTTAACCAAGTGAAACCAAGACATAACCAGAGTAAACAAAGCTTTCACTTTGCATATCCAGGGTTAGCTGAGCTAAGCTGCAGCCGTTTTTTTTTCAGAATATAAACATTCAATACATGCATTTCTAATGTTTCACACCTACTGCGAAGCTGTACGATATTCTGTATTCGTATCGTGGCCACGGAGGGCGCATTTCGATGGGCGCGAAATGCCAAAACACCCGCGTACTTAGATTTAGGTGCCCGTTAAAGAACCCCAGGTTGTCCAAATTTCCGGAGTCCCCCCGTACGGCGTGCCTCATGTTCAGGTCTTAAAACCTTAAAAACCTTAAACACTTAAAAATCCATAATTTATTTTCTATTCTGTATTCATTAATGAATCGGGTTTACGCTAACAGTTTTCTTGTTCAAACCTTTAATTCTATTAATTTGAACTAATAATTTACTGAGTGATTGTTTCGTAAATGCTTACACAACCAGATTTGCTATTGATGGGAATTTTTTGTTGCCGTCAATACACTCAAACTTTGTAAGGCATATCACTTATGATGCGGTGTTATCGTTGGGGAATAGCATTCTTTCTCAATATAAGCTTTCAAAAACGAGTTGGTGGGGTGTGTTAACAATAAGTAATGCTTTGAATCGTTATCATGTATGTGCTGTTTTCTATTGCAAGGACTGATATTTCTGAACTGTGTGTTTTTTCTAACATTCTGACTCCATATATTCTAAACGTACTGCTGTTATAATCCACATTTATTGTTTGCATAACTTCCTGACAAGACATCCTTATACAGCCTTGTGCTCTGGGGCTGCAAACTTATCTACATATTATTCTACTCGTCAAATTAAAGCATCATTAATTGAATTATTGGCTGATTGATCGGTTCTAAACTACGTCCCAGGGGGCAAATTGATATTTGACTTCAACCCTTTAGTGTAATTGCTACAATGCCTTATGGGGTTTTTCAAGAGTCCTACTCGAAAAATAGCGGTACACTTCAGAGCAATCTGTAAGTCAACAATTTCGTACACTTTAGATCTGTTAGGTGTACTTCACAAAGCTGTGATATCGTATTTATTCCTCAGTCGCTGCGTTGCGAAATTGAGGCTTAAGTTCTCAAAGATTTCAAGAATTTTCTTTTTTTTATTTCCTGGCAGTATACATGAAAAATTCAAGTTGAGAAGTTACTACACTTATAACGTTTTCTTTTAAAGGCAACAAGCTTTACCATAACTGGTAGAGTTGCCCCCCAAAAAAGAAATGATTTCTCCGTTCCCATGCATTTAGATTGGAAAGATCGAGTGTCAAGCAGTTGAACACAATGGAATGTTTCATTGTGGCCTGTACCAGCCTTTATTTGACGATACAGCACATGGTACCCTCTTGCAACAGTACCGACCAGTCATCGCTATGCCAAGGCGCCCATTTGTTCAGAACCTTTATTTGTAACCATGCTGCAGTCCATTATTTTTCTAGCTGGAGTATCTACGTCATGCCAGCAACTCTACTCAATCTAGGCAGCAGAGCGGAGCCTGTGGTGTTTCGAAGAGGAAAGCTATAGTATCTTGTGCAACACGATGACTCGAACTTTCTTGGTAATTAACGGCATCAGAGATTATCTAACAGTTAGTCGACAAAGCAGTACCGCACAAACATGACACCAGCCATGGCTACCCAGTGACCTGCTGCTCAGCACTCTTTCTAAATCAGAAAGACATCCTAAGTCTACTATGAATGTGCATAATTTTGACAACCCCAGTCACATATCGGAATGTCAGTGTTTACCACATGACTAATAAGGTTTCGACTTTTTGTTGTCTTCAACCGTGCTGTCTCAGAGTCATACCTGAACCAAAAAAGTTAGGCTAGAAATGTTTAGCGAAACGAATTTGTCATCACTGTGCCCGAAACAATATGAACACGTAAATACCAGAGCCAAGTTGAACACGTAGCATTAAAAGGGAACGCGTAATGGCCATTGCCTATCCGTATACTGAAAAGTGCCAGCTTCAACTCGTTTCACCTAAATCCCGGCCTTTTATAACTAGCGTCAAACAATCTATTTTGGTAAGCAGTTCGCCAAAAGCAAATGCCTCCGGAAGAATCATTGTCAGGGCTTCTTCAGCCTCTCGTGTTACTACTGGACGTGTGAGTCTACAGATGCGAAAGTTGCTTGTTTTAGTATGAGCCTGTACTCGTGACAAAAGAAGCTTTAAGTTAAAATCAAGGTAGATGCTGTAGCAAGTTTAGTTAACCAGCATTTGGCACGTGCTTGCTCTGCTCAAGTAAATATTAATCAGATCATTTAGTGACATGTCCTATCCTATTTTTCACGTTTATGCTTTGATTATTCACCTGAGCGCTCTGCAGGGTTTAGAACCATGCATGAAAATTTTGCACGACGCTGTACCGAGCTCCGTCGCTTAGCAGCACAAGCGCTGTCTTTGTGAAATAGATCGTTCATCGGGTTGTACAAACTTTTTTACCCCAAAATAGCCGAAAAAGCCACTTGAATGTTCCGCCAGAACTGTGCTAGCGTAGCTAACTATAGCAAACCAACTGAAACACTGTTCGAGGCTCGTGTACGCCGCCCGTATTGTAGGAGACGACAGACGCGAGTACTGGCTCTAACGTCACGAGAGAGGCGCTCACAGCGCCCTTGTGAGTCTCGGTCCTGGCTAATGCTAGAACGTTTTAGCAAACTTTGGCACACCTTCGCAAATTTCATTACCGCTGGGTTGCGGTTAATGATAATATGTCACCATTTTGCCTGTTGTATCCGCGATCAGAGTTTTCACTTCTAGGAACTATAGTTGATGTCCAACAACCCGGCAACAACGTCAGGGCTGACTTTTTTTAAGTATAAATTGCGGCTTGTGTTTGCTTGCTCAACGTTGTCGACGCAGTACAATCGGCAGAGCACCCGAGACGTTATGCTATGTTTACATTCCTAATCAGAGGAATATTGTGGTCATGCTTAAGCGTTTTTCTCTCACATACGCTTTTCCTCTGAGATAATTGGCAAGACCGCACTGTGCTTTGATTAACATCGTAAAATTGTCTTGTAATTTGTCACTGAAATTTTGTAGTCGTTCCGTACAGTATCACTGGAATCTGGCAGTTTCATTCTGCATTGGACGCTGCTGAAGTTGCGAGCAGAAACCAAATGTTATAGAGTAGTCACGTTCATACAATTATCCCCCGGATTTCACCTAAGTGCACATGTAACTTTGAGCAATTTACACATTTCAATGTTCCTCGCTCTCGTGTCCAACATACGTGCGCAGTCTACGAACATCGCGATCTGCCGAACAGGATGCGCTGCCCGAAGCGTCATTGAACCCTGTTGGTAGCAAAGTTCGCGTCATGTATGCTCCGTCAGTCACGTTCTATTTCTTTTTTTTAAGGTACCTCAAAAAAAACAACTTCGAAAGGAGCACGTGAACAGAATTAAAGGCATATAATAAATGAAAAAAAGATATTCTTCCTCGAATACGCTACGGAATGCGTATGAACGCTCGTGATGGAGGCGCGCGTGTTCCGGCTGGACCCGGCGACTGCACCAGCAATGTTTTCTTTTTCCCGATCAGCGGATCTGTAGAAAATATTAGTTACGAAAGCGAAAACATAAATACGCGTTGGGAGTTGCGCAAACGCACGAGCAAACCGTCTTTCGAAGCCGATTCAGCTATTGAAGAATGATACGCAACTTATCGCACGAAGCATCTCTCCCCTCAGGCCGTAAGGAACAACCTCGCCGATTCGCTTTAAATGGTTGTCATTGCTGAACAGCGCCTAGTTCAGATATCATTGCTGTTTCCAGGGTTGGTGATACATCGGCGGTACCGGTATGTACACACACGAACCTATCTCCACTGCCTCTGCTGCTAAGCGGTTGTCATTACCCCCGGGATAGATATATAGCGGAGCTCCATGTTTGGCCGTGCCTCCTTCGACCCGAGTTGAGCAGAGATGACCTCGAGGATAGGCGTCGTGCACGCGAACTCACGCTTCGGGTGTGGGACCACCCAAGGGAGAGCGGACATCGGCTCTAATGGTGCCCTGTAATTGCAGGCCTTCCGCTCGGGCTACGTCCCTGGTCGCGTGGGTTTCCGATACTTGCCATGGCATGCTATGTTTTCTCCACGAGAAGATTGAATGTACTTCTATGGGAACGCTCTGACGAATACGGTGAAGGTATTATTTTCTGACTCTTTTACTGAACATCATTCATATGTATACCGCAAGTAGACGTAACTCAAGTGTGGTCCAGATATCAAGGAAACGGAGCGAAGATTTCAGTACATCAGTAGGGTGGGTGAGTTATGCATCGACGTTGTAACAACAGTGCGACCTAAGGCAAGCAGAATAAAGTAATAGGTGTGGTTGTTGTCCTTTCTTGTCCACCCCTCTTTCCATGCATCGACGTTGTAACAAGAGTGCGACATTAAGGCAAGCAGAATAAAGTAATACTAGTGGTTGTTGTCCTTTCTTGTCCACCCCTCCCTCCACTTTGTTACACTGTGGTTCTGAGATGCAAAGATTTCGCTCCCATTGCTTTCTTCATTGTTTTTGCTTCGCTGCGAGATATTTAGTAGTACATTTACTTTTTGGTGCTCAAGTAATTTTATAGCTCACTGTTCTGTGTACCCCGAGCAATAAGAGAGAGAGAAAAAACGAGGAAAGGCAGGCTGTTAGCCAGACGGACCTTCGGTTTACTACCATGCACAGAGAAGAGAGAATGTGGAATTAAGGACGAAAGTAAGGGATATGTTGACTCGCGTAGCAGTTTAATAACACAGCAGCCTGTTTTCAGGACCGCTGATTTTAGAAAAGTCATGAGAGCACCGACAGCCTTCTTGGTTGACAATGGATGAGGTCATGCACCCAGGATCTTTGCCTCTGTAAAGGGTGGACCGTCTAGTTTGCTGAGTTCACCCCAAAGAAACTGACGTTTCATGTCAAATCGGGTGCAGCGGCAGACGAAGCGCTCTATGGTCTCACAGTTACCGTGACTGCATATAGGAGAGTCAGCTATTCATATGAGGAAGGCCTTTGCGTTTATGAAAGCTGCCCTCCGTCGTAGGCGGTACGGTAATGTAGTGTCTCCTCTGGAGAAATTTAATAGTAATCACAGCTGCAGTGATTATTAAAGTATGCACAAATGACGGTTGAAATGCTCCAGTGTCTTCAAAGGAGCCAGCGTAATGTCGCACAAAAAGAAGTCGTTGGTGCTCCCTTGTTGCATCCTTTTTTGATAGTGCTATATGCGTTAGTATATCGTTTATATGCGATAGTTACTTATGCGTAATTGTGGGCTTATATGGAAGCCTCGTCAAGAAGGTGGTTGCCGAAAATCACGGAGTGATTAGATAACCACTGGAAAGTAGCATCACTGGAAAGTAGCATCAGAACTCGAAACAGCTGAAGCGTATTTTATAAGGAAGGCAGGTGACAAGTGCGTCAGCTGTCCTTTTTGGCTTTGCAGGAAAAAGAAGTGACGTTTATTTCGATATATCTAGGCACATGAACTGATTGACTATACAGTCGCACACATATGATCTGAATGATTTATACAAGCTTTCATGTGTATAATGATGAGTGCATGATGTACGTGATGCGCAGAGCGTAAATAGCTGATCGTTTGAACTAAACAGTGGTTGGAAGTAGCGTCAGTCCTGTCGTGTATGTGCCATTCGTCTTCGTCTTTAGCGCGTTTTTATGAAAATTGTTACCTTACATCAAGACAACTAAAAGTCTGGAAATCTGCCACACAATCCTGCTCCCACTGCGCCGTCATCACCTTGCCCCCGAATGATCGAATTGTTTTGATTAGCATATTAGGCCAATGCAACGCTTCGACATTCCGTCAGACGGAAAAAGGAATGGCTGTCCATACTTGTGAGATTAACGTTGAGTGCAGTCCATAGCGCTTTGTACAGCGGGCGAACCCTAGGCAAATTACTCGAACAGCCTATGTACTTTTATGTAAAATTTAACCCTGAGCGGACAATCTCAAAAGAAAAGCTCAGTGACATAGAATAAGCGCTGATCAACAAAGGTTACTTTTTGCAACACAGATCCAGTATCAAGGGGTGACGACGAGGAGGCCAAACTAATATTGGCAAGATAATACAAGAATGCTTGGAAAACATTCCTCCTCAGCTCAATAATTTTTCCACGTCATGATCATCATAACTAACAACGACAAAAAAAAAAAACTCAAGGAAGAATGGTGCATACGAACGCGGACGAAATAGAAAACATGGACGAGCTCTCGTCCGTGTTTTTTATTTTGTCCGTGTTTTCTTACGAAAACGCCCAACAGTCAGTACAACAAAAGGTACCTGTTTTGTGTCCACTGCAGAAACGAAGACATTTCCATCGTTATCCATTCACTCCACCCTTGCCGCCCATCCTATGCCGACCAGTTTCCTGATTACAACGCATTATCTAGTCCTCTACCATGCTCAGGTGCACTTCCGTTCCCTTGGCAACAATTGTATAGCTCTAACAAATCGCCGGTTATCTACCCTACGTATTGCACGGCTCGCTTCTTAATATCCACCAGATTGCAGAATACAGACAACCTCTGTTGCTCTCTGATCCACACTCTTGCCTTCCGGTGTGTTTCACCATGTTACCCTGCCTCATGAGTTTTACTAAATGCTTATATGTTGTTTGGATCTATTTCCACCAAAGAAGATGCCTAGTGCGAGGCTACGAGATTTTACCTAAGTAGGACGGTGTTCTGCAATGTGTCCCCAATACTCTTAACACGAGCAATCTTGCATCGAGCTCTGGTCGCATCAGGATGCAGCTTCCTAGTACAGATAATCGAATCAGCGGACTTCTGAGATCAAAACCGCTTAGGCAACACAGCAGATTATTATCGCAGACGCTGGAATTATGATGAAGCCAAATGTGGCTTCAGCAAGTGCGGCTTCTTTAAACGCACGAACAATGGATGACCAGCAGTACAAAGGCATTACAAATTGCATTGTATTCGCAGTTTCTTATTTTTCTAGTAGACTGGTGTAAACAGAAAATTGGTATTTGCTTTCGAGCCATGGCGGAAAGGACGCAGGAGGCGATGTTATGAAAGAATTGAGTTCAGTGCCTCTGAATAGAAAAATATGACCATGAAAAGCTGTCGACCATGCTTGATGACAAGAGTGCTTTCGGAAGTTCTGATTCGTTATCTGGAAATGAGCGGTGCCGTTAGAAATTGTTAACAGCCAGTTTAGGTAACGTTTGGTGCAGCAAACTGAAAGAACGCCGAACCATACAACATTTGGCGAAAAGAAGGTGACAGCAGGAAAGTCGGCTTGATCGAGTTTCTGCCGGCCCTAAAACAGCGTTCATGCAGAAATTGAAGCCCCGCTTTCAGAATTTCAATGTTCAGGGTAACCTTTTCTTCTTTTTGTGCATCTTGTGGTAATTATATATATGTTAAGCACAATAGAACGGCATGCCCCAAAATTGATGCAAAGTGTACTTGTAAAAAACAAATATGTAAGGAACAGACTAAGATTTGTACGTACAAGAGGTCAGTTTCAACACAAACCTGTGTAAATCACAAATAAGAAAGTTTCATAGGCTTAGTACACTCGTACGTAAGTATAAAATTATTTACAGCGGAGGTATATAGGGCGGCTGCACGCAGTCTAAACCATTACTTATGTGCGTGTTCTCACAGTGTCCTGTAAAAAAAACACTTTATCAAATTTATATACATAGGATATGTTTGGCATGTCAGGTGAGATGCGTAGGCAAATTGCTAAGCGTCTCTGGTAAGGACTAAAATTCTGCTTCAACCAAATTTTCTGGTTGTACAAAGGCAGCGTAGATATTGGGCTTGCTGGTGCATGATTTGAATAGCGATGAATACAGCGCAGAAGACGGGACAGTAAAATTAAGACACACAGAACAGCGCTCGTACTGTTCGTGTGTGTCTGAATTTTACTGTATTGTCCTCTGCGCGTTTTTCATTGCTATTCAGGCATAAAGGCGTTGTAAATGAAACGCTAAAATGTTTCTACATTGCCTTGGGAGAACTGAAAGAGGCAGCAGTTTTATGTTTAAAATGAATGCGATCATCCCATGGAATAGGGCAACCAGTAAAGAAAGTTTGAAGTATCTAGAATAATTACACCCTTAGCAGGAAATTGCTTATTCAAGCGCATATGACGAACCACTTTCGAAATTTCCGTTGTCCTGAAAGCACTCCACGTGTCGCATATTTAATAATTTAAGTTAATATGGGAATTGTTATGTGTAGTGGGTCGGCAACGCTTCAAGAGCACCACTTAAATAGCGGTTTTGCAACAAATACATTCATCAATTTTTAAAGTGCTATATGGCCTTTATCTGCAGCGTTTTCGGGAGATCTTATTGAAGAAACGGCAGTGAGGTCAGGCTGACGGCAGTGTCCTCTATAGCCTGCTGCTCTACACAGAGGGAAGAGAAGAAAGGGGAGCGGCGAAGGGGAAGAGTGGTCAGGACAGATTAGAGCGATGATAGGCGCATGAGTTTGCAGCACTGCTAATGACACTGGCACCAAACGACAGTGCGCAAACGTTCCATGAACTGCCTGAAAGCAGATGTTGGACACTTTGTCAAGTGACCCCTGACGCAAGAGAGGAAGAAAATCCTGAAAGACCTGCCGGTTAACAATTCGCAATAAACGTTTTAGCGGGCGACTAGCACTCCTTTGCGGAGGTAGAAAAGGCGCATGAAGTGCCAGCTTCGTAAGTTCTTACAGAAAAGCTTCACTGAATTTCCAATATGGCAGCACCTGTGCAGGCGAGTTGCAAAAAAGTCCTCCTTAAGCTTGATACCAAGTTATTATACGGCACGAATGGAAGCTATGTGGAAGGAGATGAGCGGAGGAAGGTCAGTGCCTTGCGTTTCTTTCTGAGTGTGGTGAAGAATTAATGAATACTAGATTTCTCCGCCTACTTTTCATATCTTAAGTGAGGAAGTGTGTAGTAGATTATTACGGTGTTTATGATGAATTTTGCTTACGCTTACTGAAAATGACAGGAATATTGGGGTTACGCACAGACGATGTTCTAAGCTAGTTGGTCAAATAACACATTCGTAGTGAAATATGTATTAAGGTGTCTAGGGTGCACGTATTTTACGAGTGGTGCAAAATTTAGCCTGGAAAAGTAGAGCATCCTGGAAAGGTAGAGCATCCATTGAGATAAAGTGTGACGGAAACGAGGAAAGTATGTCCAACGTGCGTGCGACCGAAAATTGGTATGAATAAATGATACTTTTCGTAAAAAGAAAAGTTATCAAATGAGTACTTGAAAGCCTCAGCTACTAAGGCGTGATTGCTGATGATCCCCAGTAACCTGAAAGACCTCTACGACACACTGCGTTCACATTTAGGGAAAATGGCGGCCACGTTTTTTTTATAGTGTCATATAACATTAACGTTTCTGGACTAGTACAAAATTTGCAGATAACTATTGAACCTTTTTCTTTACGTCATTTTTGTGCGTTACATGAGGCATGCGTAGCAGGTTTCGCCGATTCTCTCGGTGAACAAAACTAGGCACCTCGTTTACATTTCACGAAAATAAGAGGAGGGCTATGACCGATGTGCAGGAAAAGTTTGATCTACCTGCATTAAATGCGGCATTTGCAGTAAATCAAGCATGCAAGCACTCCATAGAATACATGTGCGTGTTTTATGCGATATGCGCATAATTGACCTCTATGTTATCGGAGAAGTATACATGCCTTGATACCAAATTTAGTGATACTGGGAAGTGATATGGTAAAATGAGCTTGGGGAAATAAATGCGTGTAAATCAACTCTAGTTTTTGAAATAAATCTTGTCGCAAGTGCTCGAAAGCGTCATGCAATCGTTATTCACTATCTTTACCCGTGTGCCAATTGAAATCTACGCCACGCCGGGTTCCGATTTGGTGAAAATGGGAATGGGGTTACTTGTAATGTGTGGCCAAGCTTTAAGATTGGTGGTTAACTAATGAGCTTTGTAAATAATCACTAATAGCTTGTTTTCTCCACATTTGCATGCGTTATATAACAAGTGTCCATAGTGTCCTCAGTGAACCAAACGTGTCAGCTTGTTTAGTTTAGAAGGAAGCATTATTTGCCTCTTCCTTGGTGTTTGACGGTCGTCCTTTCCTGGAATTCTCTATACTTACCATCGGTGTTGAGTGAGTAGGAGCCAGATTTCTATCGAGCATTACAAAAGAAAAATCCTTCGTAAGGCCGGAAAGCATAGTTACGGCGTTCACGTTTTCGTAAAGAACAGGGTCCTCTTAATGAAATAGCGCGTAACATTGAGCGGCTTCCCGAATTGACTTAATTTCCTGATTTCTCCATTGCGTATGTGCCAGTTGGGGTGTTCCCATTCTTGGCGTATCCTCCAGAATGGGTATGCGCTCCTGCGGCATCAGGGACATCAAGGACCCCTTGTATGTATCTACTTGTATGTGAAAAGATGACACGGGGGATATAGAAGTTGTTAGTTTTGCGGAACATAAACACAAGTATTGCATCAGGTTACACGCTTCATCAGATGAAAAAGTGCACGCATTAGCGTAAGTCTTGTAGCATTTATTTACCCGCGCCACTAAAGCTTCGCTTCACATAGATTCCAACGCGTGCGCTCGATCTCCATAATTCTATATTTTGTGGAAACAAGGGCGATGTTATGGTAAAGTGTAAGCAACATTCAAGGTCTGCGGGTTTAATATGGCCTCTGCAGTAAACTCAAAGTTTGGTGAAAATGAGCAGAAGACTGGTGATAATGTGCATGGGGAATAAAAATATGGTAGTAGAGCCCGGCTTTTGCTGAAAATTGCAAGTACAAGTGATCTAAAGCGTTATATCGTGGCAACAATTCAAATTCGTGAATCATATGTGAACGATGTTTTGTAAAGTGCCTAGCTTGAACACAGCAACTGAAATTCGTAATTCGTAAGTTTAGCCTAACATTGGGCAGTACTCTGAAAGATCGCACTGCTGGCTGCCTCTTGTTATTTAGACAAGGTCTAATCATGCAGTATAGCGACGGTTTTAGGTGGTTGCTTGTTTTCGGGGGGAGTGTTTTTAGTGGGTGGAGATATTAAGTTCGGTGTAATTAATTTCGCAAATCCTGCAGCTAGAAAGTTATTATTACCATAATTCTACCCTTGGGGTCGTATTTGGTATCAATTACTTTCATTTTCAGGTTGTCATTACGGAATCGCCCATCGCCGTGCCTCCGTAAATGCCGAAATGAGCCACTCAAAGGAACTAATTAAAAAAATTGAACGGAATATAACGAATATATTCCTTGCCATACTGGCCGTGGCTACTCTCTAAGCAGAGTTTTATTATTATTTTTTTTTAGCTTTTCCTTTCGCCTTTTTTTTTTAATTTCACACGCCCTGTGGCAATGAAGGTGCCCCTAGTGCATCATATAGAATGCCAATACAGCTTGTGATGCGCCGTGGCAAAACGCGGCACATTTCTTTATCATGGTTTCGACTGACATGATAGGTAGCATTATGCAATTTAGACCATATGTTGGTCTTAGAACCTGTGAGACTCGTATATACAGCTGATTGGATACGTCATTAAACCATTGTGAAACATAGATGCAAAATGGGTGCAATATTAGGTAAAGTAACCTGTGTGGAACACGAGCGTTCACGTGGAAACTTGATGGTAGCAGTATTCCTAGAAATCAAGAGCCATATAATAAGAAGCCAACAAACACTGACATCAAGGACAACGTAGGGGAAATTGCTTGTGCTTAATAAATGAAATAAAGAAACGATACATTACTGGAAATGAAAGTGGGCGAAAAAAACAACTTGTCGCAGGTGGGGAACGATTTCAAAGCCTTCGCATTTCGCGTGCTATGCACTACCAATTGAGATGCCGCGGCAACGTTTCCCTATCCACTTTCTTGGGTATTTATGATTCCTAGTAGAGCCCTAGCTGGGTGTGTTAGCCAGCGCCACCGCTCACAGAGCTTGGCAGCAGATGTGCAACATCCGTTAGCCACGTTCAGGTTCTGCTAATTATGTTGGAACCCGGAATGTCTGGCAGGTCCTTGCGATGGATTTCTAAATGTTTATCACGTCGCAAAATATTCGTTCAGACGGGTGAAGGGAAGAGTGCTGAACATGTTGTCAAACAGGGGGTGCCATAGGGAAGCGTACTCAGCCCTTTTCTTTTTAACTGCTTCATGGCTCATTTAACAAGAAGACTGCCATCACAGTTGAAGTTTTCAAGGTATGCAGATGGTCTGTGTATTTGGACATGTGGGTCTAATGCTCATATACTTCAGTTGGCGTTGCAAGACGGCATAAATATTAGTAACCAATTTTTGAGACAGAGAGGAATGCTTCTATCACACGCGAAGACAGAAGTATTGGCCTTAACTCAGAGGCAGTAAAAAAATTTCACTCTTATTTTAGAAGGACACGCTCTAATGATTGTCACACAGCATCGATTTCTTTGCATAATACTTGATATGCAGGTATCCTGGGCATGCCACATAAAAAAAAAAAACTCGAAGACGAGTTCAATGCGATAGTGACTGTACTTTGCAGACTTGCAGGCACATCATGGGCGGATCAGTATCGTCCATGCTGACTGCTTACAATGCATTAATACGACAAAAATTGCGTATTCCGCGCCCATCTTACATGCACTTTCCCACACATCAGAAGAGTGACTTCAAAGACTTTTAGCTAGAGGGCTACGCATATGTCTAGGAGTTCCACGGGTGACTTCTAGCTCTGTTGTAATACCTGAGGCTCGCCAATCACCATTTCCATTTATGCGAACTGCGGAAACATGCCGACGTTATTTGCGTCTTCAAACACGGCATAAAAGCCACCCATTGGCTCTAGACATAATGAAACGAGATATAAGTTATGTTCTTAAATAAATTCGAGAAGATCTTCATAAATTGCCAAGATATGAATTTTGGAACTCAGACGCCGAATATCCTCCATGGCGGCTTTCACTTCAAAAAATTGAATTTTCAGTAGACGGGATATTCCGAAAGAGAGAGACGTGTTCATTCAAGCTACTCAACAACTAGCACTTTACCAGATATATATGCGGTATTCAGGATACAGACACGTGTTTACAGATGGCTCAGTACACCAGCCTCTTAAACTTCAGCACTCATTATGCCCCACCTCAACAAACAAAAATCGTTTACGTCACCTCGTGCGACTTCATCCACAACGGCTGAACTGTTCGCAATCCTATGTGCGATAAAATTTCTTTTGTCTGTAAGAGATGCGAAAAAATGGTCAATTTTCAGCGATTTACAGACGGCTCTAACATCACTTTGCAGTACAAAAGGAAAAACAGTCATTGATAGTATAATATACGAAACACTTAAAGACCTCACAAAGGGAAGCGAAGCGAAACGTGAAATAGCATTCCCGTAGATACCAGGGCATTGTTACATTCCTGGCAACACAGCAGCCGATGAAGCAGACCGACAAGCACACCTCAAAGGTGATGTGGTTCCACTTTCAATATCAAAGAACAACGTCTTTCAAGATGTGTAGAAATACGTGGTTTGACCAGAATTCTAAGAGCTGGGGTTTATACCATATTGATCCGTTTATTGAATTCAAATTTTCATTGTCTTTAGACAGAAATATGGAAACCTTTATTTGTCGATTAAGGCTAGGCACTGCCTACACAAAACATTTCTTACACAGAATTGGCCGTGCGGAAACCCCCGAATGTGACTGTGGATTTGTAGACGAAGATATATATCACCTCCTTCTGGATTGCCCACATCACGACACCACCAAGACGCCGCCTTAAATCGACCCTAATTACATTAGACCGCAGACTTTTCAGTTTAAATTAAACTTTTGGGTCCTTGGCCAACCACGTCCTCGTAGAAGAGCGTTTTAAAAGCACTAAGGACCTTTCTTGAAGACAGCGGCATTGTTGGCCTGTATTAACGCTTTTATTGTTCCTTTCATTTCAATGTCGCTGTATATATGTATGTATTTGTGGATTATGGTATGTTGACTGTTGTGTGGAGAATATATGTGAGTGCATTTACACGACGTATGTACCACCCGCTGAATAGAGACTGTGCTATTAGGCGGCACTAATACTTCAGGACACTAATAAAGTTTTGTGAATTAATGAATTAGGCGGCAGTATCATGTGTATTTTTGAGGCTCTTTTCTACATAACTGTGCAGATATTTAACTTGTATATTGCATTTACCATGTGTCTCTTACGTTGCGGTGTTACTGTGAAAACGTTGCGTGGCAAGTCCTGGTGCTTGAGTGAAAAGGGTATTTGATATTTAATCTTGAATTCCGTATGTTGTAAGATAGAGCCATTCAAGAACTAAGGAGCCGCCGGTGCCTTAAATTGTGCGTCAACATATCTTTATATCATATCAATAAAAAAAGCAATATTGTGCTTTCTTTCGATCTACCAGCCTCAGGTAATGCCCATGGTACTTCTCCATTTTCGCTTCATTTCTCTCTCCTACTGCTGTCGTCTTTCTAATCTCCCCTACAGGGTTTCAAATTGGAAACTTGCGTGTGATCAAACTCCCTGCCGTTCTTAATCTCTCCAGCGCCCTGAACTCTGTATCTCTGTTTACATCGTCCGTCTTTTATGCAAGGACACTGATAACAATCAGCAATCAGACAGAAAGAGATGATACGCTGAAGTCCCAAAAAGTGTGCATTGCGAAGAACTTACGCACGGGAAAGTGAACGCGAAGAGGTTCACAGGCACGCCGAACAGCAACGCTGCCAAGTTACTGCGCGGAAACAGGCGGGGCGCCGATGAGCGAAAAAAAAAAAAACGGACAAACACACAAATCAAGAAGTACAAAAACATGATAATAACGATAGGAAGACGCAAACAGTAAGCGCCGAACCATTTCTGAATCGCCTGTCCAAAGATCTGCTATTGATGTGATCGGCCGTACACCCCGCGACAACCTCCGGTCACGGCTAGTGCAATTATGGAGAACGGGCCGACGGCCTCGTGAAAATGGTTCTCAAAACGAATGATTTATGGCAAACACAGGAGTACCTCGGTCAAGAGAGGTTTGGGCAAATAGTGCAAGGATGCGGTCCATCACCTGTCAGCCGCCCAAATGGGCATGTCCAAGCCGGGGACGTAGTCAGTGTACGATCGGAGTCAGTGTACGATCCCCCTTCCCCTTTTTGTGCCCAGTGATCTCCGTTCGTTTCCGACAAAGCTCCCTTCGGCGGGAAAGGACCACAGATCATCGGTATCCTGACGCCGGATTGGGGAAGGTGACTGAACAATGACCACGCAGGGCATAAAAAGAGCAACGGACAGCAAGAGCGTTGGGCCGCTACAACTTCATGAACTTTTTCTGTACTACTATGAATTTTCTTGTAATTAGGTAATATAAACTTTGGTGTAAGACATCCTGGATATCGGGCCCAGCCCCCCATTCCCTTGCTCCTCCATGTGCAAAGTACGTCCCACGTCTTCAGACCCCCCAGTCGCAACACTATACACTAGAATAGCAGCTTGGGCTTGTTCGTTTTCCGTCTTAGTGTTAAGAGCGCAAACCGTAGAAAGGACACGAGATGAGAAGACACCCCGAGCGCTCACTTTCGACAACTTTTCAAATAAACGTTGTTAAAAGTCAGCGGTCGTTGTGTCGTCTGTTCGCCTCGTGTCCCTTCTACGTTTTGCGCTGTTAAGACCAGGAATTGCTATACAACCGCATCCTTCACCGCCAGAATCTTAAATCTTTGTCTAATGTTTTTTTTTTTTTTTTTTTGGGGGGGGGGGGAGCGCGCCGCTTTCGTCATTGTTGGGGTCCTAGAAAAACCATACAGCAATGAAATGCGGAGCGAGTGCATTTCTTTCTTATTTATAGCCCGTATGACCACGTGCTGATGTGATACAGGAGGCCCAACTATTAACAAAATAAAAAGTACCCCAGCGAGACCAATGCAAAAGTGGTCCTGGATCCGTTCTTCCAAGTTCTTTATTTTTCACTCTTTTCCGCCGTTTTATGAAGATAGCCTATTGCGCCCTTTCCTCTTCGTAGTACGAGTTCCTCGCGAGCACATATATAAGAGCAATATTTTCACTTCTCGGAAGCGTCATTCAAGGGAACACAGTAGCAGAGATAACCCGAAGGGACCCAATCGGTTGCAAAGCGTCTCAGACAATAAAAAAAAAAAATGGCACCAGGTATTCCCCTTCAGCAGCCCCTTCCTCTCCTACTGCTGGGCACACGCGGAAAGACGAGGGAAGACAGGCTTAAAAATAAAAAAGAAAGACAGCACCGCAGGAGAGGGGAACTAACAAGACGGCTTCTTATCGTTTTATCTCTCTCTCTCATTTTGTGTCTTTTTTTCGAAGGATGGGCGCACTCGGCTCACTTTCTATCGGTGTTTTCGTTTTTGTTTCTGCAATTCTGTTGCTTGCTTGCTTTTTTTTACTTTTTCTTTCGCCCGTCCTCTGCCCCTCCTCTCGGCCGACGACTCCAGCTCACCTGGCCCAGGTGAGGTGAGGCGTAGGTCAATCCTGTTTCATTCCAGCATTTTCTTTTTGTCGTTTCGTTCGTGCGAGTCGACACTGCCTTATCTGTGGCGAGGTGGCTGTCCCAACCACGCCACTGCTTACACGAATGCCCAAGCGCGTTCTTTTATGCGTAACACTTTTGCGTTTAGGCTTCCAACGCAGGCTTATTTGCGAGCCCCTCCGCAGTGACAGCGCCTGTCAGGGACCGCCGTTAACACCGCACTTGCAGGCTCGCGTTTGTTTATCCCTTCCTGGACCACCGAGCTTCTGGAGCTCGGAGCGTGGTCGCAGGAACGTGAACGTGTTGCCGACTGAGACTGCAGAACGCGTGCGAGTCAGCCGAGAGTCGCGTGCCGCCAGTACGCCTTCCACTATCTTGCACTAGGAGCAGGGTAATGGAGCTCACTTTATTGAGCAGCCGAATGTCGCCTCTGTAAAAATTAATTGTAGGGGTAGAACCTAGTGAGAAGGCGCCGTGATGGGAGCGCAACCTATGATTGCGAATAAAATATTGCACGTTGTCTTTCGCATATCTCATTAGCGCGGAATACGACGCTCGCGGAAGCGGCAAGTCGATATATTAGCTATAACACTCCACTGGAATGTCAGTTTCAGAAACCGAGAACATGTTGCGGCTTTACGCCCCATACACGCGCTCAGATTCTGATCCTCGCCGTAGTGGGGGGCTTCGGACTAATTTCATCCCACTGTAGTTCTCTAATGTGCACCCAATGTCCTGTACAGGGGTGCCTTTCTTTTTTCTAGCGCACCCACTGAAATGCGGTCGCCACGGCCTCTATCGAAAGCTGAGCAGCACGATAGCCACTGGGCGACAGCAACGGGTGGGATGCCGATTTGGGCTGTTTCATTCGGCTGATGACTGACAAGCACTAAGGAGCCCTAAGTGCAGGAAAGTCTGTGGTTCTGATTCAAGAGTTGGGTATTTCTTATGGCGCCTCGCGCTTTGGGCTACTTTGCAAGCATACATAATTTCCGCCATATTGTATATGACACGTGTACAACTACGACTCAACATTAAAGTGAGTCTGAATGGGACATTCGCAAGTAAGCTTGTGTAAAGCAATTGCCATCAAATAGGGGTCATAAAGATATCGAAAATATTTATATCTGCAGCAAGATATAGCACATGCACGTATTGTACATTACCGGTTTGTACTGTCTTGACTCAAAAACGTACAAAAAGTCCCATCGGCTGTCAGTGACCGCGTGGGGCTCAAATAGAAGGGCTACATTCGCTCAAGCACACAAGCTCGACAGAGGTGGAATGGCAGTTCGGGTGTCATTGAACATCGCTAGACGCCGCGGAAAGGTATGAAATTTCAAACCCAACGCCGTTTTCCCTTCTCCTCGTTGCCGCCGCACTCCAAGCTGGAGGATGACGTACACGTTCTAGCGCGCCTAACACGCGTTCGCTTGTGACGTCGCTCGTGGTGACACGTGACTTGGAAAATTACTGAAGGCAACATTTGTTATTTGTGCAATATGTTGCTAGAATAGACGAACTAAAGCTTAGAGAAATAATAACATAACAGAAACCGAATGTCCGCATGTTTTTGTTTCATTTCGCCCCGCAGCAAGCGAGATGTACTTCCGTTTCGTCTGCTTATTCCCAATCACGCAGTCGCACCGGCGGACAGTAAAACTGTCCCATTTCTACCGTGTTCGGATTAGTAAAGGCAAGGCGCAGAAGAACAGGATTCAAGAAGAACACACAGGACAGGACCGGCGCCGGTCCTGTCGTGTGTGTTCTTGTTGAGTCCTGTTCTTATGCACATTGCCTTTGCTAATTCAAGCATCAACCAACTAGCCCAAGCAGGAGTTTTACTACCGTGTTCCAGCGCGGGATCATGCTCTGTGATCCGCTTGTGTCTGCCTCACTATTCGTGTAGCACTGAATATACCGCTAGTCAGGTGTTCTCGTGCACATCGCGCAAGATCGTGCGCTGCGCGAACAGAGATAATCGCAACAGCTCGCGCTCGACGCCATCAGCGGAAGTGCGCAGCACCGCAAAAAAATAAAAATAAAAGAAGAAATCGAGGAGAAAAAACAAATGAAGGCGGGGCCCGTGACGTATGCGTCACGAAATCCTCGAGGCCCGGTGTGGGAGAACGCAGGGAAGGAATTTCGCTTACGGAGGCTATTTGGGGCGAGTGGAGACAGTGTGTCGCTTAGCAGTGGAGCTCGCCTGCTGAAATCATGGGTTCGCGGCAGTCAAATATTTCTATCCTGGCTATTATTGAGCCGATTTGCAAAATTTTTGTGGCAATATGCTCCCTAGAGGATACATAACAACTTTCAGCGTATAACCAAAATTTGCTATGGGGCCTGGTGAGGGGCTCTTTGATATGACCGCTGTCCGCTTAGCTGTGAATTTCGACATCTGCGGATAGGATTGAAACGCAACCTTCCCGGTCCCGTCGTCCGCGCTCTTATACCTGGTATTCACACACCAACTTGCCCAATTTAGTACTCTGGAGTATAAGATATTTAACATTTGCTAAATTGTACAACTTCGACGGTGCGTCCGGTGCTGTGGAAAATTGAAGTTAGAGAATGGTGCCGTGGAGTTTCTGCTATAATGCGCTAAGCCTACTCGCACGTTGCCTTATCTTTAGTCTCACATTACAGATGCAGCTCAAAAAAAAAAAAAAAAACAGTCAGGTCATCCCACAGCCTCATTATATTCGTTGGATGTAATTCTATCCGTCCGGCAGTACTATCCAGTACAATGCTTTAAGTGATACGCGCTTAGTTCGTCAGATTGTATTATTGTCCCTGTACTAATAAAATAATAAACGAATTAATAGTTTATTTATTTATTTATTTATTTATTTATTTAATAGAGAAGTCTGTAGCACCATTCTGGCAATAATGCGCAAAGTGGAAAAGAGGAGGGTGGGTCTACAAGTAATTATTACGGAGAAAGATGGGAAGAACCACGAGGTTCGCCTCAAAGTGTTGAATATAATGCTGTGGCGTGAACATCAAAATTGACGTCAATACAGAAACATATTAGCTAAGACCGAATTCGTGAATTACATTTTTACTAACTGCGCCTGTTCTCAAGCTTCTTTGTCAGTCTCCAAGTCTCTACCCCATATGTCAGCACCGGTGAAATGCACTGATTGTATACTTTCCTTTTCAACGATAACGGTAAGATCCCAGTCAGGAGCTCACGATGTCTTCCATATGCTATCCAAACCATTTTTATTCTTCTAGGAATTTCCTTCTCATGATCAGCGTTCCCTGTGATTAACTGACCTAGGTAAGCCTACTCCTTTCTTTTCCCATTTCTTCCAAGTACGCAGTGAATAGCATTAGAAAGGTTGGAACGACAGAAAGCTGAGCTAGTTGGTAAGGATTCATTATGCAAAATGTAAAGGCATAAGAATGAAGATACGCGTCTTATGTAGAAGCATGGCATATCTATATGGTGGAAGTGCGTGCGTGAGTCAGCCTTCGATTACATTACATAAGGAAGATATTAAGTGCCTTAACAGTTATCTCTCACGTAGACCGGCACGTGTACCCGACTGACGCGTGGTGTTACCATTCCTGAGCATGCGCAGGTGAGTTCTGTGTCTTCTTTCTTTTTTCGCCTCAGTGCTCCCTTCAGTTGATAGTCGGCGTTCGTGTTGTCCACTTCTCTACTCTTGTGTCGTGTCTGCACGCCTCACTTCTTTTTTGCATTAGAAAGGTTGTGGCTCCTTGTCTGACCCCTTTCTTTATAGGTATCTTCCTACTTTTCTAGTGGCGAATTAAGGTAGCTGTGGAATCTCTGTCGATATTTTCCAGGATATTTACGTAGGCGGTTTGTACTCCTTGATTACGTAATGCCTCTATGACGTCTGGTATATCTACTGAATTAAATGCCTTTTCGTAGTCTATGAAGGCCTGTGAACCACAGTTGTGGAGGTGGTATACAGGCAAGCACTCAACGTTGAAGGTTGTGTTTTCCACACGCGTCAGATTCAATATGTCAAACTATCCCACATATTACGTGTTCTTGACGGCAAATTACTGATAACTTACAACTTTTTTGCTCTTCACTGTGGAATATTTTAAAGAATAAATAAAAGATATGCTAACAAGCGTGCACATTGACGGGGCTGTGTCATGCTAATTAAATGTTCCTCGTTGAAACAGCTAGCACTTAGCTATAGCCTCTTACAAACGTGCTGATCATTCCTGGTCCCAGTAATGTCCTGCCTCCTTCAGGTGTCAGTTCTGATGTGTAATGAGAATGCATTCTCGAGAGTGCGATTGTACTCTTAACATTGGGCATACTGAGCTTCTATTCAAGCAAGGAAATTAAAATGAGCATGTAATGGTAGCGGCGGGGCATATCAGTGACTCCTGCCAGCACTTGTGTGAGACAGCCTTCGGTTAACCCGCATAACAGAACTTAAACTTATGAGCACTTTGTTCCATGGCTTATCACTGTCCTCATTCGAGTATGAGCTGACATACTTGTTCGTGGGGACTTGTTTCATGCGTTTTTACTGGCACGAGCATCGAGTGACACTCTTGTTTCTTGCGCACCACTTCCTGCTCAACATGCTGAGACGACCAGGAAGGAAATTCGAAATAAATTAGCAATAATAGAAAAAATGTAGTACAGTGCAAATGTGATTTATTTCATTATACATATAATACCAGAGCATTAGTTGTAAGTTGAGTTACTAAAGTGTCTTGAAGAATTAGAAATGATTATAAATTCCTTAGACGACTGGGGACGAAATTCAATATAAATTAGAAAAAAAGAAAAAGTAGTATAGTACAAAGTTCATGGGTTTCGTTATAGATATGATATCAAAGCATTAGTTGCAAGTGGAGTTACTGAAGTGGCTGGAATAATTACAATTAATTATATATCACTGACACGACTAGGGACGAAATTCCAAATAAATCAGAAAGTATAGAAGAAAAAATAGTACGGTACAAAATTGACGAGTTTCATCATAGGTATAATATAAGAGCATAAGTTTAGTTACAAGCTCAGTTAGTTAGGTGTCAAGAATAATTATAAATAATGAGAAATCTCTGATCACCGCACATCAAAGCACGGAATTGTTGACATTAGAGCCCCTCCACGTGAGCACCCCTTTGGCGAAATTCCTGGAAACCCAGAAGTAGAAAGTAAAAGTAATGACGTCACTAATGACGTCACACACAAGAAGGTGGCATGATATTTATCCGCCAATTAATGGAAAACAGTAGCCTCTGAGTTCGGTTCGCGCGTTGTGTTTGCCGAAAATTCTTCTGAAGAACACCAACGCCGAGGTGCGAGTGTCACTAAGAGGCACCTGAGTCAATGATTAGGGTCGCCTATCGTTTCTTGTTTTCGCATGTAAGTGCTTTTGGTTGCATATTTGCAAGTCGCGCTGCTTTCTGCCGTTCTAAGTGAATGCAAACATTGAAATTGAAGCCTGCCTCAATTTTCCTATGTTGCGGTCTTACAAAAGAAAGAAGTGAAGGCAGGGTTCCAGATTTGGTGACCAGGAAGTCACTGCACGGGGGGTCGCTGCCTTCAACGACGTCAGCTCGAAAGCTTGTACACAGATGGTCGAGTGGCCCCCGTTTCTCGAGCGGAAAAAGAAGGGCGCTGAGCTCCGCTTCTCCAAACAGAGGCATAAATTACCTCCTAACAGCTATCGCACGCGCGCTTCGACAAAGAATAAAGTATGACAAGTCGATCAGCCCTCCACTGATATAATAGAATGGAACGAGTGAGGTATAGAAAAACAGAGATTGCGTAACGGAAGTGCGTTCCAAATTCTGACCCCATGTCGAGTTGAGCTCACTTCCTCGAGTCTTCGGAGGCGCTTTAAGGCGCACAGTGGGGCAAAGAGACGCGCAACAAAAATACCAAAGAAAATTCACAAAACCTGCAGAGACAGACGCTTCTTGCACCGTCTTATTCGGTCTGCCTCAAAGTTTACCTTTTGGTAACGGCCACGTGGCTGAACTTTCTGCGGTATTTTTGTGCGCTTTCTGATCTGTATATTGTACCTGACGAAGAGAGCGGAGGAGACGCTTACTCTTTCTAGGGGAAAAAGATGGCTTCTTGGGGTTGGAAGATGCAATAGCAACGGCACCCAGCGGAGGGGTGGAAAGGTAGCGGGAAATGGGACCGAGTGCTCCGATCCATGTGGCAGAAGGAAAAAAAAAAAGCAAGACATGGAAGGCAGGATGGTCTTTCGTTTTTACACGCGAGAGGGCCGTTGTCGATTGCGCGCGATTGTTCGCCGCATGAGCCGTGGAAATAGTGTGACACAATACGAGCTTGGAAATAAAGAAAAAAATGCAAAATAAGAAAAAAAAGGGGAGGCGCGAGGGCTGTCGCGGGCCCGCAAAGGGGAGTATAGGAGAGTGCCTGGCCTTTGTTAACAATTTTTTTTAGTCCAACAGGGGATAGGACAGGTTCGCCAGGATTTCCATGGTGCGTTTTATTTTCTCCAGAGCCCATAAGTCTCCGTACAAGGGATCGTGTCTTTCACGTCATAGCGGCATTTTGAAGTTTGCTAGGGAGGGATAGAATTAGGGTCACCTGGATCGTGCCACAGGTCATCCGAGAACGGCACCGTAGGCAGTCAAAGCGTATTTTTTTGTTTTTTTGTGTTTTTTTTGTTTTGCCTCGTCTTCGTTCAAGCTCGAAAAAGGCAGGAGGTGAAGATTCGCAGGGACCTCGCGGGGCTCCTTACAAGTGCGTGTCAAACAAGAAGGTTGCATAAATTTCGGAGCCGAGTGCCTTTAATGCGTCGTAAAAGTAGCTCACGGTGTCACCCTCCTCAAGATCAGGAAGCGCTCGAGTGTTTGCGCCTCTCTCGAATGACGCAGCAGATTTGCATTCCCATAGCTCTTCCAGAGAACGTAGTATTGACGTGGTTGGTGGCGATATTCGCAGAACTGCCCTGCAATCCGTTTAGAAGTGTAATAGCTCAACAGAAGTATACTGGGTACGCCGTTGTGCGTTATAATGCAATGTCAACAGACACTGCATGAGTCTCCATATGGCTGTCCTGCACGCCATCCTTCGCGCTTGGCGTGCCTGAACTACGCGTAAGTACAACTGGTGCGCTTACTTGTGAAATAAGATTTGTTAGTGAAATCAAGGTTCTCACATTAACGCGGCTGGCCATCGCTAAACCTTTGATACCCCCGTTGATCGGTTTGCATTCGGCTCACTTCTGCAGCGTGCGAAGTGTGCAGAGAACGCAGCAGAGATGACAGCTGGCTAAACATTCTCGGCGCAGAACTGTTATGCGGAGACACCACGCACGGCCCGCAGGAGCTCGCCAGCTCCCTTCTGTACGCGCACGTGCGACAGCCTCGCCTGGCTTCTACAAAGAACGTGCGGCAACGCGCGTTCGCTACTGCAGTTATAGGCGCCTTACAGACGTTGCTTTGGCATCAACTTAATTGACGGCGCTTCAAAATGCTCTGCAAACACATTGCACAAATTAAAATTTTTGGTAACCGTCGAAGGAGGCGTGCGAAATTGGCGTAAAGAGAAAGAAAGCGCTTCCTAACTGTGCACATTTAACATGAGGAGCGCAAGCTTTTGTTTAGACTATAGTATAGCCATGCCGACGTACACAGGTGCAGAAGCATGTGGGAAGCGTTACGAGGCACGTGTGCACGCCATCACTTTGATTTAACATGAAGGACTTGGAGTGGCTTGCGTATAGCTATGGTGTGAGAACACGGTGGTGCCCAAAACACCAGCTTATTTAGGAATCCTCTCTCTCTATACTTGGAACCCTGAGAGTTCCCGCTGACGGTTTTTGAACCGTGGGACATCTCAGCGTATATGTAAAATGCTCAGGCGTTAAACTCACGTCCAACCTTAACTGGGAACCACATATCTCGACCATGTGTCAAAAAAGCCGAAGGCAAACTCTCCTCCATAAAAAGGAAACTGCGCGCTGCACCGCCCCACCTGAAACTAAACTCGTACCAAACACTAGTAAGGCCATGCCTAGAATACGCTGAAATAATCTGGAATCCTCAACAAAAATAACTCATCAATAAAATAGAACGCATAAAAAATTAGCAGACAGGTTTGTATATTCATATAACAAAAGGCAATTAGTGTCTCAAATATGATCGCAAGGGCAATCCTGAAACCCTCTCGCAGAGAAGAATAATTTCTCGGCTAAAATTAATTGATCAGTTATACCATGGTCATTTCCCGATAACGCGTTCTCTTTACCGGCATGATATTCCTAGACGCTCAACCAGACTAAATCATTCCACTACAATCCATCTACCCCCAAGTCGTGTTGACGTTCACAAACACTCCTTTCTTCCATCGGCCATTTCTTAGAGGAAGAAGTCAACTAATGCTAGTGTATGTTGCAGTGACATGGACTTTTTTATGAACCTCACTCAGTGTACTGAATTTTCACCATTAATTTTTTTTACCATATACTCCCATTTACCATTACCTTTCTGTACCATTCCTGCACGGGCCGTGAAGGTAACTGTAGTATATTTAAATAAAGAAAAATATGCGAATTTTGCAATCTTTCATACAATCTTCTCCTATAAGATATGAAAAATCTGTCAGTAAACAAAGAAAACAAAAGAAAAGAAAGAGAGAATTGAAAGTAACAATGGCTGGTAAGGATAATTGTTGTACAAGCTTCGACACTGAGCACAAACTAGATGTAAAAAGGGCTAGCTTGCCAGTACCAGCTACCATGCCTTTTCAGAGAGGATGCTCACAAAATGTATCCACGCAACCATTCCATTTTTTGGGCCAGAGCTCCGAGTCGAGGCGCACTAAACAAACGGAATTCACTGAAGCGCATTCGCCGAAGTAAGAGTGTTGTGATTTACACCGTGTAAGTTTTATGCACGGATATCTCGTGTATTTTCTAAAAGAAACCTCCCTGACTGCGTCTGCCAGCTAACTGCAGGGAGTACGACCAGCTCCTACCTGCATCAAATTCTCTTTTCTTTGACTTTAATGAACTCTTTCCTTACCATATGCACATTTCAAATGAAAACAAGAAGTATCTTTTTTTTTTGCTTCTTGTGGTTGTAGCCTGCCATGTTTTGTGTCAATACCCACTCTCACATTAAAGGGGTATTGAAATACTTTTTGATTATAATAAGAAAACGTTTCTGTTCTATTAACGAGGTCCCTGTGAGCATGTGAACCAAAGAATATTCGACTGCATGCTGCAGGAAATTTACAATCTCGTGTCAAGAGCAGCGAAAAATCGCTTGCTCACTCCTTCGCTATGTTGTCATATAGTGTCATTGCAAGCACCTGGACCCACAACAGCCGTTGGCTGATTTCAGAGGTCACGAGGACATTCTCAGAAATGCAATTATTGCTCATTTGAGCGAAATAAATGAACAAGCATTTAGTTCTCCGATGTCAAAACAGCAGAAAGACTATTTCACATTTGTATTGTCGGTCTACACGCAACAGTTGCGCGCTGCTGCGTCCGCTACACATAGCCTCTGAGATCTGAGGCGTAGATATCGTGGCCGCCACGAGCCGTATCGCCGCCGAGCAGTTCAACCTTTGGGAGGTGCCAACGGGGCTTTGCTCCCTTGCGCCCCCTGGCCGTCTACCCTGTAAACCCCGCAGCGCGCCAGAGCAAATGAAAGAAGAAAAAAAGCCACCAATCTGCCGGATTACTACGCCTAACTTCACTGGTGGTTGAAAGATTAGAAAATTTTAGCAATAGGAGATTTGTAGGGGACGTCAATTCCCGTCTCCGACTTTGTATCATTCTTGGGCATCAAATTAGATTCTAACCTTAAGCTTTCTCAACACACTGCCTTCATTAAGGAAAAGTGTACCTTCGGTATTAGAGCATAAATCAAATCAAGACCATACTTCTCTAAAGACGCATTATTAGCCTTATACTTTGCCTTCATTCACACTCACATTAATTATGGCGTTGTTTCTAGGGAAAAGACATATAACGGTCATATCTCATCTATTCAGCACTTACAAAACCAAGCAATACGCATTATCACTGACAGTGGGTTTTTCACGAGTGCTACTCCTCTACTTCGTGAAAATAGCATCCTTGTTGTTACGAACTTGTTCAAATATCTTCTAATAATTATGTTTTATAAAGTACACACTAAACAGCTCTCATACCAATTCATTGATTCCAGACTCCTCATCAATAACAATAATACCAGGTTAGCATATAACTCTAATTTTCTACTACCTATGCTTCATTCTAACTATGGAAAAATGACATCTTCATTCGCTGCTATAAAACTTGGAATGGTTTACCCATTAGCATTAAATCTGCATCCTTTCATACATTTAGTCATGCTCTTAAGCTGTTTTATATGTGTAACTAAGTTTACGTCATTCATTACACTATATTTGTCATTTGTATGTACTGACAGTTTTTTTGTGCATTACAGGCTTATGTAAGTACAATTTGTTTTCATTTATATTATTTTTCTATGTTATATTTTCGCGATTGTGTTCGTTTGTTTTAGTTAGTTTGCTCTTCTTTAATATATCTCTACATTGCTATTACTAACCGAGGGTCCCGTTGCAGTCTTGGACTTTGGGACCCTCGTGTGTATAATGTATCTTTCCAATGCATTGTATTTATAAAATAATAAACTGAAACTGAAACTGACATCAGTTAATAGTGATGCCATTTTATTATTTGTTAGACAAATGTTTCCGACGTCCTTCAGGTACGTCTTGCAATTCAAAAAATGAAAGTTAGCAAGAACTGCGCGGGATCACTGCTAGACACTGAATGAGAGAAAACGCGCTTTCAATTTCGTATTGCATGCGGAACTCATGGCGACACCAATACTGTCCGAATGAACAAACTTAGCGTTAACATGGGTAGATTGGTTTTTCTGCTGACAGCTTACTCGGATAGCGCTTGAGCACATTTGTGTTCTTACTTTGACTTGAGCATAGGTACTGTCTTCAAACTGAACCACAATTACAGTGTAGCGTAAATGCGCTTATTTCGCATATAACTTTCCGTTCACATATAGGTTAAGCGTAGCATTCGAATTGGATGAGATCAGGCATGAAAAAGCCTGTTCTTTGTTGTTAAAGTATGCAAGCAAGCGTACTGTGGATGCATTGCGCCAAGAAACAATCGAAAGGTGGCGGTCACTGGGGTTGAACAGCAAGCGACGCAGACAAGGGCCGTTTAAATTAAATCTTTACTAGCTACGACAACGGAATATATCAGTTTCCTCAGTGATCTGTTCTGTAAACCCTAGATGTACACGTCGAAAGACATTGTTGCAAACCCTACGTCAATAACGTTGAGCGGAATGCGCCCAACGCCTGCCGCCTTTGTAGGCGAGTTGTCGCACAGGCGCACCTTTGAGAGATGATCGGCCAGAGCCCCTTCAATATAATCCAGAGTTACGTTAAACGTGCATCGTGGGGCCCTTTTTAAGATTCATTCCAATTTTACCGCTGTGGTGCCGCTCTGACAGTGTATGTGGCGTCCTAGCTGTTCCTGTAAGCACGGTGCTATGGGTATAATTTGCGGCCTTGGCAGCTCCATACTGTTGTCGGCGAAATGCAAAAGAACGTGTCGGGCAATGGGTGCACAATGCATAACCGCAGGTTGCCTGACTTTGTCGGAAGCCGTCCGCTACATGTGCAACACAAGATTCAATCACTAATTTCTTTTTCATGGCCATTAATAATCTCCGACACCGCCGCGCTGCCACAGTCGTCGCGATAGGCCACCGCTGGGGAACAACGATTTTGAATGTATGAAATGTGGAAATCGAAGGGATTGCGGTCTCTGTAACATGTACACCGCACGTGCCTGTCTCTCCGCAACAGATTGGTGCGTCCCCGCAACACTCGAGGCTGGCGGCGCAGTGCCGGCCGAGGCGACCAGAACTGCGCAGCCGTTGCAAACTGCCACGACGCGTGCCAGGCACACGGCCTGCTCGCGCCTGCCACGCGCGCGGCTCGCCCGCCATCTGAGCCTGGCATCTCGCGCGCCCTTTCCCCGAGGGAGCCACTGCTGGAGAAGAGGGAAAGGGTGAGAAATCAGTACGACATCGAGCAACGCAGACCGGGAAGAGAAAGAGAAGCCGCTGCGTGCTTAACTGCACGACCAGGTGCAACCGCGATTGCCATTCGGTGGGCGATCAGGCCATGCGCCGATCGGTCCGTGACATTGAAGTCCGCGGTGCGCGCGTATAGATAAACTGGATCCTGAGAGCTCCTGGCTACTCGCTTGCTGACGTACGCCTTTCTGTTCGTTCTTCTTTTCTTTCTTAGATTCTTTTTTCGAGCGAATTTCGCTCGCTGCATCGCGAATAGAAACGGATCAGTCGCTCTGTTTGGCGCTTGAAGGTCTTTGGCGTTGTTTTACTGATGTCGACGGTGGCTTACGTCTTGAATCTTGATAGCAAAACGAAAAGGAATAAAACGTTGAATGACGCTTGGACAGCACGCTTCAACACGATCCCAAAGAAGTGTAAGGCGAATGCACCCTCCGTCGTTTGCCGAGAGGACAATTTCCGGAGAGTTGTCCTTTTTTTTTTTTTTCGTGCATGCGCGATTGGTTTTTCACTTCAAGGTTCAGTAATTCGCAGCACTTACATTTATTGGCATTTTTACCTTTCTAACTTGTGGGGTCTTAGGGTCTCACAGGAGTACCGACCACCGCGGGTTCGAGCTTAGCGAGCCACAGGGCCGCGTCAGCCGTCAGCCTCTAGCGCCGCTACGCGCGAGCTCAGGCCACGAGGGGCTACCGAGCGACGCACGCAAGAACACAGTATTGCCCTAAATTGACGGAAACCGTTTATTGTCTCCAACGGCACCCAACACTGCACGAACGCCCGGTCCCGGGACGGCGGGGAACCAAAGGGGTCCCGCACCAAGGGCGAAAATACAGTTAGGGGCGCCTGTAGCACGTCGCTGCGAGAGCACAGGCTCAAGCTGGGACGCGCCGCTAGGAAAAGTCCCGGCGGCTATGCTACTCGCTCTCGCGATAACCGATGGGCCAACTCGCGAGAGCTCGGGCAATCTCCTTCGGCTTGGGCCTGCGATGAGTGCGGCTCGGCGACTAAGAACAGGTCTTGCATCGCGCGTACGTACTCCTGAAGCGACTCGTCAGGAGCTTGTGTACGTAGCTCAAGCTCTCGCCGCATCCTACTCTGGTAGTCAGCGGGTAGGAATTCGCGCAGGAATGCCACGCGGAACTCCTCGAGGGTTGTTGCACGGTATCCGGAAAGCCGGTACCACCTAGCCGCCGTGTCAGTAAGTGCTACGGGAACGACGCGTTCCAGCACCTCCTGATCCTCCAAACGATTTGCCATCTGGTAGCGTACCAGGGAGTCACAATAATCCCTGGCACTGAGCAGGTCACCGTATCCGCTGTAAGTCGGGACTGCCAACCGTACAGCGGGGTGCGCGCATTTCGGTACAGCCGAAAGCGCCTTAACTGCCCCCGAGAGTGACTGAATCATTTCGGCGGCGTTTTGCAACAGCGTCTGTGCGCCTGCTCCAAAGGGAACCGTTGGCGCGTTAGCGGCGTGGCCGAGCAAGGGTGAACAGTCGTCCAGCTCGATTAGCGGCGCGGTTTCCACAGGGATACCGGCCGCGGCGCCACCAGCCCCAGAGCAAAACGGGCTCCTAGCGGGGTGCGCCTGCTGTCGTTCAGAGCCGCCACTTGAGGCAGCTATACGTGAATTGCTTAAGCCGCTTGCAGCCAGCGTCGACAAAACAGGTGCGCGCTCGAAGGTTGCGCCACTGGGCACAACCGAATGCACTCCAAAGGGAGACGAGTGAGCGAAATTCGTGGCTGCAGCATTGTAATCCCCACAGGGGGCCGTGGCAGACCACTGGTTTTGGCTGCTCATTTGAGGAGCAGCCAGCGGGCAAACGTCGGAGAGGGGTAAGGCCCCGTTTCCATGCTGCGCTCCGTAAACTCCACAGGGAGCCGATCGAGAGCGCTGCGACATCGCATTGCCTTGCATTCCGAAGGGAATCGTGGCAGACGAATGTGCTGGTGTGCACTGTTCGGGGAGGGCTCTGGCCCCGTTCCCAAACAACGCTACTGCTCCAATGGGAGCTGGTACGTAGCGCCTCGTGTTGTCGTCCCCACAGGGGGCTGCGACAGGTGAGGGTGCATAAGTTCGCTGCTCAAGGGGAGCAGTGGTCCCGTTATCGAGCAACGCGGCGTCTGCTCGCGGTAACAAAGGACAAAAGCCACCTAACAAATGACAAAGGTCACTCGGCCTAGCAGACATAACGCGGCGAGTACAATATGCAAAGGCGTACTGACTCGGCTAAGCACAGACAAAAGCTTAATGAGCCTTTGAATCCGCGTTGGGCGCCAGTGTGGGGTCTTAGGGTCTCACAGGAGTACCGACCACCGCGGGTTCGAGCTTAGCGAGCCACAGGGCCGCGTCAGCCGTCAGCCTCTAGCGCCGCTGCGCGCGAGCTCAGGCCACGAGGGGCTACCGAGCGACGCACGCAAGAACACAGTATTGCCCTAAATTGACGGAAACCGTTTATTGTCTCCAACGGCACCCAACACTGCACGAACGCCCGGTCCCGGGACGGCGGGGAACCAAAGGGGTCCCGCACCAAGGGCGAAAATACAGTTAGGGGCGCCTGTAGCGCGTCCCAGCTTGAGCCTGTGCTCTCGCAGCGACGTGCTACAGGCGCCCCTAACTGTATTTTCGCCCTTGGTGAGGGACCCCTTTGGTTCCCCGCCGTCCCGGGACCGGGCGTTCGTGCAGTGTTGGGTGCCGTTGGAGACAATAAACGGTTTCCGTCAATTTAGGGCAATACTGTGTTCTTGCGTGCGTCGCTCGGTAGCCCCTCGTGGCCTGAGCTCGCGCGCAGCGGCGCTAGAGGCTGACGGCTGACGCGGCCCTGTGGCTCGCTAAGCTCGAACCCGCGGTGGTCGGTACTCCTGTGAGACACTAAGACCCCACAAACTGCATACAATATTGTGCTGATCTTAACTCATAGACAGACGCCCCGAAATGCGCGATTTAGTTAGTGAACTATCCACCGTACTGTGTCATGCAAAGACGTGTTAGCGTAGGCAGTTAAACCGCTCTAATGAAGGCTCGTGTTTACACCTTGGCGCGTGCGCTTGAGGAATCGTTAGCCGAGAATAGCTGATTAAAAAAAAACATGTTAGCACGTCAGTAAACATATGCTGCCTACACCAACATATTAGGTAACACCATAAAAAACTGCATAAAAAATAATAAAGAATCTCACTCTAACAAACCGAAATAAATTAACGCAACTAGACCAATTTGCATCTTCATGGTATTAGTTTTGACTTAAAATAATCAAAAAGAACGCTTGGCAACCGCAACATTACGGCGTTTATTTAATATCGCCGTCTACTTCGACTCTGCCCCTGATAACACACAACTCAACCGTCATAAGAATGCAAGACTTCATTCTTCCACTTGTTTAACAGGTGAAATAGGTACAGTTATCTCGCTGTTTTTGCCTCGATATATTCAGGACAACTTAAAAGCGTGCAGTAGGCAACGCTCGTATTTTAACCGCATTCACGGTCTATACCCGTGTACCTCTATGCAGTAACGTCTATACCGTCAAGTGACGCCCCTCGGATATTCCATAATAAGAAAGGATCGGCGCACTAGAGGGAGTGGGGTAGCTATACTTCTGAAAAGCGACATTCCTTTTACGTTACTTAATGATCCAAGCAATCTAGAAACAGCCTGGATTAAAACTACCTTGAATGACCGTAATTTGCTAATCGGTGGTGTGTACTGGCCTCCCAACTCCCCTGTATAAGTACTAGAAAACTTGGAAACCTTTATGAACAGATGACAACATACGCTTTGCGGGCGATTTTAATTTGGCTGGAATTGATTGGGCGGCGAATTCTTCAGGAGGAACCGAAGTACGGACTTGTGATTAGTTATTAAATATTGCATTTAATTATAACTTTACTTAAATTGTGTCTGGCTTCACAATAGTGGGCGCGGAAACTTCAAGGCTTTTAGATCTTGTTTTCGTTTCAGATCGCCTATGTTCTTTTATTATTAGCTATGACATCGATGATGGTATTTCGGACAATAAAATGGTAGTGACGTCTTTAAATTTGTCTGTGCGCAAACTCGTCCATGCATCAAAAATACCTTCCTTGAATTTTACATTAAGCGACGATGTATATATATTAGATTACCTCGAAGTTTCGTTAGATAAGTTCCTATGCTTTGTTCACTCTGGTGCAAGCGTGGATGACCTATGGAACTTCTTTTCATACATGGTCGAGCACTGTGTGGAAAGCTTTGTCTCAAAACGTTTAAAAACAACTAAACGAAAAAATCCCTGGATAACCAAAGAGATAATTCATGCAAAAAGAAAGTTAAAACGGAAGCGAAAGGCGTCTTCAAAGAATTGCCGGCCAATCCACAAAAGCTGCATTTCTAGTATCAGTCGAGAGCTAAAAGAACTAATGAAAGAATAAAAGAATCTAAAAATAGGTTCTATAATGTTACATTACAATCTTGATAAACCGCTGGATAAACTTCAGCGGCTTGCTGCACGGTTTATTTTTAACAAATATCGTCGTTCCCACTCTCCTACCCAGTTATGTGAACTTGCTGAACTTCCCTCTCTAGAGTCTAGAACTGTGTATGACCGTTTGAAGCTTCTTTTTCTTATTTGTCATGGCCATGTTAAAATTGATAAATATGGCGATTTTCACTTCTCTCCCCGTAACTATTTTTGTCATCGCCACAGTATGTATATCCCTGCTCCTACTACTCGCAATGATTGTTTCTAATACAGCTTCTTTCAGAGAGCAATAAACAATGGAATCTATTATCCGACTCAATAGTAAGGACGTCATCTATACGCCACTTTATTGAAGATGTCAAAAGCACATGTGCACGCCTACCATAATTCGGCCAAATGTTGATACAGCAATCACCTGGGTATTGTATTACATGCTGTATTTGCCATGGCGTTAATATCAGTGCATTCCCCGGAATGTACTTTATTTTCTTTATCCTGTAAATAAATTGTTGCTTGTGTTGTGACCTACCACTCCTTTAATAGCCCAAAGTTGGGCTGACAGTATCAATAAATGAAACGAAAATGAAATGAAGTTCCACTTCACATACCTGTCCCAGCAAGCGATAGCGGTGATGACCTTGAGCAAAAGGTCGTCGTGCCGCTCATGGCTTCTTTGACGAGATACCGTGCCTATGTGAAATCCGCATGTAGCCTTGCGCACCTACTTACTTCCGGTTCTAACGGTGTCCCATTACAACCAATGTTCGGTTATAAATCACAGCCTGCTTTGCCCACTGGCGTACCTCTCATAAAGGAGCATCAATGTGGTGATGTCCACATCACCTCCACCACGATTTCTCTCATTGTTGCGTCGCCCGTTCTATTAAAATGCGCCCCTGCGATCTGCCGTACAAATCTCGCCGTTGAGCCAGTACAATAGCTTGCATAATAAACAATAACGCTCCACGAGAAATGTCTCGTAATGGTTGTTAAAAAGAAATGATTATAATGACAACAACTGCTGAAGCAAACGCTTCAACTGACGAATGCATACACTTTGTCCTTAGGTAACAAACTGAATATAACGTAGCGCGCAGCAGAGGTGCGCATTCTGGTTTTATGTACAAGAAAGGGGAACCAAACTTAAGTGTATATACACACTCCTACTCAGTGCCCCACCAAGTGGGAACGAAAAACAGTCTTGCCCGGCAGAAAGGGTCTCTCTCTTCAGGCACCGCTGCTGGGGTGTTGGGAGATCGGCGTGCGGCGATCAGCCGCCATCGCACTTGCTGCCCCTCCTGCAACCCTCCGCTCGCAGCCGTGGAGGCGGGCAGCCTCTAATTAGGCCTAGCGGGACCGAAAGAGCCGTGGTCGCGCGCCAGTCGCACTTCCAGGTAGGCGGAGCGGCGGCCGCGCAAACAGATCAAAAGAGAGAGAGAGAGAAAAGAGAGGCATGAAATAAATTAAGAGAAAGGTACAAGGAAAATAACCAAGCGGAGAGAACGCCACGTTCTGGAGGCGTGCATTCCGTTTCCTTCGTGTAGCGACCCTGACTGTCCGGAGCTGTACGAGCAAATTTTCTCAAGGTTTCTTAGTTTGTGTTTCCATATTGGTACTGATATTGCTGTGAATAATGAGCCATTTCATCCCTGACTGATATAGACGAGAACAAGCTATTTTGCATAAACGTATTGTGGAATTGGTATAAATTCACTCGAGTTTCAGAATACACAGTTTTCGGATAATTCTTGCTTGAAATGCGTTGCATATACATTAAGGCGGGAACAGCGGACGTTCGACACTGCTTAAGGCACATGCAAAACGACACGTGCCCTCACGAGTGTCCCGTGTCGTAAGCGCTGTTCCTTCCTGAGTATAAATAATCAACTACGCGACATTATCCCGTTAACTGATGGTCACATTATGGTTATAGACGGGTGGTTATGGAAACGAAGGAGTGCAGGCTGTACAATAAATTTAAGCACCCTAAGTTCCATAAATGAGGCAGAATGTGCCAACACGTGCCTTATGTTTTCTTTCTCACTCACCCCTATACGTGAATAGTGTGACAGCATCCAAGAACAGAACATTGTGTACATTGAAGCTGAGTAAAAACTCACGTTATAAGACAGTGCACATCGCGGTCCGCACCTGAAAGTTGGGGTTCATTACCATCGAAAAATCATAACAAATAATTGAAATATATATATATATATGTGTGTGTGTGTGTGTGTGTGTGTTTGTGCGGCAAATTCATGTACCAAGTGAGTGGGCTTCTATAATCCTTGTATGATCACCTACACGCCTGATTAAATAATTGCGTTCTGCGTAGCAAAGAAATATATTCGCACACTACTTCGAGCATATATGGGCGACCCGCAGGTATTTCTAAAGTGCGCCCACCTGCTTATGGAGTAACGCATTACAATTACCGGATATGCTTGCTTGAAATTATTTTCTTGGATTATTTTATTCGGTATGTTCCAATGGGTGTGGGCAACGGGGCTACAGAAGGCACAGTATCCTTAAATTTAGATGCATTTAAATGTGCGCACAGTTGTCATCGCGTTTCTTCTCCCGACAGGCATCAAACATTGCCTTCGATCTTGTGACATGTGTGCCTAAATGTTTAAGAATATCTGCCTGATTTAGCGTTAGAAGGAGAGGAAAGTATGCAGAGGAGCTCCTCTTTTGGTGAATCGTAACTCGTAACTATATAAAGCTAACAGGTACTGAATCCAAGGAAATAATAGGGGTAATTAGCTGTGGTTCAAATTGAAAGGTAGAAAATAATGAAGGAAGAGAGCACAGGAAAGTGAAAGAGAAGATAACTTGTCGCCAGTGAGGACCGCACACACAACCTTCGCATTACGTGTGCGATGTACTACCAGTTGTGCTACAGCGACGGTCATGAATTCGTCCGGTAACTTGGGTATTTCTGTCCCAAGTTATGTCGCTCGTGAGACGAAAATTTGAATACGTCTCTGCTCTTTGAGACTCGCTTCCAAACATTTCTGATCAACGAGCTTCAATCTATTCAGAATCATGCAACGAGATTCATTAATTCCACATACCCATATGACATCAGCATTTTATATCTGAAAGCACAGTCCGGCTTGTAACCCCTCGCTTTCTGTCGCCGGGTCACTTGCCTCTAAGCGTTCTTTCACAAGTTTTTCCATAACCAGTTTTAGCACGCACGCCTACATTGTCCATCCATCACACATATCTCAGTGCACTGGTCACACATTTCAGGCTGGTCACCCACGTCGCCGTACTAGCTGCTACTTTCTATGCTTAATTTTTTTTTTCGCGAACACCAAAAGACTGGAACGGCCTGCCGGATGACGTCACGGCAATCACGTCTTCATCTAAATTTATGGATGCCGTTCCTGGATACGCGTTGCCGAGAACACGTGTACAGGGCTGTCCTTTTGCAGTGACCCGCCTCTTATGTAACATACCTAAACGGGGTCTGTAAGGTATCAAAGTGATGTGATGTGACATCATGTTACACCTACGGTGACCTCGCTCAAGCAATGCACAATAGCTTCTTGAGCAATTTTGCTTTAAGAAAATTATGGGGTTGTACGTGCCACAACCACGACGTGGTTATGAGGCACGCGCTGTAGTGAGGTACTCCGGAATAATTGGGACCACCATGGGTTCTTTACTGTGCACCTCAATTTAGGTACACGGGTGTTTTCTCCTTTCGGGCCCACCGAAATGCCGCCGCCGTGGCCGATTTGATCCCGTGACCTCGTGCATAGAAGCCCCACATCATAGCCACTAATGGACTACGGCGGGTCGCAATTTTGCTTTAATTTGACCACATTGTGGATATAGGGAAGTATGCAGTGTTGATTTAAAGAAGCATGCCACGTGCATCCGGCTCTCTCTTTCGATTTTTCAGTCGTTCAATTCGCGGGCGAAAACAACCACGCCACGGCCCCCCTTTCCTCTTGTAACCCTTCGACTCCTGAACCGGTGGCTTTGTAAGACTATACCTGGCAAGAAAGCGTCTGTGCTGTGAATACCGATCTATAGCCTACAGGTCTAGCTTGACACAACACGACGAGAGTGGTGAACGTGGCAGAATATATTGCGGTGACGTAACGCGCCACTTCGCATGCCTTATCTTGGGCGAGGGAAATAGGAAAATTAACGAGGCGATGAACGGATAAGGAGCGTGCGCAATTCGACACGCTCGGTACAGCGGCGAGGGGTCGCACCGGAGCCAAGGTCTGCAAGCTTCGGCGTCGATAACGAACGGGGCGGTCCTACGAGGGCGGGTGTCGCCGATCAACCCGATACGAGAACGCGCAAATTGCCAGCGCTCATGAAAGTCGAATGAGAAGCCATTGAGCCCCGCAGAGGTGCATAAAGGCTGTCCTTTGAGGAGAGACTGACACGCCGTTATAATAATGGCCGCCCCCTCTCACGAAGTGCACCATCTTAGCTGCGTAAATTTTGTATGCATTTCTACTTCTTTCTTTCCTGGCTTGCATTTCTTTCTTCTTCGTCCCTCGCGTGTCCACTCCGGAACTGCAAATTTTATGGGTCGTTAAGTGTTCGCGCGTATTAGCGAGGCGCGTGTTCTCCTTAGCTAATCCTGCGTGTTGCGGCACCTGAAGTGCGCCAACATGCGAAGCACGGAGCTCGACCGCCTTGAAGTGCAGCGTGTAGTGCGCGAGCTGATCTGAATGGACGATTCACGCAGGGCCCTTTGTTGGAACTGCTCGAGTTGTGCTAGGCGACAATCACCGCCCGGAATTCTTTTATCGGCCTTCTGTCCGGCACCGATTGAGTGAAAACGGTGTACCAGCGCGGCGCATGCGTTTGTAGAATGATATATGAACCGTAAAGGCGTGTTAGTGTACTCATGTGACACTAACATGGTAAATGTGACATGGTAAATGAAAATTGTTATACCTTTACAGAAAGTTGATTTAGAAATGCTCTCAACGTTATTTCACGACAATTCTTCATTATGAATATGTAAAAAAAAAAAAAAACCTAGCGCAAGTCTCAAGACACATATTTAGTAAACCTTGAAATGTAAGGAAGTCGCTATGTTGCAATCACATGCGGTGTACTTCGAACTCCTATAAACACGGCCATTTGTAAAGACGTAAGCATCTCTGGGCTGTACCCAACGAGAAAATTAGAGTGTAAAACAAGATAATTTCGAAATTAAAAATGTTACCAGTGGTGCCTTTGGCACCAAAAGTGGATGCCAATGAAGCTGACATTCTTGTTTATCATAATTATCCTTTAAGTGCGTAATCATTTGAGCGAAATGCGATCTTAGGGAAATTGCTGTTTTTGCACTTTGGTACTTCCTTCGAGTTTTCGATGGGCTATGCATGCGTATCGGTAAAACATATTGAATGGTACATTATCAGGCGGAACAGCAAAATATCGGATACATTGAGAATGTAGGTGCGGAACTGTAGTCATTGGCTCAATATTCTTTTGGTGTCAATTTCTGCTCGTTACTGTATGAGGTCACAAATGCACTAGCAGCTCCTTTATTTTCCGGCCAAGTGGTCTACTTTCCGTGCATACCCAGTCATATTGCCATGACTAGAAACGAGGTAGCCCACCGATCAGCGTCTGATGGTCACTCCTTGAATTTGACGATTGATGACGCATTGGAAGTCGCCCAGTTGCCGCATTACGTTCAATAAGTCGACAGCTGTGCGAAACTGTATTCGAACACATTGATGAGATGTAAAGCACACACAACACAGAGAAGACAGTGAACGAACCAAGATCTATAGCTCCAACATCTGGCGAGCGGCAGGGTTTGTACACTGCGCTGTGTTCTTTGTGTCGTGTCTTTCCCGACGATCGCAGAACCTGCTTACGTAGATATGAACGTCATAAAATTTTGTTGTTACGCTTGCAACTACAGGCAATTTTGAGGGGAAACATAATGTCGCACTAATTTTGCCTGAGGCATCCCGCACTCGTCAATTATGCGAATGTGGATGATGGATTGGTAGCTCTCTTCCGGTAAGCAAACTGCCCATTACGGCTTTGCAAAAGATACACAACATTAACGATACTGGAGGCAATAAGGTGCACCCTTCGTTTTCTCAAGAATACCTTGCCTCGACAAACAATGCAACCATTAATAATACTTGGTTCGCGCCTCTATGGCCGCGCGAAGCAAACACCGAAGGCGTGACCTTCGTCGCCATGCGCCCTCGTTAAGCTAAATTCCCAGCCACGTGTCAAGCAGCGCCCTCTAGTGGACTTGAGCAAACAACTTGTGAGTTATGTCGCAAACTTGGTAATTTCCGGCGGCGCCGCTTCGGGCCGCGTAATCACTGGCTAAGTCTCTCCTTTGACAGGGCACGTTGGTCAAAGTCTACGTGTGGCGCCATCATTCGTTAACAGGCGAATAATTACCACCTCTCTTTTCGCCTGTCGCGTTTCTTTCGCCGAACA
The DNA here is from genome assembly GCF_023375885.2 of Dermacentor andersoni. NCBI lineage: Eukaryota > Metazoa > Arthropoda > Arachnida > Ixodida > Ixodidae > Dermacentor > Dermacentor andersoni. Next base: position 33,669,288 of record NC_092823.1, on the reverse strand, counting down.
CAAGAAGGAGAGTGGCCACACTTTCCACGCTGTGCCAAGCACGCTGCTTTCGGTGCTTTTCGTGCCTGATGTAGCGTAATTAATGAGAATTCTTTGCTAATGAGAGACACTCTCGTTAGCTGTGCAAATGTGGAACAAAAAGGAGGTACCTTATACCTTTTGCCTCGTAGCAGCTTTACTGGGCCAAGCGAAACTTACACACCCCGTGGCGCTGAGATAATATTTCACTACTGATATACGGTAACTGCCGGTTTGGATCACTGTGCGATAATGCTTGGCGTCTCGAGCTCGGAAGCCAAGCTTTCATCCTCTGTGCACCTTAGGTATGTAATCACCCCGATTAAGAATGCTCGTCTTGGGGGTGATGGAGTCGTGAGAAGTGTCGGCACAAGTGGAAGATCCCCTGCCTACCAACCAGAGTAACGGGCAGCAGATTTCAAAATGGCTTTAGTGCATCATAATAGAAGGCAATGACGTTTCTAATAAGATAAAAGAAGGAACTGCAGATCATTTTCGGGAGGGAACACACGGGTAAACATTGGTGTCTAAACCAGCTAAATGCTTTTTGTGGCCCCGACTCAAGCATTTGAATTTATTTTAATTAAATCCCTCTTTACAAAACAAAAACAAAAAGACAAAGGGAACACATGAATTCATAGCATTTAATTGACCAACTGTTGGTAAACGAGGTAAGCCTCTACCTACTGCCAACGTTTCCACATAAAGACTTGCCTTTGCGAGGACCCTCACAAATACAGCTCCCATTATCAGGGCTCTCATGCTGGACTGAAGTTTTCTTTTTGTTCATCCATTGGTTGATTCAGGCAATGGAATCTCCTTATAGGCATGCTTTGTCCATAAAGCTTTAAATGGCAAAATGGTTACAGTGCCGTGGTTCATGAGTATTTTCCCGCGAGAAGTAGCTTCACTTTTTCTGATCACGTTACCTTTACAAATACGTTTTCCCGCATGTACGCTATATCCTGGTCCCTTCACTGACCAGGGTTAACCTGCACTGATGTAAAGAAACCTACTATTTCAAGCTAATTAAGTCTCCGTGCTCCTGGTAATGTATGTGTCACACGAGAATGGCATTCAAATTTACACGTTGGCACCTCAAAAATGTCTTTTCCAATCCCCTTCAGGCTTGCATGGAACGTTCGTTCACTTGTACTTGATTACGCAGACAAGTGCTGACTGTTCTGAATTTATCTGGCATCTTCCCATAATAAAGCCTGTGACAAAAACACATAAAAATTCAATGTGCCGCACGACTGCGGAACAAAGAGGAACGCCTAAGTTAATTGTACAGCGTTCCATTATATGTTTCAATATTGTTTTTTCATTTATATGGTTGTTGTCTTTACATTAATTCTCCAAACATCTTTTCCGCTTTTGAAGCACCTAAACACTGACTATACCTGATGCAGGGTATTACTGGACACCTTTCCTCCGTTTAGCACATTATGTTTGTAATCAGTTGGCAAAGCAATTACGCAGTACTCAGATCCTACAACTTGGCCCTCTAGGCAGATAGCTGAAGGGTGGGGAGACAGCGACGCTCCTCAAATGCTCGTAGTTCCGCAAGTGGCCCTCAGGCTCCCCCTTCTCCACCTTCATTACACGGCCCGGCGGAAGCTATCGATGCAGCCATCGCAGAAAATTTGGCGCATAATGAAGGCAATTGTTAAAAGTCACATCGAGAATGTAAACAAACGAGGTCTTGTTTGCACGCACTTTGCGGTATGATCAACCGTCTTTCTTCCATTCTGTATGTTTGTTTTACTCATGGCTACAAGGAAAAGTTTGAGCTTGGACCACTGACACTCAAACCAACTTCGTGATAGCCATCTGCGCATAAGGGTTGCACACGCCGAACAGCAGCGGCGACAAGCTAATGGTAATGACGTGTGGGTGCAGCCGCGTGCCATTTGGTTTCTGGTAGGGCAGGATGTGTACCAGGATACGGGTGAGCGATGTATCAGCCGACGCAATGTATTTGTATTGGTGGGAAAGAGAACTCAGTGCCGAACGTAGTGCTACGTAACGGGGTTTTTATGCCTTGAATGACCGAACAGGCTGCACCCCAAGCAGCTAGGCAGCTCAGTGGTAACGTATGACTTATACCCAAAGGATAATAAAGCAGGTGTGTCGCTCGTAAGAAGCTCTTAACAAATCCCTACGTACGCGCTAACCGTGAACATGTACATGAAAGTAAGAGCAGCAGAAGCGGGAGGTTTACTCCCACTCTAAAAAAACCAATTCTTTTTGCAACACACTTTATAATCACAGTGAACTACAAGAATAAATACAGTACAGCGCCTTAGTACGTGTTCATAGTATGTTTTACAACCTACAATCGCAGAATATTATTACAGATTGGCGAGTATTTCACACCATACCAGCATAGTAGATTTGGAATGCTTGGGTGTGTAGAGTAATTTCTACCGTCGGGATTACCATCAGAGGGAACACATAACCTGCGTTTCCAGGGCTGTGACAAGGCTTATTATTGCAATATCAATTATGTGGATACTCCTGGTGCATTTTTGCCGTCGCCGTCGCCCCGATGTTCTGTGTAAAGTGATAACACCGTCGCCTTGCGTCCTATGCTCTATGTGGCAGTGAAAGCACGCGATCGAATCTGGCGATCACGGCTCAAGCTGGCGCGTGCCAAGGAAGAAAGCCGAGAGCAAGCGCGCTGTCTTCCGTCGCGCGAATTGTTGTCGCAGTAAAAGATGAAGAGACTCTCACCTCCGTCCCCATCTGGCAACCACGCCTCCCGCAATTGTTGAGTTGAACGCCAGTATACACCTCAGGCATCTAGGAGACGGTCTAGTGATTGATTTACAGTATTCTGTTGTTTCTAGATATACCGCGCTTTGCTCTGATTATATTGTGGTTGTACAGAGTGGCTGAGCAAGAAAAAACTTTATTTCGAATCAGAACGATTCGCGTCCAGCGAGTTAGTGGGCTGAGGTACTCGCCAAGGTTACGGCCAAGAGTTGTTGTTTTGCGGTGGCTTCCTTGGCCCACTGGACTGCCCAGAGTTTGGTTTTCCAGGTTCGAGCTGAACAGCGCGGCCTGTCATCGCACACGGAGGCTGTCGGTGGAGGCCTCGCTCTCAATCTCGTGTATCAGTCACTGGCATTCCCATAGCATGTGTTGTAGCTTGGCTATGGCACCATACGCTTTGCATCTATCTGTTGCGTATATATCTGCATAAATGGCGTGGTCTTGTATGATTTGGTTTGTAGTTGTCGCCAGTGGACAGCTTGTGATCTGTTGAGTTGTGGGTGGGGTGGTGGATAAGTGCCTCTTCGCATGTTGTAGAGGTTGGTGATATCGTTGAAGCTGGCCATTATGTCTTCCCATTATCATAGCTCGGAAGGTACTGCGGAGGAGCCTACGTTCGTCGCAGCTCGGAAAGTGAGTCATTGAGATACGTTATGTGCCGCCGCGTTTGTCCTCTCCCGTTGAGTCGGAGGTGCGGTTGATATCCATAGGATTTGGCCGCATCTGTCTTCTTTTGTGCACAAGAAAACATTCGTAAAAGAAGGGTAGAAAGTTGAGCGAGTTGATACGGTAAAATATATATATATATATATATATATATATATATATATATATATATATATATATATATTTTTTATGCCTGGACTAATGAGCTCAACTTGGTATGATGCGATAGTTGAAGTGAAATAATAAATTCAAGATAGGAGAAAGCTGGAAAATGCGACTGGCTAGTCAGAACGAAAAATACGTTTTGACCCGACCGGGGTGGCAGCATCTCAAAGCGGGCAAAATGCAAAGCCACTCCAGTAACTGTATATTGACGCGGACGCTGAAGATTGCCGGATGGTCACTATTCTCCCACTGTGGCGCGCCTCATATTCAGACAGTGATATTGACGCGTAATACCTCGCAACTAAATTTAATTGTATTTTCTTTTCCTCTTTCCCGTTCGTATTTGCATTTGTTGCTGCAGTAGTTATGAATCGTAACGATCGTTTTTGTTTTCAATGCACCAGAAAGTAATCCTATGCTTGAAGACAAGTGTGATCCGCACCATTTAGGGCCTACAAATTTTCTAGCGAGGCCTACCTACCTGCTTGAAGAAGGTACAACAGAAAAGAATGTAACCGAGATAACGACTCATAACAAAGATGCGCGGCTAACACGTTGTTTGGCAAGCAGGTTTGGCAAACGCGTTGTTTGGCACCTGGCCCTTAACATTGTGCTCTTGAACGCTGTTGTAAAGGTGCCGGCGTTTGTATGTGATGCCTTCGTTTTAGCTACAGGACAGGCAGTGTTTTGCGCACGAAATAAGGTGGACACACTGCTGGTATTACTCGCAGGTGTAAGCCGGAATGGCGGCCTCGCAATATTTCGTCGGACTATAATTTCGCGCACATACGCGTAAATCATGGCGCGCCGCTTTTGCTGGTGCCCCACTCCCCCGGCGGTGTCCATATCGTCCCTACCGCGTAGTAAGTCACAAACCTTAACGATAATGGCTCGGGCGTCAGGACAGCAATATTAAGGAAACAGCGAGGCTCCTTAAGGGGACATTAGCAGTCAAGAGCTTGTAAATGGAGATGTTTGAACCTGGCTTCCGCTTGCAAGGGCGTCAGCAAAAGCCTGACAACGACCAGGCGTCTGGTACATGCAAATCCTAACTAGTTTCGGGTTTGCTGCGAGAACCGCTGACAAACGACTTCTCTATATACTCGGCCATATACTCGACCAGAAGGCAAGAACACCCTTCAAATGGCGCCGATGGAAGCCCTCGCACCGAAGCTGTTCCTGTGTTGGACCACCTGAGTGCATCGGTGATTTACACCCCTTACATTTCCGCCCACCGTTTAACAATACTGTTTTAAGTCGGATATACCCTTGTGCCCTGCTACCGGCGAATATTGATATTAACGGTAAGACGTGGTTCTAATTTGAGTTGTTGGTATGATGCGTGTCAGGGTGCGTGGCTGGGGTAGTTCGTATTTCTACGGTTATCACGAAAGTAGCACTACTTGAACGAGTAGCAGTTCATAAAACAAAAACGAAAGGCAATGCTTGTGGTTTGTAACACTAGTTCTACCTGTGCTCGTTTTTGCACACCCTTTTACTTAATGGTGCGGAACCAATGTGGCTTTACAGTGGGGGGATGCCCTTATGCTCTTTGGTTTTCAATGAGTGTTGAACTGTGGCAGAAACACCTGTCTATTTTCTTCTCCATAGATAGCATTTGCTGAAGCAGCCATTATATAGCAGAAAAAAGTTGTTTTTCATCTACTAACATCGCTGAAACATTCGAAATAATTGGCGCCTTCACAAAAATGGCCACATGCAACGAAATAACGCCGCTTACCATCCACCGATAGCATTGAGCCAACGTCGACTGAGCTGACCTGCATTCCACACGTGATCTTTGACGCCACTGCAATAGTGCGTAGGAAGCGTATCATATAAACTTCGTTAATTTCTAATGACACTAGCTTTGTTTTCTTCAGTAACAGCTACAAGCACTGCAAAGCAGCCTGCAAAGGACGTTTTGTAGACTGCATTTACACGGGACCTATATGAACGGCTTCAGAGGCCAACTATAACGAAATTTCGCTTGGACTCAGTTTGTTATCAAAGACTAGTGTATACCACTGAAACAACCTTGGCAAAACTTCAAAGTTGTTAATTGCCTAATTTTCTTGTTGCCAGCCTTTAAACAGCACTTAAGCCAACGGCGTGTGCATTTGGTGGTTATCGGTGTGACGTAAGTACCAGCACGTTGGCTGCAAGATTTTTCGTTTCTTCAGCGAACCACGGATAGCAGTGAGGGCCCATTTATCTCGGAGGCCATGCCTAGGAGCGGCGTGTTCAAGGTCATGCGTCACTTCCATAGAGAGGCACTGCCGGCGCTTATGTAACTTTCGGCATAACAAAATGTTATTTTTACAAGCTGTTTGTATCTACTCCACTCCTTTTTGAAACGTTAAATTCTGTCAGCAAATACCTCTCTTAAACTGCACTTCCTTACCCCGTCAACGAATTTTGTTGTCCTTGGTCTTGGAGAGAGCGAACTACTTTGCGAAACCGCCATGAAGCGAGATCAGAAGTATAGCAGATACTCACACTACATAACGACATATACCACAGAGCTATAAATGCAAGAACAAGGCGAGGAGAGAGAAAATTTACCAAAAGAAAAGGCACAGAGGTCAAAAGCAAGGCCACGTTGTACAAAAGGCAGCAGAAGTAGTAAAAGGCAGAACCTAGCTGAAAGGGGAGTGGCATAAATGCACTAAAATGAGATTAATCGTCCTGAAATTATACTTGGAGGTGGTAGGCTTCATGAATGCCGCTCTGTGACTTTCACGACTCTGATTCCGAATTATTGTGCAGTGAGGTGATGATGTGCGGGGGAGCCCGCGCTCCAAATGTTACATACGAGGGCGAGTCAGAAAGCCTTTGACCCCATTTTTTACTAGCCAACATAAGGTACGTATAAGAAATTACATATATACGTATTATTCTGTCTACTTTACACTATTTTTCCACAGAGTGCCTACTCAGGTCGACACATTTGTCCCATCGCAGTACTAAATTTGACAAATGTTGTAGTCATGCCAGGCACGCGGCCTCCACGAACTCTCATTGTCATGCAATCTATCGCGGCCTTTTGCAAACTCACAACACCACCACCCCACACTTTTTAAAGCGAGAACCCTTTCCCCATACGTGGGCTGCAGTTACCTGCGGATTTCGAAGGGCGTTCGTCCCGTGCTCCATAGAAAACGAATCACACTTCGTTGCTCGTACGCCGTGAACGTTGTGAAGCATAATCGCCATCTTGAACAACTGGCAGCAGCACCGTGCCGCGAAGCTACCTGGAGATAAGGCCGGGCCGGTCCAAGAAAGGTCCACCCCAGGGAATGGATACGTTCGCTTCGCATTTAGAGCAGTAATTTGGTAAAAAATTAGGGGCAATGATTTTCCGATTCGCCCTTGTATATCAGTGGTTGCCTTTCCGTTATCAAAGGGTTGATAGTATATCCCTCGTTTTGTCTATATTGTGTTTCTGTCTGTACAGCGCTTTGCCATACTTAGAGTGAAAGGCCAACTAGCCCGACAGTCAGCCCCTCTCAAAATTTGTATATCTATCTGCTTGTAACTGTAGGTATAGTGAGCAGTAACTTCCGCTGATAGACGTTCGCTCGCCCAATTTTATTTTGCTGTTGGGGAATCGAGAACCTATTTTCGATCCCCTGGCCCACCTGCGTCCCGAACTCCCGGGGTCCCGCACATAACCGCGCCGGTCCACTGACCCGGTTCCTTCGAGGCATTGAACGAACCGACGGGGCACGCGCCTGCGTGGGCACAAAGGCACGCGCCGAGTTGGCCCAGACGCGGGAGCGGTGTGCGCGTCGCTCCGTACACCGGGGCGCTTCGGAACGGGGCCACCAGACGGCGCACGCCCCAGGAGTTCCTCGAGGGACAACAAAAGCCTTCTAACAGTATCTCTCCTACGGACAAATATACTGCTTAACGGATCATGTCGGGAGGCAAACGCCGCCTCTACTGGCAACAGCACCTCACGTCCTTCAAAGCAGTAAACAAGGAAAAAAAAAGACAGCCAAGGCTATATCAACGAGAAGATCGACTGGCAACAAACATAAACAAAAAAGGAAACACAGAGAGTTAATGCAACCACGAATGTTTGCCTCTTGCGCTCGACTACGGCACTTTACGAGAGGCCGCAGTCGCGTGCCGGCACGGTGCAAAATTTGAGGGAGAAACAAATGAGACAACAAACAAGAAAAAAAAAAAGGACTCGCGCATATACACAAACAAAAAAAAAAAAGTGTTTGGGCACTTTTTTTCTGCAAGGCGCGTGCCTTGGAGAGCCATTTGCTCGCTCGGCACTTCTTTATGCAACTCCGAGAGCGGAGGACGGCGTCGCCGTCGTCTCACCTGCTCCAGGTGATACGCATTTCCTATGACGGCGACCTCCTTTCCTCGCCTCTCTTCTTGTGTAAAAGGGAGAGGACGAGGAGGCAAGCAACGCATGGATGCCGCAAGAGCTTGCGAACCATCCTCCACTCAGACCACCTCTGCCTTTTCACAGTGGGAAGTGAAAGGGTCCTCGTCGATGCATCGTCTGCTTTAAAAAATAGTTTTTTTTTTTGGCTATCTTCGATGTTGTATAATTTTTTCCAAACGCTTCCTTCCATTAGATATCATATCATACTTGCAGTTTTACTTACATTTTTAGAGCCGTCAAAAGGGCAGGCACACTTCTCAAGTTGCGGTTGCTCCGATTGGGCAGCTTCAACCGCCCAATCAGAGTAGCGAAAAAGCGGTGCGTGGCAGACGCGTGTTAACAAGCACTTGCTTCTTAACGATACATTTTTTTTTTTTTTGGGGGGGGGGGGGGGGGGGGCAGTGAGTCTCCACTTATGGTCGCGCGACTTGATTGTCGGGCATGCTCTCCTGCATTTCCGTCATAATGACACCGACCCTTCCCGTATTTTTCAGGAACGTCGCAGTGCGTTTAACGAACATGCTGCTGCGTGCCTCAGTATATTGATGACCATTTTGCCTATCTCTGTTTCTTGATATTTGTTATCCTGTTCCCAAATCAGCGCAGGTTTTCTATGCAGGTCATCAAAATACTAGCATCTAATTGCTATAACCGGGAAAATTAAGCAGCCTATTGCATTCGCTCTTTTTTCCCGCCGAAGTCGGTAGTTTTGTTGGTTGTTCATATTGACGCGTGTACTTATCTTTATCGGGCGACCACGTTTCGCCGCCTAACAAATGTAATCGCACAGCGCTGGATGCGTCTGCATGTATCCGAATTTTCTGGAAAGTTATCGATGCTTCCATCCGGCTGTCTGTTGTCGCCGAACCTTGTGTTATCTGATTTCATCGCGTGACGCGAATGGTGTAGAACATTGTGGAAGGCACGCGGGTCCGAAGGATTAGTCTGGAACATTCGATGACTGCTGTATAAAAGCCGACGCGCTTGACCCGCTGATCAGATTTCCGACGATCGCCGACCTTGTTCGCCGCTATCGTTGTGCTATAAGTGTAGCATGTTCTTGTGGGCACAGGTTCGCCCAATAAAAGTTAGTTTTTTCCTTTCACAGTATCGCTACTGTGTTCTTAACGTCACCACCACGTGACATCTGGTGGAGGTGCTTTTCTTTCATGTACCGGACGCCCCCGACAAACCGTGATCCAAGCCCGGACCGCAAAGACAGCACCAACGAAGTCCCGGACCATCGAGCAAGCCGCCGTCTTCAACAACTGCCCCCGGAGCACGGACTTTTGCCTGAAACCAGGAAGATCACCACCAAGTCCACCCCAATGGCAGCCCCAGCATCTCCCATCGTGCTGCAGCAGCCCAGGGAGCCTCCGACGTTCCGCGGTTCAACGTTCGAGGACCCGGAAAGCTGGCTTGAGACATACGAGAGGGTCGCTGCTTTTAACAAGTGGAACAGCGACGACAAACTGCGACATGTCTTCTTCGCATTGGAAGACGCTGCCAGGACGTGGTTCGAGAACCGAGAAGCCACCTTGACGACCTGGGAGCTATTCCGAAGCGGCTTTCTGCAGACATTCGCAAGCGTTGAACGCCAAGAACGAGCCCAAGCGCTATTAGAAACCCGGGTGCAACTACCAAATGAGACCACCGCGATTTTTACAGAAGAAATGAGCCGCCTTTTCCGCCACGCCGACCCGGAAATGTCCGAGGAAAAGAAAGTCCGCCTACTCATGCGTGGTGTAAAGGAGGAACTTTTTGCCTGGATGGTGCGAAGCCCACCGAAGACTGTCGACGAGTTTCTTCGCGAGGCCACCAGCATCGAGAAGACACTCGAGATGCGAAACCGGCAATTCGACCGCCGCACGAACTCGACAAACTACGCCGGAGTTCAGTCACTGGCCACCGACGACCTACGCGAGACTATCCGAGCTGTCGTGAGGGAGGAGCTACAAAAGCTGTTGCCATCATCACAGCCTCAAGTGGCCACGATTGCCGACGCCGTGCGTGAGGAACTCCAACAACAACTTGGAGTAGCCCCTGAATCGCCGCAGCCTGAGCCGCAAGCGATGACCTACGTCGCCGTCGCACGCCGTCAAGGTCCCCCTCCGCGACCGCGCCAGGGCCCTGTCACGCCGCAATTCCGTCGTCCGCCGCCGCCGCCGCCAGCATGACCACTCGTCGCCCAGCGCACTTACGCGAGGAAGACGGACATTTGGCGCGCTCCTGACCACCGCCCGCTCTGCTACCACTGCGGCGAAGCCGGCCATGTGTACCGCCGATGCCCATACCGCGACCTGGGATTGCGAGGCTTCGCCGTCAACGCACAGCGCCCGAGGGAAGGTGAACGCCCTCGTGACGTCGCCGACTACCTCGCCGCTACTCAGTGGAGCCCTCGACGACCGTCCCGTTCGCCGTCACCAGGCCGCTACCTGTCGCCGCAGCGCCGACCATACACCGGCCCAGCCCGGGGCCGCTCTGCGAGCCCATATCCGGAAAACTAAAAGCAGCAACCGATGGAGGTGCGGTTGCTGTTCGTCGAACTGACGAAGATCCTCCGCCGCCGACGAAGACGACAAAGAAACCATCTCGACGACCTAATGACGACACGCCGCCGTCCCGACGAAGTCAGGAAGCCAAGACTACACCGACGAAAGATGGCTTGACGACGCGACGTTCCAGCTTCAGTTCAACACGACGCAGCCGTGATCCGACGCCAAGACCCAACTGCAACGCCAGACGAAGTACCACCGACCTCGACGTACTTCTCGACGGCCACGCAGTCACTGCCTTAGTCGACACAGGGGCCGATTACTCCGTAATGAGTGGACACATCGCCGCCCAGTTGAGGAAGGTTAAGACTGCATGGGAGGGCCCCCAAATTCGGACCGCTGGAGGACACCTCATTACGCCGACTGGAATCTGCACGGCAAGAATTACCATTCATGACCGGACTTAGCCTGCCACCTTCGTTATCCTGCAACAGTGTTCACGAGACGTCATTCTCGGCATGGACTTCCTGAACCAACACGGCGCAATCATCGACCTGAAGTCGCAGTCAGTAACGCTGTCGGAAGATCAAGCGATACCGTCGGAGAGCCCTCGTAGTCACCACGCCTTGAGTGTGCTCGAAGATCAAGTGAGCATCCCGCCTCGCAGCAGCATCGTTATTTCGGTCGGCACCGAAACACCCGCTGACGTAGAAGGCGCCATCGAAGGCGACCAACGTCTACTACTCGACCGTGAAATTTGCGTCGCAAGAGGGATCGCTCGACTGCACGGAGGAAACACGAAAGTGCTGCTGACAAACTTCAGCCAGGAGTTCAAGCACATCAACAAGGGCATGACGATCGCATTCATCGAGGAAATACAGGAAACCAGCGATGCGTTTGTCCTCTCGGATTCTGTCGTATCTACCCCGACGACCGTAGTTCCCGAGCCAGACTTCGACATAAATCCAAGTCTCCCCGTGATTAAGCAGCAACAGCTCAGAAGTCTGCTTCGACGATACAAAGACTGCTTTTCGACGTCATCGAGGATTCGACAAACACCAGTCGCAAAGCATCGCATAATAACCGAAGAGTGCGCTCGACCACTACGCCAGAGCCCTTACCGAGTTTCGACGCGAGAACGCGAAGCTATAAGACAACAAGTCGAGGAAATGCTGCGCGACGACATCATCCAGCCATCGAAAAGCCCGCGGGCGTCTCCAGTTGTTTTAGTGAAGAAAAAGGACGGAACCCTACGTTTCTGCGTCGATTATCGTCGACTGAACAAAATCACGAAGAAAGTCGTATACCCCCTCCCACGGATAGACGACGCATTGGATCGGCTCTGCAATGCTAAATACTTCTCATCGATGGACCTCAAGTCTGGCTACTGGCAAATAGAAGTCGACGAAAGGGATCGCGAAAAGACCGCCTTCATCACGCCAGACGGCCTCTATGAGTTCAAGGTTATGCCATTTGGACTGTGCTCGGCGCCTGCAACGTTCCAGCGAGTGATGGAGACGGTTTTAGCAGGATTGAAGTGGCAGACGTGTCTTGTTTACTTGGATGACGTCGTTGTCTTCGCCGCAAATTTCGACGACCACCTTAGGCGGCTTGCGACAGTATTAGAAGCCATCATTTCATCAGGGCTAACTCTGAAGCCGGAAAAGTGCCGCTTCGCTTACGATGAGCTTTTGTTCGTAGGCCACGTCATCAGCAAATCAGGAGTACGCCCCGACCCACAGAAGACAGCTGCCATCGCAAAGTTCCCGCAGCCAACCGACAAGAAGGCAGTGCGCAGATTCCTTGGCATGTGTGCCTACTATAGGCGCTTTGTCAAGGACTTTTCACGCATCGCGGAGCCGCTAACACATCTAACCAAATGTGATGTCGCGTTCATGTGGGAAACGCCGCAGGCCAAGGCATTTCAAGAACTCAAACGACGCATGCAGTCGCCGCCAGTACTTGCACACTTCGACGAGGACGCCGATACCGAAATCCACACTGACGCCAGTAGCCTAGGCCTCGGTGCCGTCCTAGTCCAGAGGAAAAACGGAGTCGAACAGGTGATAGCTTATGCTAGCCGGTCGCTGTCAAAAGCGGAAAGCAATTATTCTACGACTGAAAAGGAATGCCTCGCCATCATTTGGGCTGCAGCTAAATTCCGCCCTTACCTCTATGGCAGGCCATTCAATGTCGTCAGCGACCACCACGCGTTGTGTTGGCTAGCTGACTTAAAGGACCCTTCCGGACGGCTGGCGCGGTGGAGCCTCAGACTACAAGAATATGACGTCACGGTAGTATACAAGTCCGGAAGAAAACACTCCGACGCCGACTGCTTATCACGCGCCCCAATCGATCCCCCGCCGCAAGACGACGAGGACAACGACGCCTTCCTTGGGATAATAAGCGCGGAAGACTTCACTAAACAGCAACGAGCAGACCCGGAGCTAAAAGGCCTCGTCGAATATTTGCAAGGGAACACCGACGTTGTCCCTAGGGCATTTAAGCGCGGGTTGTCTTCGTTCACACTACAAAAGGACCTGCTCGTGAAGAAGAACTTCTCACCAGTCCGCGCCAGCAACCTTCTTGTTGTGCCATCAGCGCTGCGTCCAGAAATACTGCACGCCCTACACGACGATCCAACCTCTGGGCACCTCGGATTCTCCCGGACGCTATCGAGAATACAGGAAAGGTATTACTGGCCGCGTCTGACCGCCGACGTCGCCCGTTACGTCAAGACATGCCGAGACTGTCAACGTCGCAAGACACCACCGACAAGGCCAGCAGGATTACTACAGCCGATCGAACCTCCTCGTCGACCATTCCAGCAGATTGGGATGGATTTGTTGGGGCCGTTTCCGATGTCAACATCCGGGAATAAGTGGATCGTCGTGGCGACGGACTATCTCACCCGCTTTGCTGAAACCAAAGCTCTACCGAAAGGCAGCGCAGCCGAAGTGGCGAAATTTTTCGTCGAGAACATCCTGCTGCGACATGGTGCCCCAGATGTCCTCATCACCGACAGAGGAACGGCTTTTACAGCAGAGCTCACCCAAGCCATTCTGCAGTACAGCCAGACAAGCCACAGGAGGACAACTGCCTACCATCCGCAGACGAATGGTCTCACGGAGCGTCTGAACAAGACCCTCGCCGACATGCTAGCAATGTACGTCGACTTCGAGCACAAGACGTGGGACGCGGTCCTGCCGTATGTAACCTTCGCTTACAACACGGCGGTGCAAGAAACAACACAGATCACGCCGTTTAAGCTGGTTTACGGCAGGAACCCGACGACGACGCTCGACGCCATGCTGCCGCACCTCACGGACGAAGAGAATCTTGACGTCGCGACCTTTCTCCAGCGCGCCGAAGAAGCTCGACAACTCGCCCGCCTACGGATCAAGAACCAGCAGCGTACCGACAGCCGACATTACAACCTCCGACGACGCTTCGTCGAGTACCAGCCCGGTGACCGTGTTTGGGTTTGGACCCCTATACGCCGACGAGGACTGAGCGAGAAGCTTTTGCGTCGCTATTTCGGACCGTACAAGATCATCCGACGTGTTGGGGCACTGGACTATGAGGTCGTGCCAGACGGCATTTCGCTATCACAGCGGCGCCGCTCACGACCTGAAATAGTCCACGTTGTGCGACTCAAGCCGTACTACCAGCGATAATGGACTTTGGGACTTCGCGTAACTGACCTTTGGACTTACTTTCTTTTCGTTGTTTTGTTACTTATGTTTAATAAGTGTCCTTTTGCGTTTTGCTCTCTTATATTTGTAGCATCGGGACGATGCTTTTTAAGAGGGGGGTATTGACGCGTGTACTTATCTTTATCGGGCGACCACGTTTCGCCGCCTAACAAATGTAATCGCACAGCGCTGGATGCGCCTGCATGTATCCGAATTTTCTGGAAAGTTATCGATGCTTCCATCCGGCTGTCTGTTGTCGCCGAACCTTGTGTTATCTGATTTCATTATATTTTTGTGGATGAATTCGCGCGTGCTAGAAGTGTTAGTATTTAGCTACGCAGCACGAAATGATAGTTTTTACTTCCGGCATTAATAGCATCAACCTTGTCGGAGGCAGTTTGTGGTTATGTGCTTCAGCGTCCATGCTTCTGGGCCTACTTGAAATTCTAGAAACAAAGCAAAATGGTAAAAGATACACGAAAGCAAAAAAAAATAAATAAATAAAAAACAGACTTTTACTACTGTTTCTAATGTGTTGTAAGTGAAAACCAACGTTAACTGTTAAAAACTCCGCATACCTGAAAATAAACAGCGCACAAAACTGACAGAGTAGGGGTGCAAGATGAATGTTTTGAATGGTGTGAGTGTTTGTTGGCTTCTTATGATATGACTAATAAAAATCGGGCCCCTCGGTTAACCCCCCTTTCTTCTCGCTGATTTCATCGCGTGACTCGAATGGTGCAGAACTTTGTGGAAGGCACGCGGGTCCGAAGGATTAGTCTGGAACATTCGATGACTGCTGTATAAAAGTCGACGCGCTTGACCCGCTGATCAGATTTCCGACGATCGCCGACCTTGTTCGCCGCTATCGTTGTGCTATAAGTGTAGCCTGTTCTTGTGGGCACAGGTTCGCCCAATAAAAGTTAGTTTTTGCCTTTCACAGTATCGCTACTGTGTTCTTAACGTCACCACCACGTGACAATATTGTGCGTCTTCCTAGATAGTGGTGTGCAAACGGTTTGCTGTTAGGGTTTTTTCTTGAGTGTCTACGCAAGCGCCATGTTCTTTGTTTTATTTTTTCAATTTTACTTTTAACGTGTATGTGGAAGCTCAAATATGACAAAACATTCATCTTGCACCCCTACTCTGTCAGTTTTGTGCGCTGTTTATTTTCAGGTATGCGGAGTTTTTAACAGTTAACGTTGGTTTTCACTTACAACACATTAGAAACAGTAGTAAAAGTCTGTTTTTTATTTATTTATTTTTTTTTGCTTTCGTGTATCTTTTACCATTTTGCTTTGTTTCTAGAATTTCAGGTAGGCCCAGAAGCATGGACGCTGAAGCACATAACCACAAACTGCCTCCGACAAGGTTGATGCTATTAATGCCGGAAGTAAAAACTATCATTTCGTGCTGCGTAGCTAAATACTAACACTTCTAGCACGCGCGAATTCATCCACAAAAATATAATTACGGCCAAAGCTTTACATTGACGATGTTAAAGCTACGAAATGGCCTGGGTAGCGTGAAATGAAAGGAAGCAGTGAAATTCTACCACAGCCAAACTTTTCACACTCTGACATTTATGGGGCAAACCTAACATACGGGCTGAAATAAAAGCACCCTGAAGCCAAAAACTATTTTTCCTCTAAAAATATATCCTCTTCACCCTTAAGGGCCCTTTGGGTATTCCCATGGCAAAGGCCTTTTATACTTAAGTAGGATTGTTTTCTGGGCGACTTCGCGCATAGTGAGATAAACATGGTTATAGCAGGGGAAAAAGACGCTGGCACGATTAAGAGGAAGTTGACGGAGAAATGCTCCATTTACAGCAAAATCAATAATGTGAAAAAAAAAGTCTCCCACGGATCATTGCCGCCCATGTGCAGGAAAGAAGCGACAAAAGGGGGAAAAACTGAAAAATGAGCAGTGACAAAGCACGTGATTAGTATGGAATAATTGTTGGAATATTTGCACGAACCGTAAAGATACCAAGCTAAACGTGCGCTTTGTTGCACTCTTTTATTTAAGGTGGAAGCCTCACATCTGTTTCAAAGTCGCGTTGTGAGGTACAGAAATTATCACGTCAATCAAGAGAGGCAGAAGCCAACCAAAGCATGTTAAGCTAGGTATAACAGTTGATTAATGACTAGCAAACTTATTTAATTATTGATTACTGATCGGAATAAGTTGGATTAAGGTCGAGAAAGGTACACGAAGGAGGATTAAGGTGGATTTGCGTAGACTAAGGTTGATTAAGGTGTATTAACGAGAATTAAGGTGAATGCAGGTCGATTATTTTGGATAAAGGAGAATTTACGTTGATTAGGGTAGATTATATGGATTAAGACGGATTAAACTTGATTTTGTTGGATTAAGGAGGATTCATTAGGTCGATTAATGTGGATGGAAGTGGATTACGGTCGATTAAGGTGGATTAAATTGGGTTAAAGTGAACGAAGAAGGATTGAGGTGGACTTGGGTTGACTAAGGTGGATTTAGGAATGATTAAGGTGAATAAGAATGGACAAGGGTGGATGAAGGAGGATTTAGGTAGATCAGGCAGGATTAAGGTGTGTTTACGTAGATTAAGGTAAGTTAAGGTACATTGAATTAGGGTGAATTAGGGTGAATTAAGGTCGATTAAGATGTATTACGGTGAATTAAGGTGGATTCCGGTGCATGAAGGTTGACTAGGGTGCATTAAGGAGGATTACGGGGTATTAAGGTGAATTATGGTTGATGAAGGAGATTAGGGAGGATTAGCGTACAATAGGGTGGATTAAGGTCGATAAAAGTAGATGAAGGAGCATCAAGGTGGATTAAAGAGGAAGAAAGTGGATTAAGGTGGTTCAGGGTGAATTACAGTAAGCTTTTGAATACTTTCGCCTTCGCGCCTCTTGGGCGATTGCTAAGCAGACCTGGGACTTTTTTTTTCTTTGCGCAGTGATCCATGGGATTGTTTTCCACACCGAAAACTATACAGTTGTGATTTCAGCCTTGTGCCATCACGTTCCTTTTACTTGTGCTCGCGTCTTTTCACCTGCTGGCACTATCTTAACTTTTAAATTTAGGCGGCGTATTATTTACGGCGATGTATGTACATGAGGCTAACGTACAATAGAAGCGAAGCATGAAGTCGGGAAATTTACTTTCTTTTCGTTGAAGGTGCACAAAAAATTAGTGTGCAATTTAGTCTATGCTTTACATTGGCCAAATGAGACATCGCAATGAAGGACCTAAAGCAACACAGCAACAATGTTGAAGAGGAACGTAATAATAGCAGCCCTTGTGGGAGTATAAGCTGCTGTTTGTGTACACAAACGGTGATGTGTACAAAAACTGACTGTGCGCAAAAATGGTGATGAAATCACAGGGTTCATGATATAAGCGGTAAGATATAATAATTCCATACTTAGTGCGCGGGCAAGCCGTCGTTAATTCTCTGTAATAAAGTGCTATCGTTTTCGGATGTGATAAAGCGCTCACGCATGACTTATTTTGTTTTGCTTTAGCATCATATGTGGGCGTATAGTATACAAATTGTCCCTTTCAGGGAAGGCATTTGTTCAGCTTACGGTTCAAGTTAAATCTCCTTCCGTACGTAAGCTCTATTAAGCTTGAACGTATATACATCACGGCTCAAATGCACTGTATGTAAAACAATCATTAGAGGCCGCTTTATTTTTGAACTTATAACGAGTAGCAGCATGGCAAAAAAATACCATTTTTGCATTGTGCCAATGGATGGGTTCACGAGGTTCAGCTGGGGGAGTTCATTAAATGTTGGTGAGATCATTTTTTTTTTTAGTTTTTGACATCTGTGCTTTGAAGGTCAGTTACGATTGGCTTTAGCTGGTCAGTGAGCTGCACAAAGGAACATCGAAACTGCAACTCATTCGGTTGTTTCAAAAGGCAAGTGAAGAAATCTCTGTTATACAGTGCAAAATACTAAAAGTAGCTTCAGTTGTCCCTGAATATACCCTTAATAAGGCCAAAATTACAGATTTCGGAAATTGGCAAAGATTAAGTTTAAAGGAACATTTAGCTCGGCGGCTTCTATACATGGGAACAAACGAAAGGATAATTTTTCTCGGCAACTACAGCAACAAATATGATGGAGTTTCTTGCATTTACACGAAAAATATAAGATCTCGTTACTGTTGCAAGCAAATTTTGGATTTTAGAAGCCAAAATATCAATGCCAATTGTTGAAAATCGGGTATTTTCAGAAAACGAAACTATGAAGTTTACAACTCTGCAACTCAGCAGTGAAAAGCAATATTACAATTCTGTAAACTGCATCTAACAATGTGTCTAAAGCGAACAACTCCAATGCGTGATACATGAGTTTCTAGTACACCACTAATGTCTTAGCAACACCGTTTGTAATGTTTTTGTAAACACTGTAGAAACTTCAAGTAAGCTATGAATTTATATCCAAAATATGTCTGCTTTAGATGCCCTAACGCATACAGTTTACAAAACGGCGGTGTGTGTTTTTATGCAGACTTAAACATTCTAAAACTTTGTGCTTCTGTTTTGTTTCTTGTTCTGCATATTTTGTAAAAATGTATGGGCTAAGTCAAAGTTTTGCTTACTACAGTCACTATGATTTCACTTTGTCCCTTAATCTAAACAAATTTCATGCAAATTAGTCTAGAGATGGGCTCATAAATGCATTTTTTTGTTTTACAGTTATTTGAATAGGTGACATTGCAGTTGACGCGAAACTAAAGCTTGACTGTAATGTATGCGAGATCACATGTACGCCACCACCACGTGCAGTTTACAGCGTCCAAAGCAGGCGATCATTTTCAGGACATTACGGTTTTCTGCATAACTATAACTATGAGAACAAAATATGCGTTACTTACATTTGATCTTCTTGGTAAAATTTTACCGCCGTTCGTGAGTATTGATTAAGCCCTACTGTCGCGAGGTGAACTGTCGGAGTGATTAGGCTTAACCGCTAAATGCTTAGAGTGGTATCTACAAGTTGAAATAGCATCAGATTTGATTCTGCAAAGTGATGTCAAAATATCTGCCCAAGTGACGAAGTTATCCGAATATTGGACACAAATATCGAAGGCAAGGCTTTTGAGAGTTGTATGCATCGGAAATAACTTTGGAGCCGGGAACCCGTCTTGGCATCCTTGTTTTAGACATCAACTCTTACGTCTCGGAGAAATTCTGCAGGCATGACGAATGTCATGTACGTATGATGGAAATATTTGTCCTATCACCCAATAACAAACCTTAATAAACACCGTTAATATCGATCACCTAGTAAAGTTAGCCCACTTTGGTGTTGCTAGCGGCCTGGCTCACGCGATTTAGTGGTTGTCTACCTCTCCTTCGTATGTCCCTCCTCCCCCACAAGTGACCTTCGGTCCTCCCTTTTTCTGATAAAAAGGAATTCATTCATCTTCTTCAAGCACGACAGCCCCAGGGATTTCAAAAGTCGCTGGCTAGTTATCTGCCTCAGCTGGCGGGTTTGCTGAAGTTACCGTATAGTTAGGCTAAGGGTGTTGTTATAATCGGTGCCTAAAACATGGCAGGCATGACGTGTTCCCGTCTCCCACAATCACTTCCGGAGCCGGTAGCACACTAATTCATAGGCTTCGAGATTCGCTTTCAATAATTCGAGACAGCCTTTGCCGGGCTGAGATTTGGACACCACCTCCCATAGAGGTACTGACGTGACATTCTCGACATCTGATTTCTTTCTGCCAAGTTTGAATTTCCGAGAACACTATACAGATACTGGAAAGTGCTAGAACGCCTCGGATTCCTTATTATGATAGTTGTTTCTACGAAACAGTTTCCATTTCAGCAACCAGGAAGACCTCCTGGCAGGATCGTGATTCGTCATGACGTCGCAGATATACTGCCTTGCTTCGTTCTCGTGATCGCTGCAGCTGTGTTGGTGAGCGCAGGCTTAAGACACGCGCGCAGCATTCACTCTTATTGTTCATGAGCAACACCATCACCCTTAGCCTTATTTCTGCACGTTATGAGACTAGAGCTCTCAATCATGGCATCATTACAAGGCCCATGACGCGACGCCTGGCATTCCAAGATGAGTTTAGTATCAAATACAAACTTCTTAGAAGTGTTTCCCAAGAAGTTTTATCCGTGTTACAGGTGAAAATGGTGAGGTAGAATTGTCATATTTTACAACCTAAAAAAATATAGATGTAAATTCTCCTCTAAGGACCTCATTTATTTGATCTACTTCCTAAGAATGACTTTGTCGCTCCATAGAGGAGTTTTTCATTTTTTTTTCTTTTTTTCACCGATTCTCCTGCTCATAAAGCAAGCGGCTTGTTCTTTGCTTTACAACCTGAAAGCAATTACACGTGCTTCTAATATGGTATAGTATGGTAAACCTTTATTGAGGTCGAAGCGGGGAGCTCCCACGTGGTTCTAATGCCGAAAAATTATTAGCACGAGGTCTGTGTGGCTGCGATAAATATGTTCGGGTGCTGCAATTGGTAACGCCTTTCACATTCTTAGGTAGTAGTGGCGGTAAAGAACCATGTCGCAAACTGTGAATGACGACACTATGTTTTATTGGGCGAATCTGTGCCCACAAAAAACAGGCTACGCACAAATCACAACGATAGCGGTGAGCACAGTCGGCGATCGTCGAAATCCGATCTATGAGGCAAGCGCGTGGGCTTTTATACATGGATCATCGAAGGTGCCAGAATAATCGCTGGTGCCCGCGTGTGTTCCAGAAAGCACGATACAATTCGCGTCCTGCATTCAATCACATTACACAAGGATTCGTCGAAACAGCCAACGGATAGAACAATCGATAGCATTAGAGAAAATTTCGATGCATGCAGGCGCATCGATGCTGCAGGCGAGGCAGTGCAGGCGCGTCCTGCACTGAGCGATAACATTTGTTATATGGTGAAACGCGGTCTCCCGATAAACAAGTACACGTGTCAATATTACATGTTGTCCTCCGCGCTAAATATGATGCATTCATGCAGATACAGGTAACCGTACAATGCTTTTTCGCAAGTGACGACAGTGCGCTTCTTTTGACAAGCCGCAACCGCGATAACGCGACGATTCTATTCCATTTACATTCCTTTCGCGCTTCACAAATTGCCCACCCGAGCGGTGCTCCGGCGAACTTTCCAAGAGGCGGAGCAGGGGTTTTGCGTGCTACAGCTGGACCTAGCCTTGCACAAGTTGGTGGCAATTGGTCCGCCTGAACGCCACGTACATGCGTAACAACATCGCCCAATGTAATAGACACATTGACGGACACAGATGCGTCAGCCATCGTGCTGAAGCACACATGCAGTAAAACACGAGGGAGTGATGTTATTATCAGAAAAATTTCCTGCTTCCTCTATGCTTGAGACTCTACGTGTAGCGACATACTTAATTTGTGCGAGCAAGAACTATCATCATTAGGTATGGCTTGTGCCACTGCAGGCGCGTTCGTCGTTGTCTTCTTCGTCAGCTGATTCGTGGGCGCGCCTCTGCGTAACCGCGCGAGCGAGCTCGTGCCACAGTGCTCGGGCGTTCGTTGTCGTCTTCTTGCACAGCTGGCTTCGTTGCCGCTCACCATGCCAGGGTTCCCATGCTGCCACTTGCGCTCGCGCCACTACTAGCGCCTACGCCGTCGTCTTCTTCCACAGCTGGCTTCGTTGCCGTTCATGACGGCAGCGTTCCACGCTGCCCCTCGCGCTCGTTCCACTGCTCGCGCCTTCGTCGTCGCCTTCTTCCACAGCGGGCTCCATTGCCGCTCATGATGCCAGCGTTCTCGTACTGCCCCTCGTGCTCGTGCCACTGCTCGCACTTTCGTCTTCTTCCACAGCTGGCTCCATTGCCGTTCATGATGCCAACGTTCCCATGCTACCCCTTGCGCTCGTGCCACTGCTCGCGTCTTCGTCGTCGTTTTCTTCCCCAGCTGGCTTCGTTGCGGCTGATGACGGCAGCGTTCCCATGCTGTCCCTCGCGCTCGTTCCACTGCTCGCGCCTTCGTCGTCGTCTTCTTCCACAGCGAGATCCGTTGCCGCTCATGATGCAAGCGTTCCCATACTGCCCCTCGCTCCCCGTCCGACTGCTCGCGCCTACGTCGTCGTCCTCTTCCCCAGCTGGCTCCGTGGCCACTCATCATGCCAGCGTTCTCATGCTGCACCTCGTGCTCGTGCCACTGCTCGCACTTTCGTCTTCTTCCACAGCTGGCTCCATTGCCGTTCATGATGCCAACGTTCCCATGCTACCCCTTGCGCTCGTGCCACTGCTCGCGTCTTCGTCGTCGTTTTCTTCCCCAGCTGGCTTCGTTGCGGCTGATGACGGCAGCGTTCCCATGCTGTCCCTCGCGCTCGTTCCACTGCTCGCGCCTTCGTCGTCGTCTTCTTCCACAGCGAGATCCGTTGCCGCTCATGATGCAAGCGTTCCCATACTGCCCCTCGCTCCCCGTCCGACTGCTCGCGCCTACGTCGTCGTCTTCTTCCCCAGCTGGCTCCGTGGCCACTCATCATGCCAGCGTTCTCATGCTGCACCTCGTGCTCGTGCCACTGCTCGCACTTTCGTCTTCTTCCACAGCTGGCTCCATTGCCGTTCATGATGCCAACGTTCCCATGCTACCCCTTGCGCTCGTGCCACTGCTCGCGTCTTCGTCGTCGTTTTCTTCCCCAGCTGGCTTCGTTGCGGCTGATGACGGCAGCGTTCCCATGCTGTCCCTCGCGCTCGTTCCACTGCTCGCGCCTTCGTCGTCGTCTTCTTCCACAGCGAGATCCGTTGCCGCTCATGATGCAAGCGTTCCCATACTGCCCCTCGCTCCCCGTCCGACTGCTCGCGCCTACGTCGTCGTCTTCTTCCCCAGCTGGCTCCGTGGCCACTCATCATGCCAGCGTTCTCATGCTGCACCTCGTGCTCGTGCCACTGATCGCGCCTTCGTCTTCTTCCACAGCTGGCGCCATTGCCTCTCATAATGCCAGCGCT
The DNA here is from genome assembly GCF_023375885.2 of Dermacentor andersoni. NCBI lineage: Eukaryota > Metazoa > Arthropoda > Arachnida > Ixodida > Ixodidae > Dermacentor > Dermacentor andersoni. Next base: position 33,646,087 of record NC_092823.1, on the reverse strand, counting down.
CTCATGCTGCCCCTCGCACGCGTGCCCCTGCTCGCGCCTTCGTCGTCGTCTTCCTCCACAGCTGGCTCAGTTGCCGCTCATGATGGCAGTGTTCCCATACTGCCTTTCGCGGTCGTGCCCCTGCTCGCGCCTTCGTCGTCGTCTTCTTCCACAGCTGGCTCCGTTGCCGCTCATGATGCAAGCGTTCCCATACTGCCTCTCCATCTGCAAAGGCGCTGACGCCACGGGCCCGCTGCCACTCGCTGCCGTGATTTCAGTATCAAATTCTTTGCCAATATATTGCGAAATGAAAACATGAATGTAGATAACGAATCTGTATAGCGAAAGTATAACATGCATGAACGCCAATGTATCAAAATAAATTTGTGTGCGTATCTTTCGTCACGATGACCGCGCATCAACATAATGAATGTGTTCGTAGCTTTGTTTAAAATTCTGTGTCATGTCTGTCGTTTGCTATACAGCTTCACTGGTCATCCACCACAGAGTGAAATGGCTCATGAGTTTCTTTATTTCTCTGATTTTGTTCAGAATGCGGCTTCAGAAACTCCTTAATGCTCACACTATTCCAAAAAATTTATAGGCGATTGATAGGCCATTGTCCATGAGCTAGCGATAAAAGATTCGACAGAAGACATCCTTTATGTTATGTCGGTCCATATAAGATAGGCGTTCTTAGTTTTCAAGAACAGCGCATTGAAACAGAAAAAGAGAAATAGTGTTTAAAATGTGCAGGTATCTTTATTTACGAATGCCGACGTGTGTATTATTTCGGGACGTTTGTTTCCTTCTTGTTCCGCAAATGTCTAGGTCTTCCGATGAAGCACTATAGAGAAAGGACCTAGGACAGTTTGTATTATATATCTCTCAGAACGTCAATTGCTTCATTCTTATTGCTTAGTGCGGAGTACGTTGTTACGGTTATTCGCTAAACTTAACTACTCCTGCACTTTTGAAAGACCCTGTGCGGACGACTTTAGGAGGTGTAAATCAGTTGCTGCAGTGCGCCTGCATCAAATACCACGTGAGTTAACTAAGAATGCATGTATCGCACAACCGCTATTGTAACGCCGCAGTCCACCGGAACTCATTAGATATTTATGAGAGTTAAAGAGTCAGAGGGCTGGATGCAAGTTCCAGATTGAGCGCTGCCGCAGCAAATCGGTAGCGGTTGGAAACGGACACCGAATTGATAGTAAGAGGCAAACGAAGCTTCGCTTTATGAGAAAGCTGTACGTGCCACCTTAAAAAGCAGGAACACGGAAGTGTAGAGATGAGATCATGCACTACCAAATCGTACTCCAGCATCGATGAAAATGTAGAGTGGAGTAGGTTATCAGGCACGCTGAAAAGGTAGCCATGCTGATAGAAAACACACACAATGTCGATGTTGGCTAGGAATTAAGTGTCGGGATACGACAAATAAAGTTTGACGCATACAATATAGAGTAGGCTACGCAAGGGCAAAAACATTTGAGATCGCTCTAAGGGACCATCCTGCATTGTAAAAAATACTGCAGAAGGGATAACAATTACGAAAGTTTTGTCGATTATGACGGTCCCTCTATGCGCAGTTTTCTTGAGCTACTTCGAAAAGAAACGAGTCTTTACGTTGCCATGTTCACTTACGTTTCTGCCATTATTAAGGCTAAAGTCTTAAGTGGCTCATTTCTCCCAATGGCCTTGTAAAAACCGGTGGTCCGGTCCAATGGTACAAAAAATATCATCAGCAGCAATGGCCCATACATTAATGAGAAAGCAAAAAATGCAATGGCTCATCGCTCTTGTAATGGAGAGGCTACAATGACTAATCAAAGTGAAGCGTAGTGTACGCATTCATTGCAATCACGCATACAACACACAGAAAAGTGGCGTCTAGTCGTGTGGTACAAAAAAATAACAACAACAAAAAAAGCAACGTGATCTTCTCAATGGCCGTGTATTCATCCCGAATACGACGGCGGAACAGGACTTCGACCTGGATGAAGAGTTTAGCGAAGCAGAAATAACAGCAGTCCTGCACACACTCAACACTAAATCGGCACCGGGCCCAGATGCTCTTACAAACAAGACACTCAGAAACCTGGACGACGCGTCCATTCGCAGACTAACAGAATATATCAACGAGTGCTGGAAACAAGGAAAGATACCGCAGCAGTGGAACATGGCACAAGTCATCTTAATACCAAAGCCTGGCAAACAACTACAACTCGGGAATCTAAGACCCATATCTTTAACTTCCTGCGTGGGCAAACTAATGGAGCATGCTTTCCTCGCGAGGCTCACCAACTACATAGAAGACAATGACTTACTCCCAAACACGATGATACGATTCTGAAGAAACCTGCCTACACAAGAGGCCATGCTGCAACTGAAGCACCAAGTAATAGACGAACCAAGGAGATCGACTCAAGCCATCCTCGGGTAGGTCTCAAGAAGGCATTCGACAATATGGCGCACCAAACCATACTGCACCAAATCAGCAACCTTGGCTTGGGCGAGCGGACGCACAACTATATGCGAAACTTCTGAACGGATAGAGAAGCAAAAATCACGGTAGGGGATCTGACGTCCGAGAAAGTGTCTAATGGCAGTGCAGGCGTACCACAGGGATCGGTTATATCGCCTATGCTCTTTAACCTGGCTCTGATTGGTCTTCCTAGTGAATTACAAGTAATCGAAGGACTTAACCACACAATCTATGCAGACGACATCAAGCTATGAATAAATAATGGCAGTGACGGGTCGATTGAACAGAGACTGCAAGAAGCTGTTGAAACAGCCGAGAAATACCTAGAAGGCACCGGTCTAACACGCTCGGCCAAAAAATCGGAGCTGTCACTGTACAGACCAACGCTAAAGGGGAGACCTCCCAAGAACTACAACACACAAACCTACAAAGACATACAACTCATGACTCAAGATGGAGAACCCACACCCAAAGTCGAGGAGATAAGGGTGCTGGGAATGATCATAGAAGCCAAGGGCACCAACGGAGAAACTATTCGCAATATCGAAGCCAAAGTCTCTCAGACGATGCGTTTGATCAAGAGCATCACCAACAGGCACGAAGGAATGAAAGAAGCAAGCGTCATGACAATCATCCAGGCGTTCGTCATAATTCAGATGACGTATGTGGCGGCATACCACAGATGGTGCGCCGCAGAAAAGAAGAAGCTAGATGGCCTGATTAGGAAGATATATAAACAAGCGATTGGACTCAGGCTAAGCACGAGCACGGCGAAACTCCTAGAGTTGGGACTACACAACGCGATAGAGGAGCTAATAGCAGCGCAACGTATCGTGCAATATGAAAGCCTCTCGAAGACGACGGCGGGCAGACACATCCTAGATAAATTAGGGATCCGCTACCACACACAACACGGAGACAAACGGGACATACCCAACGAAATAAGGGCCAAACTCATGGTACCCCCCTTACCAAAGAATTTGCATCCTGTACAGCACGAGGGCAGGAGAAAAAGCAGGGGAAAGAACATGGCAAAGAACTAGGGAAGGAAGAAGGACGCGGTCTTTGTAGACGGTGCACGTTATAAACACAAGTGCAGCTTTGTCGCAGCAGTACTTAACCACAACAGACAATGCGGCACAAGCTTAACTACAAACACCACACGCATCGAAACGGCGGATGAAGTGGCTATAGCGTTAGCCATAGCACAAACCAACGCATACTATATAATCAGTGATTCCCAGACGGCAGTACGCAACTTCGCGAGCGGCCGCCTGTCAGCTGAGGCGCTAAACATACTCAGAAGAGGCAAACCATCAAGAAAACACAGATGCGTCCAAATCCTATGCATACCAGCCCACACCCCCGACTCAACGGGAGAGGACAACCCTAACGCGGCGGCACACAACGTTGCTCGAGGACTGACTTTCCAAGCTACTACGAACGTAGACCCCTCGACAGGGCCCTCCGAAGTATGGGAATGGGAAGATAGAATGACCAGGTATAACGACATCACCAACCATTACAGGATGAAAAGATGCACTTATCCACCACCCCATCCACACCTCACCAGATTTCAAGCTGTCCAGTGGCGACAACTACAAACCAAATCCTACAAGAGCCCGGTACTAACGCACGCTATTTATCCAGACATATACACAACAGATAAATGCAAAGTGTGTGGCACCAGAGCCACGCTAGAACACATGCTATGGGAATGCCAGGAACTAATAGAGGGCAATACGAGCGAAGCCTCCATCGACAGTCTCCGCGCGAGATGGCAGGCTGCGCTGCTCAGCCCGAACCTGGAAGACCAACTCTGGGCAGTCCAGAGGGCCACGAAAGCCGCCGGGAGGCAAGAACTTTTGGGCGTAACCTCGGCGGGTGCCCCAGCCCACTAACTCGCCGGACGCGAATCGTTCTGATTCGAAATAAAGTTTTCTCACTCACTCATTCTCAATGGCTCATGCCCCCGTAATCGACCAAAACATGTAATGGCTCATAACCCCTTATGGCTGAGGATACAAGCGCTCAGCAAAGTGAATAGAGCAGTACATACATTCATTGAAATCACCCATGCAACACGCAGAACAGCACGCGTTTCGATCCCCTGCGTAGAGAACACAACGTAAAGTCGAAGAGAAACGTCGTAGGCGGGAGTCTGATCCCGCTTTACGAGTGCCCCAAGCAGCAGCTAAGGGTCCAAAACGAGCCGAAGTAGGCGAACTGCGAAGGCAGCAACGCGACCATGCAAGACTGCGCATTACCAAGTGTGCAGCAGGCTTTCGCCTCAGAATGTTACAGGAGTGTAACATGTTGCCCAATTTCTTTTTGCCTTGTCCTTGTAAAGTGATGTCAACAGGTTGGTGCCGACTACGTGTGCAGGTTGCAAGAGTGGTAATCTGTAGGCTATTCCCGCGTATCTCCGCATAGAATGTCGTGGATATACACAGGAGACATTATACGCGCTCTGAAAGCTGATTGGTCTGCACTGCGCTTGTCTCAATTGACTTCATACCACGTTTTCGGCAGAAAGCAATTGCGTTGCCAAGTGATAAGGTTTTTCATTTTGTCACTAAATTTCGTGTATTTTTTTGAGCGAATGGAGCATGCCGTTGGAGTGGTCTCGCTATCTCCCGGCTGCCCTCCAGTCACCAATAAGCTCCATTTCTGAAGTCGTAATTTCTGATATGAGAACGTCAAGATGTTCGCTAAATTTAGGACACGTGTAAAACTGTCTCTCACGTACTCGAACAACACCGCAGAGTGATAAAAAGACACTTTTGTAGAGTATCCGGCCGCGTCGACCGCGGACGTACTGACAAGCGAACCACTGTGATAGCCGCGCCTCGCAATTAAACTGCCGTCTCACTCTCCCGCTCCTCTTCGCCAGATATTGTTGTATCTCTCTAGCATGTCGCTACAGTGAAGGCCTAAACGCCGTTGGGCGAGAATAGCAGGCACCGCCGTCCGGACAGCACCGCTGGGCACTTTCAGAAGAGATACCGCGCTGCTTAAAGACTGCACAACGTTTAGGTACGCTGCCCGCATGCGACTGATTTTCGGGCCATTTCGTTGATTTGTAGTCGGGCCGTCGCCTTCCCACGACTGCCGCGTCGCCACTCTGCGGCGAGATGTAATGACGGCGTCGCCCTCCGCGGATGTGCCTCACACGCAGCTCGTCGGAGAAAGTTTTGTACTCCCGAGTCTGCAGACGAGCGGCATTTATTGCTGCCCGCATGGAGCGAGCGCTTCGTTTTACGCGCGCCCATTACGGAGCTGTGCGACTTCGTTTAGAAGAAGAAGGAAGAAAGAAAGATTTATTGGTGGCGATGCTTTGTCTGCGTCGCCATCGCTTAGAAGGCTGTTATTGCATGCTACAACTTCGCTAAGACATCGGCACATTTTTAAGCGTACGAGACAAACTACGTCAAGCGCTGGCTGGACGCCACGATAATTGAAAAGAAGGAGTTAGTAGTGGTGGAATGTTGATACTTTTTATGTCCGGCGAGAAGTTGACGTGCCGGAAGTATTCGTGCAGCTTACTAAAGTCAGCAATTGGTAGAACAAGGGAGCCTAGGAGTACGATTTTTCATTAGTTAGAGGCGTACAAAGAAGACAAATTTCTTCGTGCAGTTGTTATTAACTTAAAACAGCCCTCGCATGGCGTCTCCGACTTCACATTTTGTAGACGCGAAATGTCTTTCACTTTGGGCAGCATAGGGGGTCAATAGCTGAAACCAGATGTAGCTAAAGAACGTAACATTGATATCACTTATGTCTTTGCAATCGTTACTGCACACGCGCTTTACTTTGGTATCGCTGCACAGAGGAAAGAAGCTATTACTCATCATGGCAGTGACATGCGCAGGTGCCGCCGGAGCTAAATTTACCCTCCCGCGCGGCGCTCAGGGAAGCGTAGCTCGGCAGTATACGTCTGACAATCCGAGTGGTAGTGGCCACGTTTCAGAAGGCCGACTCTGCTTTAGTAGGAATAACTCATTGAACTCAAAGCTGTAGCTACCAGGAGCTATAAAAGTTACAAGTGGGCATGTCTCTCTCCAGCAATTTCATGTTTGCTAAGCGATGGTGCTTCTGCGTTCAAAACATACGGGTACAGATATCGCTCGAATAGTCTCGGGTAGCAAGGCAGAGGGATAAGCTACCCCTTCCGCCCCAGTGTAACCTGTCCGTCTCCGCAAGGAGTGCAACCGGAGATTGAGGCAAATTCAAGAGCCTCAACCATGTACGAGTGCGGCGGGCTTGAGCGCCGCCCGCAGGGCACTCTCAGGTGCCAACACTAGAGAAGTGTTTCCTGCACCATAGAGCGACAAACACCGTATGCAAAACAAACTCATTTGAGTGCTGTTGCTCCTATAGTAAGCACAAACTTGGCGAAAAGTTAACGAAAATGCAGTTTTTTTAAATATGCTACCATTCTTAAGTAGTACAATGTGTCTTTTTGCAGTGCCGTAAAGCGAAGACAGCCCACACCTCGGCTGCTGAATCATTGCCGGCAATGTTGGTGACTTTGGGAGCAACGCCACGGTGCACAACCGGTTGAGGGACGACCGCCAAAACGGTGTGCAGCGACCCACGCTCCCCTTCCCAACTTGCTTCCTTCGAAAACCTCCCGCTCTCCTCCCGCAAAGCAAATAACCGAAGAAAAAATGGCAGCCTTCACGCTTCACCAATGACAAGAAAAAAAGAAAAAAAGAAAACTTCGCCAGGGAGGCGCGGAGGGGATCGCTTTTACGCTTACAATTTTGTGTCTGCACTTGTTTATTTTTGCCTACGGTCTCGCAGGATGCCGAGTCCCTCACGTGCGCGGCGTAGCGGCCCCGAAGCCGACAAAAAGGTAGACAACAGTGGTCTATTGAAGACGTACTTTTTTTCTTTATTACTTCTTCTCGTTAAAGTTTACGCACTTGAACGCGGCTCTGACCCCCGTTTTTTGACCGGCTTCTCACACCGCTGTGAAGGAAGGGCCGTTGCGGGACATTTGTTTACTTTCAACGCTGCCTCCCGTCTTCCCCCCTGGTGTGAAAGCATGCGCGCGACTTACTGTTGCTCTTCGGGGGACGAATGGTGACAAAAGCGATGCTCGGCACAATGTCCGAATTCGGGTCACTGAATTTTCTCTCCCCCCTAACAAAGCCATTGTCGCGTGCTCTCGCGTCTTTTTCATCGTACGTGTCTTGCGCTTCTCGGCCGTTCAAGTTCAGGCGTTTGCTTCGGGTGCTGACGTACGCGAATATCGGTTACGTTGCGTACGCTGTTCCATTCAGTTCCATTTGTTATGCGATGCGACGTAACTTTGCCGTATACGTGCAGTGGGTGACCAACTAACCTTCATTTCATTAAAGAACAAAAAGCACACTTGAAGAACCTTTCCTCCTTCGTCGCGGTACAGGCTACCCGCGCGAATACGTAACGCTTGTCCAGAAGGGGTAGGCGCAATCTTAAAAAAAAAAAAGAACGTGAATCAAATAATCGCATAATTTGCAGATAAAAATTATCTATTGGTTGCATTAATGCGCAGCAAATGGCATGACCTTGACTACACACCCTTAGGCAAAGTTACACCCTTTGGCTTGCCCCTTCTGCCACACAACAATAATCGTTATCTGCCTTGATGCGTTTCCTTTCTTTAACGCTGCGAGCCCGGAACTTTCCAGTAACGAACGGCACGCGCGTTATCAGAAGAGGCACTCCAAAGGGTGTAAACTGTTCTATGCTGATAACGCGCGTGCCGTTCGTTACTGGAAAGTACCGGGCTCGCAGCGTTAAAGAAAGGAAACGCATCAAGGCAGATAACGATTATTGTTGTGTGGCAGAAGGGGCAAGCCAAAGGGTGTAACTTTGCCTAAGAGTGCACGCTAAGAACAGCTGCACCCTTTGGGGTGTATATTTGCCACACAACAATAATCGTCATCTGTCTTGTTTGCGTGTGCTTTCTTGAGAATGAAGCACTCGCTACTTTCCTGTCGAGAATGCTGTGTCATGCTGATAACGCGCATACCATTCGTGACTTGGAAGTACTGGACTCGCAGCCTTAAAGAAAGGAAATGCGGGCTACGTGGTACGAAATTTTTTCCTCTCCAACCGTGGCTCTTATTTCGTCCTTCGGTCGGCAAGCGATTAACGACGGGCTGCATTTGCTTACCCGGCTCCCGCACATGTGCCCTGTCATGCGGCACGCGGGGTCACGAGGTACGTAGGAAGCGACGACAGTGAAAACGCCTTGTGAAAGGGGGGGGGGGGGGGGGGTGCACGGCGAGAGTCAAAACGAATGAACGAAGGCAAATGGAGGGGAAGGCTTTCCTATAGCTCTGCATTTCGACTTCGCACACTCAGGAAAAACAACAAGTTCAACGGTAAAAATAAAATAGGGCTGACTAACAGTCAGAAGCTCACTCTCATGACTTTGAGCAGATTATTTCTAAAGGAACATATACAACTATATCAACGCATGTGGTTCTGCAGCTAACGAAAATCGAGTCGCCCTGTTTCCCTAGTTCTGGCAACAGCTGAGCGAGGGTCTCGACTTTGGCAGCCATGGTATTACGAGTTATAGCTTACGAAGATTTATCGCCACATCAGTCACTATGGCAGTAAACGGTGATGGCTAACGTTACCTGGGCTAGATATAGTATGTACCACACTAGAACGTAATGAATTGGATGTAATGGATACCTTTCAATCAACTACATGGTTAATAATTTTGTAACTTAACCATCACTTTGTTCACTTGGTAAAGCTTCATGTAATTCCATTATTTTTTCAGTAACAATTAGAAGTAACCAGTCAGCCTATTGAGCACACAAGCTGCAACAGATGACACCGTTTTGAGAACCGGAATTCGGTGTAACGCCGGAGATCGTTTCAGGCCGCGGCCTCGCGAATGCGCATTTCAGACAGGCAAACATAGGGGCTCATTATTTGTTTCCTTATTGAACTTTAAATTCTGGTGTGCTGCCTTGTGATCGGAAGGTGGGCACAGTGGTGCCGTTGTTTAAATCTAATGACACTCATTCTGCACTAAATTATAGGCCGATAGCATTGCCCGGTGTTTCTTGTAAGATCTTTGAACATGTCATTTATTCTCACCTGGTTAACTTTCTTGAAGCAAACTCTTTTTTCACATCTCGTCAGCATGGATTTCGGAAGGCATTCTACTGTGAAACGCAATTAGTTTCATTTGCTAATGAAGTATTAGTAGCTCTAGATTTGAGATTTTATATTGATTGTGTGTTAGATTTCTCTAAAGCTTTTGACCGTTTCTGCCATGAACTACTTTAACTTAAGCTCTGTAAACTGAATCTTGACCGTAACATTCTTGCTTGGATAATAAACTTTTTGTTAAACCGACAGCAATTTGTAGCTGCTAATGGCTACGATTCTTCCGTCAGTCCTGTCCTTTCAGGAGCGCGGCAAAGTTATGTCCTTGGGTCCCTTCTTTTTCTAATTTACATAAACGATTTACCTCACTGTATTAACTCCTCTATTAGGCTTTTTGCAGACGGCTGTGTTGTATATCGCGTGATTTCCTCTGATAATGACACATCACTACTACAGACTGACCTTGACAATATTTCTGATTGGTGTAACACATGGAAAATAAAACTCAACGTGATGAAGTGCAACCTAATGAAACTTTTTCGTGAACTATCCACTAACGCTTGTAAGTATGGTTCCCCTCTCGAAGAAGTGACTACTAACAAATACTTAGGGGTCCACATTAACTGTAACCTGTCTTGGCAACCACACATTAACTATATAGCCAGTAATGCTAAGCGCATGCTTGGGCCGTAATTTTTCAATGGCCCCTTCTGCTCTTAGACTCCTTCATTATAAAAAATTTTGTTCGTTCGAAACTAGGATCTGCATCAGCTGTGTGGGATCCATTAACTGAAAATCCTGTTCGTCACCTTGAAGCTGTACAGAAACGTAGCGCACGCTTCATTTTTTCCAACTACTACAGTCTTTCCAGTGTTTCATCTATGAAAACAGCGTTACGGCTTCCGTCCCTTTCCTTATGCAGGAAAATAGCACGTCTCTCATTATTTCATGAGATTTACCACCACAACTCTCGTCATAAGCAAGAATTACTTTCCCACCCTTCATTCATATCATCTCGTATTGACCATCGTTATAAAGTGCTTGTTCCTCGTCGTCACACTGACCCCAACACTTCCATTCTTTCATTCCCCAAACTTGTAATGACAGGAACCACTTTCTCGCCTCCATTGTATCTATTACGGACCGAGTGACCTTAAAGATGCGCTTGAGTATGTTACCTAATATTCGCTTTGCGTTTTCTTTTGTGTATTTATTGTTACCACTTCCTTCTTTAATATCCTATGGGCCCTGAGTGTATTCAAATAAATAAATAAATAAATGAATAAATAAATAAACCAATGCTGGCAAGTGTCGATAGCGTAGGCCACTTAGGACGCTAATACCAGGAAATCACAACCCCCACATTTTCGGCTTTCCAAGACGCTTCCAACTGGGAGCGTCTTCTCCACGTCGCAGCAACAATGAAGCGCTGCGCTTTAGTGAGGACCCACATGCTATGCAACCACAATCTTGTGCGCACGATCCGTACACGTTACAACACCGCCCTACGCCCCCTCCTCCCTCCCGCACGCACATCGAGCAAACTGGCCAACCTTCCGGTCTTTCTCTCTTTTTTCCTCCTTCACCGAGATTTCCACGTCGCTGCTGCTATGTTCACAACAAAATCGATGGCAATGGCCAAAGAATATTTACAGCAATTGTTAGTTCAGATAAGATATGTATGGAGGTGTGCAGAGGATGAATTGAAAGGGCCAGACCAGCTGATTTTGTTCTGCGTACCAAAGGAATGTTAATGATAGTTCAAGGAAAGAAAAGTGGAAGTAATAGATTGCTTTTCACTATATCCTCAACTGCTTTCGTGAGACAGTAATTGGTAATTCTTCGCAATTACGCTTTTGAATGAAGCAAGCAATCGGTAACTTATTTCGATAACTTGTATGTCTACACTGTGCACCTAAGAGTGAGTACTCGAGAAAGTGGATGGGAGCGCGTAGAACATCACACCAATAATGCGGACCGTTTCCAATCATTTTCTTTCCCATTTTTCTTTATGTTTATGCATATTATTAAATGACAATAAACAGGTGATATTCATCATGCTTTCCTTCGCTTCATTTCCTCCTGGCTTCATGTGATTTTAACAAGAAACCGAGCCCTCGGTACGCTTTAATGCTCCCGCTAGGGAATCACTCGCATTAAATAAATTTCGCGTATTCTCTGTTATATCTGTGCACGTAAAGCAAAGCTCCTCCCTGCTTTTATCTTTGTGTAGTATCAGTTAATTAATTTCAGATATATTTAAAGATAAATCACTTTTCTATGCCTGTTTATTTTGTTGACACCATAAATTTTCACACCACAGGTCGTCGTTGCAAACATCAGCTAGTAAAATTTATTAAGATACAGAGTTTTGAAACTGTCGTAAATAATAAGGGAAGAGAAAAACACCACATCCAATAAGAACCAAGAAAATTAACGCCCAATCATGTAGATAAACTGACTTTACTATAACTGCGCACCGCATACATAATACGAACAGAGTCCAACATTTTATTTTCCTATTTAACCCGAGCGGTAAACGTTTGCCACTACCCCGAGTGACAGCGAAGTCCAGCAGCGTGAGAGATCATCATGGCACCCTTGAAGCGTATTTCATGGCGAGCTTGCTCTTCTTCCCAAACTATGTATCATACTCAACACAAATACGTCAACAGAAAACAAACCTTCATTTACAATAATGTTGTCTTTACGATTGAGAATCACTGAACAACACAATGTTCCTTTGATGGCAAGGTAACTATAGGTGTCTGTTTGACGCTTCGTAACGAAGAAACACGCGAAATTATTTGTGATGCTGCAAAAACAATGCGTGCAATTTTTATAAATGTAGTGTTCTTTAGCCGTAGTGGCCCCTTGAGAGCATCCCTACACTGGCAGAATTTCACGCAATTCATTACACCTACTCAGAAACAATTTTGATGCCCAGTGAAGTCAAATTCTAATTGTTCGTCAAGCGCAAAATTCGAACCATTCCTACGTGACCGCGCACTCGATACTCATTGAGAACTTGCGTTCCCAGTAAAGCATTATGCAGCCGATGATTATATGCCTCGCCCATGATGATGAGATCTTGAAAGCCAGTAAGACAAATATAGATAAATTTACGGGTCCATTCGCAACGTATTCACTAAAAGACATTTTCTCCCTGCGCACGTATGGCACATGTGTGCGCTCGCAAGGAAACTTTGTGATATATATTATTTATTTGTCGCCTTTTCAGAAATACCAGCTGATTAAAAAGAAAAGAAACACATACTTAGTTCTGTCAAGATTGCCGTATATATGTGCATAGTTTCCACTACGGAGAGTATAGGAGAATCTTTTCAGCCCAAGTAATCCGTTAGCAGCGATCGTGTGAAAATCATGGACCAAGTTCAGCAGGCTCTCTCTGCAAGCACGCATGCGGACGTGACAGATACGACGGGCAACAAAAATTAACTGGTTGTCGGTTTTGGTCTCTCTAGGAAGAGCCGTAAAATGTAAGAATAAATGAAGTGGGCTGTAGAACAAAAATGGCATTCTCATTCTTCTAATTTATGCCGAGGACCCTAAACGGTAGATTTCAAAAGTGCTCTGCGATCTTGATGACGGCTGAGGAAATGGAGTGTCTTCCAGAAAGATAGACAGCCGAGCAAACTTCTGAACGACCGTGAATTCGCCATTCAATTAGCTCTGTAAAAATTCAGATGAAGCAATAAGTGGACAGCGACCGCATGGAGAAGATGGCGGTATAAAGGCCATGAAAGACAGACAAGATAAAGGCGAGAGAGGGAGCCGACGAATGTTCTCTTGTTCGCAATTGCTGCGGCACACGTCAGTGATGCACAAGGACTGCTCACTTTCTCATCGCCGGTCGTTCTTGAATTCCTGCAAAAATGAAAGGAACTCTTTGCTTGGCAGGTTCGTTGACACCAGCGGAATGCGTCATAGCTCAAATATTACAAACACAGTGTATAGAAAGCTTGTAAACAGCTGCATCTGACAAATAGTATGGAGGCTCCGGTGCGCCCCAAATAAGCAGTCCGGAAAGAGACGTCCTTGCACTCGCCGTCGTTGTTGCATCACTGAAAAACGTTAAATGACGTGCATACGGTCTTTCTACGTGTAAACTGGTAGTACACGCAGAGCGCTTTCATCAATGGGGCACCAATCACCTTTTACTCTCAGATCACCTGAACATCTTTTCTTTATTTTGTGACGTCTTATGTTCGCAACCTTATCAAGAGGTCCTTCAGGCTTAGAAAGAATTCCTCTAATAAATGCGTTAAATACTAGAAAGGTTACTGGCATAATTTTCAACTTCCCGGCAAGAAGTTTTGAATGTTCGAAACCGCTTATCTATCCGCTTCTATGTCTTGCTTTAAGAAATAAGTGTAGTGCTCTTAATAATTTATGCAGCAGCTTTAGATGCTCGCCTAATGCTCGCAGTTTACTTTGCGGTATCGTGTGGGAAGGATGCCTCGTCTCGCCAAACCAGTGTCTCCCAACACATGACGTGCGGCAGCCACTGAACGCAAGCGGCGCTCAAGGGAGGCTGAGCGTATACGTCGCATGCATCAGGACGGCGAGGCGCGTCCGACACCACAGAGTCCAGGGACGCGACGGGCCAACGCAAGAGAGGCAATGCGTTTGAAGCTACTCGCTGCATCTCCGGGTACCGAGGCAAATGAAGCTCGGAAGCGCCGTGACTGCAATCTTGGCGCGGCAAGCCGAACAAGTACAAGTCAATCGAGCGCAGTGGGTGATGAGGATGGCCAACTACATCCCGACACCGCCATGGAAGACGAGTCTCCTCGTGATCCACAAACAGCGCTGCAACAGTTCCAGGCGGCCACAAACTACTTTAACAGACACTTCGTCCTGAACCACGTTGCAGGCATTTAATAAACAAAGAAACCTTCACATAACAGTGTACGAGTTGTGTGCCTCTGTAGTGTTTCCGACGCAACAAATCGCCATTGGCAATGGCGTCAGGCTTCCGCCGTTTCACACTTTAGTCTCGACAATGTGTCTTCCGGGTTTTGGTAAAAGTGGTAAGCTTCCGCCCGCATTTGTGGCCCAATTCTGGTCTGTAAACGCCAGTGCTGTTTCAAGTCAGCGACATCAAAGTGGCGGCACTGCCTGCGCTATTTGGTGCGTCCAATACGAAGATGGCAAGTTTGACGTTTTACCAAATACATGTGGTTTAATGGGTACAGCTGGAGAGGTTGGATTGATTAGGTTTTCAGCTAGTCCAATGTTGTGACATAAAAAATATAAACTATGCTTGAAAATTATTAGGAAAAAAACACAACAAAAATATTAAAATAATTGAAAGGACACTTGAACACGCCTAAGCACTTACGCATACAAAAGAAAAAAGAAAACGACAGAGCATCAACAAGGCCAGACTCTGAAATCATCCCCAATATTTTGAACGCATGTCCGTAAAAATTAAAAAAAGCGCTTCACTGCACTGAAAGCTGCTCTTCCTATAGTTCTGGTGCTCATAACCTTTGGTGTTTTTCTGCAATAAAACCATAAAACTACATGTACTAAATGTTTCTTCAAGGCGACTAACGCACCATCGTCCAAGTATATTCCCTAGTGTCGATGGACGATTGCGCAGAGAACTAAGCTCGTAGCCCAGCTTTTCGCTTTGCTGGCCATATAGGGGAGGGGGGGGGGGGGGGACAGTCCAGCCACGCGAGGTCAACATCCTTTTCCATCACTCCCCACACACGCGACGAACACCAAGGCCTAAGTGGTGAATCAGGATTTCCGCACATCGTATTATCTTCGTATACAGTGTGTCCCAGGTAACTTTAGCCAGAGATCAAAAGTATGCGAATGTCACGTAGCTGGACAGAACCAAAGTAATGTTGTTTGCCGTCGCTTGGAGATACTCAAATTATTATCTTTTTATTCCGCCTAATTAGATAACTAGCCTTAATTAATTAATCAACTTCTCAAATAACATAATTGGACGAAAAGTTTCAATGAGAAAGTTGTAGAGCGACATGAAAAACTCCCGGTACTGTTGTCTGTTGTTCAATGCGTGCTATATAAGAGTCTCTTTCCGAGCGTGAAAGATGCCCGCGAATACACAGGATTGTCGGGTGACTGGCTGATCGAGGCACTTCTCTTGTATTCGCTGGCTTCTTTCACCCTGGGAAAAGCACTTTTATGTAGCACGTATTGAACAACGGAAAGGTGTATCGGGAGTTTTTCATCTTTCTCTACAATTTGCTCATTGACACATTTTATCGAATTATAATATTTGAGAAGTTGAATAATTAATTAGGATAAATCTAATTTGGCGGGCTGAAAAAAATAATTTGGGCACCTCCAAGCGACGGCAAACAACATTACCTTGGTTCTGTCCAGCCGCTGGCTAAAGTTAGCTGCGACGCCCTGTGTACCACGAGCCTCTTCTTCGAGAGTATAGACTGCTTATCGACGCAGGCGCGATCTTTTTCAGTGCGTGACCCTTCTGAACTATAGGGCGTCGAGGTGACGGCTGTCTCTCAATAAAGAGAATTCCAGTCCAGTCTACGTTGCACAGAAGCGATAATTTGATCTTTCGTTCCCTTCATCCAACCATCGCGAAGATGATCTCGCTATGAGTTTATATGCGAGGCTTTATACAGGAACATCTGAGCAAGATAACGCCAGGTAATTTTTAATTTTTCCGTTCCCCCTAAAAATCAATAGCTCGCTTACTAATCAGGCAAAATAATGTTATCACCTTAAACTAAAGGTAATTATATCTATACCAATGAAAAAGAATGAGTATACCTGCATTAGTGTTTTAAGGAAACTTAAGACGACACGTAATTTCTTCGTTTTCTGAGAAGTTTAAAATGATACGCCAACTTCGGAGCTTGAAAACGGCAATCTGTATTATTAGTAAGGGTTCACTTAAGGTGAGCCACATGATATTAGAAAAAGTTTTCGGGGTGCCAGGTCCTCTGGACACGGACGCCACGTCACCCACAATGTAGTGCCTAGCTCCGCCCCTTCAGGCGCCAGACACGCAGCAACCCCGCGACTGCTGCGCACCTGGTGCTTCTGCTCTCGCAGGGACTGCAAACGTGCCGAGAGCAAAATAAAAAGGGGGAGCGTTGCTCCTACGTCATACGCAAGTACAGCCAGGGATAGTCAGCGCTACAGTAATCTAACGGGATAAGTGACGCGAGAGCGTTTAGTTTGCTTCGCCTAAAGGCAGTTTCGGACATCTCTCTTTTTTTTAGGTGTGTTTCTAATCCCGTGAGTGAACTTATGACTTCAGCTTTGAATCTTTATTCTCAACTATTTCCGACCGAAGAGGTGTAGGTAAGGTTCTGAAGGAGTATTTCACCTTAATGTATTAACTGCGTGTATTTCCTATGTCAGACAGATGAACCTGAGTGACATGGCGCCGTAGCAGCTGCACTCTGTATTCTCCCATTATTTCAGATTTTTTTTATTTCTTCCTTTTTGACAGGATGTTCGCTTTTGTGTGTCTATATACGTAGTCATAATATTGTGAAACGCTCATAGAACTTCTGCCAAGGTCTGATACCTTGCAAACATACCAATCGGGTTTAAAGTGAACGCTTCAAGAAAGTGCACCGCTTGATCGATGTATGTTTCGCCATTGCCGTACTATATTACGCTGATCTGTTATATAAGTATGCCAAAAGACTCCATTCTACATTTTCCACGCCATAACAAAGTTTGTGAGACTTGGCAGCTACGCTTGCAAAACAAGTACAGCGTAACGAGTTTACCATACAGGTTTCACTAGTTACATTGAGACAGCCGCCCATTTATCCGCTCCAGACATCGCGCGATTGTTTGCCTGATATACAAACATGCTATATCGGGCGACAAATGTGTAGCACTAACTGTAACCAAAATCTCTAAAGCTAAATCTTTATATAGCTCACAGACGCTTGGTCCCAAAAAGCGTCTGGCATCACTAGACAGGCTCCTCGCAAAATCCACGTATCCAAAGTTTGATCTGGAGCGAGAAACATATCAAAATAAACTGTCGTAGAAGGACAGAAATAAATCCCGATGGCGTAAGAGAAGCATCACATCGTCCAGGAACAACGCGCGGTACACGAGCCTGAGATGCCAAGCAACCACTGTCAAAAGAAGGAGACAGCGAATCCAGTATTGCACTAGGCACAAGAAAGAGCTGCCGAAGCTCAAACTGGGCCGCTATTGAGTTTCGCGCTATCTGCACCGTCTTTCCGGTGTGCGGTGCCCAGATCGGGCATGGAGGGATCATCGGCTCCCGTACTTTTTCAGGTCACCGGCAGATGCCATCTGCAGTTTTTCTTTTTCTCTATTTTCTTACGAGGCAGCGAGCAATGTCTGGAGGGGACAGAAGACTCCCAGTCGTGGCAGAGGGGAGAAGAATCCGCGCAACTTCCGGTGACTTGTGTGTCTGCGCGTGCTTTCACGCTCGCGTAAGTGTGACGTCAAAGAATCCTCCGCCCTGTCTTGCGACCTTACGCGATCCCCTTGCTGCAGCCCTCCTGCCTGCCCCTCTGCCTCGACGACCGCGGAGCGATTACATGTTAGCCTGCCATGAGGCCATGCCGGGGTTCCGACCTGAGACCCAGTTTAAGAGGCCATTAGTTTGAAGTGCATCCCTCTTTTGTGTGCCCCATACCTTGCTTTCAAGAAAGGCTCGAAAGTCGCGTGATGGAACCTGCCTCATTTTTTCCTTCTTTATGTCGCCCACTTCAACTGTTATTCGAATGGCACTTTTCAAACATGTTGGCGGATTTCTTCGGACCATCCGCCCCGAAAACAGACAACCCGGAAAGTACGAAGCGACTGCTGCCATTCAAGGAAATTTTTATTTCGAGAGTGAGTAAGAAGCCAGTGCTTTAACGTAGGAAACCTTATTTCTTGCTTGTAATTTTTCTGCTTTATGGCTATGTCCCGAACAAATTGAATATGTTTCAATACCGCGTTCCACCAATTTTACCGCCGCAGCACTCAAGTGAATTTATAGCTGCTTCAAAGCTAAAATTTAGGCCTGTTTTTTCAGGGAGCAAACTTTGAGCACAGGGCACAAAAGAGCGATAAGAAAGAGCACAAAAAATAATGTCGCACTGATCTTCTAAATAAAGGCAGGGCGGTGTACGAGAAAGCAGCGGCTAAGAAGGAGCACGTCCTACTAACGAAACAAAGCTTTATTATGATATTCCAACGTTGTTGGTTCATCGTTAACAGGCTGTAGTCACTGGCAATCAATATATGCATGACGAGCTTTGCATGACCCTATCATCGTCTTCAAATATTTATCAGAACCACTGTGAAGGCTTAACGGGCAGGGAGTTGTGCTGCTATGCATGAGGTCGTGGGATCAAATGCCGGCTACAGCGATCGCATTTCGATTGGGGTGAAATGTGAAAGCGCTTATGTAGCATACATCTGGTGCACGTTAAAGAACCCCAGTTCTTCAATTTTTTTTTTTAAGTCCCCCACTATGGCAGACCTTATAATGAGATCGTAGTTATGTAAAGTAATACACGTGAATATTTAACAGAATTTGTGGCTCTGTAACGCGAGATAACAGCTGTAAGAACATGACCAACTCTTTCTTATCTATGATGTGCTGTCCCACGTTGCTTTTGGACGTAAAACGCGAATGTGCTGTGCTGCGTCTAATGGTCGTTTTGAAACGCAGACGAAGTAGGAATCATAATAAATTTGATGACAATTGCTACTATAGTAATGCCTATACCGTGATCATAAGGTCGCCAGTTTAATTCCCGGCTGCGATGAAATGCAGTACCGCTAGTATACCTAGTACATCTTAAGGAACCACAGGCGATCGAAATAATGCGGAGCCCTCCACTGTACCTTGTACCATATAACTAACTGTGCAGTTTCATGAAGATAAACTGCGCTACTAGTGCTCCATGCTTTCCGCAAGGACTCCGGTTTCCACCGCTGTGACTGAAACAATAAGCAACACTAAGTTTTGGAAGCTGTCTAATCGACACTTCCTTGTTAATGAAGTTAATTCCTGTTAATCCTGTTTCGTGAGCAACATAGGCTTTCCCTCACAATTTTGGCTTAACCAATCTTCAGCCTTAGCCATATTTGTTTCTATAAGGTGACACACACCCGCCGTGGTTGCTCAGTGGCTATGGTGTTAGGCTGCTGAGCACGAGGTCACGGGATCGAATCCCGGCCATGGCGGCCGCATTTCGATGGGGGCGAAATGCGAAAACACCCGTGTACTTAGATTTAGGTGCACGTTAAAGAACCCAGGTGGTCAAGATTTCCGGAGTCCTCCACTACGGCGTGCCTCATAATCAGAAAATGGGTTTGGCACGTAAAACCCCATAATTTTTTAAGGTGAAACAACTATGATAGCGGCGCATGGCGCGAAATTCAATTTGCCTAAAATTTGCTGCAAATATTCAGGATCATAGCAGCATTTTGTCTCACCAGACAAAGTTTTCCTGGCAATATGACTTTTGTGAACAAAGTAGCTTCACGAAGTTTGTAGGGAGTAAATCTGAAGCGAACGTGGTTACAATATTTTTGCTTGGCCAGAAGACGTCTCTCACTTTACACAATTATGTTCCCACAGAAAAAAAAAAGTCCTTCGAAATAAAATTTCAGTGTGCCCCACAAAGTCCGGTGCCTTTCCGTTTTGTTGGTTTTGTTAGCACTGTATGTTATTGAAAAATGAGCTTAAGTTGATTTTTTCCTTGCCTATGGCTCCTAGCGTTTGGTGTAGATAAGTGCTTCGTCATTTTAGCTGTTGGGTAGAGAATTGAGCCGGCGCCGACTTGGCGGGACACAGTCCCGGTTTCAGTTCTCTATATAAGGTAGGGCTGCTCGAAGATATGGGAGGCGACTAAGGGAGGTTGACATAAACACAGGGAAGATATATACCACCATCCCCAATGCGGAAGTCATTTTGGTTCGCGTGTGTGTATTGAAAGTTTAAGTTACGCAATTCCCCCTCCAGTCGGTGACTGATAATGCTCCCCACCGACTGGGCCATCAGCCACCTTGACATACTGCTCGCGTAGGGTAAGGCCATTTCGATCACCGAAAAATTGTCGCCCGAACATTCCTGCCTTCTTGTAGCCACCGCTCAAACATCGACCTTTGCAGCGTTCCTTCTCCGTCTGCTTCCTGGCTTTATCCTCTATTCATTCACGTATGCGGAAGAAAAAGAGGACGAATAAAGGAAACGCCGAGGGTGAGGATTGTACGCGAATTTGCCTCTTGTGAGACGGGATTTACGCGTGACGTGAATGGGTCGTTTTGGTCGCGATCTTGGAGGGCGAAGGTTTCACATAATATAATGTACGGGGATGGAGCAAACCGTTATGCGGTCACCCGGGCGAGGCGAGTATGGCAGTTTGTGTCACAGCGATCGCTGTGGCCCCACGATGAGTTAGATGCTGTGCGCCACCCGTGGGGTTTCAGAGGTTCCTTATTTAATAGTTGTCACCGCGACGTCTATGGCGGCGATTCGTTTTCCTTAACGGTAAGGGCGTGCCTGCGGTTCGGCATCTTTGTTAGGCGCAGTTCCAAATAGGCGGGATGTATGGCCGACACACAACGCGTGTCAGATGCCCAGTCTTTTGCGACCGGGAAATCCCGAGCTCAACGTGAGGTTGCATTATAAGCGCACAAGGTTATGATCCGCTGCACGTCGACAGACAATAAAAATACTAATACGGTATCTCTGAAGTATATGGTATCTCTGAAGACCATTCTGTCGCTCGTATAAACGAAAACGTGTGGCATTTATTCCAGCCACTCGCCCGCCCCTACGGATCATGTGCACACATGGGGCTTTGATGTGCTGGTTAGAAAATACAACAGTACAACATAAAACATAGTCAAATACCGAATATTTGACAACGGAATCACAGACAATGTCTCACCATCGTATGCTCAAATATTGCTCCACTCGGAGCGCGGCTTCCATACCATCCTAATGAGCGCAGCGCCATTCCTTGACTGAACAAGTGGCTACGCTTCTCCAAAAATGCTGAGTATTGTCATTGATGCGGAGTGACCTGTTTCAAGGGGCGTGACTAAAAAATTATGTGGTTTAACGTGCCAAAACCACTTTTTGATTATGAGGCACGCCGTAGTGGAGGACTACGGAAATTTCGACCACCTGGGGATCTTTAACGTGCGCCTAAATCTAAGTACACGGGTGTTTCCGCATTTCGCCCCCATCGAAATGAGGCCGCCGTGGCTGGGATTCGATCCCGCGACCTCGTGCTCAGCAGCCCAACACCATTGCCACTGAGCAACCACGGCGGGTAAGGGGCGTGACTGCTGTCAACCTTTCTTGGTAGAGGCGAAGTATCGAGTGGAGGAGGAGCGTTCCAGATTTTGGGGTTTAGTCTTCGCTTCGGCTTTCGTGGTCATCTCAGGTCGTGCTGTGAATGTGTACGAGGCACTAGGATATAATCTGGCCTTTAAGGTTACTAACTTCGGAAGCCACGACTGCAAATACCCAGAAACCAGAAATGATTGGGAGGAACTGGCAGCGTTCGACGAGCGGCGACGTGAACTCGCCCGTGAAAGGGCTGGCCGTCGGCGCGCCGAGCCCCCCGAGTTCAGGCAAACCGACAGCAAGGAGAACAAGATCCCAGGCTGAGAGAGTGGGAGGCCGAAGAAATCCAGCACCGTTACCTGTGGGTTACTTAACCGTGGCGAATGTCAGGTGCACGCAGGACAAGCCTCGCTTACTCCTATTTTCCGATAGGGAAAGAGATCGTAATTTTTCCCCTGCTCGTGCTGGGATCCCAAGCCAAATTGGCGCGCGCACCACTCCGGGCTAGCGGTGGCAGTTGTGATTGCGCCGTACACACTGCTAGAATGGACTGAAGTCAATGCCAATGCCGCTAGAGAAGCATTTTGGTTCAATTGCAAGTCACTGAAAGCACAAAAGCGCTTTCCCTTTCCGCAACTAGGAAAGCATATTCGCCTAGTAGCGGAAAGTAAAAGCGTTTTTGTCGCGGTGACCTGAGTGGATAGGACGTAGGGTAGCCGCTCAAAACAATTCGCCAACGCTACACTCGGGAGTCCCTTGCGGCCGCAAAGAACAACTAGGTTAAACTGACGGGCTTGGTTTTTCGGCCAGTAACAGATACGAAGTGAGCCGGTGACAAAGGGAAGGCATAAGGGAACCCGATGGTTGTATACAATACGAGGACTAATAACGCAGCAATACGATGGGCCCTCCTCCCTACAAGCAGCCAAACAACATCTGAGGCGTGGAGCCACGCATTTGGGAGAACGAAACATGGTGTTTGTGGCTCAAGACCCCTTCTGTTCAACGTCACAGGTTGTGATGCAACGCTCACGATGACTGACGACAACGAAGAAGGTAGTAAACCCATAATGCGCCTTTAAATCCACCACAAATGCAAACCTACGTCGATGACGGTAAAGCGTAAAATGTTTGCCCACTTGCTCTGAGGAGCGTGCTTGCTTCGTACCGACGGCAGTTGCAATGCTTTTCCCGTATTCAAATACTATTTTGTGCAAGAATTCTATATTTCAGTCAATCATGATGCCAGATATGCTAGTATAGAAGGCGTCCTGCCATAGACGAAGACCAAACACCAGCAAAGAAGATTGTGAATTCAGTCCTAGATGCGCAAAAAAAAAAAAAAAAAGAAACTGGACGCAAGCTCCAGTCTGCTGCTGCGTGCAAGCTTCTCTTTCGGATTGTCAGGGAGACTCAAAGCTATATGCATCAAGTTTCAGGCATTCTAAGTTCAGTTGTCACTGAAGTTCTGCCAAATATTTCCAGGAGTAACAAGAGTTTCGAGTCTAGTTTACGCCAGAATCTTTAAACATATCGAATTGTTTCAGAGTAATAGCTGTTGTTCACTGAATTCACAGAAGTTAAATTTTTTTTCTTTGCGCCCTTACGGGAGAGCTCTCCTAAATATGAACTTCTTTATCTTTATATTTTTAATTTTTTTCTAGTATAAGAACTTGTCATATAGCGAGAATAATTGATCTAACGTTTACTGATCATAATCCTGTATTTCTTTGTCAAGGCTTTCTCAGATTAGAACACTGCAAACGTGTATAAAGTCAACATTTTATTCTGCACGGTCTATTCATCTGATCCATACAGCCAGTTGGGATGTTGTCAATGAAGACAGTGCTGAAATAACCTCTGAATGTTTCTCCAAGATAATTACTGATTCTGTTAACGAGGGCACATTTATTACTGAGGCAACTCACTTGTTTCACACATCCTAAAATCCTTGGATTGCTGATGCACTGATAAAATCTATTGGGGAGAAAAACTTAGTCAAAAAAAAAATTAAATATGGCCATTTATAGTTGCACTAAAGTCTAGATTTAAAACCTTGTAGCGCACTTTCTGCTATTTTAAAACAAGCCATACGCGATTACTACCCTCTCCAAGTCGAGAAAAATAGAAATGACAGTAAGAACTAAACAATACTAAAGCAGTTTCTTAGCAATAACAGGTCTGAACCACGCTTGAGCGAAGTCATTCATAACGCAACTGTCACAATAATTCCAACGATGTAGCTAATGATTTTAGGGACCATCTTAGTGCCTCATTGGAGATTGAACCTGATCCTAACTTACCTAGCCTGCAACATTGTACTCACTCATTTTATCTGTTTACAACGTCACCCGAGCAAGCCCATCAAGTCATATTTTATCTAAAAGCAACTGCATCGGGCTTAGACATAATACGCGCCGCTACGGTATAACTTCTGTCACCAATCCTGTCAAATATAATAAATAAATTTTCAGGTCCAGAATTTTTTCAGGAAGCCTCAATGTTGGGAGAATAGTTGCAGTTCCGAAAAATCTGACGGCGATTTTATTAACAATTAGCGTTCGATCTGCATACTATCGTTCTTTAGTGAGGTCATCGAAAAACTGTTTTATAGTCGTTTAACGAAGTAGCTTTCTACATTTAATCTGCTGCCTCTTATCAATTCGGTTTTCGCCAAGGTTGAACTTGCTTGTCTTTCTTTTACTGATCTCATCGAACAAGCAATAGACAACGGTATGTCGGTCGGAGCTGCTTTCGTTGACCTGCAATCGCAAGGCATTTGACACCATTAACCATGTGATTCTGTTAAACAACCTAAATGCTTTGCTATATCTCATCCACCTTTACAGTTCACGAAAAACTACACAAGTAACCAATCACAAAGTGTTGAAATTAGCCATAATTGATTTTCAGCAGTAATAATGAATCAAAAGAGGAACTGACAGCGTTCGAGGAGTCTATTCAGGAATCTATTCCCAGGAGCCTATTCTCAGACCTCAATTTTTTCTTTTTCTCATTAATGATCTACCTACTGTACTTCGTCATTCTAGTTGTATTTCATACGCTGAAGATACTACCATTTCTGCTGTTCACAAATGCCAAAGTTCCACTCAATAAAAACTTAAGAGCGGCCTTCGCAATGTCCAATCTTGGTGTAAAGCAAACATGTTCCATATTATTTTGCAAGACCACATTTATTCTAATTCGTTCTCCCCATTTACACATAAGCACTACCTTAGCAGTTTCGCTTGACGATCACACTCTACCTCTTTCTAACACTACCAAGCTTCTTAGTGCAACCCTTGATAGGCACCTTAAATTGATCTTCATGTCACATCGCTGCTTCAAAAAGTTTCTTTTGAAATTCATGTTATTCTTAAAACACGTTTCTCCTACCAGCCCCACAATACTTTATCTTTATATTACACCTACGTTGATAGCCACCTTTCTTACTGCGTGTCATCCTGAGGCACCACGTACAAAACACGCCTCAAACCCCTCCAACACTTACAAAATCAGGCTGTAAGACTTGTGATATTTAGCCCATTTATATGTCATTCTGCTCCTATGCATAAAAATGTAAGTCTCCTTCCTCTCTATGAGTTGTTTTTTCATAAGCTATCAATCTTCATTTTTCGTCTTCTACACAAACAGCTAATTGTTGAAGGTTTCAATGTTGAAAGTTTTATGAATACTACTAACAAAACCACATTTGCAGAACTTAACGAGAGCAGCATTCCAGGCAAGTTGGTAATCCATTGCTTAAATGATATTGCGCGACAAAAAAACGACACAGACGTGAGAGAAGACGACACACCAAGCGCTTGGTGTGTCGTCTTCTCTCACGTCCGTGTCGTTTTTTTTTGTCGCGCACTATCATTTAGGCACATTTGCAGAGCGACAAAACTTACTGCTCCAAAACGCTAGCTAGAAGGAAACTGCCTTTTTTGGGGGACTATCAAACTGAAGTAGCATTCCCTGTGAAACAAAAATACGTTCCTCATTGCGTTCGTTTTTTTACTTAAACAATTCTTCTTAGAAGATACACCTGGTTAATTGTTAGCGAGGATCTTATTCTACTAGTTACGTTTATTGGATTCCTCTTTTCCCGCTCTCACTCTCTCTCTCATTGTCTTTCTTTAGCTGCGCTATTTTGCCAATGTTGTTTCTGTATAGTCTGATGCTTGGTTGCATAAAATTGTTTCTTAAACTATGTATATCTGTAAGCAGCTGACTACTGCACGTTTAAATTTAACAACATTGATATATTTTTAATATGGCATCAGTGCTTAACTTTGGGACGTCCTATCATGCTACTTATTCTGTACACGTTAAATGTACCCTTTGCATAAATAAATGTCAAATCTGAAACGTCAGGGCATAGCAGGCCGTAGATCGCAACTGCTCATTTGGCATTAAACAAAATGCCTTTTTTCTTCCTCACACACAATATTTCGAGGCAAATTTTCCCTTCTACATTTATGTGTATTCATCTGTGTATGAGGCAGGACAGTTAACTATGCGATGCGTAAGTTTAGAAAGTGCAGGCGGATCCTATAATGTGTAAGAAAAAGAAGCGGTTATTCATTAATGTAAAGCATAGGTGCCAAATTAGGGTATACGCTTTCAAGGATGGGAGAAAGACAAAATAAGGGGTGGAGATGGGTACATCAGCACGTGTGCATTTCATGAGTCGTATTATTCAAAATTTCTGGCAAGTGCACTTGAACCACAGTGAATCTAATCAAGTTTCCGGTTGAGATGGTGAACTTTAGGCGTCACAGAAGACAGCGGCTTAATACACGGTGCCCTGTGACAAGTACTAGGTACGAGGGCGAATCAGAAAGTCCTTGGCCCAATTTTTCATTAACCAAAATAAGGTACATGCAGGTAATTACAAATATACGTGCTGTTATCCGTGCCTTAAACTATTTTTTCGCATAGTCACCATACCGGTTGATACATTTGTCCCATCGCAGCCCTAATTTGAGATGCCCCTGTCGTCAGTCAGCGACGTACGCGGCCTACCCGAACACTCACTGTCGTGAAAATGTTCACGGCCTTTTGCGAACTCAAAACGCCACCACCATTTACACCTGTCACACTCACACCTGTCAAAGGGAGACACGTCTCCCAATACGTGGGCTGCATTTCCTTGTGGATTACGATGGGCGTTCGTCCCTTGCTTCATTGAAAACGAATCGCACTTCGTTGCTAGTACACCGTGGACGGATGAAGCACAACCGCCATCTTCGGATGAATGGATGTTATCAGCGTCGCCTCTGAAGCGGGGCGATGGGTTGCGCCAGCAAGCACTTGTTATTTTATTGCCTAATGTCCTACCTATGTTAAAAAGGGAAAAAAAGGAAAGGAAAAAACAACTGCCGTTGATTTCCCATAACCAGTTTCTCAACCCGTATTGTGAACTTTGTTTCTGTACCCCTCCGTTGTTTGTCGTTTCCCTATTTCCACCAATCCCCTAATCACCTCCTACTAATGTCTATTGCCGACCTGTTTACTTTCCCCTTGATCTCGCTAACCCAAGGGCTTCAACAAATATCTTCACATTCTAATACAACCTGCGCCATCGTTTCTCTAGTTTGGCCGCAGCAAGCACATGCTCCATCCTCCTTCTTATATCTCGCTTTATAAGTGCGTGTTCTAAGGCATCGTGATCTGGCTTCGAAAAGTGAATGAGCTTGCCTTTGAGTTATCATGAATTGTTTCTTTCCTGCTTTTGTTTTTAACGCGACAGCGTTAAGGAGCTCGTGTCGCAGAAAAGGCGGTGTTGTCGGCGTCGGCGGCGTGGGCCAAGAGCGAAAAATCCCGGAAGGCAATTCATAAATAAAAACAACTTGCAAGATGGGCTGGGTGGGAATCAAACCTGGGTATCCGGAGTGTTAGACGGAGACGCTACCACTCAGCCATGAGTTCGATGGTTCAAAGCGGGACAAAAGCGCCTCTAGTGAATGCGGTGTTTCCTGAGAAACGTGCCGTAGAAAGTTATACTGCGGTGTATATCGGTAATTATGAGCATGTAAATAACAGAAGACGCAGTTAAACGAGTATTGAAGTACGTTTCCGTTACGTTTCTTCTGCGTATGGCGCACACGTAGAGCCATCTCGCGGCAAACACAGAAGACCCCCTCTTCGCAATGTACGGCGCTGCCCCGACAGGTGGCGCGCCACTCGCCCGCTTCTCCCCTTCGTCTCGTTTGAGCGCATTGGGCCGTGCGGGTACCGGTGCGAGGATGCCCCAATACTCTTGCGTTTAAGAAGTGTTCTCGCTCTCTGCCCTTCCAATTTCCAGCGTGCCTCGCTCAAACCCTTCTGTTTAGGCGACGCGGCTCCTCTTTCCGCCCACAGCGCGATTCCTAGGTGCAGCATCCGATGCGGGACGCCTCTGACGTGATCGCTTCGCCGTAGCGCGTCTGGTGGGAATGCGTCCCCTGCGATGTGTGCCGTGCTGCTGGCGAGGAGTCATGCGTCTGCGTGGTGCTCCTAGAAAAAATAATAAGAAACAAGTTGTGTTGTGGACTTAGAAGTGTCGTATATGAAAACTACGTCTTTGTGTGACTCAAGAGCATGCCGAGCGAATGAGCGGGCGGTGCGAACGGGGTGCGATAACACTATCGCGTTCCACTCTTGAAGGCGAAGCTTAAGCGTCCTCCAATTTTTTTCCTCATAAGTAGTTATTCATGGCAGGTTTGTTTTCCATTGCCGCCACCCATAAGAATATTTCAGGCTCTCTGACATTCCGCTTGACGTTTCTCGTTGCTGTGTTGCTCACCGTGCAGGCCACATACTTGCTGGTAAGCTTCCTAGTTATTTTCTTCCACTGTGAATGAATGTTATTCATGTGCGAACACCTGAACACTGCCCCCCTCCCCCAGTCCATTTATGTTTTTCCGTATTAATCAGTCGTTCTTGATAATTAATTTTTCTGTGGCGTTCCCTGATTTCGAAACTCGTCCAGCTCATGTCACCCTGCACAGCTTCATTTGTAGCTTTCCCGTGAGCGCCCTATCCGAGGCGTCCCACTGACCGGTGTTTGCCGTGTAGTCCTGATTGTACCCTTCATTTCAAGCAAAGAACCGCATTTCCAAATGTAAGTCCTGGGGTGCTCTAACGTAAATCTATTACAAACTTTTCTATTCCAATTCTGCAATCAGCCCTCCGCGATTGGTCAAAAACTATTTTGCACCACTCCCAATTCACCTGTCTGTGACGCGATTTGACCGAAGAAAAGAAAAATAGTCATTTCTGATTCGGCGCCTTTTCGCCATTAGCCCTCCGCTATTGGTCAAACGTTTTGGAGCTGCACCCACTTCACCTACCTTTCACGCGATTTCACAAAACCGCAATGACTCACCCCGTCGAAGTGACGTGCACGCGTTAAAGAGGCATTAATATGCCGAAAAGAACCTAACTTGCCGCCTTTCTGTCCCCAGATATTAGCCAGACGCTGCATATCACTTGTCAACTAGCAACACAATGTCGTCCGTATAAAACAAACCTGGAAGCTGCTACTCTACTACTGAACCCACCTGTTTGTATGAGAGATTAAACCCAATATTACTTCCTTCCAGCACCGTCTCCATCATCACCGTGTATATCATAAACAGCAGTAGGGCTAAAGAGCACCCTGTCTCAGTCCGTTGTTGATATCAACTTTCTCCTCGCTCCTGATCCCTTCCCATTCACCGCAAACCATGTATCTTGGTTAATCTCTCTCAAAAGCTGTAGACAATCGTCGCCTAAGCCTTCCCCTTCCAGAATATGCCACAAGATATTGCGGTCTACGTTGTCATACGCTCCTGTAATGTCCAAAATGGCCACATATAGTGGTCTGCTTTCAACTCTTGATATTTCAATACACTAAATAAGAACAAATAAGCTATCATCCAAAGGCCTACCTATTCTGAGGTCATCTTGAAGTTCTCCCAAAATGCCATTGTTATCTGCCCTTAATTTAATTGCTTCTAACTTAATTGCCTGTATTGCTAACCTGTATATAACCGATGTAATGGTCAACGGTCCATACGTGTCAATTCTATCTTTCTCCCCCTTACTTTTATAAATTAAATTCATTCTACTTTGTCGGCAACTGCATGGTATTCGTCTACCTTTTAGACTTTTTCCTACTGCTTTCAACAGAGCTTCATTACTTTTTTCGTCCTAGTTAATTGATCAGCTTCAAGAATTGACAGCAGTGCCGTGCCACGGAGCTACCGGCAGATAAGGCCGGTCCTGTCCAAAAAAAGTCCATCGCTGGGAATGGATATGTTGACTTCGCATTTGCAGCCGTAATTTGGGTAAAAAAAATAAAGGCAAGGACTTTCGCATTCCCCCTCTATACATTAGGCTTAACTGCGGGGCACTGCTGGAGGCAAAGGCGGATGAAAGAGTCGGCATGAAAGGCCTGCATGTGCGGCTTCCGTCCATTCTAGCGCCCACCAGCGACGCCGAAGTGATAAAGAAAAGAAGCGGCGGGAGTGGGTCACGACCACCGCGAGGAAAGTCGCTCCCCCGGAGCCGCTCCATCAAACTCGGATCCCTCATTCCGGCGCCTTTTGCTAGCGACACTCTCCCGAATGGCCTCTCCACGGGGGGCCCCCTCGCGTTCAGCTCCCGTCCTACGAGCTCGCCTGTCTAACGTTTGGGCCCCTAAATGGCACCCAGGAAGATCGTGCATACTGAGCTAGCGTTAATCGTCGGAGTCGTGAATTTCCGAAGAATGAAATACAAAGAAGAAATAAAACAGTAAGGGAATAACACACAAGTTATACAAGGAGAAAGATGAGGCAAAGGCAGACGCTGACTTACGAAGTTACTGTTGTTTACTCACTACTGTAGATTACCAAGTAGCAGAATCAGGAACCACCTCGACAATCGTAAGCAAGAATGTCACAAAGATGCAGTCAGTGCGCACCTTTACCAACGCGGTAGACTAGGAACCGAAATATTAACCCATCAATTTGAAGCATCTCGCAAGAACGTGCGACAAATGAAGCGAAAGAAGACAAGCACGTCAAAAATGCAAAACTCCTGCCGTCACCAAATATGGTGCGCAAAGTTCACGGTTACCCAAACTTCTGTGAAAGTCACGCTCAGGCATTGTAGTTCTCGCGCGTCATCAAACCCCAATCGTAGAACTCGGTTTAGGAGGCTTGAAAGTTCACCTTCCTAGTGTATCACCGGCTGACTCAAGCGTGGCTCTATTCCTGAATCATCAAAACCGAAGTAATGGCCTTGAAGATGAGAGTAAGTACACCTCCATTCAAGACAATCAAAGGCGCACGCACAACAGTATTTCAAAAGTTAGTCAAGGTATCGGCCCGTCGCGGTTCGATATATATGATTTGGTTTCGGTGAGGATGCATTTCTCAAATGGCAGTTACTTGAAGCGGTTCTCCCTAATAGTGGATATCGATGATTTTTGAAGTGTCCCCCACTGCAATGCCTAGCATGTCAAGAAATTGTCTACTGTTTCACCAGTAAAACCTCCAGTGAATGACAGCTACTTATAAGGCAGCTTGGCGTTCTTCTTCTCTTAGGTTTGTTATTTAACGATTTGGAGGTAATTCTGCTTATCATTTGCGATTAAAGGCAACTAAAATTCCTTTATCAGGTGTGAAAGCTAACATATTTTCGTTGATGCATGCGTAGTGAAAGTGTGGCATGGCAAGGTAGCATACATCTCACCGTCTAGGACTTTAATGTTGAAAAGTTAACTGCACAGAAATTTATTATGTTTCAGCATACTGGCAGAAAGACTCAAAGTTTAGAGCCGGATGAATGCTGCTCTACGGCCGCGGGCGGGGCGGTGGGAGAGGGAGCAGGGAAATAGTGTAGCGTGGGCATTGCACGACAAAGCATGGCAGCAGTCCAAAAGAGAGATTGGATTTGAACACGTCCCATTGAGTTCGTTGAAGTGTGCTTTGACGGAGGTGTTCTCCTCAATCCGTGCCTCCTGGACGCTGCCGCTTGTTGGCTACTATTTACGAAGGAGTAAAAAATCTAGAGAGGAATAGCACGAGTAAACACAAAGGGTGACACAATGAAGTGAAATACGTGATGGTGCATTCTATAAACTGCCTGCTGCAGTCAAGCTAAACCTTCTTTTAAAAACACATTTTTCGTCAATTGGCCGGAGTGTCAGCTCGGAATGTGGTCACACATTATGCCAGTTTTAACAGATATATTACTCCTTAACTGTGACTGGGAACATGAACACCCTATTACAAAATAAAGTGTAAAGGCACTTCCGACGTAGCGATGCATGAGTTTCATCGTTGCTGTGAAGAAGGCGGAGCATACTCTGGAATACTTAGAAAACGCACACTTTGGCCTCCTATTCTCTCACGACATTTTTAAATGGCACGATTTGGGATGCCTTGAATGTTGAGGCCTCATATGCAAGCGAGAAACAGAGAACAAATATGAATTGGTGGTCTTGCGGTTCGCTGCTCGAAAAATCTTTACTATGTTCATCATGCAGCCAATTACAAAGACTTGCCAACACCAGGTGCGTAAGTCTACCACTTCAAGGTCAGTTACTAGAAGTTCGCCGAGTATTCAAATCAACTCTTAGTATCACCCACAGAAGAAATGTCGAAGAGAGTCCTGAAACACGAGATGTGAACCTGACAGAAAAGTAAAAGCCATTTGGGGCTGTCGTGCACTCATGCATTAACGACATGTCGCCAAGACTAAATAATACGGCTAACAGGCACGGTATTCACATAGTCGTTTACTGTGTCGAAGCTCGCCACAACGAGAACAATTGAAAACACGGCAGAAACCAGTAAAGATGTGCTGAGGCCACCCGGAATATCCGCCGGCTGCAGCCACTGCGCGTCGCGTACAAACAACGGCTATATATAAACGCTTTTCGCATCTATGTGCAAGGCAGAGCATCGTGTATATATATATATATATATATATATATATATATATATATATATATATATATATATATATATATATATATATATATGTATATATATGTGTGTTATAACGAGAGCCTAGCGCCTTGGCCTGTGTCCAAGCTGTGCACGAAACCGCCAAATCTGAGCCGTTCCAACGCTGAACTATTCCCCTGACCCGCTACATCTCTATACTTCGGGTTGCCCCTGCCTTCCTCTTTTTTCATTTGCGGCGTACTTAGACAACATTACTATATATATATATATATATATATATATATATATTGTCACGTGGTAGTGACGGTGAAGAAAGAAGCAGTACGGTGGAATACAAAACTAGCTTTTATTGGGCGAACCTGTGCCCACAAAACAGGCTACACTTATAGCACAACGAAAGCGGCGAACACAGTCGGCGATCGTCGAAAATCTGATCTGCGGGTCAAGCGGGTCGGCTTTTATAGAGCAGTCGTCGAATGTTCCAGACTAATCGTTCGGACCCGCGTGCCTTCCACAAAGTTCTACACCATTCGCGTCAGGTGATGAAATCAGATAACATAAGTCTCGGCGACAACAGACAGCGGATAGAAGCATCGATAACTTTCCAGAAACTTCGGATACATGCAGGCGCGTCCCATGCTGTGCGATTACATTTGTTAGGCGGCGAAACGTGGCTGCCCTATAAAGATAAGTACACGTGTCAATATATATATTAACCGAGGGGCCCGACTTTTAATAATCATATCATAGGAAGCCAACACACAATGACACCAAGGAAAACGTAGGGGAACTAACATGTGCTCACTAATGGAATTAAAGAAATTATAAATTAATGGAAATGAAAGTGGATGAAAAAACAACTTGCCACATGTGGGGAACGGCCCACATCTTCGCATTACGAGTGCGATGCTCTTCTACCAATCCGCTTCTTTCATGGCGCGACGGCGCATGCGCCCTGTTCTAGCGGATTAGTCGCGAAACGTTTTTGAAGGGTCGCGATCGTGGCCGCGCGCCGGGAAGACTGCCGAAGAAAAAAGAGCGCTCGGACGGGCGCTGTTGCATACACTCGTGGCGTGTACCGCGTTGAAATTCTACTGGTAGCTCGACGTTGGTGCGGTGCCGAAAACGTGCGTAGCGCAATACCGCAACTCCACTTTAAAAGAGAAAGCGGCCAGGGCATCGTCCGAGTTGTCTGGACTGCACCGTGAGTCAGGTAGTTGACGCCTGTCATGAGTGGCTCGCTAATTTAACGAAAAACCCGCGCGTTACACTTGAGCGACGCTTAAGTACATCACGTTGCTGACGAAGTCTTTTTGCAGCGTCGGTCCTCATTTGCTGGTGGTGGCAGCGCTTTCCTGACTGCACGTACTCGTAAGGCCCGGCAACACTGGGTCGACACGAGACCGACAAGACGCTCACTCCAATGATTGACCGTCTATTGTGCGTCCCTGAAACCTTTTTATCATACTAGGTCGACAACGACGCAACCGACGAGCGCGACTTGTACTGCGACAGGCTTTCTCGTCGAAGGCACCGGCAAAATCAGCGTAACGACCATCGTTCGACTGAACCCCGCGCGATGGGCCGTCGAACCGACAACACAAAACCGACAACGTCTTCGCTTCTATATATATAATTAATCGTGCTCAAAATGTGTCAAGCACGCCTACCAAGTTGAAATGCACAAGCTTTAACCCTCTCAAGCCGTGCCCAGGAAGCTTGAGCCAATGTCGATCCTGTTCAGCGAAGGTTAACCTGGCGCTGTCGAGTTCGTGCACTCGCTACCGGTGGACCTGAACTGCAATATAAGCAGTTAGGTCGAACGAAACTGCTTTCATAGTTCAATTTTGGCCTTAGCGATTTGAAACCAGCTACACTTCACTTCGTACGGTGCGTACACAATAAGCGGTAAGCGGTGACACAGCGCTGAGCCAACATCTGTACGTCACAGTACCTGTAGGCTGTCGGCCGCACTTGCTACGTATATGGGTGGGCCTGTACGTGTTGCTTTGCCGACACATTTCTAAAGTTCGGAGATGCCCTGTTTGCCTCTGCATCAAGTGGCAAACAAAACACGGCGTATAGTCGATATACAGCAGCGTAACAACCGCCTCGCTCATTTATACCAACGCCGTGTCAGCGATGGCATCCGCGCGTTGTCGTGAGAGAAAAACATTGCCTACAAATGAGCGCTTATGAGAGCACAGTTTTCTCTTATATTGCTCTATGGTACGCCAAAACAGTAAGTATGATGGAGTTAAAGAAAAGCGAGAATGAGTTTATTAACAGACCGTAATATATGTATCTGGATCACAGTTGCCATTGTTTAAGTGGTTCGGCAGGCTCATATTGACTCGTCTCAGGGTGTAACAACATGGCACATATTGTCACGTGGTGGTGACGTTAAGAACACAGTAGCGATACTGTGAAAGGCAAAAACTAACTTTTATTGGGCGAACCTGTGCCCACAAGAACAGGCTACACTTATAGCACAACGATAGCGGCGAACAAGGTCGGCGATCGTCGGAAATCTGATCAGCGAGTCAAGCGCGTCGGCTTTTATACAGCAGTCATCGAATGTTCCAGACTAATCCTTCGGACCCGCGTGCCTTCCACAAAGTTCTACACCATTCGCGTCACGCGATGAAATCAGATAACACAAGGTTCTGCGACAACAGACAGCCGGATGGAAGCATCGATAACTTTCCAGAAAATTCGGATACATGCAGGCGCATCCAGCGCTGTGCGATTACATTTGTTAGGCGGCGAAACGTGGTCGCCCGATAAAGATAAGTACACGCGTCAATACCCCCCTCTTAAAAAGCATCGTCCCGATGCTACAAATGTAAGAGAGCAAAACACAAAAGGACACTTATTAAACATAAGTAACAAAACAACGAAAAGAAATTAAGTCCAAAGGTCAGTTACGCGAAGTCCCAAAGTTCATTATCGCTGGTAGTACGGCTTGAGTCGCACGACGTGGACTATTTCAGGTCGTGAGCGGCGCCGCTGTGATAGCGAAATGCCGTCTGGCACGACCTCATAGTCCAGTGCCCCAACACGTCGGATGATCTTGTACGGTCCGAAATAGCGACGCAAAAGCTTCTCGCTCAGTCCTCGTCGGCGTATAGGGGTCCAAACCCAAACACGGTCACCGGGCTGGTACTCGACGAAGCGTCGTCGGAGGTTGTAATGTCGGCTGTCGGTACGCTGCTGGTTCTTTATCCGTAGGCGGGCGAGTTGTCGAGCTTCTTCGGCGCGCTGGAGATAGCTAGCGACGTCAACATTCTCTTCGTCAGTAACGTGCGGCAGCATGGCGTCGAGCGTCGTCGTCGGGTTCCTGCCGTAAACCAGCTTAAACGGCGTGATCTGTGTTGTTTCTTGCACCGCCGTGTTGTAAGCGAAGGTTACATACGGCAGAACCGCGTCCCACGTCTTGTGCTCGACGTCGACGTACATTGCTAGCATGTCGGCGAGGGTCTTGTTCAGGCGCTCCGTGAGACCATTCGTCTGCGGATGGTAGGCAGTTGTCCTCCTGTGGCTTGTCTGGCTGTACTGCAGAATGGCTTGGGTGAGCTCTGCTGTAAAAGCCGTTCCTCTGTCGGTGATGAGGACATCTGGGGCACCATGTCGCAGCAGGATGTTCTCGACGAAAAATTTCGCCACTTCGGCTGCGCTGCCTTTCGGTAGAGCTTTGGTTTCAGCAAAGCGGGTGAGATAGTCCGTCGCCACGACGATCCACTTATTCCCGGATGTTGACATCGGAAACGGCCCCAACAAATCCATTCCAATCTGCTGGAATGGTCGACGAGGAGGTTCGATCGGCTGTAGTAATCCTGCTGGCCTTGTCGGTGGTGTCTTGCGTCGTTGACAGTCTCGGCATGTCTTGACGTAACGGGCGACGTCGGCGGTCAGACGCGGCCAGTAATACCTTTCCTGTATTCTCGATAGCGTCCGGGAGAATCCGAGGTGCCCAGCGGTTGGATCGTCGTGTAGGGCGTGCAGTATTTCTGGACGCAGCGCTGATGGCACAACAAGAAGGTACCTGGCGCGGACTGGTGAGAAGTTCTTCTTCACGAGCAGGTTCTTTTGTAGTGTGAACGAAGACAACCCGCGCTTAAATGCCCTAGGGACAACGTCGGTGTTCCCTTGCAAATATTCGACGAGGCCTTTTAGCTCCGGGTCTGCTCGTTGCTGTTTAGTGAAGTCTTCCGCGCTTATTATCCCAAGGAAGGCGTCGTTGTCCTCGTCGTCTTGCGGCGGGGGATCGATTGGGGCGCGTGATAAGCAGTCGGCGTCGGAGTGTTTTCTTCCGGACTTGTATACTACCGTGACGTCATATTCTTGTAGTCTGAGGCTCCACCGCGCCAGCCGTCCGGAAGGGTCCTTTAAGTTAGCTAGCCAACACAACGCGTGGTGGTCGCTGACGACTTTGAATGGCCTGCCATAGAGGTAAGGGCGGAATTTAGCTGTAGCCCAAATGATGGCGAGGCATTCCTTTTCAGTCGTAGAATAATTGCTTTCCGCTTTTGACAGCGACCGGCTAGCATAAGCTATCACCTGTTCGACTCCGTTTTTCCTCTGGACTAGGACGGCACCGAGGCCTAGGCTACTGGCGTCAGTGTGGATTTCGGTATCGGCGTCCTCGTCGAAGTGTGCAAGTACCGGCGGCGACTGCATGCGTCGTTTGAGTTCTTGAAATGCCTTGGCCTGCGGCGTTTCCCACTTGAACGCGACATCACATTTGGTTAGATGTGTTAGCGGCTCCGCGATGCGTGAAAAGTCCTTGACAAAGCGCCTATAGTAGGCACACATGCCAAGGAATCTGCGCACTGCCTTCTTGTCGGTTGGCTGCGGGAACTTTGCGACGGCAGCTGTCTTCTGTGGGTCGGGGCGTACTCCTGATTTGCTGATGACGTGGCCTACGAACAAAAGCTCATCGTAAGCGAAGCGGCACTTTTCCGGCTTCAGAGTGAGCCCTGATGAACTGATGGCTTCTAATACTGTCGCAAGCCGCCTAAGGTGATCGTCGAAATTTGCGGCGAAGACAACGACGTCATCCAAGTAAACAAGACACGTCTGCCACTTCAATCCTGCTAAAACCGTGTCCATCACTCGCTGGAACGTTGCAGGCGCCGAGCACAGTCCAAATGGCATAACCTTGAACTCATAGAGGCCGTCTGGCGTGATGAAGGCGGCCTTTTCGCGATCCCTTTCGTCGACTTCTATTTGCCAGTAGCCAGACTTGAGGTCCATCGATGAGAAGTATTTAGCATTGCAGAGCCGATCTAATGCGTCGTCTATCCGTGGGAGGGGGTATACGTCTTTCTTCGTGATTTTGTTCAGTCGACGATAATCGACCCAGAAACGTAGGGTTCCGTCCTTTTTCTTCACTAAAACAACTGGAGACGCCCACGGGCTTTTCGATGGCTGGATGATGTCGTCGCGCAGCATTTCCTCGACTTGTTGTCTTATAGCTTCGCGTTCTCGCGTCGAAACTCGGTAAGGGCTCTGGCGGAGTGGTCGAGCGCACTCTTCGGTTATTATGCGATGCTTTGCGACTGGTGTTTGTCGAATCCTCGATGACGTCGAAAAGCAGTCTTTGTATCGTCGAAGCAGACTTCTGAGCTGTTGCTGCTTAATCACGGGGAGACTTGGATTTATGTCGAAGTCTGGCTCGGGAACTACGGTCGTCGGGGTAGATACGACAGAATCCGAGAGGACAAACGCATCGCTGGTTTCCTGTATTTCCTCGATGAATGCGATCGTCGTGCCCTTGTTGATGTGCTTGAACTCCTGGCTGAAGTTTGTCAGCAGCACTTTCGTGTTTCCTCCGTGCAGTCGAGCGATCCCTCTTGCGACGCAAGAGAGAGAGAGAGAGAGAAGGGAAGACAGAAAGGCAGGGAGGTTAACTAGACTGAGTCCAGTTTGCTACCCTACACGTGGGGAGGGGAATGGGGAGTGAAAGAGGGAGAGAGAGAACTTAGGTATAGGATGTCTACAGTCTGGCACTCAAGTCTGTTTCCCTCAGGTAGCGAAAAAGCGCTCGAACTGCTTTCTGGGCCATTGAACTATGAGGCCAGGCCCCCAAGATCTTCGCTTCCGTAAATGGCCTGTCATCCAGTCTATTTAAGGCACACTGGAGAGTCTCGCGTTGATTATCGAAGCGAGAACAGTGGCACAGAAGGTGACTGATGGTCTCTTCACACTTGCACTTCGCGCACATTGGTGAATCCGCCATTCCAATACGATAGCTGTAGGAGTTGGTGAATGCTACTCCTACCCACAGCCGACACAGCAGTGTTGCGTCACGTCGTGGAAGGTTCGCTGGTAATGTAAGTTTCAGTGATGGGTCGAGGCTGTGTAAACGACACTTAGAGTTCTGAGGTGTATGCCAGCAACCTAACGTGATTGTACGAGCGAGACTGCGAAGCTCTCTTGCAGCGTCGACTCTGGATAAAGGTAGAAGGAGTGTCGGTGAGCCAGCCTGGGCACGTCGGGCAGCGTCATCGGCGAGGTGATTACCAACGATGCCACAATGTCCCGGCAGCCACTGAAATATGATATTATGTCCTCTTTCAGAAGCGCAATGGCAGGTTTCGTGGATTTGTGACACCAGCTGTTCATAATTGCCACGTCGTAAACTTCTCAAGCTCTGGAGGGCTGCTTTCGAGTCACAAAATATTGCCCATTTGTTGGGCGGCTCTTTTTCAATGTATTCGACAGCAGCGCGAAGAGCGGCCAGTTCAGAGCCTGTAGATGTCGTTACGTGTGATGTCGTAAACTTGATGACGACCGATTGAGATGGTAAAACAACGGCGCCCGTAGAATTTTCCGAGACGGAACCATCCGTGTAAACATGAATTCGGTTAGAGTATGAACAATGCAGAAGTTCCAGTGTGATCTGCTTGAGAGCCGCGGTGGTCAGGCTAGCTTTCTTCACTATTCCTGGAACAGCAAGGTACACAGGAGGCTTCTTCAAGCACCACATAGGGGATGGCGTTCTTGTTGCGGGTGAGTGCCTCAAAGACAAAGAGTGCCGGTTAGCCGCAATTGATCTGGAGAACGCTGCCCTGGGTCTTTTCTCAGGCAATCGAGCGAGATGGTGGTCAGGGACTCGGGATATATGGCGAACATGCACCCGGAGCGCGTCGATATCTATATAGGTCCTTATTGGGTGGTCTCTCGCGGTGGCAATTGTTGCCACGGTTGAAGCATTTCGAGGTAGCCCCAGACATGTTCGAAGGGCTTGGCCTTGAATGCTCTGTAGGACATGGATGTTAGTTTTGTTAGCATTGGACAGCACTGGTGTGCTGTATCGCAAGTATCCCAGGAAGAGCGTCCTGTATAGTTGAAGCATAGATGCCACGGATGTGCCCCACGTTTTACCGGCGAGAAACCTTAGTATGTGGGAGATAGAAGTAAGCCTCTTCTTCAAATATGTGATGTGGGGGCTGCATGAAAGGTCTCTGTCTATAATAACGCCTAGGAATCGGTGAGTTTTTGCGTAGGAAATTGGTTGGTGGTCAATAGAAATGGGGTACCAGGTCATGGGCTTGTGGGTAAAGGCGACTAAGGCGCACTTCTCGGTCGAAATGCTGAGGCCTTGCGCACGCAGGTACGATGATGTTAGGGTCACTGCTTTTTGGAGCCGTGCACGCACCTGGAGACGTGTAACTGCCGAGGCCCATATGCATATGTCGTCAGCATATATAGAAAGGTTTACTGTATGTGGTAGAACGTCGGCAAGGCCAAGGATTGCAAGGTTGAACAAAGTGGGGCTAAGAACCCCACCCTGAGGGACGCCACGGTAAGTGTAATGGTCAGCAGTTCGGCCATCTGCACTGTGCACAAAGAAGGATCTTTTGAATAGATAGCTCCGAATCCACCGAAAGATGCGTCCACCTATTCCATTATTTTCCAGGGCATCAAGGATGGCTGCATGCGTTACATTATCATAGGCGCTTTTCACGTCGAGGAATAGTGCAACCGATATACGCTTGTGGTGTTTTTCCTGTTGTACAGACGAGACTAGGTCGATGACGTTGTCAATAGAGGAACGGCCTCTTCTAAAACCAGCCATGGCATCGGGGTATACGTTGTGGCGCTCAAGATACCATTCTAGGCGGGTGAGAATCATTCTTTCCATGACCTTCCCAACACAGCTGGACAGCGCAATGGGTCGGTAGGACGCTAGGTCAAGTGGCGACTTTCCAGGCTTCAGAAGTGGTATCAAGCGGCTGGACTTCCACCGCTCAGGAACGACGCCATCATTCCATGACTGGTTATAACATTCCAGCAGTTTGCTTCGGCCATCTTCACCTAGGTGGCATAAAGCAGCGTAGGTGATGCCATCTGGTCCTGGCGACGATGAGCGCCTGCATGAGGCCAGAGCAGCGTCCAATTCCTCAAGTGAGAAGGACACATTCAATTCTGGGAAGCGTGTCGCAGGAACTTCACCCAGAATTTCACTATTGATGGTGACCACACTGCCCGCAATCTTCACACAGAAATCTTCGGCTATATCGACCTGTGAGCGGCCTTGATGGAGGGCTAGGGCTGAGAATGGGTGTCGTTGCTGTGGAGACGAGCCAAGGCCGCGCACCGTCCTCCATATGATAGACAGAGGCTTGCGGGGGTCAAGTGATTCGCAGAACGTCTTCCACCGTTGTTCCTCCAACCTGTCCATACGACGTTGGATTTTCTTCTGTATACGTCGAGCGACTCTAAGGTCATTAATTGACTTCGTGCGCCTGTATCGCCTCTCGGCTCTTCTGCGAATCGTTCGAAGTCGCTCAAGTTCCATGTCAAAATCCGTACGTTTTTTCGCAGATGTAAATGTGTACTTAGACGATTCCAGTACACTTGTAATAAGGTTTTCAATGGTGCCGGTAAATGCTTCTTTGCATGCCTCTTCCACCTTTGTCTTATACGTTGACCACCTTATATATGCTTGTCGGGAAGTACAAGAGGAGAAGCTTCCAAATCCATTGATAATTAAGTAGGTGGGAATATGGTCACTACCATGAGTCTCGATGTCAGAGAACCATCGAACATTTTGACCAAGTTGCCGTGACACCAAGGTCAAGTCTAGGCAACTGCTATAGTTCGCACCACGCAAGTACGTCGGGCTGCCATCGTTCATAATGCAAAGTTCATGGTCGGAAGCAAATTCCACAAGTTTCCGGCCCCTGGAATCTATTCTGGAGCTTCCCCAAGCCAAGTGATGAGCATTAAAATCTCCTGTGATAATCCAGGGTCCAGTAGTTGCCGTCAGGATGTCTCGCAATCGGTCGCCGTCGAACCGACTATATGGGGATATGTAGGCGCCGATAAGGGTGAAGGCCACTTTATTCTTTGTAATGCGGAGACACACGTATTGGTTTCCATCATGAGGCTGCACTGAGTGGGGGATGTAAGTAAGTTCTGTACGGATGTAAACAATTACTTTGCTGGGTTGCCCGCACGTTGACGCCATAAAGGCTTCGTATCCAGAGAGTCTTAGCGCTTTCGACACGTTCGGTTCACATATTACCACTACAGGAAATCGGTTCGTGAAAACGTATTGGCGGAAACATGAAATCCGTGATTTAAGTCCTCTGGCATTCCACTGGAAAATTGTCGCGCTACGCACTTCATCACGGAGTGAAGGCAGTGGAAGAGCCATTGTGCTTATGCAAGATTTGCAAGCACT
Organism: Dermacentor andersoni; assembly: GCF_023375885.2. Classification (NCBI taxonomy): domain Eukaryota; kingdom Metazoa; phylum Arthropoda; class Arachnida; order Ixodida; family Ixodidae; genus Dermacentor; species Dermacentor andersoni. The sequence continues at coordinate 33,603,551 of NC_092823.1, read as the reverse complement.
GGGCTCAGGGCATCCAACACTTGAACTGCGCTTCGAGCTGTTGGCGTATTTGAGTTGCCCACAAGCGTGCGAATCGCATTTATCAAAGACTTGAGCATTGTTACAATTCGGCGGTCATGCTCTGTCAGCTCATCTGGGTGAGGGGTGGAGCATTGTGGTGCCTTTCCTTGTTGGGGTTTTTCCACAGGGCTTATCCTTGGCAGTGGTGGCCATTCCTCATTCACGGCAGTCTTTTCAGATGCTCCGTTATCTATACACGGTTTGGAAACATTCTGCACTGAGGTTGGAGCAGATTCAACAGCAAGAGGCTGTGCGGCACGCGTATTCTTTGTGCGGAGAGCAGAATTCCTTGATGAGCGTCTGCGACGAGAACGACGTCGCCTGACGTCAGCAGCTGCTTCACGATGGGTCGACCGGTCCCTAACCATTTTCTTCAAGATGGAGAGTTCTCGCCTAACTCTAGGACAATCCTTTGATGAGGCATCGTGGGGCCCTTGACAGTTCGGACACTTATAAGTTTTTGCCTGGCAGTTGCCTGCAGAGTGTTGTGCTGCACAGCGGGAACATATAGCAGACTTTCCACAGACGGCGCTCACGTGGCCGAATTTCTGACAGTTTCTGCACTGAAGCGGCTTGGGAACAAAGGGCCGGACAGCATGTCGAAAATGACCTACCTTCACATGCGATGGAAGGCAGTCACCTTTAAAGACAATTTTCACGCATCTGGAAGTTCCGAGACGGGCCACCTGTAGTATGTGGGTCCCGTGATTGGCAGGCTTTATCAAAAGTGGTAAATCCTCGCCTGAAATGGCCGCATCAATGTCATATATGACGCCTGTAGTAGTCTCTTTTCCCATCGGGATGATGGTACGGACGTTCATGCCACCGAGAACAGTGACAGCTCGCAGAGAATCTAACGCCGACGCTTGGGCGACGTCTACCGCGACAATATTCTTCCGAGGGTTGACTCGTACGTCCTCAATGCCATTTGGCAACAGTCTCTCGAGTTCAACCGATGCAACTTGCCTGTTGAGGAACCTCATGTTGTCGGTGGGTAGCACAGGTAAGAAAAGGATGGTGTACTTTGGCGAACTTTGCGGAGTCCTCATAGTAGATGTGTCCACAGAGGCCCCAAGCATCCGCCGCTTTGCTTTCTTACTCAGGACAGTCACGTAGTCGTCGTCGGAGCTGTCGTCGCTCTCGGTCGAGTCTATCAGGGTAGCCTCGCTGTCGCTCGAGAGGCTGTTCCGCTTCCTTGAGGCTGCCGACGCGGGCGCCGCTACATCAGGTCGGAGTGCGGGTGGCTCCACTTCCATTCCCGTCGGGCAGGGAACAGTGTTCCCCGGAAGAAGGCGAGAATTACCACAAAATACTGGTGACGGAGAACAAACACTCAGCAATAGGATCACTTCGTCGTCGTCCTTTCCTTTGCGACGCAAATTTCACGGTCGAGTAGTAGACGTTGGTCGCCTTCGATGACGCCTTCTACGTCAGCGGGTGTTTCGGTGCCGACCGAAATAACGATGCTGCAGCGAGGCGGGATGCTCACTTGATCTTCGAGCACACTCAAGGCGTGGTGACTACGAGGGCTCTCCGACGGTATCGCTTGATCTTCCGACAGCGTTACTGACTGCGACTTCAGGTCGATGATTGCGCCGTGTTGGTTCAGGAAGTCCATGCCGAGAATGACGTCTCGTGAACACTGTTGCAGGATAACGAAGGTGGCAGGGTAAGTCCGGTCATGAATGGTAATTCTTGCCGTGCAGATTCCAGTCGGCGTAATGAGGTGTCCTCCAGCGGTCCGAATTTGGGGGCCCTCCCATGCAGTCTTAACCTTCCTCAACTGGGCGGCGATGTGTCCACTCATTACGGAGTAATCGGCCCCTGTGTCGACTAAGGCAGTGACTGAGTGGCCGTCGAGAAGCACGTCGAGGTCGGTGGTTCTTCGTCTGGCGTTGCAGTTGGGTCTTGGCGTCGGATCACGGCTGCGTCGTGTTGAACTGAAGCTGGAACGTCGTGTCGTCAAGCCATCTTTCGTCGGTGTAGTCTTGGCTTCCTGACTTCGTCGGGACGGCGGCGTGTCGTCATTAGGTCGTCGAGATGGTTTCTTTGTCGTCTTCGTCGGCGGCGGAGGATCTTCGTCAGTTCGACGAACAGCAACCGCACCTCCATCGGTTGCTGCTTTTAGTTTTCCGGATATGGGCTCGCAGAGCGGCCCCGGGCTGGGCCGGTGTATGGTCGGCGCTGCGGCGACAGGTAGCGGCCTGGTGACGGCGAACGGGATGGTCGTCGAGGGCTCCACTGAGTAGCGGCGAGGTAGTCGGCGATGTCACGAGGGCGTTCACCTTCCCTCGGGCGCTGTGCGTTCACGGCGAAGCCTCGCAATCCCAGGTCGCGGTATGGGCATCGGCGGTATACATGGCCGGCTTCGCCGCAGTGGTAGCAGAGCGGGCGGTGGTCAGAAGCGCGCCAAATGTCCGTCTTCCTCGCGTAGGTGCGCTGGGCGACGGGTGGTCGTGCTGGCGGCGGCGGCGGTGGACGACGGAATTGCGGCGTGACAGGGCCCTGGCGCGGTCGCGGAGGGGGACCTTGACGGCGTGCGACGGCGGCGTAGGTCATCGCTTGCGGCTCAGGCTGCGGCGATTCAGGGGCTACTCCAAGTTGTTGTTGGAGTTCCTGACGCACGGCGTCGGCAATCGTAGCCACTTGAGGCTGTGATGATGGGAACAGCTTTTGTAGCTCCTCCCTCACGACAGCTCGGATAGTCTCGCGTAGGTCGTCGGTGGCCAGTGACTGAACTCCGGCGTAGTTTGTCGAGTTCGTGCGGCGGTCGAATTGCCGGTTTCGCATCTCGAGTGTCTTCTCGATGTTGGTGGCCTCGCGAAGAAACTCGTCGACAGTCTTCGGTGGGCTTCTTACCATCCCGGCAAAAAGTTCCTCCTTTACACCACGCATGAGTAGGCGGACTTTCTTTTCCTCGGACATTTCCGGGTCGGCGTGGCGGAATAGGCGGCTCATTTCTTCTGTAAAAATCGCGGTGGTCTCATTTGGTAGTTGCACCCGGGTTTCTAATAGCGCTTGGGCTCGTTCTCGGCGTACAACGCTTGCGAATGTCTGCAAGAAGCCGCTTCGGAATAGCTCCCAGGTCGTCAAGGTGGCTTCTCGGTTCTCGAACCACGTCCTGGCAGCGTCTTCCAATGCGAAGAAGACATGTCGCAGTTTGTCGTCGCTGTTCCACTTGTTAAAAGCAGCGACCCTCTCGTATGTCTCAAGCCAGCTTTCCGGGTCCTCGAACGTTGAACCGCGGAACGTCGGAGGCTCCCTGGGCTGCTGCAGCACGATGGGAGATGCTGGGGCTGCCATTGCGGTGGACTTGGTGGTGATCTTCCTGGTTTCAGGCAAAAGTCCGTGCTCCGGGGGTAGTTGTTGAAGACGGCGGCTTGCTCGATGGTCCGGGACTACGTTGGTGCTGTCTTTGCGGTCCGGGCTTGGATCACGGTTTGTCGGGGGCGTCCGGTACATGAAAGAAAAGCACCTCCACCAGATGTCACGTGGTGGTGACGTTAAGAACACAGTAGCGATACTGTGAAAGGCAAAAACTAACTTTTATTGGGCGAACCTGTGCCCACAAGAACAGGCTACACTTATAGCACAACGATAGCGGCGAACAAGGTCGGCGATCGTCGGAAATCTGATCAGCGAGTGAAGCGCGTCGGCTTTTATACAGCAGTCATCGAATGTTCCAGACTAATCCTTCGGACCCGCGTGCCTTCCACAAAGTTCTACACCATTCGCGTCACGCGATGAAATCAGATAACACAAGGTTCTGCGACAACAGACAGCCGGATGGAAGCATCGATAACTTTCCAGAAAATTCGGATACATGCAGGCGCATCCAGCGCTGTGCGATTACATTTGTTAGGCGGCGAAACGTGGTCGCCCGATAAAGATAAGTTGCTTTGCCGACACATTTCTAAAGTTCGGAGATGCCCTGTTTGCCTTTGCATCAAGTGGCAAACAAAACACGGCGTATAGTCGATATACAGCAGCGTAACAACCGCCTCGCTCATTTATACCAACGCCGTCTCAGCGATGGCATCCGCGCGTTGTCGTGAGAGAAAAACATTGCCTACAAATGAGCGCTTATGAGAGCACAGTTTTCTCTAATAATGCTCTATGGTACGCCAAAACAGTAAGTATGATGGAGTTAAAGAAAAGCGAGAATGAGTTTATTAACAGACCGTAATATATGTATCTGGATCACAGTTGCCATTGTTTAAGTGGTTCGGCAGGCTCATATTGACTCGTCTCAGGGTGTAACAACATGGCACATATGTGCAGCTATGAATGTTTTGCTATATTTTGACACTATTTCATATCAGCGATGAACGTTTTCCACAATATTTGACGATAACAACGACCTGCGGCTGTAGATGTCGATGTAAACAAGTGCACCGCTTTAATCATTCCGACGCAGAAGGCTGCGCTCGAAGGCTTTTTGAATATGCGAAATGTCTAATTATAGTGTAAAATGAATACAAAATGTGATGTCCAAGTGCAGAAATCAGTGACCAATTCCAAGACAGCCGTGCCGCCAAACGGAACTCAGCGTGTCTTTATCGGCCGCACTGTTTGCGGAACAGCGCACTGAGGCCTCCTCACCCAGTAGTCATTGAGTGCTACATGGCTTCAGGAACGACATGCTGTCCCGAAGGAGCCATTAATAATGATTTGCAATCCATGAAACGGACAACCGACGTGCACTCAACGTGGGCGCAGTTACACAAATAAACCGGCGAAAGCCCCGGGACCCTTCCAAAACGTTTTCAGCGGCGTGCGGCAGAGGGCAGCACAGGAAAATGAAAGAGGCGGATTGAGCTACCACGGCGCCGTTTCCCCATCCACTTTCTTGGTTATTTATGTTTTACTGCTTGAACTAATCCTGGGAGTGTTAGCCAGCGCCGGCACTCACAGATCTTGGCGGCGGATGTGGCACATCCTTTCTGCCGCAGACGTCACGAGAAAGTGCCTTCACCGTCATGAGAAGGTGAAGGCAGCCGGTCTATAAACCCACATAGGCTACCTGAAGCCATCAATATTGCCGGATTCGAGACCCTCGTTATGTAATAAACGAGAAGAAAGGGGGTTAACTGACGGGCCCGTTTTTAATAATTATATCACGAGAAGCCAACGAACAATGACACCCAGGGAAACAAAAAGGGAATGATATACATATATATATATATATATATATATATATATATATAGCTTCCGCAACACACCGCTACCCCCTGTCAATGCTAGTGCGTGTGCGTTGCCGTTCATTGCAGAAATGTCTGCCTCGATCCCCGGCTCTCGTTGCAGCAGCTGTTTCTAGCTGTACTCTACGAGGCGACAACACAGGCTGGCAGTTTTAGTGTTAGTGACGCCGGGCCTCGGGCGACTTCTGCGGTCCGCTTGGTGAGCGATACTCGTCGTGTTTGTTTGGACAAGAATTCCTTCGATGAGCACTTTTCCTGGACTGCCGCCAGTTTTGTAGGCTCGTTTCCCGGCTAGCCGCCAAATTTTTTTTCGTTAATTAGTTTGTTGCGTACAGTGGGAAAACATGACAACTGCACTGCTTGTCATATGACGCTGCCTACCGATGGGCAAATAACGAAATGTGTTGAATGCAAATTTTCTGTAATCTCGGACATGCATGCTCTGGAATAAACGCCAATACGTTAACTGCCAAAGGTCAAGCTAAGTTTAACCAGCAGGCGTTTTTCTTTCAACGAACTACCGGACCTCAGTTCATTTAAAACAAAATTTTGATGCAATTCTGGTGAAAGTTTCACCGTTGCCAGCGTTGCTATTCGAAGTCTGCGTAAATACTGGGGAGAGATAAAATTTCTGGCTGAGTCTGCAGCTGGCTTTGTAGACGTTTTTGTAATAACAGAAATCAATGTTTCCCTGGCTTCCCTTGATACATTTACCTTCCAGAGCTTTCCCGCACATTTTGCTACACGAAGCAGGCGTCGCGGTGGAGGTATTGCTCTCTTTGTAAACGACAACTGTGATCTTTCTTCGGCTTATGCTTCTTTTGTACGTATTGAATCTATGGTGAATGTTTGTAACAGGTCATTTTCTGTGCATGGGCCCTATAACGTAAAACTATTCCAATGTGTTTTTATTCCAATCTCCTGACGTGAAATTTGCGTAACCGCCAACGCAAGCACCGGGCGGTCCCCACAGGGTTGTCTGAACAGACCAATCAAACGCTCTCCTCGTTCATAGGAGGTCACTTTTGTTTGCTTGAAAAACGAATAACATTGCCTACACTGCGCGGCTTGTCTTATCTAATTGGCTGACAAGAGGTGAGGAGCACGCTCAGGTGGAGAGGGAATCGATATGGCCGAGCCACTGCACTGAAAGTCGATAACCAGATTAAGAGGGTGGTGCCGGTGTCTGCGATAGGTCCGGTTTACCTTACTGAGCTTGCGGTGGCTGGTCGAAAATCGCGGTGGCATGCAACGGAAGCTTAAGAGCGACGCTAAAACGGATCCTCAGCAAAGAATAGTTAGCAGAATGAGCTCGTAAACGTGCCGAAAGTGCTCAAAAACGTTACACGGCCACGCAAGAAGTTTTATTATACGCAAATAAACCCATGCTCTCCGGCAGGTGCGAGCAAGCGCGTTGGCGATCGGCAACAGTCATCTTTTATTCCTTTCGGAACGGGCAGCCTGCGGCTATTCAGAAAAAAATTCAGTTTTGTTCGGCATATTAATGCATCTTTAATGCGTACACGTCACTTTGACGCGGTGAGTTTTTTGCGGTTTTGGGACGTCGCGTGACAGGCAGGTGAAGTGCGTGCAGCCCGAAAGCTTTTGACCAATAGCTGGGGGCTAATGACGAAACGGTATCGAATCAGAAATAACTATTTTTCTTTTTTCTGTCATATCATGCATAATCAGTCTGTACACGTCATATCAGATGGGGAGCTGTAGCAGTTTTCGTGATGTCGCGTGACAGGCAGGTGATGTCGGGGTGGTCCAAAAAAGCTCCTGACCAATCGCGGAGGGCTTATTACAGAAGTAGAATAGAAAAGTTTGGAATGGTTTTACGTTATAGCGCCCCTATCTTATCGATTTATCGACCACCCTCATACAACCTTTCACAGTTTCTTATAGAGCTTGATGAAACTTTGTGGCAGCGGAGCTCACTGGACCAATTTTGTTGGACCGGGGAATTTAATATCAACATTTTATGCACTGAAAAAGTATGTGTTTGTGATTATATATCTGCGTTAACCGCTTGTGATCTGGAATGTACAAGGGGAGCTCCTACTAGAGCAGAACTAGGTAATTAGGCTTGTGCCCTGTGCAGTCCTGCTTAGATCAGCGGTCAGAGCTCCCTGCTGCTCATTTAGGTCGTGTACTACTCTACAAAGATTGGCTGACCACTACCTTGTAGCCTGGCGTCTTGTTTTACCAGATGCCTCTGGAACGACCTCGGTCGGAACTGCATCTGGACAGCGCAAATGCCTTGTCCCGATAGTTAATCAATCCAAGCTTGATAATCTTATTGTTTCGTTTGACTGGGCATCCTTAAGCAAATAAGATTCGTCAAGCAAAGTGTATCAAATGTTCTGCACGCAACTGAAAAATTTTGAATTACGTTGTACTCGGTTGGTAGCTAAATGGATAACGAAAGGGTCACTGCAGGATGAAGAAGAAAACCCTCGCTGCAATTTCGTACCGAGATACCTTTTGGAAACATTGTAGAAGAAATCCTAGAAACCAAGCACTGCAATTAGTATACAAGTGGGCAAGAAATAGAGTTGTTGCTCCTCTGCGTGTTGCCAAGCGCCGTTACTTTTTTCATTAATTCCAACAATCTTCAAATAATGTAAGGAAAACTTGCCTTTGGTAAATCTTCTCAGAGGGGTGAGTTCCAGTAAACTGTCTGTTTTCGATTCTTTTCATTGACCTCCCACCACAGTTGCTCATGCTTTCCACAGGCATATTGTGAGCGTCCCAAAGAGCTATCTCTCTATCCACAAACACTCGGTCGTTAACTCAATCTCTTTCTGCGTCAGCCTTCCTTCCGAGAATTGGGAGAGATCCCGAAGGAATTATTTTCAGTTTTCGTCCTAGCAAGCCCCCTGGATTTAATGAAATATCCTTACACATCATCCGAAGGAATTTCAATGCGCTGTCAGATATTATCCTTCATATAAATGGTTTTTTGGAAGGTGACCAAATTTCGGAAAGCCTAAAAACTGCAGTTGTTTCACCACTACACATGTCAACGAAGAAAGATAAGACCGTAAACTGTCGGCCATACTCTATCTTACCAGTTATTACTCAGGTGTTATAAATATTTCTGTTCCATAGAATGTCTTCTAGTCCTAACAAATTTTCTAACCCGACAGATCGCCAGTTCAGCATTGTTTCTGGGCATGGTACTGTGGCACTGCTTGAGGAACTTTCAGATGAACTGCCCGCGGCATTCGACCAAAATCTTTTCACCTGCGCTCCCTTCTTAGGTGTAGTGAAAGCGTTTTATACCGTGAACAACGAAATGTTGTTAAATAAACTGCATTTTTTAAAAATTTCGTGGGCCTTTTTTCAACATTCTCGAAAATTACTTGAATAACCAATTTCATGTGGTCTCTACCCATAATAAGGGCGTTTTCAGTTCTAAGTTGTCCTAGAATGCTGGTGTTCCTCAGGGGTTAATTTTATAGCCAATCTTGTTCAGCATTTCTGTTAATGACTTTCATTTGGCAATTTCCAAATTTTCGGCGTTCCAGACAGCTCAGAAAATGAGCACGCTTGCACTTCAGACAGCTTCAAGCAGCCTTGCCGAACATTACAGAAGAGAGAAAAGTAGGTGGAGAAAATTTTCCAAAAAGCTCTGTCCTGCTCCCAGTGTCGGCTAAGAGAAGAGTTAGCCTCTAAGGTATGCGCAATAGTACGTTTACCTAGGTCAAGTACTACAAGGGACACTTATCACGATGAAATATTTACAGAATAATAAAAATGGGTTGGTGTGCACACGGCAGGCATTAGCAAGTCCTGCCTGAGAGCATACCACTATCGTAGAAAAGAAGTGTGTAAATCATTGCATTCTACCACTGCAAATATCTGGAGCAGAACCTTGGAGATAAACAAAGCAGATCGACCACGAATTTTTTAGGTGTAACGTTAAGAGAGGAAGGGAGTGGCGTGGATCACAGAGCAAACGGGGATATCCGATATCCTAGTTCGCAAGAGCAGAAAGCAATGGACTTCGACAGCCGCCTAATGGATAGGGCAGGTTATCAGTGACTATTAGAGTTACGGAATGGATACAAAAGGAAAGGAAGCTCAACGAGGACGGCAGAAAATTAAGTTGGCTGATGAAATTAAGAAATTCGCAGGCGCGAGATGAAATCAGCTAGCGAAAAACCGGGGTAATGTGAGACCGCTTGGGGAGTCCTCTGTCCTGCACTGCACATAAGCGTAGGCTGATAATGGTGATGAGAGTAGACCAACTCGTCCGATTTTCCATTCTACTGAGAGCACATCACATAGTGCAGATGCGCACAAGGGTGGGGAAGAATGACTTAAAACACAGCATCAGCTAACTGAGCGTTTACGGAAACAAAGAACAATGTCTAAGATTAGTGTAGAAAAGTGTCAGCACGCGCTTCACCGACGACGTTAGCCCGGTACGGTTATACAAGAGGGTAAAAAAAAGGGTGGAGAGGAACACAAAAAGTGCATAAATGCTGTCAAGGAATTGGTCAAGCCTGAATGTATCAAGATCTGCAGCCAATACGATCAGAACACTGTTACAGTGCTGCACTTAAATGCGCGTTCACTAAACAGGAAACACGACGAATTCACGTCATTGCTTGACAGTTTTCACTTCAGATTCAGTTTAATTATGGTGAATGAGACATGGTGCAATGCACTTACAGCGCAACCACATCAAATGACTACAGAAAACATTCACTTAACAGTAGATGTCGACGTGACGGAGGAATGGCCATATATGTTCGTAATACAGAGAGCTGTACGACATTAAACGAATTCACCGAATTCACATCAGATTATTAGGCTCTGAGCTTGCAAGGCGATGGTGGTATTTTCTTTTGTAATTTATCGCCCTCGATCAGCAAATATCGCAAAATGTTTAGGTTTTATTGATGCACTTTTGGAATATGCTCCGTTAACAGGCGCCGCCTCTTTATTGGAGACGATTTCAATATTAGCATTTCCCGTGAAAACAAATTCTCGGAAGATCTTTTAAATAGCATAGCTTCGTTTGTTTCATTAATATCATTACTATGCCCACTCGAGTATCGCGAACAAGTTCAACTATTTTGGAACTTTTAAACACTAACATAGATACGCACGTCATCCCTGCAGGAACAATCAGCAGCGATATAAGTGATCACTGCCCGACATTCATGGCCTTCGTAAGTTCTGCAAAAGGAAATAAAACTGCTTGCAGGCCAAAGTTTGTCTACCAGCTATAACGCAGTAATCATTGCATATATTTCGATCCAAAATTGAAGGTACTGACTGGGAGCTTGTTTTCAGCGAAACGACTGTAGAAGCCGCGTACGACGCGTTCATAAAGCTTTTCAGTGGCCACTACATCAGCTTCTTTCCGATTAAATCATTTAGGGCGGGAAAATGCACACGAAAGCCTTGGATTAATCCGGAACAGAAGCGTAAGATCACAGAAAAGCATAAACTTCATGATTCCTTTTTGAGAACGCGTCACGTCAATACTTTGACGACCTTTAAAAAGCTACGGAACCATTTAAGTGCTTTACTAAAGAACGCTAAAAAGGAATACTATGAGAACCTTTTCTAAACAGGGTTGAATTGCCCACCTGATCGTATGTGTAAAATTGTTAATTCCGCACTAGGCACAAGTTCAGTTGCCAATGAAGTAAACTAAATTGTCATTAATACCAATTCACCGTCAGGGACGGCTCTCTACGAACATTTTAGCGAATATTATGCGTCAGCAACAATCAGCCATGCACCTCCCACAGACATGTCGTACAGACTGAAACGAAATGTTCGCGAAACGGCATTTTTTCAACCCACAGATTCTTCCGAGGTATATAAAACCTTCACTGCACTAAAAAACAGTAAAGCCACTGATATCGATAATATCCAGATAACACACGTAAAATATGTGATCGGCATTATCTGCCCGTGCTTGGTCCATATCTTCAACCTTGCGGTTGGTTGACGGACATTTCCTGCTAAAATGAAACGAGCCAAAGTGTCTGTTATATTGAAAGGGGGTTGAGGGGGAAAGAAACAACATCAGAAGTGGCAGACCAATGTCTGTTTTGCCTATATTTTCCACAGGCCTTGAAAAGATAACTTTGTGTCAAGTACATAATTTTTTTTTTTTAGAAGCACGAAATTATGTCTGAATGTAAGACGGTTTTACAAAAGGCCAGTCGACTGGGTCTGCGCTCCTGGTACAAAAAGAAATCATTCTCAAAAACATTGAAGCGGGAATGTTAACTGTTGGAATCTTCATTGATTACAGCAAAGCATTTGACTCACTCCATCATGACACACTCTTAACAAAACTAGAAAAATATGGAATACGAGGTCTCGTTCACTTACTTTTGCAGTCATATCTCTGCCATCGACAGCAGTGCGTAGTTATAGACGGTTCTACGCCATCCTTTCGCCCATTATTGAGTGGCGTAACCCAGTGAAGCATGTCGGGCCCCTAATAATTTAATGTATACGTGAATGACTTACCGTCTATTGATAAGTGTACAGATTTTGTTTTATACGCAGGCGACACTAGCCTCTTTGTTTCTTCTGATAAAGAGTGAGGCTTGTTTTTACACGTCAATAATGTGCTGTTGAAAGTGTTCGAGTGGTCCTTATGTGACAGCCTACAAATCAATGTAAAAACCAAGGGCTTTTGTTTTTGCTGCAAAGAACAAATCTGTGTCATGCGTCGATTTAAACATAGGTGCCCACTCGCTTGATGTAGTACAAGAACCCAAAATTTTGGGTGTTGTATATTCTAGTCACACGATGCGAAACTCACACGTTGAGCTGTTGCAAAAAAATTATCTGCTGCTTTATCTGTGCTGTTTAGATGCCGTCATATGTTCCCGCCTCGTGTAATGTTCCAGCTTTATCGTTCCCTTTTTCGGTCGCATATAAACTATTGCACCTTGTATGGGCTACGACTACACAACGTAACATTAACAGGCTTTTTCTGCTCGAAAAGAATGCTATTCGTTGTATTCACAATGTCCACTATTTACATCCTACATAACCGTTATTTCAAGAAACCACAATAATTAATGTCAAAGCTCTTTATGCATATCGACTCTTACACCAATTACAATTTGCAGATAAAGAAACCATACAATACATAAAAAAATATGTCAGCCCTCGTAGAACGACCCAGCACCCGTGTAACACGACAATCGTAAAAATGGATGATAAGGCGCCATCGAACAAATTACTTTATGCAAACCCTGACCTACAACGTACCCGTGCAATTAAATCAGCTGCAGAAGTGCGCAAATGGAGATACGGTTCTATCGTGCACGCTATTTCGCGATATCTTTGTCCTTGATAAATTTCACGTGACTGTTTGAAATTTGTAAATTAGTTTGTGTCCCTACCTGTTCAGAATGTGCTCATCACATGTATATTCATTTAATTTCTTGTAAGTTGCACGTGCACATTCTTTCTGGTTGCTAAATTCCTTTTAATTATTGCTTTCAATAATGTTCATTTTTAAAAGTGTAATAGTATATATTCCCCTGGCGCTAATGTTATTTACCCGAATATAAATGCGCTCGTAATGAGTATACATATATGTAGATGTATTCATGTCCAAGGAAGTGGATTTATACCGCGTGTTGCATTAATGAAGCTACTTACAAAAGCTTATTATTTGTATTACAGATCTGTGCGATGCTGATGTTGCCTGGTAATTGTCCCCTGTCCTCGTCAAGCTGTATGTTTACAGCTTTCTTGCCAGGGTGACCTTGAAAACTATACTTTGTGCATGTTGTAAATAAACTTGACTCGACTTGAAAATGCGCATGCCGCTGAGAGCGCCAATTCTTTGTCATACATTAACACAAAATCAAGGCTGATGTCCGAGTGTCTTTTCTTATAGAGACGGAAGGCCTCAGCAATGTAACACGACACGTGGTCCGTATCCATCCACTCCTGGGATCACTAGTTCTGGCTAAAATACAAGACAAGTTTGGAGGCAGTACAGCGTTTTGAGCTACTGTGCATACGAAACCAGTTTATGAAGATGCGACCGGTTTAGCATATCTTAAATCTGTTACTAAAAATGCAGGAGGAGAAGGACGAGAAAGAGGAGTGTTTCATGCTGTAAGTGGGCCTAGCTTAGCAAAAGTTGTCTGCATTTGTTCCGCCCGAGCGCCACTTATAAACTGCGGTACAGTCTGAAGTCCCTCGCGTCACATGTCGTATAACATAGCAGCACCTGGAAAGCACAACGTGCTTGGCCCGCAGCGCCACAGTCTCCACGCCAGCCATTCAACGTCGACCCACAAGGCTCCTTTTTTCATGTCGGAGGAACTTTTGGAGGAGCCGATGCACCCCTTTCCTAAACATCAAGCGTCCTCGAGGAGAGGAAACGCTATGCAGATCCGACGCACATGTTGTCATCTACCTGACGCGAACCTTTCATGAAGCGGTTGATAAAAATGCAACACATTTTCTAATTTCGTTACTTCGTCTGTGGCTTAAACGAACGGGCGCACGCATGTGCTCTCGCTCATCCGTGACACGCAGTGTGAGAAACATATGCGCTTATATTTCCTGGTATCTTCTTAATCATTTCAAATCTACGGACCCTCTCTTTGCCGGTCACCCATTGCGCATGTGTGCCATGCATGGAAACCATGGCAGTCATCAAGATGCGGATGCGCTTCGTGCCCGATCCAGGTTTTGGGTATGTTAAGTGGAATGGATACCATAATCATCATGAACACTCGGCGATCACCTCAAAGAGCTAGCTGATGGTACGTTATACACTGGCCGCTTCTAGGCCAATCCTTATTTTGGGTATGTGGCATAGTATGAAAATCATCATCATGGTGAATATGTGGTCACGTTCCTAAGCCCACCCCCTTTTACGGGAATGTGCCAAGTATAGAAATCATCATCATAATCTACACGCGAAGACGCTTCTAGGCCTATCTTTGAATGTGGCTATATGCCGTAATATGGAAATCATAGTCATCAACACCCCCGGTGATCATCGTAAAGCGATAGTTGGCGTTGTCACAATATGTAGAGCCCATTTCTGAGTGCATCTCCTATTCCGGGCATCTACTGCCCACCTCTTTGGTATTTGCCATTCTATTTAATTTATCACATCATTATCAACATGCGGATATGCTTCTTCGCCGGTGCCCTGCTGTGAGTATGTGCCATATTGCGGTAATTACCATAATCACCAACACGCGCCGATCATCACAAAGAGCAAGTTCGTGGTACGATATCTACCTCCCGCTTCTACGCCAGTCTCCCGTTGTGGACAATTACCCGTAGTATGGTAAATCATCATTATATAAACCCGTGGCTACCATCTCAATTTGTTAGTTAGTGTTGACACGAGAGAAGTACACGTGCGTTTGCGGCCTTAGGGCTCGACTCGTAGCACCGTATGAGCAGTCTTTCTTTTTTTAAGTGAGGTTTACTCTGTGATAACGCGACCAGTGACCAACTAACTGACCGGCAGACCGCCGAACTAACCAGGCCAGCCATCGTATTATAGGCAAACAAAGATTGGCTTTAAAATGCCACTTGCTCTTATGTGGTGAGTCATTTTCTCTTCAATTCATCTACCAATGCTCCACGTCTTGACAAATACCGGGCACTATAACAATCGATGGACGATGTCACCAAGAACTCAACAATGCACATCAGATGATGACTGCAGATGAATGGGGTAAACTATATTAGTTTCCAAGGACATTACCACGGCGGCGAAAGCCGGCTGGATAGTACACGAGATACGCTGAGTTTTTCAACATGGTCGTATGGTCGCATGGCATCACTGAGCTTCAATGTGGAGGTCTGTAAGAGAAGATGTTGTCGCTTTATAAAGAACAACTTTGTGACGCACACAACGTCGCCTTCGTTTGTCACAGTATTGCTTGGCGTAAACTCCGAAACTCACACAACCGTTATATGTGTACATCATGCATAATACCAGCCGAAACTTTGAAGCGCGAAAGCATCGCAAACGTTCAGTGCAAAGTACAGTGGTTCAGAAGTACTTGTTCGGGGCATATTAGATATCTTTTTAAACAAGACGTGCACAGCTATAAATAACAGGGATAGGCGGGCTAGCTGGTGGTCGATATTGGAATGCATCATGTAACCGCGCAAACAACAAAGGAAAAAGAAGCAAACACACAAATGTCGCCTGTCCTGTGTGTTTCCTTCTTGGTCCTTTGTTGTTTGCGCGGTTACTTGATACAGCTATAAGGATGAATACACATCCAGAAACAACGATACTGGTTCTGTATCCGTCCACGCTTCTAGTTCTGTATTTATCCCTTTAGTGGTGAATACGTAATTTAACACAGTTTTCCACTCACGGCTGCACCCGGCTGAAGGCACTTGAGTTGGAGGCTAAACTGCAGCGTCGCTAAATACTCGTTCTTTTTTTTTTTCGCCATATGCTTAAGCTGAAGCTTCAGAAGTTGACCTTACCGCGACAGCAGTATAACGATGAAGATGATGACGAGGTGTGAATTACTTGCACATTTTAAAAAAAACTTTATCCTCACAAGTTTCTTGCTGTCCTGCTCTGTTGTAAGCGGGTTTCTTGAGGAAGCTTCAAATAGGAGACACTTCGGCTGCTCAATTTCTTCGCGGTGCACACCACGAATTAGACAAAGTAATATTCCCGCTCGTTTCCAACAGCAATACAAACGCGTGACCTGTTATCGGCAGCAGAAAGAATTACAATTGAAGCGCAACTGCTAGTTGGTCTTTCGTCGCCCCGAGTACTAGTTCCTTCTGAGCCAACATCAATTTCACTTCCACACCGGAGAGTTGACTCGTCTTTGACGTGCCGCGGTGTTTCACATTTCACACAACAGTGAAGATGAACGAGCCTTCGTTTCAACGGGGGCATGCTCATCCGTCATAGTCTCGTTCTGCAGCTGAAGCCATTGTTACTTCTGTGCCACTGGAAGTAGGGCTATTGTTAACGAGGCACGCGAGCGGTTGGCCCCCGCAATTAGAACAGTGAGACCAGAAAGCAGTGAGCTTTGTCTATGAGAAGCGATTGTATCAAGTTCGAGGAATTTAGGTCGAACTGCTTTCACCAGCCTTCTTGCCACAGTGTAGGTAAATTTCTGTATTTCGACGCCCCGCACAAAAGCGTGCGCCCATTGCGGTTGATTCGTTTCTTTACTAACTCTCTAGGTTTGTCTTAGAGAATGATAACAGAGAACGCTAGAGCATGCAGGTTGCAGTTATTCCGTTCTTTTTAAGGAAGCAAGAAAGCCATGAGTCCTGAATGTTCGTGCAGTAATCTTTCTAATAAATTTGCCCGCTCTCCCGTACACCCCATTTTCCTTTTCTGCATTTAATTTTATCAAGATTTTCCGACAAGGGACAGTAACATTGCGGTAGTACTTGCATTCTATAAGTTGCGTGATTTTCTTGTAACACTGTAGGTATATCTTGTACAAAACTTGCTGTTCAATGTCAGTCCGAATCAGACCGAATATTAAAAACAGGTGACAACGAAGTACCTCATCAGGGTACCACAAGCTTCACGTGTCTGCTTTGTATAGCGGGGCTGATTATGGCTTGGGTTGCCTCACATGGATCCCTACGCGGGTCATTGTACGCTCCGTGAGCAGTCCCACCTCCCCAAGAAGCATTGCCTCGTAGAGCCAAATGGAATTTTTAGCGACGCACTTTTGGAGCGCGCTGCATTTCGCGATTTCTTCTGTTGTATTGTTGGATGGTGGGTAGGTTGGTTTAATAATAATAATAATAATAATAATAATAATAATAATAATAATAGTAATAATATTATTATTATTATTATTATTATTATTATTATTATTATTATTATTATTATTATTATTATTATTATTATTGCCATCTTACAATTGTACATCAGAAGGCAGGCCCTGCAAAGCCAAGGAACTGGCTTGCGTGACTTGGCCATGCACGTCGGCAAAGACAGAATGGCAACATCTACAGAAATGAAAAGCTGGTGGATCTTAACACAACAAAATGAAACAAAATCAGCTGAAATCAGTGACAAAAGAAATACGAGAAACAAGAAAAGAGAACATGTAATATTATACACATATTATAGTGATTTTTTTTTATTCAGCATTGATTTAGACACAGTGAAGGTCTTGGATGGCAAGGCTAAAGGCAGTACATTGTCTGCCTGACTAAGGCCCTGTCGGGGTCTGAGAGGGTATGAGCCATTGCTGACAAAGAAGTGCTCATATCGGCTCCGTCGTTAATGCCCCCTTTCGCAGTGCTAATTAGTTTGGATCCCGAAGATTTTAGTACCACTGTGATCGTGAAGGTATCCGCTATCCTCCGACACCCGACTTTCCATCAAAGGCGTTTTTCATCGATTTATCGGACTTTACCTGGTTCACCGCCAATAGACATTGCTAGGCCTAAGCGAAGCCAAGGCTTGCTAGGCCTAGCCAGCCGTGCTACTGCCACGACAACATGGAGGTTTTCCCCACCGCTTTGACGCACGGTTCCCAGGTTTCCCAAATGTGCGTGCAAGTAGAGGGAGAAGAAATTATGCCCGAGGAATTTCATCGCACGCCCGGATGGCTGCGAAACGGTGGGCACACGAGCCGAACACGCCTGCATGCAACGCAGGGTGAGTCGAATTCTCGTACCGATACTCCGAGCTCTCAGCAGAAGACTAAATTCAACAAGAACGTCAGGACCGCAGTTATTCGGGCGGCTCGCATGCCCGCAATGCCTGCGGAAGAAATTAAGATCGTCGTGCGGCCCCGCGAAGGGCTCGATATTTCCAAGGCGGGAGCTGCATGCGTGGCTACTGCCATCATGGCGGCAGCGGGAATCGAGAAGGCAGATCGAGCTGAGGATATGGCGTGTCCCAATATCCATCAGAACATTATGGTGCTCAGCACTCCGTGTGAGGAGCGAGCGAACAAGTATGCTCGAATACAAGCTATCAACGTCCAAGGCAAAATATACGAAGTGAGCGCTTACGGAACGACCGCCCACGACACAGTCAAGGGCGTGATCAGGGGCATAGCGCTCGAGGACAGCGAAGCCGAAATAATGCAGCAGATCGTTACAAAGTACAACCCCCTCGCCGTGGGAGCGAAGCGTATCGGGAACACGACGACAATAATCGTTGTGTTCAACGGTATCAAGGTTCCCAAGTATGTGCGTTATGGATCCACGCTCTATCCGTGCAGTCTCTACAGGAAGCAAATAGAAGTGTGCAAAGTATGCGGCAAGGTCGGCCACAGGCGCGACGTGTGCCCCACACCAAACGTACGTGTTTGTCTTTCATGCTGTGTTTCTAATCCCAGAGAGGGCCACAAGTGTGTCCCCAAGTGCAAGCTCTGTGGCGAAGAACACCCCACTGGAGACCGCCTCTGCAGAGCCAAATACAAGGTTCCGTACGTCGTGCGGCGACGGCGATGGGAACGCCGTAACGCCGAAGAACAGCGAAAGCAAGCACTCGAATCAAGCGCCTTTCCACGCCGAGGACGCTCCCGCTCGCGCAGCGCTTCCCGTGGCGGATCCCGCAGCGCGCCGCGCCATGCCTCACGCCACGCATCACGTTACGCTTCCCGTCATGCCTCGCGCAGCGCATCCCGCGGCCGTGACTTGTCAGACAGGAACAGCTGCGGCGCAAAGCGATCGCGCTCCCGTGACAAAGTCAGCTGGGCCGACGTAGCCAAGGGCGAAGTTAAAGGCAGCAGCGCCAGCTCCAACAGCGCCACTAGTGGCCGAAGCACTCCGAGCAGCTGGCAGGCGTGGACTAGCAGCCCCTACTACAAGGAACTCGAACAACTCCGCGCAACCAATGCGACCCTGGTGGAAACCACGCGCCGGCTTGCCGAAGAGCTAGCCGAGGTCAAGAAAGAACACAGCAAGCCCATCCAAGGACAGAGCCAGCTCAGTCACCCGAGACACCTACACCCGCCACCGACACGCCATCACACCAAGGCATACAATCAATGGACACAACCCAAGACGAGCCCCAGGAGAAGAAGACCACTGATCCAACCCCCAAGAAACGAGCACGCACCGAACCAACACCCACCGCTGTCCCCGAGCAGAACTCCGACACGCTACCGCACCAAGTCTTGGAATCTCAGTGCTGACGCCCGTTGTTGCAAATGGGTCGCAAGCCCCAAGGTTAGCGTTGGCCTGGCGGCCTGGGGCACAACTGGAAGCATCCGAAGGTCCCGGCAAAGCATGAGTCGACTGGTAACAGAACAACTTGTTTATTCTAACATCGCAAAAGAGCGGGCGGTCAGGTCGACCGAAGTGGAGAGACGGGAGAGCACGTAACTCAACGGAAGAAATCGGAGCCTCTCTCTTGGCGTCCGGGGGCAGCTGCTCTTATACTCTCGGAGTCGAGGGCAAGAGGAAGGCCTCGTGACGAGGCCACGTGACGGCGGGGCACGGACACGCTGAGAGACATGTTGAGACGAGTGTAGTGACGCATCCGCCGAGCCGGCGCCGGTCAGACCTCCTCGCTTCACACTTGGGGAGCTCCTCTCCCCGGCTGCCGCGCTTTGACAAGCGTGGGCACCAACATGCACACACACACACACGCACACACGAATACACGTGGCATCGAAACATGCCTGGACGCGCTTGGCGGGGAGGCGTAGAGGCAGCGCTCAACGGGCCAAAATGTCCGCCGCTTTGAATGAAGCCCCGGCGTCCGTTGCATCCGCGCCGGCTATACCGCGCGTCGTAGGCGAAACGTAACAGACCGCCCCGCCGGGGGAAGGAGATCCCGATGGTCCGGGGACTGCATCCGCTGTCCGGAGGGATGTCGCTCGATGATGCTCATAACCGAAGTCGGTCGTCCTTCGGCGTTTCTTGAGCGCAGCGCACCGAGAAGGCCTCGTTCTCTCGTTCAGGTTCACACAGGACACTGCAAAGTGACTTCGGGAGAGTTGACATTTTTGTTCTCGTTCCCGGCAAGCGTTAGAACTACGCCGAAACTCAACCGCTCAGTCAGCAAGCACGAAACAACCCTCACCAAGTCCTGCCAGGCTCTTTCCCCTTTTATACCACTGCCTAGCTCCTTACAGTAGTCTAGCAGCACTCAGAACGCGTCCACAAATTGGAAAATTGCACTAGAAAGCACGTCATCACTTTGAAACACTACACAAAAGCAATATGTTAAAAATCCTGCCTCAGGAAGAAAAACATCAGTAACAAATAACTTTGAGGCTGATTCTTACGTTAGGGGCTTCGACTTAAGCCATCGGCGTTACCGTTGAGACTCCCCTTTTTGTAACGCACCTCAAAGGAATGTTGTTGCAAAGCGAGGCTCCAGCGCAGGAGGCGGCCATTTTTGGGAGAGATGGTCTGCAGCCATTGGAGAGGGCAGTGATCCGTCTCAATGATAAACCTCGAGCCGGCTAGGTAGCATGACAATTTCTGAACGGCCCACACGAGACACGCACACTCTTTCTCGGTGGCGCTGTACGCCTGCTCACGACTGGTCAGCTTACGACTAGCATACAGGACGGGGTGTTCCACTTCTCCATTTTCCCGTTGGCACAGTACAACGCCCATGCCTCGCTCACTAGCATCGCACTGAACAACGAACCCTTTTGTGTAGTCTGGCGATCGTAGCACAGGCTGGCTTGTTAGGGCGCTCTTTAGGGCGCTAAAAGCTCTTTCCTTTGTCTCGTCCCATACGACTGTTTGGGGCTCTGTTTTTCTTAGAGCATCCGTCAGGGGAGCCGCGATATCAGAGTTCCTGGGGATGTACCTCTGATAGTAGCCGGCGACACCTAAGAACGACCGAATATCGGTCTTCGTGCGCGGTTGCGGGAAGTCTCGCACAGCGGCCACCTTTATTTCAGAGGGGCGGCGACGACCCCGTCCAATCACGTGACCGAGGTAGACAACCTCGGCCTGTGCTAACTGGCACTTGGGAGCCTTGACTGTCAAGCCCGCATCGCGCAGGCGGGTTAGCACTGCCCGCAAGTGGGCCATATGCTCAGGCCAGGATGCGGAGATTATCGCTACGTCGTCTAGATACGGTAAAGCGAATTCTTGCTGTCCCCGCAACACTTTATCCATGAGGCTTGAAAAGCAGTATGGCGCGTTCTTCAAACCAAAACTCAACACTTTAGGACGGAATGTTCCCATTGGTGAAATGAACGCCGCATACCTACTAGCCTCTTCTGTAAGTGGAACCTGCCAATAACCCCTGACAAGATCTAGGGTGGAAATAAACTGAGCGCTACTCACTCTCTCAAGGCGCTCCTCGATGTTATGGATCGGATATATTTGATCCTTAGTGATGGAATTAAGCCTGCGGTAGTCGACGCAAGGACGAGGTTCCTTGCCCGGTACCTCAACTAAAATCAAAGGGGAGGATAATCACTCTCACCCACCTCAATAACACCGAGCTGTAGCATTTTCTTTACCTCAGCCTCCATAATATCGCTCTGGCGGGGTGACACCCGGTACGCCTTGGATCGTACTGGCTCTGGGGAGGTAAGTTCTATGTCATGAGTAAGGACAGAAGTCCTACCAGGCCTCTCAGAGAACAGACCTTGAAACTCTTGCAAGAGCTGGTGTAGTTCGGTTTTCTGCTCAGGCGACAGCGATGCTTTACTGATTAAGTCACTAATGACTTGATCGGTGTCTTTCCTGTTCGTCACTGAGCCTAGTCCCGGAAGCTCGACCGGAAGCTCTTCGGGAACGTTTACCATCATGCACACCACTGCTTCCCGTTGTTTATAGGGTTTGAGCAGATTACAGTGGTAAACTTGCTGTGCTTTCCGCTTTCCTGGCAGACTCACCACGTAGTTAACGTCCGACAGTTTTTGAACAATCCGTGCTGGGCCCTCCCACTGCACGTCGAGTTTGTTCTTTAGCGACGTGCGCAATATCATGACCTCATCGCCCACCTCAAAACGACGGGCCCTGGCTGTCCGATCATAATAAACCTTGGCCCTCTGCTGGGCCTTTGCCATTGCTTCACCTGACAACTCCTGTGCCCTTCTTAAGCGTTCGAGGAGCCTAAGCACGTACTCCACCACGACTGGGTCGTCGCCCCTGCCTTCCCACGATTCTCGAAGCATGCGAAGCGGAGATCGCAGCGAGCGACCGTACACCAGCTCAGCTGGCGAAAACCCCGTAGCCGCATGCGGCGCGGTCCTTAATGCAAACATCACCCCAGGCAGACACAGCTCCCAGTCAGTTTGATGTTCAAAACACAATGCTCTCAACACGCGCTTCATGACGGAGTGGAGCTTCTCAACGGAATTCGACTGTGGGTGGTACACTGAGCTGTGTAACAGCTTTACCCCGCACCTTTCGAGAAAGGCTGTCGTCAAAGCGCTCGTAAACACCGTGCCCTGATCTGACTGGATTTCCGCAGGAAAACCAACTCGCGCAAATATGGACAGTAGTGCATTGACTATCTCAACTGAGCTGAGTTCTTTAAGCGGCACTGCTTCAGGGAACTTTGTCGCTGGGCAGATCACAGTCAAAATGTGTCTGTACCCCGTGGCTGTTACCGGCAGAGGTCCCACTGTATCAATAACGAGCCGTCTGAAAGGCTCCGTAATGATAGGTACCAACTTCAACGGCGCCTTCGATTTGTCCCCTGGTTTGCCCACCCGCTGACAGGTGTCGCATGTCTTCACAAAGTGGTCTGCGTCCCGAAAACACCCTGGCCAATAGTACTCTTGCAAGAGACGGTCCTTAGTTTTCTTAACTCCTAGGTGTCCGGACCACGAACCCCCATGCGACAAGCGCAACAGATCCTGACGATAGCACTGAGGCACGATCAGCTGATCGAACTCCACTCCCCTGCGGTCTAGATACTTCCGGTACAGGACCCCACCTCTTTCCACAAAGCGAGCATTTTTCTTGGCGATACCTTACTTGACATTGCAGCGTATGTTTTCTAGGCTGCCATCCTTTTTTTGCTCGGCTATCAAAGCCGACCGACTGACTTTTAGCAACCTATTAAGTCCGTCTGACGTAGGCGCGATGAGCATATTTGCAGATAGCTCTTCTAACTTTCCCGTGTCGGGCATTTCCTCTCCAGTATCTGGTGCCTTTAACGCTACAGGCTCAATTTTATTCAGTTTGGACGTGCTCTGAATATCAGCTTGCTGCGCCTCTGACCCTTTCTCATTGTTCGATAACGTCGGCCCCGCAACTACCGCCTTTGCAGCGAGCTCCCGAACCTTCGATCTGGTTAAGGCCTGAACGTTAGCCTCACCAAACAAAAGCCCCTTCTCGCGCAGGAGGTGATCGGACCTGTTCGAAAATAGGTACGGGTACTGGGGGGGCAGCATAGATGACACTGCGGCCTCCGTCTCAAGCGCTCCGAAAGGTCCTTCAATAAGCACTTTTGCTACGGGCAGACACACGCTATGAGCTTCCACGGCTTGCTTGATCCATGCGCACTCGCCCGTGAACATATCGGGTTCTACGTAAGAGGGGTGAACTACATCCATCGTAGCTGCGGAATCGCGAAGCACTCGGCACTCTTTCCCGTTCACGAGGAGGTCTCGCATGTAAGGCTCGAGAAGCTTCATGTTCTCGTCAGTGCTGCATAATGACAAAAACACTACTTTTGTTTTTGTTTCCGGACACTGCGCCGAAAAGTGACCCGGCTTCTGGCACATATAACAAACGCGCGCTTGCCTCGTCTCGAACCGCTTTCTGCGTTCGGCTTCGGCTGCCGCCATCTCCTTACGTTCGGTCGGACTGCTTTCACTCGCATCCGCACTACGTGTGTCCCCCTTTGCTCTCATTGGCGTGAACTTCGGCCTCTCAAACTTGGAGCCAAATTCACCCTTTTGACCGTCCTTAGCTCCGCGAGCCCGACGCGTCACAAACTCCTCGGCTAGCTCAGCGGCTCTAGCCACCGTACTAACGTCTGGCCTATCCAAGACCCAGTACCGCACGTTCTCAGGTAACCGTCTATAAAACTGTTCCAGCCCGAAACACTGCAGAACTTTCTCGTGGTCACCAAACGCTTTCTCTTCTTTGAGCCACTCCTGCATGTTTGACATTAGCCTGTAGGCAAACTCTGTATATGACTCACTTCTGCCTTTCTCATTTTCCCGAAACTTCCGACGGAAAGCCTCCGCTGACAGCCTGTACTTTTTCAGCAGACTTGATTTCACTTGGTCGAAATCCTCTGCCTCCTCTCTCTTCAAGCGAGCGACTACGTCGGCCGCCTCGCCGGGTAACAAAGTGAGCAAGCGCTGTGGCCACGTTTCCCGAGAGAACCCCTGCTTCTCGCACGTTCGCTCAAAGTTAACCAGGAACAAACCAATGTCCTCTCCAAGCTTAAACGGCCGCATCAGGTCAGTCATTTTGAACGATACTCGTTCTCCTGCACCGTGTGCCTGACTTCCATTACGAGCGCGTTCCATCTCTATCTCGAGACGCTTCATTTCCAAAGCGTGTTGACGGTCGCGCTCTTTTCCTTGTTGCTCTCGCTCTTTCTGTTCTTTAAGCTCGCGCTCCTCTTTCTCTTTCTGTTCTTTAAGTTCACGCTCCTGTTTCTCTTTTTGCTCTTTAAGTTCGCGCTCCTGTCTTTTTGCCCGCTCCTCAATGGTCTCAAGGCATTCCGACAGCTCGTCATCCTCAGCTTCTAACTAAAGAATAGCCCTTAGCAGTTCTGGTTTTCTGAGTTTGTCTGAGACATCCAGACCCAACTCTCTTGCAAGCTCCAGCAATATCGGTTTGCGCAACGACTTCAAATCCATGGCTGCTCTGGATGCTGCTTTCTCTACTGCCTACTATTGTCTTGCCGCAAACTAACCCGGCAGCAACGACAACCACAATTACCAGCTCTGTTTCTGACACTAACAAAAGCCTGGCAAAACTCAGAAGAAGAAAGTCCCGCACTCACCAAACCTCGCAGCCAAGAATTCAGCGCAGTCGTTCCGCTGCAGGCAACCAGTCATCACACAGGGCTCGTTGCACTGCTCCCGGATGGTCGTTGTGCTGCTCAGCATACAGTCAACTGCATATCTTCGCTGCTGGCCTCCGTTGTCGCGATCTCACCGCTGGCAGACAGTTGTTGGAATCTCAGCGCTTACGCCCGTTGTTGCAAATGGGTCGCAAGCCCCAAGGGTAGCGTTGGCCTGGCGGCCTGGGGCACAACTGGAAGCATCCGAAGGTCCCGGCAAAGCATGAGTCGACTGGTAACAGAACAACTTGTTTATTCTAACATCGCAAAAGAGCGGGCGGTCAGGTCGACCGAAGTGGAGAGACGGGAGAGCACGTAACTCAACGGAAGAAATCGGAGCCTCTCTCTTGGCGTCCGGGGGCAGCTGCTCTTATACTCTCGGAGTCGAGGGCAAGAGGAAGGCCTCGTGACGAGGCCACGTGACGGCGGGGCACGGACACGCTGAGAGACATGTTGAGACGAGTGTAGTGACGCATCCGCCGAGCCGGCGCCGGTCAGACCTCCTCGCTTCACACTTGGGGAGCTCCTCTCCCCGGCTGCCGCGCTTTGACAAGCGTGGGCACCAACATGCACACACACACACACGCACACACGAATACACGTGGCATCGAAACATGCCTGGACGCGCTTGGCGGGGAGGCGTTGAGGCAGCGCTCAACGGGCCAAAATGTCCGCCGCTTTGAATGAAGCCCCGGCGTCCGTTGCATCCGCGCCGGCTATACCGCGCGTCGTAGGCGAAACGTAACACAAGTCACAGAATCAAAGGACAAAACCCAAGACGCGCCCCAGGAGGAGAAGATCACTGACCCAACCACCAAGAAACGAACACGCGCTTCATCACGACATAACAAGGACCTGACCCAATTGGAAACTCAGCTCGAAGCCAAAATTGAAGCGCTCGCCAACACCTACGCCAGCACGGCTGCCGTGACCGACCAACGACTGGCACGGCTGGAGGAACTGATCACCACGTCCTTCCGCACCATACAAGAGCGTTTCGAATTCATTGAACACACCCTCAAGCCCATAGTCCGCAGCCCCATCTTTTCAGCGGAATTCGCCAAACACCCATACCTCCAAGAACAGACGCAAGCCCCACCCTCGCCACAACTATGTCCCAAAACCAATCCACAATAGCATCGCTACCGGGACTTACGGTCTGGCAGTGGAACTGCCACAGTTACAACAACAAGAAAGCAGTGCTGCAACAACATATTACCATAGTAAACAAGAAACCCGACATTATCCTGCTGCAAGAAACGGCGACAGTGACCCCCACCCTCCCTGGGTATCGTGCTCACGTTAGCCAGGCGGAGGGACGGGGCGTTTGCACGTTCGTCCGCAAAGGGCTCACGTTCATCGAGCACCAACTCAAACACGGCCGCAGCAGGATGGAATACGCCTTCACCGAAATCATCCCAAGCAAACAACGGAAAGGCAGCCTGTTCATCCTGTTCAGTAACCCCAAGCACCAAACACAGAAATTCAAGACCCTACTACACACAGCCAGCAACCAAGCCAGAGACAACACGTTGCTGATCGGAGGGGACTTCAACGCCGCCCATCGAGCGTGGGGTTATGTGAAGGGCACGGCCAAGGGACGGGACTTACTACAGGATACCCTGGACCACAAATGTGTCCTAATCACGGACCCCGCGCATCCTACCCGCATCGGCAACTCCGTAGCACGAGACACCACACCAGACCTTACGTTCATAAAAAATGACCACACGGGCAAAGTAACATGGCACAACACGGGCGTCGACCTGGGCAGTGACCACTACATCCTCGAAATTACTATACCCAACCAATCACGGAGAAATACCATTATACATAAGTGGACGGACTGGGATGAATTCCGTAAGGGGCGCCTCACTACAGCACAAGACATCACAGAGATCGAAACCTGGACGGCGGAACTCCGCGATGCAGTGCGCTCAGCCACAAAGACGATAGAAACAGACGAGGACGTCATCATCATGGACAGCCGCCTGGCCCATCTGATAGAGCCCAAACGTTCGATACAGGCGCGTTGGAAGCAGCACCGGCTGAATCGCAAATTGAGGAAGAAGGTGGCTGACTTAAATAGGGCCATTGAACAACATTGCAGGCTCCTGTGCCGTCAACAGTGGAACGAGATCTGCAACCGAGCTGACAGGGAATTGCATCACAGTTGTACATGGAATCTATTTCGGCACCTCCTAGACGAAACAAAGGCCAAGTCAAACCAGCGCGACCGCCTGGCCCGCCTCATGCACACCATCACACAACAACAAGGAAAAGACGCTGTTATCAGGAGCCTGGAAGCCAAGTATCTGCCAGACACGCCAACGGAAACCCACCCGTCGTACAGGGGGCTGCCCAACGCGTGGCTCGACCGAGACATTACCATATCAGAGGTACGGGTAGCGCTGCACGAGCTCAACACCCGCTCAGCAGCCGGCCCAGATCTCGTTACAAACAAGATGCTACGCAACCTGGACGACGCTTCGATAGAGGCCCTAACCGATTACTTCAATGAATGCTGGCATTCGGGCAAGCTCCCCCGACAGTGGAAAACGGCAAGAACGATCCTGATTCCGAAACCGGGCAAACCACTGGACATCGGCAACCTGCGTCCCATCTCGCTGACGTCCTGCGTGGGCAAGGTGCTGGAGCACGTGGTCGCCAACCGGTGGCAGGAATACCTAGAGAAGGAAGGCCTCTATCTTGACACGATGATCGGCTTCCGGCGCAGACTCAGCACACAAGATGCCATGTTACAACTCAAACAAGAAATCATCGACAACAAGACACAAGACAGCAAAGTAATTCTGGGTCTCGATTTACAAAGTGCATTCGACAAAGTCAAACACTCAGCCATATTAGGACTAGTATCAAGACTCAACATGGGAGTAACGAGCTACAATTATATTCAAGACTTCTTGACCAACCGCACGGTAGAACTGCACGCCGGAGACCTCAAGCTCCCCGAACACAAGCTCGGCAGTACGGGTACTCCACAGGGTTCGGTCATATCGCCGTTGCTCTTTAACCTCGTCATGATCGGGGTAGCGAGGGCAGTAACGGGGACCGGCGTCCGGCATACGATCTACGCCGACGACATTACCCTGTGGGCGGCCGGCGGCACCGACGCCAGCATCGAGCAACAGCTGCAAGCGGCGGTTACCGCCATCGAGCAGCACCTTGATGGCACAGGCCTAATGTGCTCGCCCGCCAAATCCGAGCTGTTCGTCGTCACACCGCTTCGACCGGGACGGAAGCGCGCTCCTCTTCGGGCGTGTGGTCACATCAAAATTATGACTGCATCGGGGCAACGCATCCCCGAAGTTCCCAAGATCAGGGTCCTGGGCCTGCTGCTCAACAAGAGCGGTCGCAACGACGAGACCATCAACAAGCTTACCACCAAGGCAACGGACGCCATCCGGCTCATACATCGAGTCTCTACACGACGGGCGGGCATGCGTTAAGACAGTCTCGTGCGCCTTGTCCAGTCGTTCGTGATCAGTCACATCGCCTACGTTGCGCCCTACCTTAACTGGCACGTCACTGACAGGACCAAGATCAACACGCTGATCAGACGGGCTTACAAGACAGCGCTGGGTTTAATGGAGACCACGAGTACGGCTCGGCTCTTGCAGCTCGGCGTCCATAACACCCTAGAAGAAATAGCCGAGGCGCAGCTTACCGCGCAATTCGAGCGCCTCTCTTCCCCCAAGACGGGCCGCAGTATACTGACGTCCCTGGGTTACAACCCCCAAGCTCCCAGCCGGCAACCGTGCGAGATCACAGATGAGGCGCGGGCCCACATTTACGTGGACCCAATCCCGAAGAACATGCACCCAGAATACAATCAAGAACGGCGGCAGGCGCGGGCCAAGGCCCTCACCGAGCAACACGCCCAAGACCCACACGCCCGGTACGTGGACGCCGCGGAATACAAGCGGGAAGGCTTCGCGGCAGTGGTCGTTGCGGCTGCTACCAGCACCAAGACAACGGCAGCGAGCGTGCGGTGCACGAACTCCACAGACGCCGAAGAGGTTGCCATCGCTCTGGCGATCACCGAGGCCGAGTGTCGCACCGTGCTCAGCGACTCGAGGAATCCCGTGCGCAACTTTATCAAGGGGCGAATATGCGCGCCGGCGGCCGCCATCATCGGCAAGCTCCAACTTCAAGACCGCGGCAGCACCGTCCGTATCAAGCGGTTCCCGGCGCACGCCGGCGAGTGTGCATCCTCACCGAACCACAACGAGACGGCCCATTCGGCGGCGCGAGCGCTTACCTTCCGCGCCCCCGAGAGTGACCGTTCCGTGTGGTGGTTCGAAACCAAGGACAGATTGACTAGTTATGCCGAAGTAACCAAGTGTTACCGCTTAGCTCGACGGACAATGCCGCCTCCCCACCCGGCACTCAGTCGGGAGGAGGGCGTAATCCTAAGACAAATACAGACCGCGTCACTCCTCGCCCCCGCATTGCTACACGTGCTTCACCCAGAGCTCTATCCGAGTGGGCTGTGCGGTGTTTGTGCAGCGGGTCCGGCGGACCAATGGCACATCATGTGGGACTGTGCCAGGTTCCCGACGGCAGCTACCTCCAGGACTTACCCGCCAGAACTTCAAAGTGCACTGCAGTCTGCAGACAAGGACTCACAACTATGGGCCGTCCAGCAGGCCCGGGGTGCGCTCGAAAAGCACAAGCCTCATGACCCACTACAAACGGGCCCAACTGGGCTAGTGCAGAGTAGGGTATAAGCCCGGGTCGACGCTTGGCCAGCGTCACGACTCGTTAAATCGTCGTTTGCCGGCACTATTAAAGTTATTCCTATCCTATCCTAAGGCCCTGTCACCCATACATTGCTCAACAGTGTGGTAGCATACAACATACAGAATAGTATACACACATATCAATAGCGTGGATTAGACATACATAGCATACATTGCAAACATACGTGCACTAAATACAACAATCACTATACAACTTTCTAAGTAGAAACAGTTTAGGATCAACAGAGTAATATGAACACGAAAAAAACTTTATAGATATACAAGCACAAAATGAAACGCACATGAAATAATTGTACATAAAACACACAAAAACTAATGAGCACAATGTCAATCAGAAAGGGAAAGCAAATATTTTTTCATGGCACTTTTAAAGTAGCTTAATGATCTGAAATTTTGCGCGATAGTGATAGTGTTCGGATGTGCATTTATGAAGGATGGGACTAAGTATGCTAGTTGTTTTTTACCGTAGTTCGTCCTGCAAAATGGAACTCTAATATGGTCATGCCTGAAATTGTATTGGGTGTAACTTGAGATGTGGTTTTGATAAAAAATGAGTGAATTTTTCACGAGTTCGCCTCGTATGTATATAGCGAGCTTAAGTTCGTACAGTTGATGAATTTTTAAAAGGGCATGCTTTATGAAAAAAGGTGCCATGTGATCGGGGGGTCCAAGGTTCTCAACACAGCGAACTGCTTGTTTTTGGAGACATATCAATCGATCCAAGTTTGATTGGAATGTAGTCCCCCATACCAACAGGCAATAACTAAGATGAGACTGAATTAAAGCATAATACAGACGGCGTTTCAATCAAGTAGGAACAAGGTATCTAATTTTAAACAATATGCCTATTGACCTACAAATGCTAGAATGAATCTTCGTTACATGAGGTGTAAAACTCAGGTTCTCATCAAAAAGCACACCTAAAAATTTGAAAGCTGAAGTCCGCTCGATTACACAACTATTGAACTTTACACAAAAAGCACAGTCATCAGGCCTATTTCTAGGCTTAAAAACCACATATTTTGTTTTATTGACGTTTAACTGCAGGTGGTTTGCTGATAACCAAACTAAAAGTTGATGTAACCAATTATTAGCTGTAATTTCTAGCACTCGTAGACTGTCACCTGAGAAAAACAAACTTGTGTCGTCAGCATACAAGACTATGTCTGGAGTAAGCGGTATGTTTACAATATCGTTTACGTATAGAATAAAGAACAGGGGACCCAAAATTGACCCTTGAGGGACACCGAGTGCAATTTCTTTCTTGCGTGAACACAACCCATTATAACACGTGTATTGCTGTCTGGTAGTGAAGTAATCTTGAATCAGTTTCAGGGCCACTCCGCGAACTCCATAGTATGACAGTTTATTAAATAGGATGGTGTGTTCAATGGAGTCGAAAGCTTTTCTAATATCCAGGAAAAGACCAACCGTATATAGTTTGTTCTCGATGTTACTGAGGAGGTTTTCTTTGATCCTAACAAGTACCATTTCATTAGATCTGTGTTCACGGAAGCCAAAGTGTTGGTCCACAAGGGCGTGGTTTTTATCTAGAAATTTAGTTAGTCTACACTGTACGAGTCGTTCCAACACATTTGTGAAAAAACAGGTAGTATGGATATCGGTCTATAATTGTTTAAATCAGCAACAGAGCCTCCCTTATGCAATACAATCACTTTGGCAATTTTCATAGAATCGGGGAAAATGCCATTCACGAAAGCACTGTTACAGATATGGCATAATGGAGCCGAGACAACATCAGCAACAGATATGATTGGTCCTGATTTTATGTCATCAGTCCCTGCTGCAGTATCTTTTTTTAAAGCCTTAAGAACGGAATACACTTCCATTTCAGTGCAGGGTGATAGGAAGATAGAATTGGAAGTCTCGTGGTTTAGAAATCTTTCAGTTGGCAGTAATGAACCACTAGAGTAGGATGACCCACCACCAAGTAAAAAATGATCGTTGAATTTATTAGCCAAGGAAGTTTCACTGTATTCAGTGTCACCAAACGTTAGAGTATTCGGGTTTGTGTTATACTGGGTTCCTTTTAACCTGCGAACTGCATTCTATAATTTCTTTGGATTGTTTGATACCGTAGAAAAGATATGTTCGTAATACCTGTTTCTAGCTTTTTTGAGGTCTGCAGTGAACTTGTTTCTTATTTTCTTTATTCATTTAGTATCTCAAGATCCCTGTACCGAATAAATGTATCAAATAATTTGTCACGTTTCTGCATTCTTTTATACATATCTCGAGTTACCCACGGCTTCCTAGCTTTCTTGTTGGTCTTTATTTGTTGTAGTTGGAAAGCAGCATCATAACACGATTTTATTATCTGAATAAACGTATCATACAAAATATTCGGATCATTTTCGCCATAGACTGTAGACCAGTCTGTATTCTCTATCATGGAGCGAAAGGAACTCATATTCTCATCGCTAAAGTGGCGACAGAAAGAAAGTTGACTTCGAAAACGCCTTTTGTTGTCATGTCGTGGCAAAAAACAAAATACTGGCAAATGATCACTTAAATCAGAGGTGAGACTTCCCGAAAAAACATGATTTGGATCGTGGTTCGTTATACATATATCAATTAATGATTCAGAATCTGGCGTTATTCTGGTTGGCGAACAAATTGTGTTAGTGCAATTATAAGAATGTAGTACGTCAATGAATTGTTGAGTTTGAGCAGTAGGTAATAATAAGTTAATGTTCATATTGCCAACCAAAACAACCGGGAGACTCAGATCAGAAGCATATTCCAATATTTTGGTAACGAATTCAATGAAATCATCAAGATCACCTGAAGGAGGACGGTACACTGATGCAATAAAATATTTACAACATTTTACAGCAATGTACTCATAGGAATCAGTAACGCACGAGAATTCGCACAGCAGCTCGTAGGACAGATCGTTTTTCAAATAAAGTGAAGTACCTCCACCACGGCGGTGTTTTCGATAAACACCTTCACATTTATAACCATCAAATTGAATAATATCATCCGCGCTTGTGAACCACGTCTCGGTAAAAGCTAGGACTTCCAATTTATGTTGTAAAGATTCCAAATAGGTTTCCGTTTCCATATATTTATTTTTCAGGCTCCTAGCATTCAAATGAAAGATAGATAGCTTGTTATCTTTTAGAAAAAATGACGCATATACGGCAGAAGTAAATAAAGAACTGTCATTGTAAGCTGATGCGCATGTACCCGCCATGAGAAAAAGTAATCTGTAACGCCCAGAAGGCACGAGAAAGTCAGCGTATCAGAGAAAAATCAGCTTCGCATGCAATACGGATTGCGCGCTCGCCCTGAGCCCTGCGCACGAACAGTTTGCCGTCCTTATGCCAAGCGAATTGGTAATGCTTCTCCCACAACGTAGCTTCATTTCCCACAGAAGCTTCTTGTTTTCTGGCGTCAGATTATCAAGGAAGTAAACATTCGATTTCCTTGCTTTCAAATCATTCTTTTTTGTCATCCATTCGTCCCGCGTCACACGGGATACAATACGGACGAGTACTACAGGTTCTTTGCCTGGTTTGGGTGGAAGCCTATGCATACGTTCAACATCAGCTCGAGACAGTTCGGCAAGTTGCAGTGTTTTCGCTAAGTTGTTTACTTTGTCAAGCAGTACTTCATTGTCACTGAGCGGAATACCATGAATTTCCAAATTGTGGTGCCTACTATACTGCTCAAGTTGGTTAACTTGCTGTCGCAGTTTAGAAATTTCTTCTTTGCCGTTGTTTACCTCAGCTTCTTCGACCTTTTTTTTTCAAAGCAGCTATCTCTGAAGAATGTGTTTTCATTGTAGCCAGCACTTGATCGTACACATCCGAGAAATGCTGCACAGTTTGCTCTAATTTGCCTACTGTGTGCTTCAGCAGCATGAGTTCTTCAACTTTATTCATAATAGCCGGTAGTTGCATCAACTGCTTGTTAATTTCAGACAACATCCGTTCAACTCCTGAAGCTTGCTCGTGTTTCTCTTTTCGCACGTCAGCGGCGATTCGGGCTGCTAATACAACACACGTCTGACATTTCCAATTATTCTTCGTCACGTCATCTCGGGCCTTAAACGCGGACTTAGTGACGCCTGAGCATGCGCCGAGGTGGTAACCAAAGCCGCATTCTGTGCACATAGGGTACGAGCCTGATTCTGGAAGAGTGTCATTGCAGACTAGACAAAGTACAGACAGAGGCATTTCTAATAAAAAAAAGTGCATCAGAGTAACATTAGAAGCAGCAGTGGTGGTGGCAGGGAGCAAGCAAGACTTCAACTAAAAGGTACAGTTTGCACCAGCACCAACCTGCAAGTATCGAAGAACTTGGTTACGCTTTCTGCGATGCCGTTCACCACCACCACCGCAGAGCAAATGCACCGATGCCAGAGGAGCCTTGTTCTTTTAAGTAGCTCGATGACGTCACTGCTGGATGTAATCGTGGAAGGATTCCTCTGTCAGCGCCAGTGCCACGTGGGCGATGTTTCCACAGAAGGATAGCCGCAACTGCAAGTATCGAAGAACTTGGTTACGCTTTCTGCGATGCCGTTCACCACCACCACCGCAGAGCAAATGTACCTGCGGTGGTGGTGATATAATCAACCAATAAATAATGTTTATTTAACGTGCCCGGGAACTGTAAGATATGAGAGCTGGCGCACGCACATATGAAAAAAACGCAATCATAAATTAATTAATTAATACTAATATTTATTAACGTCGTTAATTCATCCGTTAATAATATTTGAGATTAATAATTCTGTCCAAGATTAACCCTAAGGTCAGAGTGCTCGCGAAGGCATAGCAAGAAATCCAAAAGCAATCAACAAAAACATAATCAATCAACAATAATGTTTATTTACCCGCCCCTGGGTAAATAACCCCGGGGCCGGTAATCCCGGCCCTCAGTCCACAGCAGCTGCGAAGTAACTGACCATCGCGGCTGTCAGACCTGTGACGCCAGCAGAGGGTGCTAAAATCTCTGGGTCTTGACAGGCCGCCATTGGAATCTGAACTTGGCAACGTTTACCGCTAGAACGTTATCTAGTGAGGCGAGTCTAGCAGTGCTATTGGAGGAATTAGCGGGCAGTAAATTGGATATAATAGGGCTCAGGGAGGTTAGGAAGACAAAATAAGCATATACAGTGCTAAAAAGCGGGCAGCCCTGTGCTACCGGGAAATAGACGCGAAATAGGAGTCGGATTCCTGATTAGTGAGGATTTAGTTGGTAACACGCAGGAATTCTATAGCATTAACGAGAGGGTGGCAGGTCTTGTTGTGAAACCTAATAAAAGGTACAAGTTGAAGTTCGTACAAGTCTACACCCCTACATCCAGTCATGATGACCACGAAGTCGAAAGCTTATATGAAGACGTGGAATCGGCGATGGGTAAATTCAAAACAATATACACTATACCAATGGGCGACTTCAATGCCAGGGTAGGCAAGAAACATGCTGGAGACAAGTCAGTGGGGGAATATGGCATAGGCTCTAGGAATAGCGGGGGCAAGTTATTAGTAGAGTTTGCAGAACGGAATAATATACGGATAATGAATACCTTCTTCTGCAAGCGGGATAGCCGAAAGTGGGCGTGGAGGAGCCCGAATGGCGATATCAGAAATGAAATAGTCGTCACACTCTGCGCTAACACTGGCATCATACAAGAAGTGGACGTGCGTGGCAAGGTGCGTTGCAGTTACCATAATATGTTAAGAACTCGAATTAGCCTAGACTTGAGGAGGGAACGGAAGAAACTGGTACATAAGAAGCCGATCAATGAGTTAGAGGTAAGAGGGAAACTAGAAGAATTCCGGATCAAGCTACAGAACAGGTATTCAGTTTAAACTCAGGAAGAGGACCTTAGTGTTGAAGCAATGAACGACAACCTTATGGGCATCCTTAAGGAGTGTGCAATAGAAGTCGGTGGTAATTTTGTTAGACAAGATACCAGTAAGCTA
The DNA here is from genome assembly GCF_023375885.2 of Dermacentor andersoni. Classification (NCBI taxonomy): domain Eukaryota; kingdom Metazoa; phylum Arthropoda; class Arachnida; order Ixodida; family Ixodidae; genus Dermacentor; species Dermacentor andersoni. The sequence continues at coordinate 33,567,598 of NC_092823.1, read as the reverse complement.
TCGCAGTAGACGAAAGATCTGGTTAAGAAACGCCAATGTATGAAAGCCTCTAACCCTACAGCTAGAATAGAACTGACAGAACTTTCGAAGTAAATCAACAAGCGTAAGACAGCTGACATAAGGAGGTATAATATGGATAGAATTGAACATACCCTCACGAACGGAGGAAGCCTGAAAGCAGTGAAGAAGAAACTCGGGATAAGAAAGAATCAGATGTATGCGTTAAGAGACAAAGCCGGCCGTATCATCCCTAATATAGATAAAATAGTTCAAGTCGCTATGGAGTTCTACAGAGATTTACACAGTACCAGTGGCACCCACGACGATAATGGAAGAGAGAATAATTGAGAGGAATTTCACATCGCACAACTAACGCCGGAAGAAGTAAAGAAAGCCTTTGGAGCTATGCAAAGGGGGAAGGCAGCTGGGGAGGTTTAGGTGACAGCAGATTTGTTGAAGGATGATGGGCAGATTGTTCTAGAAAAACTGGCCACCCTGTACACGTAATGCCTCATGACGTCGAGCGTGCCGGAATCTTGGAAGAACGCCAACATAATCTTGATCCATAAGAAAGGGGACGCCAAAGACTTGAAAAATTATAGACCGATCAGCTTACTGTCCTTTGTCTACAAAGTATTTACTTAGCTAATCGCAAATAGAAACAGGAACACTTTACGCTTCTGTCAACCAAAGGACCAGACAGGATTTTGTAGAGGTTACTCAACAATAGACCATATTCACACTATCAATCAGGCCATAGAGAAGCGTGCAGAATATAACCAACCCTTGTATATAGCTTTCATTGATTACGAGAAAGCGTTTGATTAAGTCGAAACCTCAGCAGTCATGCAGGCATTGCGGAACCAGGGTGTAAAATTCTGTAAAATACTGAAAGATATATATAGCGGCTTCACAGGCACCGTTGTCCTCCATTAAAAAAGCAACAAAATCCCACTAAAAAGGGTGCCAGGCAGGGAGATACGATCTCGCCAATGCTATTCACAGCGTGCTTACAGGAGGTATTCAGAGACAAGGATTGGGCAGAATTGGGGATACGAGTTAATTGAGAATACCTTAGTAACTTGCGATTCAGGGCTGATGATATGGACTTGTTTGGTAACTCAAGGGACTAACTGCAATGCATACACACTGACCTGGAGAGGCAAAGCATAAGGGTGGGTCTAAAAATTAATCTGCAGAAAACTAAAGTAATGTTTAAGAGTCTCGGAAGAGAACATCAGTTTAAGATAGGCAGCGAGGCACCGGAATTGGTAAGGGAACACATCTACTTAGGGTAGGTAGTGACCGCGGATCCGGATCATGAGACTGAAATAATGAGAAGAATAAGAATGGGCTGGGATGCGTTTGGCAGGCATTCTCAGAACATGAAAAGCAGACTGCCATTATCCCTCAAGAGAAAAGTGTATAACAGCTGTGTCTTCCCAGTACTCACGTACGGGGCAGAAACCTAGAGGCTTAAGAAAAGGGTTCTACTTAAATTGAGGATGACGCAACAAGCTATGGAAAGAAGAATAATGGGTGTAACGTTAAGGAATAAGAAAAGAGCAGATTGGTTGAGCGAACAAACGCGAGTTAATGACATCTTAGTTGAAATCAAGAAAAAGAAAAGGGCATGTGCAGGACATGTAATAAGGCGGGAAGATAACCGATGGTCAATAAGGGTTACGGACTGGATTCCAAGAGAAGGGAAGCGTAGCAGGGAGCGGCAGAATGTTAGGTGGGTCGATGATATTCAGAAGTTTGCAGGGACAACATGGCCACAATTAGCATATGACCGAAGTAGTTGGAGAAGTATGGGGGAGGCCTTTGCCCTGCAGTGGGCGTAACTAGGCTGATGATGATGATGATGATGATGATGATGATGATGATGAATGTTTATTTAACGCGCCCAGGAACAATCCTAAGGTCGGAGTGCTGGCGCAAGCATACATTAGAAAACATTATTAAAAACGTAATCAACCAACCAATCGATCAATCGTGTTTGTTTATTGTGCCCAGCAACAACCCCAACGTCCGAGTGCTGGCCCACGCGTATATTAAAATCCAAAAAAAGAAATAATGAAAACGCTGCAGGGCAATATAATTTAAAAAAAGAAGAAATAAAGAGAGCAATTGTGAAAAGAAGAGAGCAGATCCAACAAAGCGCAATGTGAATACAAAAGGAGAAAGATTGCAGTTTAACAATGCATCAAACACAAGCGAAAGCTCGGAAAGGAACGATGTCAGCGAGTTATGAAGTATATGAAGGTCAAGGAATTAAGCGTTATAAAGACACTGTATTCTGCAGACGTTTGTGCGTTGATGAAGTCAGGGACATGGAAAGCCTATGTTCTCTGGTGATCTTGCACGGAAAACGAAACATGATACAGCTCAGGAATTCAGGACAGGTGAGGATACCGTTAAGGAGTTTCAAGAGAAGCAGGAGGCCAGACCGATTACGTCGGGAGTGAAGTAACGGCAATGACAACCATCCAACAGTGTTAGAACAAGATCCAATGTCAATGTTTGCAAAGCGGCGATGATATATGCTTAGAAATTTTTCCAGACACGATCTAATGTCGCTGTTGGATTTGGAATAGTAATTTCAGACAACCGACGCATATTCAAGTTCAGGAAGGCAGATAACTGTGTAGCTGTGTTTTTAGGCATGAAGGGCCCTCTCGGTTGTATTTGTCCACGAGAAGATAGCCTCGCCGCCTACAGGATTATCTGACTGAGCTATGTCGAATGCTCGGTTGCCTTATTCGAAAGTTCGAATCCTTCTATTTAATCTGACGGTGGTGAGCGTGAATTTCTCCTCTTCTAGTGCACAACATCTGCAAGCTTGGACTGACGGCTGTCACCGGCAAAAGATGCCGAGAGCGAGTGGAGCTATACAAATCCAGGTACAACCAAATTAGGAAGGCCGACTAAGCTTCAACAAAGACATTGCCTCAGAACAGGAATTGGCCTCCCTGATGCAGTACACGGCCACACCCTCCCAGAGACTCCAACAACTAAACCGCGGCCCTCAGTCCCCAGCAGCTGCGGAGCACCTGACAAAGGCGGCTGTCAGACCTGTAACGCAGCCGAGAATCTCTGGGTCCGGCCAGTCCGCTATTTGAAACAGACCCTGTCAACCTTTAACGCCTGAACTCTGTCCAGTGAGGCTAGCTTAGCAGGACTCTTTGAGGAACTATCAGACATTGTTCGGGATATCATTGGCCTTAGCGAGATTAGAAGAACTGGTTTTGCTTATACAGTGTTGACTAACCACCGAGTCCTCCGCTATAAAGGTCTCCCAGATAAGAAGCAAGACGGGGTAGGATTCCTAATCCATAAGGACATAGCGGGCAACATTGACAAAGTATGCAGCATTATTGAGAGGGTAGCAGTAGTCGTAACCAAACTTAATAAGAGGTATAGATTAAAGATAGTTCAAGCCTACGCTCCAACATCCAGTCACGATGATGATGAAGTAGATCAGTTTTATGAAATGGTCAATTAGCGATGAGAAAAGTGCAAACTCAGTATATTATGGTAATGGGCGACTTCAATGCAAAAGTGGGCAAAAGCAGGCTGGGGAACAAGCAGTTGGCAACTACGGCGTCGATTTTAGGAATGCTAGAGGAGAGATGTTTATAGAAAGAAATAAGCTTTGAATAATGCGTACCTTTTTCAGGAAGCGTAGCAACCGAAAGTGGACGTGGAAAAGCCCTAATGGTGAAACAACAAATGAACTTGGTTTGATACTTTCTGCCGATCAATATGACAGTGGTCATTCATTAGCTGGAGGAGCATTTTAATCGGGAAACACGGTTTTGTTCTGTAATTGAAGAGAAGCCAGTACGTTTAAGGTGGTCTGTTACAGAAATTCTACCCTAAAAATTCCACATAAATCGGACAGCTGTGTTTTTTTTAATCCTTTCTAATTTTTCACTATTTCTTTTGTGTAGGGGCCTCAAATGAATATTGCATATTCTAAAGTAGGACGAACTGTTGTATTATATACGACAAGGCAGATGCCTTTTGTCGAGAATTTTAACCACCGTTTGAGGGTGAACCATTTGCGAATACAATTAGCCATTGAAGTGTCAGTATGTTTTGACCAAGAAAGATTATGAGATATGTGTATGCCGAGATTTTTATGGTGAGTAAATTTGGAGATCTAAGTGTTCTGGGCAAAATAGCGGCAGAGAAGGGGCTTTTTCTTTAGTGTTCGATCTTATCATAAAGACGGTTTTTTCATGTTAATAGACATTCGCCATTGATGGCACCATGCCACTATTTATTCATTTATTTATTTATTTATTTATTTATACAAGTACCTGCAGCGCCACAAGGGCATTATTGCAGGGGGGGACAAATTGAAGAAAAGTGAACATGTGACAAAATCTTGATACAGCAGAGCACAGGTGGTAAGAGTAACAAAATACGTAACAAATACGTATATTGCCAAAGTCACTATTTAGCCTAATTTGATCTTGGAGGGAACCAGTTTCGTCATGTAGTATACAGTCATCCCCGTAAAGTTTAATTTTGGCAGATAGATTATTGCCAATGTCATTTATATAAAGCAAGAACAAGAGAGGACCCAGCATGGACGCCCAGAAAGAATAAAATACACAAGACCAGAGAGCAGGGTGATACCGCGTTGCTCAGCTGTGCACCAAAAATATATTTGACGTTGTTAATACAAGAGTTGCAGAAAACACTTTCTGCTCCTGAGGTGTCCGACTTTCTTAAAATTTGAAGAGAGTGTTTAAAAAGAATGGCTACGCCCCCTCCTCTTCTATCTCGGTCTCTGCACATTACTGTGTAGTTTATCGGGACAAATTCGCTATCATATATATCTTTATTTAACGAGGCTTCCGTGATTACTGCAATATCGGATACAAGCGAGCGAAGGATGTTTTGAAGCTGTCCCACTTTGTTGACATCGCTGCGGCAGGGAAGGTTTATGGTGAATGGTGATGGACAACAGTTATCATGTCATTAGCTTCTTCTTTTTAGCTTACAGCGTTGGTCCTTTTTGGCATCCCACACAAACATTTCATCATCTATGCTGCATTTATCAAAAACTAGTTGCACTTTGGAGCCTTGACCACGTTGCTCTTATGAGCGTTGCCATTATTTTCTTATCTCCAGAACATGCAAAGAAAAGCCCTCTGGTATAGAAAGCGGACAGGCCGCCATTGGAATATGAACCTGGCAACGTTTAACGCTAGAACGTTATCTAGTGAGGCGAGTCTAGCAGTGCTATTGGAGGAATTAGAGGGCAGTAAATGGGATATAATAGGGGTCAGTGAAGTTAGGAGGCCAAAAAAAGCATATACAGTGCTAAAAAGCGGGCACGTCCTGTGCTACCGGGGCTTAGCGGAAACAAGAGAACTAGGAGTCGGATTCCTGATTAATAAGAATATAGCTCGTAACATACAGGAATTCTATAGCACTAACGAGAGGGTGGCAGGTCTTGTTGTGAAATTTAATAAGAGGTACAAAATGAAGGTTGTACAGGTCTACGCCCCTACATCCAGTCATGATGACCAGGAAGCCGAAAGCTTCTATGAAGACGTGGAATCGGCGATGGCTAGAGTGAAAACAAAATACACTATACTAATGGGCGACTTTAATGCCAAGGTAGGCAAGAAGCAGGCTGGAGACAAGGCAGTGGGGGAATATGGCATAGGCACTAGGAATATCAGGGGAGAGTTCTTAGTAGAGTTTGCGGAACAGAATAATATGCGGATAATGAATACCTTCTTCCGCAAGCGGGATAGCCGAAAGTGGACGTGGAGAAGCCCGAACGGCGAGACTAGAAATGAAATAGACTTCATACTCTGCGCTAACGCTGGCATCATACAAGATGTGGACGTGCTCAGGAAGGTGCGCTGCAGTGACCATAGGATGGTAAGAACTCGAATTAGCCTAGACCTGAGGAGGGAACGGAAAAAACTGGCACATAACAAGCCGATCAATGAGGTAGCGGTAAGAGGGAAAATAGAGGAATTCCAGATCAAGCTACAGAACAGGTATTCGGCTTTAACTCGGGAAGAGGGCCTTAGTGTTGAAGCAATGAACGACAGTCTTGTGGGCATCATTAAAGAGTGTGCAATGGAAGTCGGTGGTAACTCCGTTAGGCAGGATACCAGTAAACTATCGCAGGAGACGAGAGATCTGATCAAGAAACGCCAATGTATGAAAGCCTCTAACCCTACAGCTAGAATAGAACTGGCAGAACTTTCTAAGTTAATCAACAAGCCTAAGACAGCTGACATTAGGAAGTATAATATGGATAGAATTGAACATGCTCTCAGGAACGGAGGAAGCCTGAAAGCAGCGAAGCAGAAACTAGGAATTGGCAAGAATCAGATGTATGCGTTAAGAGACAAAGCCGGCAATATCATTACTAATACGGATGAGATAGTTCAAGTGGCTGAGGAGTTCTATAGAGATTTATACAGTACCAGTGGCACCCACGACGATAATGGAAGAGAGAACACTCTAGAAGAATTTGAAATTCCATAAGTGACGGCGGAAGAAGTAAAGAAAGCCGTGGGAGCTATGCAAAGGGGGAAGGCAGCTGGGGAGGATCAGGTAACAGCAGAATTGTTGAAAGATGGGGGACAAATTGTTCTTGAAAAACTGGCCACCCCGTATACGCAACGCCTCATGACCTCGAGCGTACCGGAATCTTGAAGGAACGCTGAAATAATCCTAATTCTAGGGGACGCCAAAGAATTGAAAAATTATACACCGATCAGCTTACTGTCCATTGCCTACGAAGTATTTACTAAGGTAATCGCAAATAGGATCAGGAACACCTTGGACTTCCGTCAACCAAAGGACCATGCAGGATTCCGTAAAGGCTACTCAACAATAGACCTTATTCACACTATCAATCAGGTGATAAAGAAATGTGCGGAATATAACCAACCCTTATATATAGCTTTCATTGATTACGAGAAAGCGTTTGATTCAGTCGAAACCTCAGCAGTCATGGAAACATTACGGAATCAGGGTGTGGATGAGCCATATGTAAAAATACTGAAATATATCTATAGCGGCTCCACAGCCACCGTAGTACTCCACAAAGAAAGCAACAAAATCCCAATAAAGAAAAGAGTCAGGCAGGGAGATAGGATCTCTCCAATGCTATTCAGAGCGTGTTTACAGGAGGTATTCAGAGACCTGGATTGGGAGGAACTGGGGATAAAAGTTAATGGAGAATACATTAGTAACTTGCGATTCGCTATGATATTGCCTTGCTTAGTAACTCAGGGGACCAATTGCAATGCATGCTCACTGACCTGGAGAGGCAAAGCAGAAGAGTGGGTCTAAAAATTAATCTTCAGAAAACTAAAGTAATGTTTAACAGTCTCGGAAGAGAACAGCAATTTACAATAGGTAGCGAGGCACTGGAAGTGGTAAGGGAATACATCTACTTAGGGCAGGTAGTGACGGCGGATCCGGATCATGAGAAGGAAATAATCAGAAGAATAAGAATGGGCTGGGGTGCGTTTGGCAGGCATTCTCAGAACATGAACAGCAGACTGCCATTATCCCTCAAGAGAAAAGTGTATAACAGCTGTGTCTTCCCAGTACTCACGTACGGGGCAGAAACCTAGAGGCTTAAGAAAAGGGTTCTACTTAAATTGAGGATGACGCAACAAGCTATGGAAAGAAGAATGATGGGTGTAACGTTAAGGGATAAGAAAAGAGCAGATTGGGTGAGGGAACAAACGCGAGTTAATGACATCTTAGTTGAAATCAAGAAAAAGAAATGGGCATGAGCAGGACATGTAATGAGGAGGGAAGATAACCGATGGTCATTAAGGGTTATGGACTGGATTCCAAGGGAAGGGAAGCGTAGCAGGGGGCGACAGAAAGTTAGGTAGGCGGCTGAGATTAAGAAGTTTGCAGGGACGACATGGCCACAATTAGTACATGATCGGGGTTGTTGGAGAAGTATGGGAGAGGCCTTTGCCCTGCAGTGGCCGTAACCAGGCTGATGATGATGATGATAGGAAGCGTAGTCCCTTTCAGCTTTCTGCACTCTTTCAGCACTGAACTTTTATCGCGATAGTCCAAGAACCTTAAGATCACGGGGAGTCTGACACTCGTGCGTCTCTCTAGAATCTTCACAATCTTAAGAATTGATAGCAACGATACAAATAATCCAAATTTTCAATATTTCCCCTAGACATCTATATCTGGAATGTTTCTGAAAGCGAATCTTTAGTGTTTGTACAAGTGTGGATTCGCACCCGTTTTTAAAGGAGATTCAGCGAAATTTTAGGAATCGCCAGATCAAACAATGAATACTGTAGCCTGGTAGCTTCATTATGACGAAGCAGTTATTCCGCAGTCAATAACCGCAGATGGCAAGGTGTCGAGTCCGCTGGGCGAAAATTACCAAGACGCAGGCTTGCCGGTGCAACCGTCTTGTGCGCATTTTCTCGACCGACACATGGATGAAAACGTGCCGTCTGTCCACACGTTCCTCGACAGTTCAAAAGTAGAAACTTGATACCCGACGTAATCCACGGTGAACAAACCGAAAATTCTCCGGTGCAGGAAGCACCGGAAACTACGGGGAGTCCCGCGGCCCATCGAAAGCGCGGGCATGAATTGCAGCTCACCATTGAAGCACACGTGCAGACCGTACTCGTACGCCTCACATTTCTATCGACGCCGGGCCTCAACAATGACCGAGTCGCCTCGAAGGTCAATATTTCCCATTGTTGAGAAATACGCGAGACGCTATTCGATGTCCGCTGTCGCATTATGCGAAGCCACTACCCGGATAAGGGCGTCGTTTTCTTTTTTTTAGCGAAAGCGAAAGCAGAGATTATTCACTTCACGCCTCCAGCGAGGTGGCCTTGCCGAACCAAAGCGCAACACTCATGTCGATGACCTCCGCCTTCCCCGGACTATTCTTGTAAAGTCAGAATGCTGTATTTCGCGGTCACGGTGTGAGAGTTTCCTGCATAGAAGTTCATGCACCTTTATCGCTATGAATGAAACACCGCGAAACGTAGTCTTCGGTTTGACCTTGAAACGTCACTTTCACTTACGAGAATTCAGAAAGTGCAGAAATCCTCCCCGTAGGTGGGTAAAGAAATGACGAGAATCAGCTACATATAGATCTGTCAGTAAGGTCAACATCTGTACACACTGGGAGGTAATCTGGGCCAGACAACGCACCGTCATTTCTTACTTTTCATTCCTGCCTGCAAGCTTTCTTTTACCATTTCTCGTGAAAAGTAAAAGAATCCTTTTTTATGTCGTTGAAGTACTAGAGCAGTATCATGAATTGAAAGATGAAAGAAATAGGAATCGCGGAACGCGTACTAAAACGATTTCATAATGAGCGAGAAGTGTGATTGGAAAGTGTGAATATCCAGAAGATGTAAAAGAAATTATTTAGAGCGCGCCGTGCACATCAGCCCTTCTTTGGCACTAGCAGGATGAAACGGATAGGCAGAAACAGAGATAGAGAGAGAGTATGTTTTATGAAGCAGGGAAAGGCTATGAGGAAGGATCATTAAGAGCAGGAATTTTCTCTAGCTGTGTGAATAAGAATGCATGGCTTTCCTTGTACTAGAATAAGCGAGAAATGGAAGAACGAATATAGAAGTAGAAAAGATATAAAGAGACAGAGATAGAGAGAAGGAAACGTGGGCACACAAAGGTTACGCAACGCGCTATAAGTTCGTTGCAGGGTTTGCCAGTTTTCCGACAGCGCTTTTGCAGCAGCACTGCCACGATGGAAGTCACAGAGAAGATGCCTGATCGTCTTCCCACAGCCGCAGGGCCAGTTGTCGCAAGGAGGGCTGTTATCAATTCTAATGCGTGATGAATAAATATACGTGAATGCTACGCCGAGCTGCAGGAGGGTTTTCTTTTCAATGTGTCGGCAGTGTAAATGGATTTGCAAGTATATGTCATAACTATATAGGCGTGTTCCAATAAAACTGTAGGAGCTACCGTGTGCCAATCTCTATGTACGCTTGCGTGAAAATGAGCCACACGTTGCTTCTAAATCGTTTCTCAATCGTGATATTTCTATACGGTGCGGCACAATCGATGGCAAATCTGGCGGCGTCATCCGCACTGTCGATGCGAGAACTGCCGCAGTGGCCCGATTACCACCGATGGATGACGTCTCTCTCGTCAATTGCTTGGTGAAAAGGCCTGATCTGTGTGAGTTCTTTGTGAGGTGCGTGATAGAATCGCGGCAGAAGAAAGTACACATTTGTCTTCGAGTCACAAAAGATGGACCATGACAATCGTGATTCGCAAACGACTCGTTCTCTAGCAGGACGGGTGCATTCCAGTCCTTCAACCATCGATGACGTCATTTGATGGAAATTCATGATAGATTTACGGGGCTGAGCTGTTGGAGGAAACGGAAACACCCGTGTTATCTCTAGTGCTCAGTGTGCTTTTGTAAATGAAATGTGTATAAGGAGGTGTCGGCGTCTGGCGCAGGTAACGGCTAATCCTTTGCGCCGACGTGTAATAAAAAGACAAACACGCTAAGAAGAACAAAGTCATGGGGATATAGAAAAAGTCACTCTACGAACAGCATCACCTAATAGTTCACATGTTGTGACGCCTGCCGCAGGAAGGTCACAATCCCAGTTCACAAGACGGAAGACGCACACGTAATAGGTTGTTTCGGTTTTTAGTTGGGGTTCCATAACCACGAGTTACAGCCCTACAGCCCCTTTATTTCTATTTTTCTGTTTAGCGCCCAGAACAATCTGCAGGAAAATATGGCCTGCTTAGTTTCGCACCAGAAAACGTCGCATTAACATTTTTCGAAAAGAAGTGCGAGCAGTATGCGAGCGAATATGATGTGTGGCCGGCCACAATTAAGTGCATCAAACATCGATGCATATGTCTGAGCAAGTGTAACCAAACGTCGCAACAGGAACGATACCTTCCAAAACATTTTAAGATAAGTTATCGATATTCTGCTTGTCTCAGAAAGCCTATAAATGCATGTTCTCACATCATTTGGGTTGTATGTATTCGCAGTGCACCTCATAGATTGTCCAGCTACAGCGTTCTTCTGACTTCCCAATTTGTCGAGTTACTAAGCCAAGAACAAGCGGCATTCTATGCAGTATCTGCAGTTTTCTTAACAGCTTCGAGCAGCAGGCGGAGCGTTTGTTACAGTGCCTAATAGAATGTGTTCTAAATATCACGTTCTTTACTGGAACAAATTGGTCTATAAGCTATTTCTACCCTTTATTATATATATTTTGCGCAGGTGGTGCCAAGTGTATATCTATGTAATATTGTTTTTCTACAGTGCGAATGACTCTGATCAGGACTGATGACCTCATTAGTAAGCTACCCTGAATAATGTTGAAAATCGGGCCCTGACAACAAACCACGGCTCTCGCGTAGCTTGGACGCATATTTTATTAACTACAACACTTTTGGCAGAAGAAAGTGTGAATTCTCATTGGTTTATTTTTGTGTGTTCCGAATGCGTTTCATACCGGCGTACAAGTATATTTCATTGGAGATCAAAATCTCATAGCTGAGCTTTCTCTTGGGTTGCATTTTGATGGGGTCGAAATGCGAAAACACCCCTGTACTTAGACTATCAGTCCGTTAGAGAACCCCAGGTAGTCCGAATTATTCCGGAGTCCCCCACTACGGCGTGACTCTTAATCAGATTGTCGTTTTGGCACGTAAAACCCTGTAATTCAATTTTTAATAATACCAGAAATGCCGAAGACATGAAGTGGGTGCAGGCATCACTCTGTTGCAGATGACATGGCATGAAAATCGACGGAATTTTTTCATTTAACTTCCAAATTACATTGACAGTCTTATTTTGCTTCCAGTTACATTTGTTTTTCTTATCGAGAGTATTGGCCAGATATAATAACCGATGTCGCCAACTACATTCGACATTGTGACCCATGACACAAATGCAAGAAGACCAAAGCAAGGAAGTACGGATCACTTGAGTCACTGCCTCTAGCTGAAGAACCTTTTGATGTATTTGCAATGAATACCACAGGATGATTTCCTGGATACAACTCATCAAAAAGATTTGTCCACTTGGTCATTGACCATGCCACTCGCTAAGTATGGGCGCTCGCTCACAAAAATGAAAACGGTGACGGCTACATTTCATGCTTAAAAAGCATCCTTGCTGCTACCAAATCAAGGAAGTTCCTTTCAGTTCATAGAACAAGGTTCACAGCAGGAAAATTGAATAAGTTCTTGGAGCATAGATAAGTAAACCAACTTTTTACGTCGTCTCAGCTTTCACAATGCAACAGTATGCGCAAGCGCACAAATCAAACCACGGGCCCTGGAACGTAAAACTATTCCAATATGTTTTTGTTCGAATCTCCTGACGTCAAATTTGCGTAACCGCCGACGCAAGCAGCGGCGATGACCCGCAGCATTGTCTGAAGAGACCAATCATCCGGTCTCGTTATTTATAGGAGGTCACTTTTGTTTGCTTTATAAACGAATAACATTGCCCAAACTGAGCGACTTCTCTTATCTAATTTGCTGACAAGAGGCGAGGAGCACGCTGAAGTAGAGAGGGAATCGATGGGGCCCAGCCAGTTCACCGAAAATCGATAACCGGATGAAGACGGTGCTGCCAGCGTGTGCGATCGGTCCGCTTTCCCTTACTTAGCATGCTGTGGCTGTTCGAAAATCACGGCGACATGCAAAGGAAGGTTTAGAATGCTGCTAGAACGAATCCTCAGCAAAGAAGAACTGGCAGAGCGAGGTCGTAAACGTACCGACAGTGCTAAAAACGTTACACGGCCACGCAAAAAGTTTATTACACGCAAATAAACCCATCCTCTCCGGCAGGGGCGAGTAGACAGTCCCTGAGCGATCGGCGGCAGCCATCTTTTATTCCTCTCGGAACGGGGTAGCCTGCGGCTATTCAGAAAATAATTCAGTTTTTTTCGGCACATTAATGCATCGTTAATGCGTACACGTCACTTTGACGCGGTGAGTTTTCGTGGTTTTGTGACGTCGCGCTGACAGGGAGGTGAAATAGGTGTAGCCCTAAACATTTGGCCAATAGCCGAGGTCTAATGGCCAAAAGGCGTCGAATCAGAAATAACAATTTTTCTTTTGTTCGGTTCAATCATGCATAATCAGTGTGTAAACGTCATATCAGATGGGGAGCTCACGCGGTCTTCGTGACGTCATCTGACAGACAGGCGAAGTGAGGTTTGTCCAAAAAAAGGTTTTTGACCAATCGGGTAGGGCTGATTGCAGAATGGGAATAGAAAAGTTTGGAATAGCTTTACGTTTTAGCGCCCCATATTGGTCACACTTAAATGCAATATCAGCTATGAACCACAGAAGTCTGGTACTAAGCTGCTCTTGGATGCCATCGACGAATACAATAGAACACCTCACGAAGTTACTGGTTACGCACCTTCGTGCCTGATATATGGAATTCCATCTTATCCATCCGTATTCAAATAATGAGATGAAACTTTTGAGGAAGCAAATAAGTTTTCGGCTCGCTTTCTATGTTAGGTAGATGGATGATGAATTTCGAATGAAAAACTGCAGCCAATCCAACGAGTTGGTATTACATACAGCGAATATTTGTGTGAGGGCATAAAGAGCACATACACACGCATGCACTACCACGCGCTCACACACACACACACGCACACACACACACACACACACACACACACACACACACGCACACACACACACACACACACACACACGCACGCACGCACGCACGCACACACACACACACACACGCACACACGCACGCACACACACACACACGCACGCACGCACGCACACACACACACACAGACAGATAGATAGATAGATAGATAGATAGACAGATAGATAGATAGATAGATAGATAGATAGATAGATAGATAGATAGATAGATAGATAGATAGATAGGTAGATAGATAGATACACAAAAGGCAGACATACACAAATTGTACCCAGCCATTTGTTAAGGGGAGTTGCTGAATACTAGCGAGCATGACGGACGCCTTGAACGCATCATGGCTTCAGAGGCAGCATCCGCATACGTATGCAGCGCATTTCCAATCCATTCTATCCGCAAGAAGCGTTTACTTCCCCCTTAGCGTGTAAGCGGGGATGCGCGAAGGCGGGCTTTCTGGTTCTTTTTTTTTGTCTTTCCCCTACATAGCCTGCGTTGCTGCTGCCGCGGATACGCGCAAGCGAGCACAATCTGGTGCTTAGAACGACAGAAAGCTGAGCTAGTTGGTAAGGATTCATGACGCCAGAAAGGGTAAGGCGTGAAGACACGCACACAAGAGAAGTCGACAAGACGAACTATTCTCTTCTCTTCTCTTGTGTCCTTATCGGCACGCCTTACTCTTTTTCGCATTACTTAATCTGGTGGTACCGCAAGGAACCCAGCGGAGCTTGCATGCGGCGCGTGCACTCCGCTGTGATTGGTTGGCCTATTAGGCAAGAGAACAGGTGTCGAAAACCCGCGATGTTCCCCAATAAAAGCTTTGGCTTTCTTTTTCTTGTGGCAGTTACGAAAACAATTCAGTACTCTTTGCGTACTTGCTGACAGTGAAGGTCACAAAAAGTACGTGTATTTCAACGATACTCGATACCGCACGCAGCATGGGCAATAAGGATGATGCTATCTCTTTACGCGCATATGGCGTTTGCAAATGAACGCTGTTTTAAGACGCGGCAGTACGGCCGTCCATGCTCTCTGGTCGCAGATTTAACTTCGTCGCTACTGGTGCTCTGCTTCACTACTTTTAATTTAATGTACACCAATTTGTGGAAGCGCGTAACCTGTCATAAAAGGAACAATGGCGCCAACAGGCAACACATGCCGACAAAAGTTGCCTGTTGTCGAAATGATTCTTCCCGACCAGGTGAGATTTCGTCAGACCTTCGACATTATGAAAGGGATCAATTCGGACGAACAAACGTTGGACTAGACGTTCAAGTGCCTTGGATTTTCGATTATGAATATATCGCGTCTGCTTTCTAAACCCACAATTCGCAAAAATAGGAATGTGAAACAATTTTTGCCCGTGCACTCTCGGTTAAAATTCTGCCTTGTATATAAGAAAACTGCAGTCTAAAAAGTAATTGATTCATGTGCAAATTTGCAGGTACAACTGGAACTCCACATGAAATTTCGGCGGTATTGTCGAATGTTTCTATGCAAGATGTTTACGACGCCCTACTGTCAACTTTCTAAACATATCTTCAAGCACCCCGTTCTTCTCTCGCGTTCGTTCAAATTCTTTCTTAGTTCATATTCCACAACATGCTTCCCATGGGCTTTGAACAAGCGCTGCCTCGAAGACCCACATCGTCAACAGTCGGAAGGTGACTCGTTCGCTAAGGAGATGTTTAACCAAGGCTGGCTTATTCGTAAAAGCAAGAAAAGTTGGCTCTCAGTACGATTACAGGGTAAACCAAAACTGCAAAGCAAGGACCAGCCGCCATTCAAGATGATGCTTTTTATGCAGGTCAGAATGCATTCGCATAACAAACCATATTTTCCCCGCGTCTCCACCGCTGCCTTGCGGAGCCAGGGAGCAACGGCCTGTCAATCACACCTGAATGACCCAGAGGCGTGCGCGTTCAGTCTGAGCGAGCAACACAATGCTGTTCCCTCCACAGTCAACAAAAGTTCGTACCCGCCACGCGATTCCTTTGTTAGGCGTATGAAAGGTAGCTTCTTTTTTTGTTCTCGTTGTTGCTCTTGTGAATACTGTTGCTGTTTTCTTGGATCACCTATTTTCTTTAGTTGCTTCGTTCGCTCTTCGTGCAAAAATTGGAGGCCTAGAGCAGACGATAGTCGGTGGTTTGTATAATTCGAACCTTGCACGCACACGCTACACGTAGCGGGCCACAGATGCTGCGAGCAGCGCGTGTATCTTTCTGCACTCGTGCTTCCGCAACGCACCCAACCCCGTTCGGGGCTCTTCTGGGCGAACAGAACCAAGAGCGCCGAAAAGAGCATGCGACGGCCGTGTCCCGGAGAGTTGACGCGACCTTCAGTGGCAGGTTTGATTGGTGGAACGAATGAACAATATGGCGGCGGCAGCTGTGCGAGTGGTGCTGGAAAGCTGTGATGAGCGTTGTTGCATGCCTCCTCTTCCGCGTTCTTCTCTGGAGTTAGGCTCATTTTTCTTTTGCGATGCAAGCAGTTTTCCTCGGAAGCAAGTTCGCGTATGCAGCTAAGCGTAATCCTTCAGTCCCCCACTTTTGGCGTAAGGGTAAATGAAAGACTTCTCCAAAAGACCGGATCTCACCTCGACGAAAGCGCAATAAAGAAGGGCAAAAGAGGTCGTTGAACTTGCGATTGAACCCCACAGCGCGCTGTACAGGCTGTGACTACAACAGCCTCCTTCCTTGACGTGTCAAATCTCGTTATCTCGAGAAGACCTATGTGCGCCGGGAGGCCAGCGGTGTCCGGTAGCCGGATAAATGCTGACCACTTGGCGGAAGCGCCGGGTCGGTTTTCACTTCCGGTTAGATCTGGGCATTGCGGCGAGCTCTGACAACAAAAGGGCACGACTATACATAAAGGGTGTTTCAGCGAACACTGAAATTTTTTTTGGAATTGCCTGTGGCAGATAGTACAATTCCAGTCCATGAACTGTTCTACTCGACAAAGCGGACATTAGTTGCTCAAGAAAATGAAATTCATAATCCGCTTATTAAAAGATATCACTAATTAATTTTTAGCTAATTACCTTTTGTCAGATATTGCCAAGTACAGGTTCTAGCGGGTGAGACTCCAAAGCATATCCACATGGAATGAAAATCATTTACGAGATATGCGTCGTCAAACTTCCTGTAAAAATGCATTGACGTTCCACTCAATTTCTTAACAAAAGGTCGTTTCATGCGTTCAAGGACAAAAATAACAGGAACCTCAGTGCATTTATCCACGAAGTTCAGGAGTTAATACCTCTAAGCTGTTGTCATCCTGAGAGTTTATTCCATGTGGATCGGGCTTGCGAATTCCCCGGCTAGAATTTGTAAACTGCAGTAGGTGCCGAAATGAAATTAGTTAAGAACTTAAGTATTGAATTTCTGTTATTTAGTATATTATGCACTGAAATTTTTTTGTGCAGGGAATGTCCGCCTTTTCGAGTAGATCCGCTCATGGACTACAATTGCTCTATCTCTCATAGGCAATCAGTAAAAATTTTTTGAAAGTGTTCGCTGAAACAACCGGCATACTCACATTGTTTACGAAGAACGATGTGCTCCCAGCCTTTCCTAGCTGCTTGCGCAGCGTACTTTGACTTGAGCGCATACCGATGGCCTCTTTTTGTACGTCAACTACATTTGTGTGGCACAGTTAGCGAAGTCTTTTCATTCATGTATAGTAGTTAGTGCATTTCTAAAGACATGTTCCTTCCTTGTATTTTGCTTGCTCTGCGCTATATTCAGTTCGAATTCGCCGTGGTTGCTCAGTGGCTATGGTGTTGGGCTGCTGAGCACGAGGTCGCGGGATGGAATCCCGGCCGCGGCGGCCGCATTTCGATGGGGGCGAAATGCGAAAACACCCGTGTAGTTAGATTTAGGTGCACATTAAAGAACCCCAGGTGGTCGAAATTACCGGAGTCCTCCACTAAGGCGTGCCTCATAATCAGAAAGTGGTTTTGGCGCGTTAAACCCCATAATAAAAAAATTCAGTTCGAGATTTCAATGTGTATGCCAAGATAAATCAAAGAAAAAGATGTATCTAACCAAATAAATACGCCCAGCAGAATGGCATTGTTCGAATCACGCCGAGCTGACTTTGTATATGAAGAAAAAGATACACAAAATACTCTTTTAAATGGCAACCGCGCTATTTCAGCCTGCACTGTAATACACTTTTGACGCTTCAGCTGGTTTAGAGCACCAGAATTACCCTTTGCATAACTAATTCGCAAAAAGTTAACGCAAGGCTTTTTGATAGCCAAAACAACATTTTTGTTTCCGTCGGTTGTATTCTTCACTTGAAGCACCCCTTAAATACTAACGGAATTATGGGCTGTCCAAACACCTCTTCTTTGTAGTTGTCATCACAACCATGCAGATTATTGGAAATCACTAGTCGATAGGCATTCAGTATAGTGACGTTTTCTATTAAAGAGCCTATGTGGATTTGACATACCTATGAGCTGGCTATATGCAAACAAACATTCTGTCGCTATATATTGCTTATTTGCGTAAAATTGAGATGCGCCGGCCCACTAGTGTTACACTGCAACACGGAACACAAATGCTATGTAAGTCGGTTAGTAAGCGTATAGCTGTAGCCAGCGCGAGCAGTTGTTTTATGCGAATCTGCCATGCGTTGACGTCTTCGGCGTTGCGGTTGCTCTGGTGTGCGTATAAATGATTGCTTGTATGTTAAAGTGCTTCTGTGCTACGACTGTCGCGGTATCATGCTGTGTTGTGCCAAGCCAGTTTTACTTTACTTCGGATACAAAATGTCCTTGGAAATTTGCAAAATCTGGTGGTTAGGTTGGTCAATATCATTTCTCTAAGGATCAACTTTTGTTTATGTTATGCAAGTAAACTGCAAACTTTATTGTTAAAATTTATTTCTAAGCTTGCGTTCACACATTCAAGCACTGGCGTTACGGGTCCTAAACTGAAATGTGTTCCAGCACAAGTTGTTATGCTAACGACACAGCCTCCTGCTTTAAGCCCGCATATTCACACAAGAAGCCGTCAGCACATGTATTCCTTGTTGTTGTCCAAACTTGATTTTCACGGAAGGAAAAGTCCCAAGATTACAGGACATCTTATACGAATTGTAAGAAAAGTGGGCACCGGAGCTCCCTTACCGAATGTAACTGTGAGAACAGTGTGCCATATCACGACACTAATGTAAAACCATGCATAACATTTCTCATGCATTGCTTCCGGGAATTTAGCACAAAAGCACTTACGGGCTTAAACGTCACTTTCAATGAAGCACGCAATAAGGCTGTCAATTCTGATCTTTTCTCTGAAGCAAAACTATCCTTAACACATGACCACCGCGCTTCTTTCCATAGTAGCTCTGCCTATGATCGGTAGCTGGCAATTTTTAGCATAAGCAAGCATATTCGGCTGTTTAGCCCCATGACCACATTGACGAGCTCGGCGTTAAGTATATGTATCCACTTGCGCCCGCATTCGTTCGGCGTTGCTTCGCGTTGAAGAGTACGCTCGTTTAGGCGCTGGCAGATGTTGACGCAGTAGCGTTAAGGAGCTCGTGTCGTAGAAAATCCTGCGTCGGCTGTGGACGTCGTCTCGGCAAAAAGATTTTCGAGCCATCCATACCCAGGCCCTCCATGTGGCGCAAACAACTTACTCAACTAATTGTGTTTCTCAAGCTAAAATACGTAGAAAAATAATCAAGTACGACTTACACACAACCTACAGGCATGATAGCTCTCCAATTGTAATTTGAATATTAGAGAAAACATAATTCTGTTAAGCGAAAACTCAAACAAACCCCTTTTACAGTCTTTCTACAGTACATAGACTGCCGACGGCGTCCGCGATTTAAGCGCGCCGGCGGGTAGATATCTCGGAGTCCATGTAGCGACGCCTCCACTTCCTTGAAACACTTCCAGATAGCGCTCGCCTCCGCCGTATCGGAAACGACAAACAATGGAGGCGTGAAAAAAAAAGTTCACAATAGAGGTTTAAAAAGTTTTGGTAATGGGAATTCGTCGCAGGGTATTATTTTCTTTCCTTTTTTTAACATAGGTAGGGCATTAGGCTGTATAACAACAAGAGCTTGGTGGCGCAACCCACGAACCCGTGTCAAAAGGGACGTTCATAGCGTCTATCCATCCATCCATCCATCCATCCATCCATCCATCCATCCATCCATCCATCCATCCATCCATCGCGGCCCACTCAAGAGGCCACGTATCTACCAGAAAGCCCGCCTTCGTGCACAGCGTTCGCCGCGAGCGTTTCCCGGTAAACATTACGGTTACACACGCTGCAGTTGCCGGGAAGCGGAAAAAGCAATAAGGTATCTTTGAATGTTATCGTGTTCCACTCTTAAAGGCGCAGCTTAAACGTCCTCCAAATTGTTCCGTTAGGGGTGCACGTACATCGACAACACTGCTAGAGGTACGAATAGAACAACGAATCCTACTTGATGTAGTTGTCTAGCACATTGCTGCGGCTATCAGTGCTTCGCCTTCTTTCAGGCAAGTGTCGTCAGATGTCAGCCGTCAAACTTGCTGTAGAAACACACTGTTTCCACTTGATTTCTTAACAAACCGTCGTTTTGTGCATTCAGGCACAAAAGTAGCTGGAACTCCAATGCATTACTGCGGAATGTTCTTAAATGAATACCTCGAAACTAGTGTCAACCTGAGAATTCGTTCTAAGTGAATCCGCCTAGCGAACTCCCCTGCTAGAATTTCTAAATTGCAATATGTGCTATAAGGTTTTTATGTAAATGCTAACATAGGATATCCTTGCTCTAAATAATTAAATAACTTTATTAAATAAAGCCAGCCTAACAAGGAGCCCAATTAGTACTACTGTTTTAGACATCGTGCAGAGGAACCGAAGCTCAGGACATTGAACTCAGCTGTTTAGCGAGCTGTACAACAACCGCCATGGAGGCGTAGTAGCTTTGGCGTTGCTCTGCTAAGCACGAGGGCGCGGGATTAAAACCGCGCACTCGGCCGCATGGGCAATGGGAAGCATTTAAATGGAGGGGAAATGTAAAAAAAAGCGCCCGTATACAGTGCATTGCGTGCATAATAAATAACGCCAGGCTGGGAAACCTCAGGAGTCCCTCACTGCGGCGTGCCTCCTCATCATGTCGTATTGTGGTACATAAGGCCGCAGAATTTATTTCATTGACCTTAAGCTATGTTATCGAGATTGTCTAATACCTCACGGCGAGCCCTCTTCTGCATACCACTGCTTCAATTACTTTAAGAGCAGTATGTGTAGTAGCAGTCACATTCTTGAAGTCTTTCAATGAATCGCAGTGCCTTGACAAGATGAAGTTATTGGGCCAATGCGCGATGTCCATGCGCTCGTCACTATGGAGCGAATTCATAGGGTTTACTTACAAACACAAATATAGACCATTGAACCTGCAGTGCGGCAATGTACGGGTTAAGAAAGAGCTCGCACACCTTAAAGTTGCTGAGGACGCTCATATGTGCCACCAGTGTGCATTTTGCGATCGCTCTCACGTGTCACCGGCCACCTGGGCACGCCAGAGTTACGGAGAGCCTCGCAAGGCCTATGCTGATCGTCTGGAAAGCAGCAACTTGCGACCGCAACCCACAAGTCTGGGACGCCTGCAAGATGCACCACAACGAATTGTTCCGCGGGCTCATCGCTCATGCAACCGGACAGCGAGTTTGTTTTTCCCCGTGACACGCATGTCACCTGTGAAAAGCCGGGTCTCCCGCATTTGCTACAGCTGTGGTGTGCCTGGACACACTGCTAGGTATCGCCACTGCCGCTAGCAGCGTGCTCGACGGTTTAACGCCTATGCACTCCGTGCGCCTGATGACGAGCCCTGACCGTATCCAATTTCTTTGCAACGGCTGCAGCAGGGGCGCCCAACCGTAGCGACTCCCCTGTTTCCGAGCGCAGCCTCACACCACCACCAACACGAGAGCGGCGCTCTCCGTCACCCTGTCGTCGCTCGTTGTCACCACCACCACTGGAAAATTAGCTGGTTCAACCGACGGGGGTGAGGGCGCAATACATTCTTCTTCACGAAATCCTCCTTCTACAATAATGTTGAAAAAGAAAGTGTATGTTTCAGTGTACAATGCGAGTAGTTTTGCTTTAATTGATACTGGGATTGCAGTTTCTGTTATCAGCCTGTCTTTCAAAAATAGCCTTGGACAGAAAGTTGTTTTCTTGGGATCGGAACGCTACCTATCGCGGAAAATGTTACGCCCATTCGCCCATTTGTTGGTTTTTTTTTCTGTTCAATTCCGATAGGGGACCAGACATTTATGAGTGAATTCACTATGCTTGCGGGCGCAATGCGTCATTATTTTAGTAATTGATTACTTTGGGATTGTGGCACTGGCACGATTTCTCTTCGCCGCGACGCGCGAACTCCAATGACAGCTAACACCAGTGATGCTTCCAACGTTCTCGTTGTGTTGCTAGATGCGTGTTTGAGCCCTCTGGCTGCAATGTTTGTACATATGAATACTTGTCGCCCTCAGTGGTTTAGCCGAGCCCAATTATAACAACACGCTCAAGGAAAATGTGACAGTCCCTCACTCCCTCGTTGTCACCACCGATGGTTGTACTCGTTTGTGGACAGTGAACGCTTCAATCCAATCCATAACTTTGCCGCTACCAGCTAAACCTGCAAGCTTTGACGAACAAGCCATGGTCAGCATCGGAATGGTTGAAATGTCATCTGCCGGAAAGAAATCGAACCCTGATCCCAGCCACGATTATTCTGATGACTTTAAGAGCATGATTAACAAGCCGCTGTCTTCTAGCAAGGATAGTCTTCTTCAACGTGTGCTCGTTCACTACACATAGGGTTCGATTTTGCTCAAGACCAAAGAGCGTCCCTTACACGACCAGCGTCTAGTATGCAGCACCCTGTTATACAGGGCAAGCGACGCCAATTCATCAGAAGCCTTATCACGTTTCACCTTCAGAGAGAAAAGTCATCGCCGAATAGGTGGAAGAAATGCTACGGGAGGGAGTGATCCAGGAATAATGTAGCCCCTGAGCTGCTCCTGTGATCGAAGTTGAGCAAAAAGACAACTCATAGTTATTCTGAGTGGACTATCGCCGCCTAAGCACCATCACAAAGAAAGACGTGTACCGCCTACCACGAATAGAAGAAGCCGTGGACTGCTTCTATCCCGCGTGGTATTTTTCTTCTGCTGATTTACGGTCAGGGAATGGGCAAATTACAATGCACCCATCAGACTAGGCGCAGACAGCCTTTGTAACAGCTGATCGCCTCTTTGAGTACATTGTTATGCCATTTGGCTTGTGCAGCACTCCAGCTACGTTGGAGCGATTCATGGATACCGAGCTCCGCGGACTCAAATTGGAAATGTGCATGTGCTATTCATGCGACGTCATTTTATACGGCTGGACATTTCCCGAGCACTGTCAGCATCGTTGGTCGTTCTTGACTGTATCAAGCAAGCTGACCTTATTTTAAACTACAAAAAGTGCCATTTCGGTGAGTGTCAAGCCCTCATACCAGGTTTTCTGTTCGACAAATACGGCATTCGGCCAGACCCCTAAAAGACAGCAGCCCTTTGCGACTTAACGTAGCCAAAGACGGCAGAAGACCTGCGAAATTTATTGGGCCTTTATTCACATTTCCGGCGGTTTATCAAGGCGTTCGCACGGCTTGCCTCTCCCCTCACGCCTCTCCTTCACAAAGACACCTCATACATTTGGACCCTTACCGACATGCTATCAGTGTATGTCACCGCTGACCAGAAAAAAGTTTGGTCACTGTCTTACCTTTCGACACGTACGCGTACAATTCTGACAAGGACAGAGTTACTGGATAAGCGCCATTCTTTCTGCTGTACACACGCACACCCTAGAGCTTTCTTGACACTATTCTACTTTTATCGTGTCAAGAAGATTCTTCAATCACCCAAACTCTGTGCCCTGCTGAAGAAGCACGTCGACTGGCGCATCTAGGACCTTGTCCTCACAAGGCAACAGCAAGATTCGCTACGATGTGCGGCATATCTCCGTCAGCTTTATTACCGGTTACTATGTTTGGTGCGGACACCTGTTCGCAAAAAGGAATTGTACCGACAGCTTCTCTCCACTTGCACTGGACCGTTATTTATACTCAGTCGCTTGATTGATGTGGACTATGTCGTCGCCAAAGGGACCGCAAGTACTCGGCGTTCACGTGCGACGCAAGTTGTTCACGTGGCCAGACTCCAACAGTACCAACACTGGTCCCCCTAACTCGCTCAGCGAGCTTCGTCTGCCGCCAGGAAAAATGTAGCAGCACTGCGCGTCTGAGGCAAAGAAAGAGGAAGGAGGGTGGGGGTGCGTTGGCTCGCGGTACTCTGCGCCGGCTGGCCCTTCCCTGTGGCTTCATCCTGGACGTCGTTTAACTGTATAAATAAACAACTTTCGTAACAATATCTTGCGCGCGTCTGCCCGCTCAAGGACCGTCGAGAAATTATGACCGCTTGTACGTCAATTCCTCTCGCCAGACCATTTGGAAGCATTCAATTCTACTCCGAATTTTCTGTTCTTTCGGGGACGGTGGAAGGAATATCTTGGTACAATAATGTATTCCTAAGACAATAGTATTGCATAACTAGTTTAAATGGGCCCTTCAGTGATCGAAAGCAGAGTGACATTGTGAACAATTGGGTAGCATATCACAACGACGAGTATAAAGGGGGTTAGACGAGGGGCCACATATTTATTAATCATATCATGAGAAGCCAACAAAGACACCAAGGGAGACATAGGGGCAATTACTTTTTTTATTCAAGTACCCTAAAGGCCCATACGGGCATTACATGGGGGTGTTACAATAAATTAGTGATACATACAGTATACACATTTAAACAGATAATGCATGTTAAAATAAAGAGAAGACCTGGACTAACTAATTGAACCACACGCGTAATGCGAAGACGTGGGATTGTTCCCTACTTGCGGTAAGTTCTTTTTTCATCTATGTTCATTGCCATTAATTTATCATTTATTTAATTCAATTATTAGGTACAAGTAAGTTCCCCTATGTTTTCCTCGGTGTCTTTGTTTGTTGGCTTCTCACCATATATCACAACAACGTGATATTAGATTTTGGTTAATAACAGGACGACGCAGCGCAATGGTGGATTTGATCCCTCTCCTATTCGATTGTCAGATATTTGTCAGTTTTTTTTAACAGTTCTGTGCCTGAACACTTTTTTTATTACTGACGCTTGGAAGTGCCTATTTCTTGGCGGAACACACTGCTCGACAGTTCATGAAAACTGGAGAACAGAAGCTGCTCAATAGTGCACAAATGGCATACTTAAATGACCTATGCACTGTAAGGCCCAAATTTGACTTTCCTTGCATGCTGTCTATAGAATTATACCTGTAACCTTGCAAACTGCCTGTAGCCCCTTAGAGTAGAGAGAGAATAGGGGATAAAAGGCAGAAAGGTCAGTCAGAGTAACTGTCTGGTTGGCTACTCTGCACTGCGTGAAAGGATCGAAAACTTGAGGATCAAAATATATTAGAACAATCTGTCTGCACAAACACGACGAAGGCACTTGGCAAGGATCCCAGCCTTTCAGACAGTCGCGATGCTTTTATCAAAAATAACAGCGCTTTAAAATATTTGCACTATCGTAATCCATAGGCTCCGAGATAGGGCTTCGGAAACAAGCCACGTATTTTTGTTTACACCAGTGGGGATGTCTTTTGCGGTACTAAAATGGTTTGCTCGAGGAAGGTATCGGAAGTCTCACCAACGAATAAACCATCAGCTCCATGGCACAAGCGAGACATGCGTAAGTATGGTGATTGACCATCCTAACTGAAACTACTGTGGATTTATCTCAATGCTGTAGTGTCGTTAAGCGGAAACACGGGCGAGAAGAAACAGAGTGGACAGGACAGACGCTCACTACTGAAGTTTAATGAAAGGTTTGCCAGGGAGCGGAGGGCAGCCCATGCGCAGTCAAAAGGCTGATACAAAGCTCAAGCAGAATCACATGCAATAAGATGCTAACATCCAAGGCGTCCCTATTGACGTTGAGGAAATTTCCTACCATGTGCCGCACGAAGAGTTGATTTTAGCAGTCCGTGATGCGATTTACTTTCATGGGGTAGTGCCCTTTCAAAACGCCTCTTAGTCAATGTGGCCAATTTTTTTTAGAATTGTTGACGTGTTATTTGTGCTCCACGATTGTAAGCTACGACAACAATACCTATGTACAAAATAGGGGCATAGGCATCGGCTCTTGTGTCGCACCTGTGCTTTGTGAGATGTTTTTAGCCAAATTGGACTGCCAGTTGAAACCTGAACTTGTTGAAAGGCATGTTTCAGAAGTGTACAGATACGTTGATGACTTTCTTGGTTTTCTTTAAGTGTACCGAATCACTAAACGCCCCTATCAGCAGCTAATAGTGTGTTAGATCTCTTTAATAATACTTCATGTTCTTTGTCTTTTACCTTTGAACTTCCCGCCAGTGGTGTGTTGCAGATTTTAGATCTCGCTTTGTATATTAAATGGAACGACCACGTTTGTTGGGAATATTTACCGTGCTCCAAGAAAAGCCTTCTGCCTTATGACACCTCATACATTAAGCTTGTCGAACGAGGAATTGCCTTGTCGTGCCTAAATTCGGCCTTGAGACAGTGCTTTTTCCCCAAGGTCGAGCACAGCTTCAGTTTGCAGGTGTCACGTCTCAAAAGCGCGGGCTTTCCCTCCAGTCTTTTGGTAGCCGCGGGTGGTCCGCTTTTAACGAAACTCGAGATGGCAACCGCCGCAACCACAGGAATAGAGAAAACCACAAAAGATTGTGGTGTTGCCTTACATACATGCAGTTTCGCACAACCTGAACAAAGTTGTACGCAAGCATGAGGTTGGCGTAGTTTTCACGGCTCCTTGTAAGCTCGCGAGGTTGTGCTCTCTAATACACAATCGGAGCGAAAAGAAAAGTGCAAAAATGCATGTGAGAAGAGACATGTCAACTCCCTGGTGACTTGCACCACTGAGGTCGTTCAGAAGATTCTGCTCCGCTGCGGTAAAGTTTGCATTGGCCAAAGGGGTGGATGTATAAACGAACGACTTAGGGAGCCCTCGGTGTCTTTAGAGGCTGTTGCGGGTTGTATGCACCTACCTGCACATATCAATGAATGCGGTTGCACTCCGCCATTTACAAATGCACCCATTTTAAACAAGTGTAATGACAGACTGGCGAGAGAAAATATTGAGGCTGGCCAGATATACACACAACCTGCCACGTGTGTCAGTGTCCCGTCAGTTGCCTGGATGGATAACGAAATTAGATATCTCCTTGGGCGGTAATATCTTTTTGCATGTGATTATGCCACGCTTGTGCATTTCAATGCTCTTCGCCCCCATTAACGCTACCTCCACTGCACTGTTGAAGCACGCTATACAACGAGCTACATATATCAAAATTATTCGGGGAAACCTCCGTTGTTTGTTTCGTAGGGGACATTTTAAAGCCAAGCATCCTTTGCAAACTACTCCACGATTACACACGCCGTCGTCGCCGTTTCTATCTGCGAGTAAGAAAGCTGTGGCTGCTTGCACTGGTGGAAGCTCATGAGAGAGTAAAGTTTAGCCGCTTGTTCTTTTTATATACGACGAGGCCTGCACGACAGGCAGGTAAATGATCAGTACTACAAGATAGGAGAGTTTAATGCACAAGATGATGGTCATATATATGAGAATTTGGCAGTAAGCCGCACGGAAACAAACAACCGGGCACGTCCTGTGCTACCGGGGCTTAGCAGAGAGACGAGAACTAGGAGTCGGATTCCTGATTAATAAGAACATAGCTGGTAACATACAGGAATTCTATAGCATTAACGAGAGGGTGGCATGTCTTGTTGTGAAACTTAAGAGGTACAAAATGAAGGTTGTACAGGTCTATGCCCCTAAATCTAGTCATGATGACCAGGAAGTCGAAAGCTTCTATGAAGACGTGGAATCGGCGATGCGTAAAGTCAAAACAAGATACAGTATACTGATGGGCGATTTCAATGCCAGGGTAGGCAAGAAGCAGGCCGGAGACAAGTCAGTGGGGGAATATGGCATAGGCTCTAGGAATAGCAGAGGAGAGTTATTAGTAGAGTTTGCAGAACAGAATAATATGCGGATAATGAATACCTTTTTCCGCAAGCGGGTTAGCCGACAGTGGACGTGGAGGAGCCCGAATGGTGAGACTAGAAATAAAATCGACTTCATACTCTGCGCGAACCCTGGCACCATACAAGATGTAGACGTGCTCGGCAAGGTGCGCTGCCGTGACCATAGGATGGTAAGAACTCGAATTAGCGTTGACTTGAGGAGGGAACTGAAGAAACTGGTACATAAGAAGCCAATCAATGAGTTAGCGGTAAGAGGGAAACTAGAGGCATTCCAGATCTAGCTACAGAACAGGTATTCGGCTTTAGCCCAGGAAGAGGACCATAGTGTTGAAGCAATGAACGACAATCTTATGGGCATCATTAAGGAGTGCGCAATAGAAGTCGGTGGTAACGCCGTTAAACTGGAAACCACTAAGCTATCGCAGGAGACGAAAGATCTGATCAAGAAACGCCAATGTATGAAAGCCTCTAACCCTACAGCTAGAATAGAACTGGCAGAACTTTCTAAGTTAATCAACAAGTGTAAGACAGCGGACATAAGGAACTATAATATGGATAGAATTGAACAGGCTCTCAGGAACGGAGGAAGCCTAAAAGAAGTGAAGAAGAAACTAGGAATAGGCAAGAATAAGATGTGTGCATTAAGAGACAAAGCCGGCAATATCGTTACTAATATGGATGAGATAGTTCAAGTGGCTGAAGAGTTTTATAGAGATTTATACAGTACCAGTAACACCCACGACGATGAGGTGAGAGAGAATAGGCTAGAGGAACTTGAAATCCCACAAGTAACACCGGAAGAGGTAAAGAACGCCTTGGGAGCTATGCAAAGGGGGAAGGCAGCTGGGGAGGATCATGTAACAGCAGATTTGTTGAAGGATGGTGGGAACGCTGTCCTAGAAAGATTGGCCGCCCTCACAACGCCTCATGACCTCGAACGTACCTGAATCTTGGAAGACTTGAAAAACTATAGACCGATCAGCTTACTGTCCATTGCCTACAAAGTATTTGCTAAGGTAATCGCAAATAGAATCAGGAATACCTTAGACTTCTGTCAACCAAAGGACCAGGCAGGATTCCGTAAAGGCTACTCAACAATAGACCATATTCACACTATCAATCAGGTGATAGAGAAATTTGCGGAATATAACCAACCCTTATATGTAGCCTTCACTGATTACGAAAAAGCATTTGATTCAGTCGAAACTTCAGCAGTCATGAAGACACTACGGAATCAGGGTGTAGATGAGCCATATGTAAAGATACTGGAAGATATCTATAGCGGTTCCACAGCCACCGTAATCCTCCACAAAGAAAGCAGCAAAATCCCAATAAAGAAAGGCGTCAGATAGGGAGATACGATAATTCCAATGCTAATCACAGCATGTTTACAGGAGGTATTCAGAGACCTGGAGTGGGAAGAATTGGGGATAAAAGTTGATGGAGAATACCTTAGCAAATTGCGATTCGCTGATGATATTGCCTTGCTTAGTAACTCAGGAGACCAATTGCAATACATGCCCACTGACCTGGAGAGGCAAAGCAGAAGGGTGGGTCTGTAAATTATTCTACAGAAAACTAAAGTAATTTTTAACAGTCTCGGAAGAGAACAGCAGTTTACGATAGGTAGCGAGGCACTGGAGGCACAGCTGGCATGACGTCACGTACAGCGAGCGCCCGTCGCGGCAGCGGCGTGCAGCTACAGCATGGAGGATTCGCTGGGACGATCGCGACGAGCCGAGTTGGGGCCCCGCTTTTCCATAGCTGGTATGACGTCACACATAGGTCATGCTAAATGTCAATGGTGGATTCTCAGGGACGACGGCCAAGAGCGGCAACCTCGAGCAGTATTGCTTTCGCAATAACATGTGCGGGCGTGCGCAGAACCGAGAGGAAATAAAACAACTCAGGGAGTCGCGAGTGGCGACCCTATCTCCTCGGAAGAGGGAGACGGGCCCGAGCCACCGAGCGACGTTTTTTCTCCGAGCCGTGATGCAGCGCTCTCGTGAGCTTATTTAATTTAATTAGGCTAAAGCTAGGCAGTGTTGCAATCTTGACGGGAGAAGTGCCGTATGTACTACTATGTAACACGCCACGAGGATTCAACGACACCAGTTGGCTGCAAAAAAAAAAAAAAACACAGAAGAAAACAGAAGCACGATTCGTAAGATGAAGAAAAAAAAAGTGAGATGCCGTAAACAACACTGGAATACAAAGAGCTAAACATCGGTCATGCGCTTCAAAATAAGGTTATCGAGGCAATTATTACTGGTACAATGGTGAACAACCCTCGCGCGTTCACGCGCGCTTGCTACACAAGAGAACAAAAAAATGAGGACGGCGTATTTAGTTTATTTCTTAATAGGTATTATGCATTATGGCGAGTGGCCTGGCGCCAGAGATGGTGTCCTCTTTGTTTCCAGATGAGGCGACCCGGCACACAAATCTCCGTGTTTTCTGTCATTCGAAACTTTAATTCGAGACTGTGCGACAAAGAGAGGACGATGGTCTGAAGGGCTTCTTCGAGCATTCTACAGCTGACGAAAGTTGACAGCTCGCAGAGTCGTTTATATATGATTACAATCTCGTGCGGCTGGGTCTAAATGCATCACAATGGGCGCTGTTGGAGCGATCGCCTAAGGGAGGAGAGTAGCAATATTGTTGACGCAGTTGTATTATGTCTCCATCCAATCTAATCAGCTCGTATAACTGTGGATCCCGGTACCGTGAAGCGTGGTGACCTAGACTGTGCAGGGTGCACGAGGAACGCTGTTGCCACAAGAATAATGGCTTTGTTCAAGTTCAGCGCCTACGCATTTCCAGATTTTTTCGAACATCTAGGTGCGTCGACATGTGGTTTCACAAGTGTACGGAGTCCACACAAAATTTAGTAGGTTTATTTGTGTATGCGCTCCGTATGTCTTGTTCTGGCAGTCGTGAAGCCCGAATGGTTGCTTCGCAATAAACGCTGCTGGAAAGCACTGCTTCTGTTCCTTCCTTTCATCTGTCGTCATCATAATTATTAGCGGCATTGGGTAAGGGACTGGCATCAGTTACTCCTCTTCTGTGGCATAATACTCGCAATGATAGTGGTGATCACATCAAGTGCGATTACAAAAAGGAAAGAACGAATCACAGGGACGTGTCTTCTAAAGTTCGCGTACACAACTTGTCCTTCACGTGTGTTCAGGTGTGCTTACAAACTCAGCAAACTGAAGGCATAAACTGCTTAAAAATCTCTCTTACATAAAGCTTTCCTTTCTGCATTTTTTTTCTTTTAAATAAACGTTTTGATATATATATATATATATATATATATATATATATATATATATATATATATTTCCTCCAGAGTAAATCCCACGCTGCGAGAAACCAGAATCCCTTTTCGCTTTGGGAGTTAACAGACGCCGGCCGTCATTTCTGACGTAACCGAAGTAGAAGAAACTACAGTACCCCCGCTGATATTTCTTACAACCGGCATTATATACGCCGACATGTACCCTGAACAAACCACTGTATACACGGCCATGCCTCGTGTGGAAGTCCTGAGAAAAGAGGAGCAGAAAAAGAACTGCGATACACAAGAAGTGCGTGTGTGCCTGGGAGGGGGGGGGGGGAGGCATATTGTTCGCGGTGTGCGTACGGGCACTATGCGAGTGGCGGTTCCTTTCATGTCCCACGCCAAACCAGAGGGCCAGCTCTTCCTGAAGAACAAGGCACTACCACTCTGCCCATCGGCACTCGCGCAATGCGTAGGTGGCCCTCGCCATGAACGGCGGCTTCCCAAAGCCGCTAATTCGGTGCGCAAGCGTCAGGGCGTAGCAAGCGCAGGCGCCTATGGGCGCACGCTCTCACAAGTACGCTCACTAAAGCGCCGGCGGCAGACGTACCCGAA
Source organism: Dermacentor andersoni (assembly GCF_023375885.2). Lineage (NCBI taxonomy): Eukaryota > Metazoa > Arthropoda > Arachnida > Ixodida > Ixodidae > Dermacentor > Dermacentor andersoni. Next base: position 33,535,847 of record NC_092823.1, on the reverse strand, counting down.
ATGACGATGTCTGTCCGAACGACTGCGGCCGCGGGATAGTGGGATCCGGCGTGATCGGGGGTGTCGCTCATTTACCGGGCTGGAGGATTACGCGGTCAATTACACGTACCCAATCTGCTGGCGGACGCCTGCATGTACCAGCTTGCGTGCAGTTCTCGCGAATGTTATGAAGGCACCGCCTATGCCACTAGTTTCACGCGCAAAGGCATTCACAGGACGCGCACACTTTGTGGTATACTGCGTTTGACATGCTGAATATGACAGATATTTGTAAAATTCTGTTTGACTTGATCAACATAAAAATATCTGTACGCCAAACCAAGGAAAACTCTAGCAGCTAGTTAACGCGTAGTTAATGGCATGGGCCGAATTGAAACGAATTCTACGCTTTCACCTCCCAAAATCGCGATTTGATTATAAGGGACGCGGTATGAATTTTGACCACCTCAGGATCTTAAAACGTGCACCGAATGCACGGAACATGGACCTTTTGCATTTCGTCGCAATCTAAATGCCGCCGCCATGGCCGAGTTTTGATACCGCGACTTCGTGCTTAGCAGCGCAACACCGTAGCCGCTAAGCCACAACGGCGGGTGAACGACCCGGACTGCATGAAACTAAATGTGGATGTGTTGGTCCCCGGTAGTTTCACTTTGAAAGCACCATGGCATTGCAAAAACGGTTTCGTAAGAACACAATTTCCTGAATATTAATCCATGTTGCGTCAGGAGTATTTCCAGATGACGCTGCCGCAGTTTTGTGAACAGCGAAATGTGACGAGGTTCACATCCACCTCAATTTAAAAAAAGAAAATGAAAGCGTCGTGGATGCTATGCGAGCTATTTCGGCAACTTTATTTCGTCAAATTTTTTTATTTATTATTATATACACGTACTGCTATCTTGCATGAGGAAGTGCATACACATGTCAATCAATTGAAGAATGCATTTTAGAGGCAAAAAGAAAACAAACAATATAAAAAACAATATCAGGAATAGCTAGTTGATTAATGAACATAATATGGCAATAGGTCGGCAAGTTCATAACTTGATAACTCGCGCAAGGACCCCTCAAGGCCATTCCAAATCTCGATTGTATGTGGAAAAAAGGAAAACCTAAAACATTTAATCGATGAATTCAAAGGAAGGGCCAAGGAGAAGGGATAGTGAAAACAATAGGTGCATTGGCATAAGTTTTCCCATGAGCAATGTTATGTAGCAGAGCAACACGGTCACAAGTACGTCTATGGGCCAGAGGCTTAGTAGCAGCTTACTAGCATGTGATGTCGGTGAGAAATGGTGGTCATAACGATTATATATGAACCTTATAGTAACCTTATATATATAAAACCTTATATATAAGCATTTTTCTTAATAGACTCAATCATGTCTATGTCTTTGGAATGATCTGGCGACCACACTACCGAGGCGTATTCAAGCAGAGGCCTTATGAGTGATCTGTGTGCCGTGAATTTTCATTCTGTAGTTGCATCTCATAAGTTTCTTTTAAGAAAACCCAATTTTCTCAACGCCTTGTTGGTTATACGTTTAATGTGAGCATGCCATTTCAGATCAGGGGAGAAAGTCAAACCAAGGTATTTGAACGTGTGGACGCTTGCGAGCTTCTGCGCTTCATTAAAATATATAAATCGTAATGGTTGTTTTTTATATACACAGCTCTCCGTCGCCTGGGAGATTTTGGACCGCGGGGCCCGCATCACCTGCGGAGAGGCCTCCGTGTCAGCGAGGAACCATCACAAGCTGGTCAAGACCAATTGGGCGCTTCTCCCCCATGATCGGGACAGTTACTGAAAGCAGACTGTTCCGAAAGCAGACTTCGTCTGGTAAAGAGTGCCCCTCTGTTTTAATAGGTAAATTGATTTCAATATCCTCCTTTCTATAACTTTCATTTCAACTTTTTAGAATGTCTCTAATTGTTTGCCTTCAAATTTAGTACCCACCGTAGCTCCATATGTTCAGACGTACATTACGCATACAGTGTCGATTGAACATTTATGAACTGCTGCCTTGCACTCTTATTTAATGCTTGTATAATGCCACCTAGTGTCGGAAGCAGTGTATAAAATACGAGGGAGTGGAGAAACTCGTCAACGCATCAATGGCTGATTTGAGCAACGAGTAAAACCCCAAGGCTGACTTTTTTGTCATTACTCTACGTAACAATATCATGTCTGTAGATACCACAATTTCAAAATTATATAAATGGGGATTCCAAGACGTAGAGAATATTTCTGCAGGCCGTAGACACTGTTTCACTATGGTAATATACAGGCTAAACTGTAAGAGAAAGTACCGTCAACTACTAGAAAGTAAGTGGAACAGCAAGCATAAAATAAGAGACTGTGAATAATGCTTGCACTAAATTTTGTTTACACCAAACTTCTAGTTGAAATATATAAAGATTTACCATTGGGAAAAGCGCGCGCCCCGATGTGGCGAGCGGGGGAAAGGCGGCAGGAGAAGATAGAATAACAGTCGAGTAAATAAAACATGAAGGACGTATGCTTGAAGAGCTCGCGGGCATATCTTTAAACGCTACGTTATTTATTTATTTATTTATTTATTTATTTATTTATTTATTTATTTATTTATTTATTTATTTATTTATTTATTTATTTATTGATTGATTTCGCATACCCTCAAGCCCCGAGGTATTACAGACGGGAAGTGAGGTACATGCGTAAAGCATTAACAACAATTACACCAAATTTACATAGTGCAAGTGACATGTGCAGCGGACGTTATCATTAAGAAATCAACTAACAAGGATACTGTAAAACTCAAGTTATTTAAGCCTAGTGACTTCTGAACTGGGCAAAAGGAAAATACAGGGCTACAGCACATGGGCAAATACTGCGCATTAGGTGACGTGTTCATAGTTGAAAAAAAAAAAGCAAACAGGTTTTGGCGGAAAAGTGCGCTGTCTTCTATTGAGACAATGTTACCAGGAAGGTGGTTCCAGTCGTCCGTTGTATGGGGAAGGAATGAATATAAAACCTATTTGTGTGACAAATTGCCTCACAACTTCGAGTCTACCAGAGAGCTGGAAGGATTCCAACATTAAACTAATCCATAACAAGGTAGACGTTAAAGAATGGAAGGTATATAGCCCGATTAGCATGCTTTCAGCATTGTATAAATCATCCACCAAGGTAATTCCCAATAGAATCAGGGAAACACTTGACTCTAATTTACCAAGAGAACAGAATGGCTTCAGGAAGAGATATTCAACAATATATCTCATCGATGTCATCAACCAGGTAATTGAAAAATCTACCTATCAAAAAACTATCTATATCGCTTTCAGGGATTACAAAAAGGCATTGTATTCAGTAAAGATACGGGCAGTCATAGAGCCACTGCGTAATCAAGTAGTACACGAGACATACGCGAATATCTTGAGAACTCGCTGCTCAATTACCGCATGTGTTGCGCTTTTGTGCTGGTGTGCGCCGTTTATTTTCCCGCCTCATCTTAGGAGCGGAAGATGAAAAGAACCGACACCCGCGGCCATAACTGCCTCGTTCGCCTTCCTTTAATGCCACCCACTCAGAATGATTATCCATTTTGATCATCAGATAAACGCCACGGACGCATGGACAAGCAGAGCAACTGCAACTAGCAGTGATTTTGCGTGTTGCAGTCTTATTGCCATATGGATTACAGTAAACATAAATTGCTTTGAAATTTCGGCTAATTTAGGATCAGGTAGAGCGTAAAACGAAGAACGTCTGAAGCCCCAAGCACTAAGATGCGACAAATTCATGTACTGCCCATCACTCCCATAGTGGCTGAAGGAACGCTGTACCAGAGTCGCCTCTAGTAACTGTAGAAAACTCTACGGAATCAGGGTATCAATGGTGGTGCATGGCGTCAAGCATCACCCAACGTGCTACGTTCACAACCAGATGAGCAGACGCTACGCTGCCGACACACTTTCCCAATTGTGATCTGTTAACACCAGGGAAGTCAAATTCTCCGTAATATTTACAACAAAAACTGAACATTTCAAAAGATTACGTAATTTCAATTTTGCCTTCGTTTCACATAATGTTTGCTTAGCTTCTTTTTCTGAGCCTGATTAGCTGTTCTGTTCTTATTTAATGCCATTCTTGGCCAATTCTCGATAGTCGGTGTGTGCCATAATTATCGGGAAATAAACCCAGCAACGAGCTCACGGGTTCTGAGTCTCGTCAGTCCATTCTCGAATAGCTGCTATATTGTTCTCTGTTGGAGTAATTTGGGTGCTAGCTGGGCCACGAGGCTTTCTTCAACGATACTATTGTCTTATTGGGCGAGGTTACTTCATCCGTTATTGTGACCCTTCATTTAACGCTCTATCTTTCTTCATTTCCAAGCAATCACAGCATTCTAAACACAGCGAGGCAGTGGGCCTTTGCGTATATGCCTAATTAACGCTAATTGCCCCGTTTATTGTATCATATCGTGTTGACAATAATCAAGCAGTGGATCCACTGCCAGTACAATAACGGAAGCGTATGACAGCAGTTCTACAGGGAATGCATGCGTCCGTGATACGTCAATACCTTTGTTCGGTAGCAAGGAGAGGTTCTTGCACGGTTTGTACATATATATATATATATATATATATATATATATATATATATATATATATATATATATATATATATATATATTGCTATTTTTGTTGGTGTGGTCTTTTTTTCATTTAGAATCTGTAGTGCTCTATCGCGCATGACTTGCAGTTTGCGTATATTGGCCAGTCTGACTGAAATAAAGTTAGTTCGAAAAAAATGCGCTATTCCATGTCTCTACCCTTTCGTCCTTGTCGGTTTTGCGCAATACATATTTTCATAGGCCTTTGAGCCAAATAGCATTACCACTTAAACACAACCAGCTCTTTCTCTCTCTCTCTCTCCCTAGCAAAGCTTGCCCCAACTCAAGTATTCTTGTCTTAAACAGAAAAACTATGTGGAGGCCAAAAGATAAATTTGAAGTAAGTGCATGCACTGGCTGAGCTATTCTACTAGCAGCGACTGTAGACACTTATGCCCCGTTCCCTCTAGTAATTTTTTTGTAGAAAACTCCCCGTGGCATATGTGCCTACGGTGGCCTTTAGGGCATAAGCCGTGACGTGAAGCCAGCAAGGTTATGGCCTTAAGCGTGGCAATATGTTGTGGAGTGCGGATTCTCTCTCTTATCTGCTGGCTACATGCTGTGTATAATTTACGGCCCCTGCCCTGGATTGAATTTCAGCTCGGAAAACAAGATTTCTCGGTAATTCCCTGTTACTGTACATCATCTGAAATACTCGCCCACCATCTCTGCGATCCTTTTCCTTTCTTATTTATGAGTCGCCGATACCTTCAGCTGACACTTCCTGATAGGCGTCTTAAACAAAGCCTGAATTTGGACACTGACAACTTTTGCAAATGACAGCTACGCAACAGCGTTTTGTGTGGCTTCGCCAACTTGGGTCTTTTATCAGATGGGTCGATCGCAAGTCTCTAACTTTTGGAGCATGCGCGACGAGTGCTCTCGTTATCGGCATACTCGTACCGGTTGCTGACGTCACTTGTCACCTAGGGAGTTCTAGCCGTCTTTCTTTCCGAAAAGATGTGGATGGCTGGAGGGCTAGGGAACTTATTCTGTCCGCACACACGATAAACATCCGTCCTGATGTGAAATTTGTCTTCTTCGAAATACAGTTTGTTTGGACGCGCTAAGCTGCGGTGTGCTTCGTGAATCAGAAATCGTGTCGCTCGGCTGTGCAAGTAATCTCTTCTGCTGCTGCTTGTTACATGCCCAGGTGGACATATATTTCTGAGATTGCTTCGAAGACGGAGGCAAACAGCCACGGTAGCTTTCGGCAGCTGAAAACTCGATGCACGTCTTTCGCTGCATAGACGTGCAGCGCATGCGTTATATTCAAATTCGTCGTTCAGAAATAACTTGCTCTTTGGCTTAAGGTGCCTTGTAAATAACGCATTTGATAAGCAGAGGAAAACGTACGACACAGTGTAGTCAGTCCATGCAAACAGGCTTGCTTTAGGCGTCTGCATCTGCGGGACTGGTCTTCATTGACCTATACACTTGACCGTTTCGCTTTCAAGAATAACTGCCGAATTAAAAAAAAAAATGTGGGAGGTTTGCCGAATCCATAAATGTACGCTGCAATACCAATGCCATAATTGAAGCGTAGAACCCTGTCTTTAACGGGTTCTTTCGATATGGTCCTTTCGTGGTAACCCTACTAAAGGTCAAAATTTTTTCGCAGAAAGCCAGGCCATGCGTATTTTATCATATTTCATTTTTGGTCAGAGGTAAAGGCAACAACAATGAAGTAAAATTTACAAGAATAATTCATACATATTGGCTGCACCACAAATCATATGTCCTTTCAGCTGTCTTTCTCACGACTATGACGACTTTTGAAGAGGCGCTTAAATAAAATTATCCTACGGGAACTTCGCACTATAGTAAGGAAAGACATAAGGAGAGGTTAGACACAAACCGTGCACCAGCGATTTCACTCTAAAGCTGTTCAGTGCGGCTTGAAAACTTGTTCTTTGTGGTTCAATGCATTTGGATTGGTTATTTTGCAATATTGCCGTTTGTTTGACTGCAGACAAGGCCTACGACACAACGTTTCACAATGCTGCTATAGCGTAAATTGCTGCTGCAAATTTTATATCAAGCGGCCTCACATTTACAGGGGCCAAAGTGGCAGAAAAATATATTAAAACACTAATTTCTCTTCTAAGTAGAACAAGGTATCCTTATGCGTACTGGATGGCGTAGGTTTATTATATATTCCCAGTAAGTGAATTCACTAGACACAAATGGTAAAGAAGAGACGAGCGCTCTGGTATTAAAGTTAATTAAGAAAGCCGTGCTGTTCTAAGCTATACTAGTAGTAAACAACTTTATTGGGGTCCTGAGGAACCTGCTAGGTAAGTCCCTGTCAAGCCCTTGACTAGTCCCATGTCGGAACAGAGAGGCTATGCCTCTCCGCTCGTGCACTGGCCCTCTGGACAACTAGTAGCTGGACGTCCTGTCTAAGATTAAAATCCTGTAACACACGGCACTGCCAGAGCGTGTGATTTAATGAACAAGATTCAGTGCCACAATCTGGGTAGAGCGGATCAATGCCGGGGTGAAACATGTTCAGAAATCTCCTAGAGGGGTAGGACCCCGTCTGGAGCATGCGGAGCGTGTTGGCTTGTGGTCTGTTGAGCATATGATGGGGTAAGGAAACACTCTGCCTATTCCCTCTTTAATGAGAAGGGATTTCGTGAAAAGTAACTAGAAAATCACTGTGGACGACCTCTCCCGAACTCAACCGAGACGCCGTCCCGTCTTGGCATATGAAACCTCGCACACGGTCGTGGGCTATTTCATTGGGGTTCAGGTGACCCGGTAATACGTCTGTTCCCATGTGAGCTGGGAACCAGTCAATGTGATGAATAATGTCAGAGGGGGGCTTGCCGTTGTGAATCCTGACTGCCTCTTTGGCTGTCAATTCCGATACGAACGCTCTAACGGCTGCTCGGGAGTCCGTGTACAAGGTAGTGCGTTTTCCATTAAGTAATGCGAGAAATATAGCAGCGTGTTCCGCCACGTCGACCAAGGAGGTCTTCGGTGAAGCTGCGAAGAGGAGTTCCCCCTGTCACTGACTATTGCTACGGAAAATTTGGTGGCCCTGGTGTGTCGCACCGCGTCAACAAATGCCTCCGTTCCGGATATGTTGTCTAACAAAGCCTTAGCCCTCGCTAACCTTCGACCTTTATTGTGTTGAGGGTGGACGTATATTGGAAAAGGTTGTAGAATAAGGCAGTTCCTTGTTTGAGTATCGAGTTGCGTGGTCTCTCCCTGATTGAAGCTAGGACTGAGGCCTCCCGCATCCTGCAGTCTTCTGCCTGCTTTGGAGTTTCATAATCTAATAATTTGCGCTTATCTTTGAGCTTCTATTAACTCCGAAGTTGTGTTGTGTACTCCCAACTCCCGGTCGTACTAAAGTTCTTCGGCAGTTCAGCACGAATATGTGCGACTAGAGGAAGTCCGAGGCAAAAATGGTACCGGCAGAACAGTGGTTCAAAGCTAGATGCGCGGTAAGAAAGTCGAGTCCGAGGATGAGGCCATGGGGACAATTGGTATGCACTGTAAAAAGAACAGAAACGTGCCGGTCGGCGATACTTATACAGGAAGTACACATTCCAGTGACGTCAACAGTGCTGCCATCAGCCACGCGTACGTGCCATAGTCGAGGCGCCCACGTGCATCGTCCAGAAGAAGCACGCAGTATGCATGTATCAATATTAGTTAAAAAGGTAAGCGCACCATGACTAATACATCCGGTAGTGCAACTGAATACATTTTGCCGCAATAACCGTGGAACAGTGGAGTGCCTGTAAAAATCTCCTACTCCAGGCTGTGACTCCTAATAACCGATAACATAATAAGCATAACTCTGTCACCCAGCGCGGCTGTCAATGCTCCAATGGGTCATATTTTTTTCAGGCTCTATTCAGGCAAACTTGCGGAGGTGCGCGAAGATAGACAGTACGGTATACGGACACCAGTGCAAGCCGGCAAGATTTCGAGTTGCTAAACTTCGCCATGTGGACCACACGATGTTGTCAGACAATCGCTAACATAAATAATTTAAAACGGGCCACTAATGCTATGAACCTTGTAACCTTTCTCTTGGTTTGCTTCATTTTAACGCATGAGCAGTCAGTCCATAGGTAAGACAACTGAGACAGATTGTACAAATGCTTTCGCAGATTTACCAGACTCTATTCAAAGACCCCTAAGCAGCAGTCTCGTTATCCCGGTCCTGCGGAGATATTCCACACGCCTTTCTAAGATGGCTCAATCAGTGCGAAGTGACAGAATGATCGATGCAAACAGAAGCTGATCTCGTACAAAGTGGTTTGTGCGCAGTGTTTTGTTCACAGTCGGGCGCTTCTTCAAGCGAGCATCACAGCGGGAGCGAAAGGCGTGAACCGGAGCCATCGTTCAACTACTCTGGGTCCACAACACGCGTATGATTGGTCTGCAGCGCTCGTTCTTCATTTTTTTTCCAGGCTACGCTCCTGCTTCAAGAAAACAAAATTTAACAAGTGGCTTCAGAAAAGCGGTGCTAAAAGGTGGAAAGCTGGTTTCCAGAATTCACGAGGACTTTAGGAAGTTTTACCAACGAGAAACAAATAGCTGGTTTGGCTTTTCGAACTATTTTCCACAAGTTAGATCCCAATATGTTCATTTGTGCCAAATAAACAGTCCGGAAATCCACTCTAGGCAGAAATAGCAAAATAAAAGGACAGAAAAGCAACCTTCAGTTGCAATTTGCAAGCATCGAAATTCTACTCAGTGTTACCCTCTGAACAAGATAGAGTAGAAAGGAACGAAATTTTATAGTATGCCTGGCGACAACAATATCGTTTGTGTGAATTTAAATCACGTCAGACAAATAACTCGACGAGCCATCCCAACTGGCGGCATTAAACAGAATACATTCTTGGGTATTACGTGCCGCAATTACAATCTGACTTTGACTCACGCCGTAGCGAAGCGCTTCAGAATAATTTAAACCATTTGGGATTTGTTAAAGTGTATCCAATGCAAATATGTTTATAAGTTTCGTCCCCATCGAAGTGTGTCCGTTGCGAGTGGAATTTGATCCCGCGACCTCGTTCCTATAGCTACCAACGTTATAGTCAATAAGCGAACACGGTGGTTTTTAGCGGCATGTGTATGCAGCATTTGTGTGCTAATAATCAGATTGAACATTATTGCGCCCAAGTGCGCAAACATAAATATATTTGTATATTTCGCAGCACGTGGCACGAATTTTATCTTCACTATTACTGTGACAAGTGAATGATGAGTGATAATAAAAGATCCCTTAAGTATGAACGCAAAACGGTCACATTATGCTACCAGGTTTAATTGCTTGCAGCAGGACAAACATTTGTCACCGAGACAAACATTTGCTACGGAATTTGTTTTCTACCATTTGTAGCCTGCTATTAATATTCGAAGTGCTGTTCAGCCAACATCACTGATGAGGTGCAGGAGCATTTTCATTCGGCCAATGACAAAGGCAGAAAGAGTGGCAAGGAATACTTCTATTGTTCCGTCCTATCCGCTGAGGTCGCTATGCAAATGGTAAGAGGACATGCGCGTGGGAACGTGAAAAATATATTTTGATAAGCTTGTTTGGAAGCTTTTGATATGAGTCTTGGCAAATTCGGTGTGTCGGACCTGTCTCGTTGTTTACCTGATCAAAATCGCGAACTGTTCCTGCAAACAAGGTGATTGTGGACAATTGGCTACTACATTCATGTTGGTAAATAACAAGCACGTTAGAGCTTTCAAGATCACTACGAGATTGGGCTAAATTAGCGCCCCGTCGTCTGTTCAGCGATGGCATGGGGCGAGCGCGTCCACCGATACCATATATGGGAAGAAATAGCCGCATGAGCAGAGGTTTCTCGGCGGCGGCTGCTGCGAATCGCGCCAAAGCATCATCCACGCGTTTCCTCTCAGGATGTCTCGAGATTAGCAAGGCGGGTCCCGCCACAATTCGCTCCATTTGCAGTGTCCCTCACGAGGCAGATTGTCCGCGCCAGTCAATTATCGCGAAATTAAAACAAGTATAGAGCTACGCTTAAATTTCGCTTTAAGGAGTATCCTAATCGTCGGCGAGTTCTTTTTTGTAAGCAATGGCTACGCCGCCTCCCCGAGTTCGCAATCCTTACGAACAATTTGATACGAGTGGGGGTCATATTGACACGTGTACTTATCTTTATCGGGCGACCACGTTTCGCCGCTTCACAACTGTAATCGCACAGCGACGGACGCGCCTGCATGTATCCGACGTTTCTGGAAAGTTATCGATGATTCTACCCGGCTGTCTCTTGTCGCCGAACCTTATGTTATCTGATTTCATCGCCTGACGCGAATGGCGTAGAACATTGTGGAATACGCGCGGGTCCCAGCGATTAGTCTGGAACATTCGACGACTGCTGTATAAAAGCCGACGCGCTTGACCCGCTGGGCAGATTTTCGATGATCGCCGAGCGTGTTCGCCGCTATCGTTGTGCTATAAGTGTAGCCTGTTTGTGGGCACAGGTTCGCCCAATAAAAGTTAGTTTTGTCGTTCACAGTACTGCTACTGTGTTATTCAACGTCACGACCACGTGACAATATTTCACTGTCGGCTATGTCCTCACGCGATCAGGTTTCGGTCACAGTAATGATGTCAGGGTTATACAGAACTAACAGGCGCTCAAACTCAGTGGCATTGTTCAATAGGCTGGGGGCATTATTATTTTTGAGCGTGAAATCTCGAGTTTGATTTCTACAGTGTAATGCAGATTCATGTGCAGTTCTATTGTTTTCTCCTTCTTCACATTCCTGCGAGACTGAACATCGTACCAAGTATACAACTCGTTGTCGATAACAAATCTTGCCCTACATGAGCTCAACATTCGAGCCTTGTTTCCTTTCTGCTTTAGCGCTTTCCCATCAGATTTTCCCGCTTACGAGACTTCTTTGGAGAAAAAAATTCGTGGTGCCGAAACAACCAAATGAGGACGGATTATCAGCGAAGCTGTTTAGGTTGTATACGTGGGCTACATGCATTATTAAATCATACATTTTTTTATACGGCGTTGGCGCAGTGGTGCGTGGGTGCTGGTGTCTATCTCGTGACGTACAGTCGATGTGCGGCCTAGTGGAGCTTGTTGACAGTCGAACGTAGATTGGTATTTCCGTAGAAGGCTGAGAAGCTGCGAACGCTGCGTAGGGCTCAGGAGGGCATCTATTGAGCCATGGAAGACGTCTTGCGTAGGCTGGGAACAAGGCATGCTATAAGTCAACGAGTTCACGTCTGAACAGGTGCTGTCAAGAGGTGCGTCAAAGATAGTCACTGAGTCGGCAGGCTGAAGACGTCCAAGGCACTCGCCACGACGTAAGACGAGGGGCGTGGCCTTAGCGTTGGAAACGAGCAGCCGCGTGCAGCCACCGCTGACAGTTAGGACAGCGAATGGAAGGGAACATCGTCGGCGAACAAAAATGTATCATGGGACAAAGAGGGCAGTAGTGTCAGTGGCGAAAGTAGAGCAGGCATTCGCAATCACAGAAGAGTGCGGAAAGGAAGTCCCACCCCAAGATGACGTCGTATGAATAGGATGAGAAGACGACGAACCTGACTGTATACGTGTATCCTTGAATGACGATGCGGGCGGTACCTGCGGCAACAGGGGCAATGCACTGGCAACTTGCTGTGCGGAGTGGCAGCGCAGATAAGGGCGTCATGACTTTTTGAAGCTTGCGGCAAAGTTCTTCCGTAACTACTGAAAAGGCGTTGCCTGTGTCGACTAATGCCAGTGTGACGACTCCTTCTACAGATACTTCCATTACGTTCGTCGGAAGAGAGCGAGGCTTTGTGTGGTTCGACTGGAACGGAGTTCTGGGGCGCGATCTTGTACGCGTTCCAAAATAGAACGGAGGCGGTCCGTTCCATCAAGCCGCACACGATTGGTCAATTTGAACCGCGACGAATGCCATGACGTCAATTGTCACGTGAGCCGTGACGTCTTGCTGCGCATAATCATTCCGTGTCGTCTGCTAACGGACGAACGCCACGGAACGGACGGAGAGTCCGTCCGGAGCGATAGAACGGATTAGAACGGCTACCAGACGGCTTGGATTGGATTAGAACGTAAGTGCTTGGGACAGTTAGCATCTTTCGTATCCGGTTCAATCCGATTCCGCGCTCCCAACAGTTGGAGAACATGGCGTTTTTCTCTGCCGTGCCTTTTCGTGTCGCCTGTGCGGCTGGTGCAGTCGCGCAGAGACGACGACCCGAGGTAGATGATGCATTTGAAGAGTTGACGGAAGAAGAGTTCCGGCAGTATTTTCGTCTGTCCAAACGAACAGTGCGTAGCTTGTGCGACGAGCTTGACCCTATCATTGGATGCCAGCGAGCCAGTGGCCTTTCCACAGAAAGGAAAGTGTTGTGCGCGCTGCGATTCTTCGGCACCGGAAGCTTCCAGAGGAGCGTTGGTCGCGAGGAACACGTAGGCATGGCACAGTCGGCCGTGAGCAGCACCATTCACGAGGTGACGGAGGCCATCATTTCCGTGTCTGCCCGGCGAAAGTTGGTGGACTTTCCATTGACACCGGCTGCCAAGGATGAGGCAAAGGCGGCGTTTGCGCGACGCGGCGCCATTCCAGGCGTGCTAGCGTGCGTCGATGGTACATTGATCGCCATTATGAAGCCAGAGGGACTCAGCCCGGCTGACACGGCGAGCTTCATGTCGAGGAAGGGTTATTACGCCCTAAACGTCATGGTCGTAAGTACCGTTGGAATGTTTTACTTCAAACTGTGGTTGCCATTTTTACTCGCCCATAGTTGCAATTGTTCGGTTTAATGCCCAAGCTGGCATAACAAGTAATGTAACGATTAAAAGAGGACATGCGGGGAACTGTTTACGAGCTCGTTGAAATCTGACATGTCGGGAGTAATGATGAGTGCCATGTGTTGTGGATAATCAGTCTGCCGTTCCAAAATTGTGTCTTAAATGGGCAGCAGTCGTAGCAGAAATGGATACACTGTAGGGAAGACACGATGGAAGCATTTTGAACACGCAAGTACTTACAACCATTCCATGGGCTGGCTTTGTCTCGTATGGAGGTTCTTGCGCAATATCGGGCCTCGAGTTTTCATTTAGCTATCAATTAGTGCGAACCATAGGCGTCCACCAGCTTTCATTGATTACGAGAAAGCGTTTGATTCAGTCGAAACCTCAGCAGTCATGGAGGCATTGCGGAATCAGGGTGTAGACGAGCCGTATGTAAAAATACTGAAAAATAACTATAGCGGCTCCACAGCCACTGTAGTCCTCCATAAAGAAAGCAACAAAATCCCAATAAAGAAAGGCGTCAGGCAGGGAGATACGATCTGTCCAATGCTATTCACAGCGTGTTTACAGGAGGTATTCAGAGACCTGGATTGGGAAGAATTGGGCATAAGAGTAAATGGAGAATACCTTAGTAACTTGCGCTTCGCTAATGATATTGCCTTGCTTAGTAACTCAGGGGACCAACTGCAATGCATGCTCACTGATCTGGAGAGGCAGAGCAGAAGGGTGGGACTAAAAATTAATCTGCAGAAAACTAAAGTAATGTTTAATAGTCTCGGAAGGGAACAGCAGTTTACGATAGGTAGCGAGGCACTGGAAGTGGTAAGGGAATACATCTACTTAGGACAGGTAGTGACTGCTGATCCGGATCATGAGAGTGAAATAATCAGAAGAATAAGAATGGGTTGGAGTGCGTTTGGCAGACATTCGCAGATCATGAACAGCAGGTTGCCATTATCCCTCAAGCAAAAAGTGTAAGAGAGCTGTGTCTTACCAGTACTCACGTACGGGGCAGAAACCTGGAGGCTTACGAAAAGGGTTCTACTTAAATTGAGGACGACGCAACGTGTTATGGAAAGAAGAATGATAGGTGTAACGTTAAGGGATAATAAAAGAGCTGATTGGGTGAGGGAACAACCACGAGTTAATGATATCTTAGTTGAAATCAAGAAAAACAAATGGGCATGGGCAGGACACGTAATGAGGAGGGAAGATAACCGATGGTCATTAAGAGTTACGGAATGGATTCCAAGGGAAGGGAAGCGTAGCAGGGGGTGGCAGAAAGTTAGGTGGGCGGATGAGATTAAGAAGTTTGCAGGGACTACATGACCGGGGTAGTTGGAGAAGTATGGGAGAGGCTTTGCCCTGCAGTGGGCGTAACCAGGATGATGATGAAGTACACTTATACAAAGAATCCTTTAAATAGAATGCCACGGCCGTGGAAACAATTGTACCCTCGCCACTATGCAAGAGTCTCCAAGGCTGCCACTTATTAACAGTAGTACTCGCGAAGCAGTCGTAAGGCAATGCTTCATGCCCCTTCATCTGTGAAGAACTGCATTCGCTGCTGCTCCCAAGCTAGCATTGTCTTATGCAATATGCACATCACAAAGTACTTCTTCCCTAGTGGAACATGAAACGCGGTAGCAACGTGAAAGTGCAGCCTTTTCTTTAAATATCACATGAAATATGAAATAAAAACATCCCTTGACCCATCATAGTCATGACAGACTTGATGGAAGCAATGCATATGATTGGCACTCTGTACTCATGGTCACCATCAGCAAAAGGTGCGAAAAATGTTCATAAAGCACATCAGAATGAACGCAACCGCCGCATCCTGTGCATTTTGACGCTCAGTGTACGTTGGTAGGAGTGAGGCAATATGCTTGCTAGCCATCTCTTGTGCTAGGTGTATCAAAACTTCTGTGCAAGCATGAATACGCAGGCGAGGCAAGCAAGTAACGCGTAATGAATGCGGATTCAAACACAAACAAAATGTAACGCCGAGTGTAGTGACAGCATTATACTCGTCACATCATGTCCAAATGGGTAGATGTAAATTAACGTAAAAGTGCAAAAAATAGATAGGTCAACTTTATCACACTATGATGACAAGTACATCACAAACCTTGTAGTACAACATGCTTCAGGTAGCAAAGCATGTGACAACATTGCAACATCAGCATCACACAATTCTTTTTCACCACGGCATGTAAAACTTGCAATTACATTTGCGTGACCTTGCAAGAAAGTATGACTATCCCAGGTATGTCCATTCCCTTGTCAGTGTTATGAGTCACTGACTAGAAGCATTCATTTCTCGGCAGCAATTGTAGTGCGATGCTAAACAGGTGAATCATAATTGTAAAAAGCTGAGTGCACTTGCCAGCTGTGATGAAACATGTTACATAAGACATGAATAATTGGCTCTGCAATCTCACAGCACCCAGAAAGTGTCATGCGTGAAAGTGGAACGAAGACTAGGAACGAAGACTAGAGGAAACCAATCACTGGTGTGGTGCAATGATAGTCATTTTCATTTTGAAACTATGCAACTTAAAGAGTGACTAGTTTGGTGCTCTGAAAAAAAGACATTGTAGTCGTTGCACCTTAGCCTCACTGTGCCGAAATGAAAATATCACAGTGCAAACACTATGCGGTAACGCTTCATAATGAGTGCAGTAAGCTACAACACAGTGAAGCAATATAAATATCGCATTACAAAACCCATACACAGAAATCGACAACTATTTGTAACGATTCCAGTGTGAATGACTAGGCGCCTTCGAAATGTGTAAATAAAAAAAGCACGCTGGCATTGCAGCTGGATAAGCATAAATAGAAAGAGGCAAATACAACAGAACAAAAATGGGTGCGCGCATTGCACCTCTCAACCAAAAAATCCTCTATTACTCAAAGGAAACTCAAACAACAGAACAAAAATGGGTGCGCGCATTGCACCTCTCAACCAAAAAATCCTCTATTACTGAAAGGAAACTCAAACAATAAATAAACAAAACAAATGAATAAAATGATAAATTAATGTCTCGCTTGCTGCAGGTGCTCAGCGATGTCCTGCGCTATGGCGCGCACCTGTTCCAGGATCCCCTCCTGGGCTGCTGCCGTCCGTTCTGCCGCGACAGCGAGGCGGGTTGTTGAAGCCTCGATTCTGCGCAGCACCTGGAATGAATAATCATGGTGGAACTGTTCGCATCAGTTGCTGATTACTCGCAACCAGCTCACGGCTGCAAGCTGCTGTTGTGAAGAATTGCAACGTGCACAACGATTCCCTCTCTGCTGAAGAGCCACTGGCCTGATGGCATTCTTTGGCAGTGTCAAGCGTCGCGTACAAGCTATACCCTCTTCGTTTGGACAGACAAAGACCTGCTGGAACTACTCTTCCGTCATCTATTCTAATGCATCTCTCACCACCAAACAGCCCTTTTCAGGGCTACCCAACCTTTCGTCCGGCGGCTGATCGTTGGCAAGATACGTTACCGAGCCCTCTATACAACGCATATTTCTTGTTTACATCCCAAGCTGATTTGTTTTTCAGATTCATGATTTACTTATAACAAAGCATAAAGAATATTTATGTCCTTCATGTAAAATGACGCCAAAGGGCCTACCAACCTGCAGCACCTCGTCGCCCTGTTCCAGGCTGCGGGCGCACTGCGAAGACATCGTAGTCAGGGTATCCACCCGTCGCGGTCGCTGTCGACGTGGTGGCCGAACAGGGTGCTGCAACACTGAAAGCATACAGCATTTTCTACAGTTGCACTGCATTTTATGGTACGAATAAAAGTGGCTATGGCCATGTTATGGCTTATTGGGCTAGTTCAATAAAATACAAGAGCTCATTTTATTTAACAGCTTGAGGATCAATAACTTACCAGGTGCAGCGGCCACCCTTTCGGCAGGCGCCGCGCCGCGCGGTGGATCCTCTGCCGCTGTAGAGTAAACACATTAATGTTTACGAACTGCACACACACTTGGCGATAATTAAAACACTCATTCCTCTGATGCTTACGTGTCGCTGTGCTCACGCCCGCAGCCTCGTCTTCGACGACGACTTCCATGCCATAGGTGGGGACGTCAGCCTGCTGGAAAATGTCGTAAGCGTGGCTATTCGTTACAATGCCTATGTTACAAGTTTTCGTACTAATTTGCGAAAATATTGTGCAATAATTGAGTGCTTAATGATCCCATGTGTTACCGTCCTCGTGCACTTCCGTGAAAGCATTTTAATTGTGTTAATCACTTAACCCCCCTTTTCCCGAAAACGCAGCCAACTGAGATTCTAGCTGATTAACCTACCTGCTTTTCAATTCTCTCCTACGCTATTTTCCTGTTCACCAACGGTGTTGCGTTCTGCTAAAGGTAGCACTTACAGATAATGGCGAACTCTAAACCGGCACCATTCAGGAACCCATGATATTACGGCGGCAGTGTGCTTACCTCTTGGTAGGGGAGGTCGGTCACGCCGTGGAGGCGGACCGTCCCGGTTAGCTGCAGGACTCGGCCATGAAAACCATGTAGCCGCCCCCCTCCTGTGCTTCTGAAAATACACGCCAATGTCGAAGGACAAATCGCCCAGGCCATTGGACGGTCACTCACCTTTGTTCTTGGGCAAGTGCGGCAGCGTTGCGGCGGGCCTCGAAGACTTGCTTCCGCCACCACTCTTGCCACTGCTCGACGGTTTTCACGACGGGGCCTTGCGTGTTGAGCTGCTCGGCTAGCTGCTGCCACAGCCGTCGGCGGTCGCCAGCAGTGAAGCGTGGCCCCAGCTCGCTGGATCTTACAGCCAGCGGGGGATGCTCTTGCATGAAGGCGACCACCGTCTCCTTCTGAGCTTCCGACACGCGCGGCCCCTTCGTCGGTGCTTCAACGTTAAGCGCCATGGCTTCAACTGAACGACTAAACCAACCGCTTCAAAATTCGCGCCGTGTGCTTGAAACGGGGTGGTAGCTAGCGTCATCACTAAACGTTTCGCAAAACTGCGACACCACCTAGCGCCATTTGAAGACATTAACCACAATATTTTGTTTCAGTCGTTTTGCATTCCAAATTGAATCTTTGAAAAGCAACACCAACACATTTTGCTACTCACTCATAATAGCAAAATATTTCTCAACATGTTGCAAACGCTTCTCAATATATTATACGGTCCCCAAGCAGACGTCAAAAGCGTGACGCAGGCTTCCACTTCGCTCATTGGCTGTTTGCTTCCTCTCGTTCTCGCGAACACTGCGAACCGCCTATTTCGTGACGTTTAGAACGGAGGCGGTCCGTTCTATTTTGGAACGCGTACAAGATCGCGCCCCTGGCCTCTTGAACTGCGGTAGCTAGTTTTCCTGCTCCGATGGGGCCGGACGCAGCCACATTGGAGAAAGTGAGTGGCGACGAGGGGATGGCGAGCGACGATCACGGGCAGAAGGAAAGACGTTGCTCGTAGACGGCAAGTGCGAGTCATTTGGTGGCGAGAAGGACGAAGCTGGCTAAATGTAGGAGCGGACAGGTTGGTCATTACCTTGAAGCCATAAGCGACGGCGACAGTGCCGTGCCACGTGACCGGGGATTCCACAGAAGAAGCACATGGGGCGATTGTCGGGTGTACGCCAGGGTCCCGTGCTAGCTGGTGATGTGGTGGTGTACACTGGAGGGATTGGACGTGGCGTTGCAGCAAACGGTGGTGCTGAAAAAGTCGATGGAGGCTCGACATTTCCTGTCCCCATCCCTATGTGCCTTGTAATACGCAGTAACATGTACCACCAACAAGCCCGGCGTCAAACCTTGCTGCAGTTCGTTTCATTTCTGGCGTCCAATTCTACTGTCACCGCGCACGGGCGACTGCGGTCACATAGCAAACCCATCTCATAGCTTTTAACTAGGGCCTCAAATGACCTCGCGATCAGCCCCAACATGTCAAAAGAAAATCACACGCAGAAACCTGTTGAAAAGTCACGAACCGAATTCAAAACATTCGTTAGAAAGGAAGCGCAAGAATTGATACCCGCAGTGTCACCCGTCGTTGCCGCCGAAAAACGGACGCCCAAAGGTCCCCGATCGTCGCGTGAGGGACGCGGCCAACGGACGCGCAACAGAGTTATCTCCGCTTTTGCTCGCTTCTTGCAAACGCTGCGACAAGTTGCACAAAAGTGCACAAGGACCGCTGAGGGCCAGGGAAAAAAAAGCAGCGCCAGGATAATCTGCCACAGATCTCCTGCCGGCGGCCGGATTGTTATATCGGTGAAAACCGCAAAGAGAGCCGGAACGCGCGCGAGAGGCTCTAAATCCGCGGTGACAAATTACGGCAAACCGCATTTTTTTTTTTTTGCTTAAAGCTAGCGGGGAGGCACCCAGAGGGGGCGTGGTCGAGTCCCTCTGGGGCAGCTCCGAGCGCGGCGCCTAATCCTGTTCTTTCTGGGAGGAAAATGCACCGGCATTGTATCTGCGTGTTTTGTGCACGCCGACTCTCCACAGAGCGCACACTGTTTGAGGTCTGCAAAGCGGCACCAATGAATTGTACGTAAAGCACGGCCTCTCTTGTATTTCCTTTTTTTTTCTTTCGTCTTTCTATCTCCCTTCAAAATATCTTCCAGGGTCCCCTGTAGACTATGCTGCACAAAGCGTTTCCTTGTCGGTCGAGCTGTCCGCAACTGAAGCTCCGCCTGCTACGCGAGATGTCACAGCGTTTGTGGTCAAACGCTGGCTTTGTCAGGGCATTTCTTTTTAGCCTTCCTGCCCTGGCTCACTAAGGCTAATGCGTCGACGTAGCGTGTTCTCTTTCATTGTGAGCGTACGGGCATTGTCATGTATGTACGCCTTGACAACGAAACACGCCCCCGTTCAGATCAGTTCCTACAGCGCTCTTTCGTACACCGTCGGTGAGAAATCCAGCGAGCTTTAAACCAGACGAAATGCATACGGAATAGACTTTGTAGAAAACGCAACCGAGAGATTATATTTTAAGGGACCGTCAGGAGGAATATTCGGTTAAGTTTCATTTGTAAATTACGTTTATTCTGAATAATAGGTATAATAATACCGTGTGTTTCACGTAACTTGAACAAAGGATTTCAAGAAGTGGTTAACCGAAGTTAAATGAAACCGACCAACATGTGGCACTCCTTCGAGTACCTTATATTCTGCTTAATTATATAATTAACTAAGAAATTATTCAAAATATATATTATTCACTTCAGGGCCAAATGTGTCTCGGTACGTTTTAGAGGGCATTCAAATTAAAACTACCGATCCAATGTTTTGTGGCTCTCGTACATGGAGCGTAGAGATTTTTTTGGTCGTTTAAAGAGAGCCCGCGAAATATAAAAATCACTTGTTGCGCTCATGCGCCATAGAATTGCAGCGCTCTCAATTGTGCTTCGAGCGAAAGAACCGTGCAATCACACCGTGGCCAAGTGAGTGGCCACGGCTCTCTATATATACATGGACATCGGCTTCGCAGTAGCTGAGCATCTTTGACGGTGGCACACGGAAAGGAAGCATCGTCGTCCCTGATAAGCGATAGTAGGCTCGAAGGACGGCAGGGAGTGCTGGAATAGACAGCGCATGAACGCAATCACTAGGTTTTAGTTTTTATTTCGTGGGATTTTATTGAGTGCCGAAAAAAATCACGCAGCATGTACGTTGCCACAAGAATTGGATCGGTCTTTTCTCAACCGCCTCCACGGCGTAGCGAAGCACACTTTACATACATTTATCTACATTAATTAACAAATTAGGGGAAAATAAAAATATCTTAAGGAGCGCCACATAATGGCAAACCAAATGTCGTTGGTACCACCCACCTGCGGTTAAAAATGTTTTTTTTAAATCCTTCTTTGAAGTTACGTGAAACACCCTGTATACAGTAAAACAGTCACTAATATTCCTAGTGGGACCTTGCTCAGTCGGTAAGGACGCAGAAACAAAATACTGCTGGCGACGTTTCCCTACAGATCCCGCAACAGTTCCATGTTACAAGAAAGATTTTGACGCCCACTGAGATCCGGTAAAGGGTCTCCAGCAAAGTTTCAAATACAAGTTTTGGGATATTTCACTTCGTTTAAATTGCCTGAATAAGGCTTGAAGTCATTGCGTACGCTCATTCCCTTTATGCTGTCCGATGTGCTCTTACCCTATAACTTTTACCAATCAGTCCAAGTTTGTACTCTTTCATACTGATAAACACGCAGCCCCGAAGTGAAAATAAAGCTCTGAGATATATTCCTTTTTTGCAGTTGTAATCATCATTTATCTACTAAATTAAGGAAAGCATGCGCTTGAAAATCAGCATAAATTGACATAATATTAGTCTTCGGCGTCCCTCTAAAGTGATCCGTATCAAACTACGCTCCGTGAGCAAGCTATGACGGAAACATTTTACACGTCAGGCCAAATGCTTTTGTAGGTGAATTTATTAATTTAGGCGCAATATGTAGTTTTGTCAGGACTCAGAGGAACACCAAAATATTATTGGCAGTCCCCGTGCACTCAAACGTGCGCCCGCTGTGGCCAGTGGCTCCCATTACGCGCAGCATCTGTTGTGAAACAGAAGCATTCTTTGGTGAATTTCAGGATGAAGCGGAAATAACCTGCATAGAAAATCGTATTTCGTGGTTGTAATATACAAAAATAATCTTACTAACTTTAAAACGTATTCACTTTAGAACTTAGAGGTTGATCATAGTTAAGTTTCACGTAATTTTCAAAGATAGCCTGTTGCAGTTAACATAGTTGTAATCCTTGAGCTGGACTAGTGGACTTGCACAAGAAATCGAAACACGTATTAAACAAATTAACAAAAATCCACTTTAAGAAACTTAACAAAAATCCATTATTTATCCTTTTAATTAATTACTTCACGGCACATATTGCAAATTACAAATTGTAGCTGGTGATTTTGCAAGGCGTATTTACTTGGAATTAACTTCCAGAATGACGTCTGTTTAGAGACATGGGCCATCAAATTCACCGTAAATATGCAGTGTTATTGAATTTGCTTCTTTACAAAATGCACGTTTACGCATTGAAGCCCAAAATTAACTCGAACGGCCATATATTTTGTCCCGTACCTTGCGAAATGTCATCACGAAACTGGTGTCACCCTAGCAGTTCATTTCAAGTGGATACGTACTGCAAGCTCAACGGCTACAATTCGTAGCTTGGAGTATAATGGACCATAAAGTAATAATTTAGGAAGTTAAATAGAGAATTTTCGTTAACTAGTTGAATGTGTGTTTCCATTCCTCGTGCTAGTCCGCCTCTTCGATTAATCCCACTCAAGGGGAAAAATTGTGCTATCAGTCACAGACAATTTTTTTAAAATTCCATAAAACTTAGAAATGATCATCCCATGCGTAGCAGTTACCAAATCCAAGCCAAGAAGCAGTGCAGTATTGTCTTAGCAAAAAATTCTACAATTCGCACCGTTTGGAATACGTATCCTTATTATGTGGTACCGAATACATTGGCACTCTACCTAAAAACTTCCGCTATCGTAAGCGTCTCGATGTTTACAAATTGAAAGTTTACCAGGGTCGCTGGCCGCAGTAGCAACGCTGGTAGAGACATATTGTGAAGCTTCCTGCGACTAGACTGCATTAAAAACCTGTTTTTCTCGTTCGTTTTGTGCAAGTGTTTTTGTCTAAGGAAAATCATAAAGGAATTGAATATTCGAAATTATGTCACTCCCAATGCTCTACTCTTGCAGACACGTATAATATGGCCGGTAACCGATGTGTTAGCTTTTTGTGCTTCATTGATTAAATTCTCTTAGCATTGTGACTGCTCTACACCTCTCCGGCAACGCGATGTCTTAAGGGCAATACGTTTAGCGGTAATCTGCATGCTACGGCTTTCGCAACGCGTCAGTCGCGGTCAGGAATAGAACTCGCGATCTCTGCCTAGGTGACAGCGACGAGTCCTACCTGGTGATTAATGAATTTGCTCATATTGACTCAGTTATATACTTTCTCATATGCATAAACAGTACCCACAGCATACAAGATCTTTCATATCAGATCACTCGTAAACGAAGCATTCCCCAGCCGGCCTTGTCCCAAGGCGACCATGCTTCCTATTGCACCACTGTTCATGAGAAAACCACCCATGGCGCTCTCCTTCATTTGCCTGCCCATCGCAGAGCTTCGAAGTCACTAAAGCAATTAAGCCCGAAATCGAATTTCAGAGACACTTCCTTCGCTCGCATGTGCCTCCGGGCAAGCGGAGCTGATTGCCTCCTTTTTGTTTTGGCCTATTGGCTGGACAACACGTCCATTTCTGTTTTAAATGAAAGCACAAAGGTCTCGCGTCGTCGCTGCCATCTAAAAAATAAGTAAACCTCATTTTTGTTCACCGCCTTTACTTACGTAAACTTCTCGCTTATACCATGGGCGGTATGTCGCAACATTATAGAAAGCCCATTCAGCCAATGGAGCCAGGATCCTTAGTTTTGAATTTGGTACGCCATGCAATGCATCAGCGTGCACCTCCATGAGCTTTGCTTTGGTACCCGTTGAATAAATATGGTAGGTAATTCCCTATTTATTGTACATGTTACCTTAGTTCCAAAACACTTTTTTGTCTATAATAGCTAAATGTTAGGCTGAGGTTTACCTGTGATTATTGAAGTCTTCTTACCGTTTCCTTATATTCTCTCGAGCACCACTCTCGAGCGCATGGCTTCGTCAGCACGGAATGCAAGGAATAACTCCCGTAACATCGATGATCTGCCAATAACAACTATACAGTTACAGTTACAACAGTGTACAGCATATAACAGTCTGCTGGGTTTGTTTTTTCGCCATTATAGTGACTAAAGCTTTTCCCGCTACTCCAAGAATTTATAAATATGCATTATGCCGGAGTGCAAGAGATTCTTCGAAACTCGCGCAAATGTTCTTTGGTAACACGGAAACAGTATCACGAAATGGACATGAAAAATCGATTTTCCGCTTCATAAAGGCCTAACAAAAAATGAGATTATGCATTACTATGCAGCTGGACAAACTCCTACCAGATGTCGATTTCCACTTGTCTCCTGCTTATCATAACTAACTTAAGCAGGCTAGACTGACCCTCACCGGCCCGTTTCAATGGGGATGCCAATATATAATAACCATCCTAATTTGTCGCCCACAGCACCATTAACTCGGTAATCCGCAAACGTTAAGAACTTTACGGAAAAACTAAACCTCTCCAGTAAGATTACTGTATTAGGAGAAGTGGAAGGGAACAATGTGTTAGCTAAGGTTGACTCCAGGAACTGCTGTTTGGGAACTCATGTGACGTTCTCAACGAATAACCAGTTACCCGTAAAAATAAATAAATGGGTGTCCATAAGCTGAACCTAAGGCGCACACTGATCTTCAGTCATGTTCTATGTGAACCGCAACAAGATGGCCGTGGTCGTAAGGGGCCCAAGACAGCACGCCGCTGCCCACAAAAGAAAAATTGGTAAACCAAACACCGTTTCAATTGCTGATGTTTATTAAGCCAATCTTTCGTGTTTCGGCGCCACATGTGCCCGTTCGTCCATGGCCACCTTGTTGCAGATCACACTGAAGGCGACAGTACTGAGGAAGAAAATATCCTCGCACCTTCACCGACGTAATTTTGCAAGCGCAAACCCACAAAGCCCTGTAAGGCTTTTTGAAAGTCATTGAGCTGCACTATCCCTTTGAGAGTCAGCCAACATTGTTCGGCACCTGTTTTCAAATGGACCACCTTTTCATTATTGTTTTTTCCTATTTCTGACATTTCTTTAATATTGCCCTTCCCTCATGTGTAGTACAACCAAACTTGTACGTAACGAGATACATGCAAATAATTATTTGTATTCTGTTAAATTGGCAAAGATGCTTTATCTGTATCAGGAGACCACATTTCATCAGCTAACAAACTTTCAAGGTTATCACTCCGCACAAGACACGCCTTTCTGCATCGGAAGTTTCTCGAATGTTATCGATGCTTCTATCTGTTGCCTATGTTGTCGACCAGTTAATGAATTCTTGAATGAGTGAATGAATGATAGGCAGCTATACTGGGCACCCCACATAAAAAAACTCGAAAACGAGGTCAATGCCATAGTGACTATACTTCGCAGACTTGCAGGCACATCATGGGGCGGATCAGTATCGTCCATGCTGACTGTTCACAATGCATTAATACGACAAAAAGTTACGTATTCCGCGCCAATCTTAAACGGATTTCCCACAGGTCAGAAGAGCGACTTCAAAGACTTTTAGCTAGAGGACTACGCCAATGCCTGGGAGTTCCACGAGCGACTTCTAGTTTTGTAATAACTGAGGCTCGCCAATCACCATTTCCAGTTATGCGAACTACAGAAACATGCCGTCATTATTTCCGTCTTCAAACCCAGCATAAAAACCACCCATTGGCTCTAGACATAATGAAACGAGATAGAAGTTATGTTCATGTAGAAATTCAAGAAAATCTTCACATATTGCCAAGAAATGAATTTTGGAACTCAGACATCGAATATCCTCCATGGCTGCTTACAGTTCCAAAAATCATATTGTCAGTAGATGGGATATTCAGAAAAAGATACATTTTAATTTAAGCTGCTCAACAACTACCACTTTACCAGATATATATGCGGTATTCAGGATTCACACGCGTCTATACAGACAGCTCCAGTACAGCAACCTCTTCAACTTCATCATTCATTATACCGCACCTCAACAAACAAGAATCCTTTATGTTATCTCGTGCGACTTCGTCCACAACGGCTGAACTGTTCGCAATCATATGTGCGATAAAATTTATATTGTCAGTAAGAGATGCGCAAAAATGGGTAATTTTCAGCGATTCACAGGCGGCTCCAACATCACTCTGCAGGAAAAAGGGGAAAACATTCAGTGACAGTATAATATATGAAACACTTAAAAACCTCACAACGGCAAGCGAAGCGAAACATGCAATAGCATTCCAGTGGATACCAGGGCATTGCAGTATTCCTGGCAACACAGCAGCCGATGAAGCAGCACGACAAGCGCACCTCAAAGATGATACTTTACCGCTCCCAATATCAAAGAATGAATTACGCTGCATTGTAAGGACAACGTCTTTCAAAATGTCTAAAAACACTTGGTTTGACCAGAATTCTAAGAGCTCGGACTTATACCATATTGATCCATTAATTGAATTCAAATTTTCATTGTCATTAGATAGAACTATGGAAACCCTTATCCATCGATTAAGGCTAGGCACTGCTTACACAAAGCATTTCTTACACAGAAGTGGCCGAGCGAAAACCTCCGAATCTGATTGTGGATTTGTAGACGAAGATATATATCAACTCCTATATCAACATCACGACACACCAAGATACCGACTTAAATCAGCGCTAATTAAATTAGACCGCAGACCTTTCAGTTTAAGGAAACTTTCGGGCCCTTGGCCAACAACGGCCTTGCAGAAGAGCGCTTTAAAAGAACTAAAGACTTACTTTTCTTGAAGATAGCGGCATTGTTGGACGTTACATTCTAAGAAGAAAAGGAGGAAATGGGGTATTGAGGTTACTCCTTTAGGGGAGCAACTGATCTGCCACAACCATTCCTCCCTTTAGGGGGTAAGTGCGGGAGGATAAACTGTTACTCCCCATGCCGTTACTCCTCCGAGGGCTAACAGGTGCTCTTTTTCGATGCTCCTCAAAGGAGTAACGGTCATTATTTCCGATGCTCCACCAAGGTGGAATTAATGAAATTAGGCATTTATACGCTAATAAAAAAGATTGCTTAGCTGAAAAAAAAAAGAAAAAAAGGTGCCCGAAAGCAGGATTCGAACTCACGTCCTCGCGCTTCCATGTTAGCTACTCTAACCACTGCACCACGGCAGATTGCTTGACGGGGTGAAAATTGAGACAGGTTAAGCATCTGAACGCAGGTGCGGCAATGTAAAAGCGACTCGGCATTTTGTGTATGCTGTGCGAGGAGAGTGTAACGTTGAGTGTGCTTGCAACCATAAGCGAATGCGAAAAGAAATATGCCCGAGTATTCTTAGGGTGCTTTAAACTGAGGCACTACACGACGTAAACGTGTAGCGAGCTCAAACGGGGCACCTAAGACGACAGAGACGGACAATTGCTCTGTCGCTTAGTGTGTCCCGTTTGAGCTACACATCGCTTCAGTTAAGTTCGTAATCTCCTTGGAACGGAAGGAACTTAGGTTCTATTGACCAGCAAAATCTGGCAGTCTATCAATGACTTGCGCGTTTAATGTGTATCGCTAACTTATGGGGTGCGCACGAAGGGCATGGCTCTTCACATTCCAACTTTAAATTTCACGCAATTTTCTCACGAAGAGGCAAAGTGCTGCTTTGCATGTAGTTCAATGGACAGTGCACGAACTTCGAACTATTCACGATTTATAGACAATACAGTTCTTGCCGCATCACTGCACGACACGGACGAAAACAGCGGAGCGCATGGGGAGTAACTGTTGCCGTTCGTCCACCCGTTGCTCTCTTTCCGACCAGGGACTAAACACTTACTCTCCAAAATTTGCACACGGCACGCACATCCATGCAGTTACTCCCTTGAGGGACGAAAGCGCTCTTTTTGGGACGAACTGCGCAGTTACTCCCATTTTCCCCGGAATTCTTCTTAGAGTGTATTAGCGCTTTCATTGTTCCCTTCATTTCAATGTCACTGTATATATGCATCTGTTAGTGAATTATGTTATCTTGACTGTTCTGTTGTGACTGTATGTGATAATGCATTTACACGATGTATGTACCACCCGCTGACTAGACAATGTGTTATTAGGCGACAGTATCGTTTGTACTTTAGAGTCATTTATCTATATAAGTGTGGAGGCCTTGTATATTGTATGTACCATGTGTTCCTTACGTCATAGTCTTCCTGTGGAAACGTTGCGTGATAAGTCCTGGTGCTTCTGTGAGAAGATTATTTGATATGTAATCTTGAACCCTGTATGATGTATGACGGAACCACTCAAGAGGTAAGGAGTAGCCGGCGCCTTAAATTGTGCGCCAACATCTCCTTATATCATATCAATAAAAAAAATTCAGAGCGCGACCGTAATAGTTGTGTACATTCCATTACTTGCGCGAGCACCGGCGATTGTGCTGGAAGGTTGGTTGAGCCACGTACTAAAAGCCGACGTGTTTGATCTGCAGGTCAGTTTTTCGACGATCGGCGACGTTTCTTGCCACTATCGTTCTGTTCCAGTATTACTTGCTTCGCTGGGCACAAGTTCGCGCAATAAAGAGGTAAATTTGCCCTTCACAGCCCTGACACTGCGTCATTCTTTACCCTCCCTACAACGTGACATTTTGTGGAGTTGCTTTTCTTCCCATGGTACCGGATGACCCCGTCCAGCCGAGATCAATAGTGCGAAGCGTGAAGACGATGCCAACGCCGCCTCCGACCTCGAGCTAGGCTCAAGCTGCACAATTTGCCCCGTAGTGCACTAAATTCCACCCGAGACGACCATAGTGTCATAAAAAAGGAAGTGGAAAAACATTTTACGCCGAGTTTCATGGCACTTATCTCCAAAGAGGTGCCATTCTGTAATCTCGTTCCTAGTAAATACGCCTTGCAAACTTACTGGGGACACTTCCTAAATCTCTATATGTGCCATAAAGTAATTATTTGAAAATTCATTCATGCATGTTTAAGAATTAGTTGAATATGTGTTTCGATTCCACGTGCAAGTGATGTCCGCCTCCCTGAATTATCCAGCTGAAGGACTAGAACAATGTTATTTGCAGCAGGCGCTAGTTCTCTACAGAAAACAGGTATTTCAAAAACGGCGTTACGTTACGGCGAGGATAATAAAACTCTGTCTATAATGTTACGCTGATCGTTGTTTGTTCCAGTGCACGTGTCGGTTTACTTAGCTTCTTCTCGAAGTTGTGGCATCACAAGGTTGACTCTCATAGAATAACGAGTTTACAAGCATTTCATTTGAGTGATATCACTGATCTGGCCTTCACGACACGGGAGTGCTGGTTATTCGTAATGTCT
Organism: Dermacentor andersoni; assembly: GCF_023375885.2. NCBI lineage: Eukaryota > Metazoa > Arthropoda > Arachnida > Ixodida > Ixodidae > Dermacentor > Dermacentor andersoni. Next base: position 33,506,391 of record NC_092823.1, on the reverse strand, counting down.
TTATGTTTGAAAAGTGCAGTGGTGAAATCATTTTCATCGAAAGGTCATATATTCCTGTTGCAACATACCACGTTGCACGAATAAAGCGCGTTCTTTTCGTATCATGTTTCAAAACGCAATTAAACTTTGTTATTCCCCAAACGCAATGCAATGGTCGAAAGATGTCACCATGCAGGATATGGAGATAAGCAAGTTGTCAAATGCAATGCCGCTGTTGGTTCAGGGAGGTATTAAAACATTAAAAACTAACAATGAATCCGTGGCGACGTCCAAGCGGCATGCTCAGTCTAAGACTGCACTCTAAAGCCTATCCTGCGCTGTCTCGATCGACATAAAGAACCATCCGGCCCTGCCTTAGACCACCTTCGTCGTTTCTAAAGCGAAAGCTTTACTGGCCGCGAACTTGCGATTTCACCGTGGCCGTGCTCCGAGGAGGCACATGACGTAACCCCGCGTTCCTCGTCACAACGCGTTCCTCGTCGTTGCGTTCGCCTCTGCTCACTTTGCCAGCTGCGTCACATGACTGATAACATGTCGGAGGATTGAAAAGGAGAGCTCGCGTGCTCCGCAGTAACAGTTGAGGCGGCAGTATGGATGGCGACAATTCTGATAAGCCGGAGGAGGCCTGAAATCGACATTGGAACGAGATGAAGAGGGAACGAATGGCCCAGGAAACAGACGAACAGCGCGCCGAACGAGTGGCTAAACGTCGCAACCTAGCTCGACAACCAGACTAACCTGGACTTGCAATCAAGATTAACCAATACTAACCATGCTATGCCTTAGCTTTCGCTACGTATATCCTGGCATAGCCGAGCCAAGCCACTGCTAATTTTTCCTGTTTGCGTGTATTTGCAGGCCGAATTGTGACTCGAGGTATGAGGTACCACTGGGTAGGTGTGGAGTGGTTCTGGAACCAACTTGGCAGGTAACTACGAGGGCGTCTCTCGACGGCAGTGTCGCGGTTATTGTTAACGGTTGCGCGCATGGATGTTCACCGGTGGGATGTCATTGTATCAGTGGTGATGTTGTGCGCGGTCGTCAGCTTGACTCCAGTTGGGTCGGCCGTAGAAGAGCGGCGCATAGATGTCTGCGACCTGGCTTAGCAGCGCGGTCGGTACTTCGGGACAATGGAGAGTGAGAAGCGGAGGAGGAGGATCCCGAGTTTCACTTTTTTGTTAGGCATTTACTAAACGATAAATATATTTCTCTTATCGAATTCGTGATACTGTTCCGTTGTTGTAAGAGAACGTTCGTGCGAATTTCGCAGTCTCCGAGAACTCTGGTATGATGCATGTTTATAAATTCGTGGAGTAGCGCGATATATTGAGTCACCATAATCAAGAAAAAAACAAACCTCGCAGATGTATGCTTATCCGAGCAACTTATAAGCCCAGGACGCTCCTGGCTGTGCTTAGTGATGATTATTCCTCTACGCAGGTGCCTGGCTGTGCATCCTCAGCGGTGCCCTGGTCGTGCAGGCATTGCAGGGTACCGACGCGGGGTGCTTTACTGGCAGCGCTTCGATTAACATTTGATACTGGCCACGCTATCGCGATCACCTGCTCTTAGCACCACCGCATGGGAACCTTCGCCGTGAACTTTTCCGGCGCTCACGGAATTATAGTTTCTTGTTTGGAAAACGTGACCTTAGAAGAGGAATCCTATTCAAATTAGAAAACGATAGGAGTGTGCGACTTGAAAAGTGGATTTTAAAAAAAATTACAGCTATGGGTCCCAAACTACCCCAAAGCACGTCAAAGTACTCTCTCGACGCAAGTTTTCACTAATGCATTAATCCTTTAATAGGTGCTGCGGGTGATGCTGCGCATTGTTACAAAGGTAATGTTTAGGGGACCTATAAGCGTGCACGTAAATAAACTAAGCTGCACGAATATTGTAACACACAAAATACTGGTTACGTAAGCGAAGTAGATGATGTCACATGACCTCGTTTGATTCGCAGCGGGTACAATCGGTGGGGGATGCACGTAATAGTGCGGAAACGCATAAATGTACGACATGGATAATAGAGAATATCCCTTCTAAACCGTAACGGATATAAACACGATGATCAAATACGGGGATGTAAAAAAAAAAGTCTAGTCAGTACCAGAAAGAAGGCGGAACGTGTCGCTCCATTTTCGATACTACGACTGGGACTGATTTAATATACGACACGACACGCAGACCGGGGCGGGACGCCGCTCGTGCAATCCACGCTCAAGGCAGTCGTACACACACACACACACTCAAGGATGCAGATCCGACCGAAACGAGCATTCAGGGGGAGCCGGGGTGAACGCTGAAAGTGACAACTATTATGCAGCATGTTTCGGGGTTACGTTTCCGCTCGCTCTCCAGTAGCCTCCAACTCCGTTTCCTCTCTCGGGATTCACTCGGAGGTGGTGTGTATAACGGTTCGTGCCACCCCGAGTACAGCGAACTGGCGGTGATGTGCGGTTTTCAGTTGGCATCGCCTTTTTATTCGCCGCCGACTTCCGAAGGGGAGCTGAGAAACGAACCGGGCTCGATGCATTCATTCGCGCCGATTCTTTGTGCTCACATTGGCGCGCGCGGGGTTTTGAATGTCCACGGGTATCCTTCGACGAACGCGACAATATATAGAGTGCGAACCTCGTGAAATGTCGAACACACGGCAAAACACTTGGTTCATCGCATTGTGCTGTAATCTATGTGCGTGTATGCGACTGTAACCATTGCCCGAGAGGTTCTTTCGAGCAGTGCAGTTCTCCCAGCTCGAAGTTTGCTGGCTGCAGCATTACCTAGTTTTCAGTGTCCGCGAAATCCACACGAACAATGGGCAATATTTTTTAACGGGGCATGCCAAAACTGCACAGCTCTAAGAACAAGACTTTCCGCCATGTCGAACGCTGAGCATTGAAAAGAGTGTTGCCGACACAGGACTCGGGCTTGACGTGCAACCCAAAGGTCGCGGTTTGGTTTACGCAACCAAGGAAACCAAAATGCCGTCGATCCCCAATTCGGATTACTCCCACTGTCCCAAAGACCTCACGTTTCGGGGATTTATTCAGCTGTGTGGCTGTGTTCTCGATACTTTCAGGGTAAATAGTTTACTAGCCTGCTTCTTTAGTTCCTATTGGAATTGCTTTTAAGGGCCCGTTTGCCATATAAGAGTTACATGATCGTTCACCTTTTTAGTATTTTACACATACCGTCTTTACTCGATTCTAAGCACCCCCTTTTTTCACGATCGGTATGCCCAAAGTGAGGGGGGGGTGCTTAAATTCGAAATACCTAGAATGAGCCACCCTCCCTCTTTTCGCTGCGACATCACGACGAGATGGGTGCGAGAAATAACATTTTATTTTGCGAAAATTCAGAAGAAAAATCGGTGCAGACAGTGAACCCACTGCTTGTGTAGGATGCTCAGTCACTATCACTGCCACTCCAGTTCGTCGCACCGCTTGAACCGGTGCTCTCGGTACCCCACAGCAGGTCGTCTTCCGTTCCGTCGAAGTTGTTTGTGATCGAGCACTTCTTAAATGATTTGACCTCAACGTCCACTTGGACCCTCTTCCACGCGTCCGAAATCCACTTTGCGATGGTTGATGGGTACGCTTTCTGTAGTTTTCCCGTCGGCGTCTTCTTCCGGTCAGGGTTTCGCACCCACTCTTCGTACTCCTGTCGGAGATTGGCTTTGAAGGGCTTTTTGACTGAAACGTCGAGGGGTTGCAGCACTGGCGTCATGCCACCCGGAATCACAACCACGTCGCTATTGATGTTCCGAAGCTTTGTCTTTACCTCCGGGGCCAGATGGCCGCAAAGCGCGTCCAACAGAAGCATCGACCGTGTGCCTGCAGGTCCGCCGAGCAATGGTTTCAGAGTGAGCAAGCGCGTTTGGTGGCCTTGGCTACGCGCTCTTCCTAACAAATAGGGGGGGTGCTTAGATTCGCATGCAAACTTTTGTCCTAACTTTTTCGCGAAAATCAAGGGGGGGGGGGGGGTGCTTAGAATCGCGAAAATACGGTAACTGACATCAGCTGAACACTGCCTCACAAGAATATCAACAGAAGTAGATTTTGCCCCACGGCACAGGAAAGTGGATCACAGGCAGCATATTGGGCCAATCACGCACAACCACACGCAAGAACGCACCAATAATCCCTCAATTATTGAGATTTCTTTTTAAATTCTCTTTTTTGACGTTTTTGCATAGAAATAGGCATCACAGGAACAAAAATTCAACATGGGGTAGCATAAACTTACCTGACGTACATTCAACTACGTAAACGGTCAATCGATCATAATAAAAAAAAAATTGGGACTGAGGGCCCCGTATTCACAAAATGTTCTTACGCTATAATTACCAGTAAGAGAAAATTTCAGCCAACCCTTATGCTGTACATATTATTAGCGAAGGCAGCCGGCCATTGAAAAATAGCACTTACAAGTGAGAAGCTTGGTGAATTTGACCCCTGATTTCTGAAGTATAGGCTACCGCAAAAGCAGTGGCTGCTGTGCGTCATTGGAACAATGAACGTATTCACAAGTAGTTTTGCAATTTTATCGCATTCAAGCGTGTAATTACACAAGCAACAAGAGTGTCTTTCTGCGCGTCTCTACAAGATACGCGCAGCCAATTTTGTCTATATATTTACTGCTAACGTCACCATTTAAACCAGCAAATGCTATAACCGTGTCGTCCGAAGACAGGTGCGTACCCAAGAGGTAGTCGGCATTCAACGACGGACACGCCCCGCTACATGGTTGCGCGAAAGAAAGCCCCCAGAGGATGTAAACCGTGAATGAGAAAATGACAGGCGAAGAAAGTTAGGAGATTGAAAGCAGGAGAAAGGGTCATGATCACACGGACCTGCTTTACTCTGCTTGATGTACTGATAGGCTACGTTCACATGAACCCGACGCGAATAGGCTGAGTTTCTAATTGTGCTAATCGAGTCCGACGGGACCACGTTTACATGAACTCGCTTCTGACGAGTCTAGACAAGATGTGCACGCAGTGTCGGGGCGAGACATCGACGCGTTCGAAATGTGCTTTCGGTGCTTGCAGCCGCCTGCAACAGCTCTATTTCATGGTCTTATCGTTACGATCAGGATGCACTGCACAGTTCCTGTCTTTGCATTATTCTGACACCATTCCCGCTGCCGGCGCATGAAGTGCGACGCCTCAGTGGTCGCGCACATGTCTCAGTGGCGGCTGGCTCCACCCGTCCTCATTTACCTGCACGCTACAGAGTGGTCGGGCTGGCTTTACGTACTCCATGCAGTCGGGCTTACCCAGCCAGACTCGACGTTCGTTCACCCAGACCGGCTCGTATTTACATCAAATTGACAGGCCAGATTACATCCTGACAAACCGACTCGACCCGTTTCTGCCGGTTTCATGTAAGTGCCCTGATATATCTGAAGTAAAATATCAGCTGCCCACAGTTATACTCCATCAATACTTCCGCTTTTCTGCTTCCGGTTGTGTAAAAGTTACAGCCTTGCACGGCACACGCAGCACAGTCATGGCGTAAGCTGGAGTAGCGGCTCCATAAAATGTCATCATAAACGTCTTGAAGAGGGTAACTGCAAGTGCTGGGCATACGGAAAGTAGTGTTTTAATTTGCACACATCTATAGGTACACACTCAGGTGTGCTTTGCGTTGTTTTCACGAGAATGAGCTGAACTGTCCGCCCGATGTCGACGGAGAGCTGCGGCTCGTGCTGCTCTTCGCAAAGAGCTCTGCAAAGCGCGACGTTGTCTAGTTACAGCCGCACGCGCAGCTCTATGATTCGCTTCTTCAATGGTGCTTCGTACCTTCCGATGTGGCGTCATAACGTGCACAGAAGTGTAAATACAGGTATCGAGACTACGCTGCGCGCATGGAACATCCTCGAAACGCGTCACAATACAATGCAACTGCTATATATCGTGACCCCTGGCGGGATACAATGCAACTGCAATTCAAATTTTCTACGTATCGACGTTACGCGTTGCGTATCTCACGCCGCGTGACAGGTGGCACGATACGATGCATATGCTACATGGCATGCGAGCTGGTGCAATAGTATGTCACTGCGATGCAAAGCGTGCATGTATCGAAGCTACAAGGAGCGCATCTCACATCGCGTGACTCCTCACTCGCCAAGACGCCTGTATAAAGCACGTTTTCGCAGCAGCTACCAAGCGTTGGCGTGGCGCAGTGGTAGAGTAGCTCACTCTCAAGCAGAAGGCCCGGGTTCGATCGCGGCGGGAAGAGGGTATTTTTTCTCAATCCTGGCGATAGCTGCGACGTATACCGGCGGTAACGGGGGCGCCAGACAACAACGGCAACCAACAGGCTATTAGACTGAGTCCATAACAGCTTACGCTGTAAAATTGTCTTTCGGCTTGCTTTGTATTGGACATTTAAATATCTGCATTGGACTTTTAAGACGTGGAGCCGTGCTACGGCTCCACGTGTTAGATGCGGCTGAGTGCACTATTCGCATTCTTCTAATTATTGGAATGTCAAATACAAAGCAAGCAAGAGACAATAAAGAAAATGCAGAACGCGGAACGCTGGAGATTGAAACAGAAGCAAAATAAGAACGCTGAAGAAAAGCAAAGAGGAACGCAGCTGCCGACTGACATACGCTCTTAAAAAAAAGGTCGTAATTGCTTGCTTCAAATTAGCAAATGTTTATCAGTATGTTTGCTACCTACTCAGTGACTGCAGATACTCAGACAAAAATTGAGGACTAGGAGGACACTTAAGCTCGCCTTAAAAGGCCCCATCACCTGGCCTAATAGCAAATTTTGGTTTTAAGCTGGAAGTTGTTACGTGTCCTCTAGGGAGCGTTCTACCGCAAAATGCTTTTCAAAGTTGTAGTGTCCCGTTTTCAGTGCGCAGCGCATGTCGATAGTGAGAGGCTATCATCTCCTTGGCCTGCGGTGTAGGACACTCGACGAATGTTTGTACCCCAGTGATTGTGCGTCTAAACGTGATCAGGCCCATCGCGGTCTACTCACTTTTCTAGAGATAACTTACTTATGTTCACGTTTGTAGCGTCGAAACTATTTTATTCAACATTCTGTATTAGCGTGACCGTCAGTGACCGGCGCTACTGTGTGTGATCTGTACTGTGTTCTACTTTATTCTTTAGATTTGTCCTGCTGCTCTTCCTTTCCTCTTTCCTCCCCTCCTTCCTATCATCCATTTCTGTGTTGTTCTCACCTTCCTTCTGAAGAGTAGGCAGGCGTTGTGCACATTCCGGTGGCAGTCGCCAGCCTGCTCCTCCCTTTCCCTTTCCTATTAACTGTATATATGTGTTCAAAACAAATAATAACAATATTATTACGGGTCCTCTACGGAGCATTCTGCTGCAATTTTTTTTTTCAAAGCGGCTTATTAGTAGCCGATATAGAAAAACTTCAGCGCCGCGAATACGTGATTTCAACATATGGTCTCCACTGCCAAGCAAGAAGCTCTCTCCACTCGCCCCGTCTAGCCTTCGCAAGCGAAATTCCTTCCCTGCGTTCTCCAATACGAGCCCTCGAGGATCGCTCGACGCATACGTCACACGCCCCGCCTTCATTTTTTTTTCTCCTCACTTTTTTTTTTTTTTTTTACCTGCGCAACGCATTTTCGCTGACCGCGCCGCATGCGAGCTGTTGTCTCGTTCGCGCAACGCGCGATTTTGCGCGCTGTGCACAAGGAAACATGACTAGCGGTATAATTCAGTGCTAGGCGAATACTGAGGCAGAACAAGCGGAGCGCTGAGCGTGATCACGCGCTGGAACACGGTAGAAAATCGCATTGTTTCGGTACCTGCGCACGTGACCGCCCGACATGAAGTGAGAACAAGCAGACGAAGGGGAACTACATCTCTCTTGCTTCGGTGCGAAGTAAAACAAAAAACTCGCAGACATTGGGTTTGTGTGTTTTATTGTTTCTCTAAACTTCAATTCGTCAATTCAAGCAACAGATCGCACAGATAACAGATGTCTTGAATAATTGTTGAAGTCACGTGTCGCCATGAGCAACGTCACACTGCGGATCCGATTACGTAGGCGCAGGAGCCCGACTACGTCACCGTCCCTCTCCGGGCGGATTCGCCGCCAGTGAAGTGGGAAACGGCATTCGGATTAAAATTTCAGGCCTTTCCGCGGCGCGTAGCAATGTAATAGTTTGCAGACACGATGAATGGCGTGCATTGTATGTCGTGTGCTTGTCAGCTCCAAATGGCCAGACCTGGTGAGGTGCCCGTTAGGAGTGAAACCCGATAGCTTTTAAAGATTCCTGACTGCTTCTCACCATTCCCGGCAACTGCAGCTTACGTAACCGTAATGTCTTTCTGGAAACGCAGGCGGCGAATGCGATGCACGAAGGCGAGCTTTCTGGGACGCTTCTTTTTGTTCACTGCTTTCTTGTACTGCTTTCTTTTCTTTCTTCAAATGTGCATGACCTTCCGTAGAGCAGCTTTCTTCTGCGGCAAAAAGCAATGAACAAGTTAAAATGTAGCGCAAAAGGTGTCGTACAGCCTTGTGCGAGTGTATCGGGCGTACTGGGGAAGAGCAAAGGAGCGTCTCGGATTTCACCGGGAACCAGTCAAGTGCAACGACGGGCAATAAATCACCACGGTGCTCGGGTCGGGGAGCTAAAAAAGCTAACAGAAGAGGGTAGGCGACATTGTGGGTAAAGAGGGCTCGGCCGCGGCAGTTCGCCGGATTGAGACTTTCGAGTGCCAGGAAAGGGGCGTGTGAACGGTAGCGGCCTGCCGCGAGGCGGAAGGTCCGAGGCGCCACTTTCGGGCCGCGCCAGTTACGCCACTTCCGATTTCACACGTTGTTGAACAGCGAGCGTCTCACCGAGGTGCATGAGAAATCGGTCAGTGCACACGTCAGGCGAGAGAAGCCAAACACTCGTGCTCGAGGTGAATCGCTCGATTGTCTCAAGGCCAAATGCAGTCAGACTCGCCCTGAACGACGAGCAAGTGTCGTAACGACAAGAGCGTGATAAATGACTCGAGTCCGGTGGACTCCGTAGAGAAGCCAAAGTACTCCTCACTCTTGTGTTCCGCTCTCACTTTGCGTTTCAGTGAAACGGCCCCGTGCCCATTCTGCTGAGGCTGTGTTATTTTTTCGTGATCAAGCGTGCCTGTGGAAAACTCATCGTTGTTCCCAACAGAAGTAGCAGGAGAGAAAATGCTGTAGAGGGGAAGGCAGGGCGGACCGCATGCCCCATTGGGGGTTATAGAACTTTCGGTCGATTTTGCAAGTTGCCTGAACAGATTTGTCAGTTTTTAAGGTATTGCCGTTTCAAGTATTGATTACGCTAAGTGGTAACAAAAACTTGAATTCGAGCCTAATTATCTATTATCTATGGACCTTCAGCAGAGATATGCAAGCGTGAAGTGTAGAACAATAATGTTTTTAACGAAGTTGTTCTTGCAGCGTCACTAATTTTCGAAAGGTGGTGAAGGCTTCATAGTGCTGAAAACTCTAGTCAACAACGTTGACACTCCGTCCAGGAGCATGTTCCCGCAGCTTTGGGTAAACAATGGGGCGGAAATAGGTTTTCAAAAATAAAAGCGCTGTGTGGGAATTGTTCACGGCCTTTTTGCTTCACCGAAGGACTCTCTTATTTTGAGCTTAATACGATATAAAATACATGAAAGGCAGATGCAGCGCAAACGCAAAGACGAGTCGAGTGGGACACCGACAGGCGCAAGCTTTCAGATAACGACTTCAGTCACTCGATCACTCACTCAATCAATCTCTATTCAGCATGTTACGGATGTTTGGAACATGGACAAAAAGCCTTAGAAAGTGTCGCTGTGTCCATGACCAAGAAACACCGAATAACGTGATTTAACGTCACAGAACTCAAGTGGAACAGAATCCAGTAATCCAGTTAGGAATTGCAATTTGATCATCTAAATTGCAATTTACGGCATTAAGACACCATGTAGGGGGCTCGGAAATAATTAGGAGCATCTGTACTTCTATATCATGCACGGAAATCAGTTTGCAGGTGTTTCACAATGCGCTGCGATTACAATTCAGCCACCGCGATCAACAACCAAACCCATTGTATTCAGTGGGGAAACCCTATAACAGCAGAACGACTGCGGAGTCAGTCGTCAATGATGCAAATTGCCCAATATGCAGCTAGCAGAGGATGCAAAACGTATAGGAACGTGCATATAGGAACAAACAGGATTAAGGAATAGGTCATATAGGATTTTCTTATTGAATTATGCTAGCGTTCTTGCCACAAGCTGCTTGAAATGAAATGCACGAGGCGAAATTAATTATTCGAGCGCGGCACAGTCGTAGTCAATATATAAACACTGGTGCTTCTTTCAGTTTTAGACAAATTCGCACCCTTTAGGGTGTGTAATTGCCACATAACGATAAATGTTATCTGGCTTGCTTGCGTTTCGTTTCTTGAAAACGCTGCGCTCGCTACTTTCCCTTCGAGAATGCTCTGTCATGCTGTTAACACGCATGCCGTTCGTGACTTGGAAGTACCGGGCTCGCAGCGTTCAAGACGACGATAATGGTTGTGTGGCCAATATACACCCCAAGGGGCGCAATTTTGTTTAAGAGTGTGGGCTGAGCGGTCGCAGATTTTCTCACATTCTGCTGCTTAGGAATATATCATCCGTAACTTGTGCGTTATTCCGCCCAGTAGGAATCCTATGTTACTGCCACATTAAAAAAAATATCCATTGGCCTTGAATGTTTGCTTTCGTAACGCGATATATGCAATAGTAAGATTCGTTACAGCGGAACACAAGACAGGGACTAAAGAAGGTATAAAACGACGACACGGCTATTTTATACCTTCTTTTGTACGTCTCTTGTGTTGTGCTGCAACGAACCTTACTATGAATCCCAACCAACTGGCCCAACTTGCCATCTTCATGCACTTGCAGTAGTATTGATTGGCTCCACAACTAAAGTACCAAATTTACGGACCAGCCCTGTGAGGCCTTTAGTTACAATAATATGCACAAAGTAATCTATAAACAACACGTCTGCCCGAAGTGCAGCAAGTACATTAATATTTGTCTAAAATTCAGTAACAGCTAACGTTTTTTCAACTCCTAATGTACAGTAGATTCGATTATGTTGAATAATACGGCGGGACAGAAAACGATCCACACTTCTGTGAGATGCCCACAAGAGTGCCACCTATTTCCTTCATTTATGAAAATGTCCTCTTCTGTAGAACAGCGTTCACATTGTTACTTGATTGAATATATATTTGAGAACGACACAAGCAGAGTGCCCTCTTTCTCGTTGACTTGCGTCATCATGGCTGGGTCACCGCGTTGAAGCTGCGTTGTGAAACATACGCATTAAGTGACTTGGGAAGATGAAGAAAATAGGCCCGCCTCTTGATAAACTCGTTTTGCGTGCTCGTTGATATCGCAAAGCGATACTTGTAATAATTTTGTTTGACTGCGGAGCTGGAGTACCCAATTTACGGACCAGCCCCGTTTATCAAGGCAGACGTCCATCTGCTCAAAGCGCTAATTATTCTTGCAGATTTAATGAAGGCACTAATTTGGCCTCATTGACATTGCATATTATCTCTGCAGGCCATCAGCAACAGCTCAATATGTCCTAATCACAGCTTCCAGTCATGAAGACCAGGCTCGACGAGCGCGATAGGATCACCAATTACTGCGCAGTGCCCAATCTGCGTAACCGATGGATTACTGAAGGAAAATTGCGCTGAGAACGCCTAACGAAGCCGTAATGTGCAGCACGGCTTGTGTTCTCGAGATATATACTCTGCCGACTAACGATGGAAACGGTGTTCCACAAAGAGGGAGAGAAGGAAAGGTTTAATGATACGAAATGCAGAGAAGTTAGCCTGAGGTACATTCCTCTATCCAGGTACACTGCGTTGGGGGAAGAGCCCGTTTTATAAATGAATGGATAGCTCGCACTTACGTGGGTTGCCCATGGAAGCGGTGAGTGATTTTTATTCCCCCTGACGCTCAACACAATCGAACCTACTGTATACTATCAGCAGCTGAAGAAAGGTGCGCCGGGGGCTAAATTCTGGATGGTTATTAATATAATTACTATGTTTCGGGGCAGGGAAGTTGCTTGTAGCTTACGTGGTGCATATTGGCGCAATTGAAGACATGACACATGACCACAACGGCCCTATTTTGTCCCCCGTACCTGTCGTTTCTCATAAATGATCAAATGTACAACAAGTTGCGCAGGGGGGCGGGGGGGGGGGGGGGAAGGGGGGTAAGTTAAATAAAAATGAATGAGTGGACGAATAAGATAAATAAGATCTTCTGACCTTGTGCAATAGGGTTACTTGACTACAAGTCCCTACCTGAAATTTACGAGACGTTCTCCACACATATCGTACTGACTAAAAGAATCCTGCTTATTCGTTTCTGGAACAATGACAACTGCGCTGTACAGATATATCCGCAAGAGACGAAATCGACACCCTTTAGAAAAGAAAAAGAAAGGAAAGAAAACATGCATAGGAACAGAGCTTAGGCAAACGTAGGGAATATTTTCATATCGTCAGTCCCGTTTAGAGCTCTGAATTGCTTGACAAAAATAGCAGACCCACAAAACTATTCGTCGAATAACCATGCTCAGTGGTTTACTGAAACCTCAATAAATAGAGAAAAGAAATACTTGGACCACCATGCCTGCAGGCATGCATGCAACAGTACTTTACGATTCGCTCACGTCTCCACTGTTAAAAGTTGATCGCGTATACCACCGTTCGCGTACTTCACTCACCGTCATTAGCCATCATTATCGGTGCCCTCATTGGAAATCAATGACCACGATGTCAATGCCCCGCCGACAACCCTGTACTTACCGACCTGGAAGACCATCGTCTCTTTGGCACCGTGAGACAAACCTCAAGCACGCTGCACAGAACGTCGAAAACAAATAAAGTGTTTTTTGTTTTTCAATTCAGTTCAGTTTATTTCGTTCTTATAGCGAGAAATAGCTTAAATTCACAGGCAACCCAAGAGTAGGCGACGTGATTAACGACCGTTAGATGGGAATGCTCGCGAAAATTGTTGGTCCTCTTTTTGTTCTGCTTATTCATTAACCGTTGAGACACCTCTAAGGAGAGTGCTTCTTGAGCCAAACGCAAAATGGGACACTCAGGTTCCGATGCTTCGATCGGCAGTTAGGATTACACTGTTTCAAAATTTCACATTGAAAGGCATGATCAGCGAAAAGAACAGCGAGCGTATGAAGCGACCAATTCCGAAACGCCGTGTCCAGATAGAGCCGGAGAAGGCGCGTTGAGGTTCCCGTACGTAGCGTCAGGGGGCGCGTCAGTCGACCGGGACCACCCGCTGGGTTTCCTGGTGATTAATGGAGTTCGTTCTAGCGCAGTGGCAGTGGAAGAGAAATTCATAAATAAAGAAAGTAAGCATGAGAAACTCAACTGCGTTGGCATCGAATTGACAAGCGCACCGCACTTCCCGACTTGCCCGACTTCTCTGAATAACTTTAACCGTGCATCGAACATAGAAGCTGTACCTGGAACCCGGTCATCCGTGTAGCCCTTTGGATGCGTTTTAGAGGAAGTCAGTTTGCGCTCTTTCGAAGGCAACGATTCTTGTTCTATTCTTATTTGTTTACTACCCTCGTGATAGGAAAATTGTCTGCGTGTTCAGTTTAAGGCAGTCATTAGAGGACGGCTGGTAGCCGTTTCTGCCGGACGTGCCACATCGACGTTGGCGGTGACGTGATTGCGAAGCGTTCCGGAGACTTGTACCTGTGTGGCCGGCAGATGAAATTCAAATTTTCTCCCGAAAGTCTGTTAGGTGCGGCATGTAGGCGCCAAGTAGCGAGCAGCAAAATTCAAGTAGCCCTACGATTCGGTGTTAAACTACGGGATGGAGTGCCTGTAAGAATTTTGTGCTTCCTTTCTTCACCAGCCAGTGCCCTTCTGGCGAGTCTGAATGGCCCGTGTAGCGAGCGGTGAATCACCGAGGTGGGTGTGGTGGTCCCTGGATTTCGGCGGTGTACGGAGGTGTGTACGGAGAAAACTAAAGTAATGTTTAACAGTCTCGGAAGGGAACAGCAGTTTACGATAGGTAGCGAGGCACTGGAAGTGGTAAGAGAATACATCTACTTAGGACAGGTAGTGACTGCTGATCCAGATCATGAGAGTGAAATAATCAGAAGAATAAGAATGGGCTGGGGTGCGTTTGGCAGGCATTCGCAGATCATGAACAGCAGGTTGCCATTATCCCTCAAGAGAAAAGTGTATAACAGCTGTGTCTTACCAGTACTCACGTACGGGGCAGAAACCTGGAGGCTTACGAAAAGGGTTCTACTTAAATTGAGGACGACGCAACGAGCTATGGAAAGAAGAATGATAGGTGTAACGTTAAGGGATAAGAAAAGAGCAGATTGGGTGAGGGAACAAACGCGCGTTAATGACATCTTAGTTGAAATCAAGAAAAAGAAATGGGCATGGGCAGGACATGTAATGAGGAGGGAAGATAACCGATGGTCATTAAGGGTTACGGACTGGATTCCGAGGGAAGGGAAGCGTAGCAGGGGGCGACAGAAAGTTAGGTGGGCAGATGAGATAAGGAAGTTTGGAGGGTCAACATGGCCACAATTAGTACATGACCGGGGTAGTTGGAGAAGTATGGGAGAGGCCTTTGCCCTGCAGTGGGCGTAATCAGGCTGATGATGATGATGATGATGATGACGGAGGTGTGTACCAGGGCCACGCCTCCTTACGTTCTACTTCGTATATTGCATGGGCGAGTGCATGTTTTGTTACAAGCTGGGTACAATTTGTGTCAAATGTGCTTATGAGACCTAGAGTTTGGCGGTGGGGGATATATCGCCGCGCTCTTTCTGAAGCGGCTTCTGTGCGTAAGCCTGTCTGAATTGCTACATGTCCACTAAACGGGGCGAAGGGAAGCAGGGGAGTGAGAATGAGCACAAAGAGGAGGTGGCTGCACAATTTGTGCTACTGGATAAATGGAGGATGTCATGAAACTGGCGGCGCATGCCGCATAACTTTATTTGACCCTGAAGATCATATGACGTTGCTTCTTGTGCTACTTTGTTCACACTAGGTAAAAATTAAACCTGTTCGGAAAATGAAAGGACTCCCCTCCATCACCTCCCTCCCCCCTCCTCCTCACCCTCCAAAGGCCGTGGAAAATTTAAAAGCACAAACGCATATGATGTTCCCTTCTGCAACATCTGCGTTCACTGCTAAGCAATAGGAACCCGAACTCCTCCCCGGGGTGGGCAAAGGGGAACGGGCAGTGCCCTCAATATGGCCGTGTTATATCAAATTACCGGAAAATTTTAGATCGAAATATTAGATGCGTAATAACGAAAATTACCCCTACTGAACGACCCGAGTGTTCTACAGCCATATAACTTAAGACTATCCAATTATGATTTTACTCCCAAGGTCCTATAATGTAAAACTTTTCAATCTGCTTATTCTAATCTCGTTAGGTGAAACTTACGTAACCCCTGACGCAAACATCGGGTGGTGACCCGCAACTAGCGTTGTTAGAACCACCCAATCAAAGACTATTTTCGTTTATAGCAGGTGACTTTTGCTTACTTTCAAATCGAGCAGCATCGTCTACTCTGAGAGCCATTTTCGTCTAATTGGCTGACAAGACGCAAAGCGCACTGAAGGGAAGAGGGTTTGGGTAAATCCACGCTAGCGCATTGAAAGTAGATAAGCGGATAAGTAAGGTGATGTCGGTATCCTCAATTGGCCCCCTTCCCCTTCCTTAGCTTGCACTCTGGACACAAATTGTGGCGGTCTGCAACGGCAGGCTAAAAGTGCCGCTAAAACGAATCCTCATTGAAGGCGACTTGGACGAGCGACGTCGCAAACTTACCGATAGCGCTAGACCACGTTACAATCGCAAACAAAAATTGTTAATGTAGACAAATAAATTAATTCTACTCGGCCGCTCCGAGTAACCGGTGCCAGAGCGATCGGTAGACAAAGATGCACTATGCCTTTCGGAACGGGGCAGTCTACGGCTATTCCGAAAAAAAGGATTCAGCATTCTTCGGCATATCAATGCACCTTGATGCGCACGCGTCACTCTGGTGTGGTGCGTTTCCGCACTTTTGTGACGTGGCATTACAAACGGGCGAAGCTGGTGCAAACCGAATTCTTTTGTCCAAAAAGCGGAGGGCTATGTCAAGAAAGGTGTCGAATAGGAAATAATTATTTTCTTTGTTTGGTCTAATTATTCGTTATCATTCTGTACATGTCATATCTTATGGCAAGTTTTCACGGTTTTCATGACGTTGCATGACAGTGAAGCGAAGTGGGCGTGGCCTGATATGTTTTTCGACAGTCGTAGAGGTTCTTGGTTCAAATGGAATAGAAACAAGGTTGAATTGCTTCAAATTTTTAGCACACCTTCGATCGGAAAAGGACGCTCAACATTACTGAATCGCTTTCTCGAGGCACTAATTGTTTCTAATTCCAGTTTTTCGTGCGTTTTTTCTCGTTTCTAATGACAGAGAATGAGCCTCTCCTACCTCCGAGTATAACTGTAGAGTAAAACGCGAAGAGCAACATTGATCAGTGCTACATAAATGGGGAGGTGTAAGATGATTTCCAGTACAATGACAGCGAAGCAGAGCAGGATCCAATTTCATCTGTTGGGTGCGTGCCCTTATCTGCCGCATAGGCGTCATAATCACGTGATATTGTGCCTGAGGTGACTGGATGGCAAGCGACGACGAGGAGAGCGGCGTTCAGTTTTAATTCTAACTTTGCGTACTTTGATCTGTCTTTTTTATAAGTGAAGAAGCACTTCTGCATTTTATGCTAAATTTATTGGGAACGTATAAAACGTTTTGGTAAGGGCACTGCTGTTATAAAGATTTATTTTTCTTAGCGTAATGGTATAGGGTGATGACGAGGAGGTGTATTGCTAGGTCGCTTGGCCTAATACTAAGAAGGCATGCATTCTGTATAATCGAACGCTCTCTTTGAATTCAGATGCAAAAATTTCAGATGCATATTTGATGTCGCTCTAAGATCATAAGCTTTCCTTGATTAGATTTTATCGTTAAAGCAATCTCATCAAGTAGAGCAGTAAGGCTATGGCGCAATTTTCTTCCCCGCAACGTGTAACAAGTCGTCTTCGGGAATGCCTGCGGAGAACTGTTCAGAGTCACTGACATTGACGCCTCCGATGTGTGCGGCAGCGAAGATCATCCGCCACCTATTGTGTCACTGTCACCGATTTCATTACCAGGACAACCACTCTGCAACGCCTTGCGAACATTGTACAATCGGCCGCTGTTCGCGCACGCGGCACAGCAACAGCACCTGCATCACTCGCTAGTCCACAGGGCAGTGACAGGGCTACGGTGCTTCTTAAGAGCGACTGGCCTGCGTGAACACCGCTGACAACATGGCGGCAGTAGCTCGCGTGCAAGTATTGACGGGTTCTTTGTTTATGCCTGTTTATCCTGCTGTAACCCTTTCTATCCCTTCTCTCTCTCTCTCTCTTTGATCTTGTTCATGCACGGTAGCCAACCAGATGCTTTTCTGGTTAACAACTCCCGTTATTTTGGCCATAGGCATTTTTACTGTGACTATTAGGATGCGCGTTAGGCAATACTGGTGTTTCTTACACAGGTGCCGTTGATTTTTGCTGTGGGTTCAACGGCATTCCAACGCGGTCATTGCAGCCTATGGGATACCATATCTACGCTTGTTTAATAAATATTCACCTTTGCATGAAGCGCGCATTTACCTTATCGGGCATGCGCACCAAAACGCTGAAAATACATTCCTGCGAGCTCTTCTTCCCCTGCTTCCATTAGCCGGCGTCGCGCCTCCAGAGCTCCCAGATAAGCACGCTCGGGATCATTTGAAGAAGCTATCTGCAGCTCTCGCAGGAATATGTATGAGTCACTTCAACACCTTTTCCCACCTAATAAGGTGTGGCATTCTCGCCCCAAGAGGTCACGAAGGTACTTAAATTGGTTCTGGGTCGCTCTCACCGAAGTTTGACAGACGCGTCCACTTCTCAGAGCGCCTGCAAAAGAAGCTCTAAGTGGCACTTTTCTACCCCCTTCCGTAAACTACGCGAAATGAAGGAGTGAGAGAGGAGAGGGAAATGCGAAGGCATTGACACCCACCGATAACGCGCTCCCACTCGTCCATTTGTTGTAATGGTCTGTTCAAAACGGAGCGTGCATCGTGAGTCAGCATCAGGACAGCCCCTCTTTCACTGTACTGTCAAATGCGAACGTTTAGCTTTTTAAGAATCTCAACGCGAAGATACATGACGTAAAAAGCGAAATTCATTATGAGCTGCTGTTAAATGTAATTGCAATATGTCCATATTCGGAGGTGATGTAGACTACCCCAGTGCTACATTATTGCCAGTTTTAGAGGAGCGCCTGCCGATTTGTCTAGCGCAAACAAAGGTGTGTTGCTAAGTCGATGGCTAAGTTTCTGGGAGATCTGATGTAATATTGCGCAGTAATTGACATGCTTGGCTTTCATACCTGCGGAATGTCGCCGACGTCGACATCCCGCAGCTATGCAAGCCATCAAAGCGACGTCACGGATATCGCTGATTGCTATAGATCATCTGTTCATGTTCCTTGGAGGAAAGAACCTGGGAATGTTCACACAATCGGTCCATGTTACAGCTCTACAGAGTGTTGATTGTAGGATTCCTGCGGTACAACCTACGTGTTATACTTAACCCGTTGAAGACTAACGCGTAAATGCAGAACATTCACACCCGAGCTTTTAGGATACACCTTGGAATACCACACAGTGCGTCAAAGGCTGAAACTATTAATATTGTAGGGAAGGAGTTTGGGCGGGTTGGTAGTTCAATCCTAAACTGGGATACATAGCGCAAGAACGACACAAGGACGAAGTAGGAACACGGGACGAGCGCTGAAAGAGCGCATTACAAGCGCATTACAAGCGCATTACAAGCGCTCGTCCCGTGTTCCTACTTCGTCCTTGTGTCGTTCTTGCGCTATGTATTCCAGTATACTATTAATATTGCTCAGGGCTATTCCATTAGGACGCGCATCGCCGTTGACACAATGCATGCACACTTCAGGCACTCTGTCCGAACTGCTTTCCACCAGCTCGCCAGCTCAACAGTGGAAAGGCCCCGTACGACAAAGGGCGCAAATGTCTGCGCATATCGTGCCTCGCTCATATCGGGATAGGATTTTGCGGCCACGCCAGCGTTTCTCCTAGTGTATTTTGCCGTCCTGAAGTACGACTCACGACTCTAGGACTTTAAAAAAAGTAAGATCTACACCCACCGCCTGCACTGAAACAAACCAGCTTACTCTTGTTGTACGAGAATTACAGAAACCACGTACACGTCTACGTTGATGGATCGAGTACGTTGAACAGTTCCGGCAGGGCTGTGTTTGTACCGACAGGAGAAGCAACATTACAATTCAAGACGCCACATGTCACGACGTCTATGGCTGCAAAACTCGCGGCTCTGCGCAGTGCACCTCAATTTATTGACGCAGAGAATCCTCGTAAATGGGCAGTATTTTCCTACTCGAGACTGTCTTTACGTCGCATGCAGTCAGTTCAACGACGTGATCTCAGGAACACCTGACGTACGAAATTGTGAGACTTTGCCATGATATCGAACAAAAAGGCCACGAATATATTTTCCAGTGGTTGCCTGACCATTGTGGAATCAGTGGAAATGATAACGCAGGCAAAGCTGCCCGAGCTTGACATCAAAAAGAACAACGACCCCATTTCTCTTTCCCTGGCAAATGCGACAAGGAAACTCTGTCACATATGACAAGGATGTTCTCTTTAGCAGAGTGGAACACCCCAAATATAAGGCGCAACAGGTTACGCCAATTGAACCCTTCACTCCAGCTCCGACCTCCACCCGGGATGCATCTACGTGAGGCATCGCTTCTCTACGCAAGGTAGTTGCAAGTGGCCTTCGACAATGCTTACACCACATTGACTGGAATGGTCGACAGTGCTCCGTGCGACGGCTGCGGCAGCGAAGAGAATCTCGACTGTTTATATTATAATTGTCATTGATTTAATCGCAAAGACGAGCCCTTTCCTGAGCATTGCGACGACTGGATAACACGGCGTTGTTCGCGCCGGCACTACTCGAACACCGTTCCTCGGTTCTCAAGGCTGTGAAGGCTGTGAAGGCATTTTTGTGTCTCTTAAAGGCGAGTAGCCTGTGTGAACACATTTGACTCAGTGGTGCCCTCAGCGCGAATGCACGAGCTCACCGCCTCTTTCCTCTTTAATCTATCTATCTATCTATCTATCTATCTATCTATCTATCTATCTATCTATCTATCTATCTATCTATCTATCTATCTATCTATCTATCTATCTATCTATCTATCTATCTATCTATCTATCTATCTATCTATCCCTCATTTTTATATTCCCCTTTCTCGTTGTCCAGTGTAGGGGGTCCATGTGCAGCCTGGCGAATTTCTGGTTAACATCCCTCCTTTCTCGCTTTATTTCCTCCTCCTTGGGCCCATTGACAATCTCCTACCGTTGCACTTTGTACAGCATGTGTCTCTGTCATGCTTTAGATTTGTGCAGAATGGCTTCGCAAAGTTCGTCGACTCATATAACCTGTTTGGCATAATCACGATTGTGATCGGAACCGGGAGAAAGAAAGGGTTTGGAACAGTGGAGTAAGAAGAGACAGCAACTGCCGCTTCCATTAACAGACGCAAAAGCGAATAAGCACTACCGTTGCAGAAAGACATCCGTAGAACACTCAGCCCATTGTCATGAAATGCGTAACTGTCCGTCTAGTGAATGCCGTAATGAAAGTCGATCTTTCCGAAGCGCTGGAGTTCTTAGCTGATGCTAGCGTTCACTGGTAAGCAACAGAGATTGGCAAGAGGCCCTAACACTAATAGTGAGGATAGGGGAGGAAAAAGACGGAGAAGCGATCGTCATAGGCGCAGGTAACTTTGCGATATCAAGCACGTATGCAGTGATATACTTTAGGATTTGATAACACGTACGCATCTCGCACGGCTGGGTGAGTGCTTCTGGCCACCCATATTCAATGGAGATGCACAGAACAGTCATCATCATTGGAAAAAGTGGCAGTGAATGGAGAAAACGCACGGGCTCGGCAAAGTGGGAAGGACACGATTACTCCAAATTTCCAGGAAGTTATTGCCTTTGTGGTGTAAGTTGATGCAGGAGTTAACTCACGCTGATGCAGACGAGATGACCTCGCAACTTTTGGGATGACCTCGCAACTTTTGGACCTCGCCGTCATGGATAAATGATACGGTATGAAGAGTCCCGGGTGCACAATGCCGTCGCGGTAACAGCAAGTGATTTTACTGTCGCGAATTAAAATCAGTATTGGGGTTTAAAAGTCCCGGAACTGCAGCACTGGTTAGGAGGCAGGCCGTATTGGCGAACTATGGCTTGATTTTTCACCACTAGTGGTTCTCTAAAGTGCACCCAAAGCACAGTGCACCAGCATTTCTTGCATGTGTCCTTCGGACTGACTCTTGCGACCGAAACCGGATCGACGACATCGTGTTCAGTAGCGCAAAGCCATAGCCACTGAGCCAGTGGGCCATGTACTGTTGCAAATGCCGATCACGCCTTCTTCTGTCTCCGAAAAGGTACACCCTGAAGATTAGGTTTCATGGCCACAGTTTAGTAGCACGTGCTTGCAGCCCGCATACACTGGTACTCGCTCAAAGTCCAAGTCGCAGCTAACAAATTTCGATGACCGTCCATAATGTAAAGGGTAATAGGAGCGGCACGTAAACTTCTCCGAAAGGCCCTATACTACTACGACATAAGTTCAATGCAGAAATCTAAATGAAGATAAGATGAAGTTCTTTCTTGTGTCTATCATTATTTGGCGTAGTTCGGCTAGACCCTCTTTTGCCTAATATACAGTTATCACAGCAGCTGAAGATTTAGGTAGGGAAAATACTAAGGAGGGTATATTGGAGTCTACACTTGGAACGGCTAAAAGAACGCGCTTCATCTTTTCTTTATGCTCATTTACTTACAAAACAGAAACCTTATACATTAATGTGGTTGAAATATATTTTTTTTTTTTATGGAAGCGGGTATTCCTGGCAGAAATCCGTCATTCTTGACTGGGAATGGAAGACCTTGTGGCACAACATCATGCCAACGATTTCTGTACTGCATGCTTGTGTAATGAAGAGATCTCGATTTCTTTCGATGATGAGCTGAAAGCGCGAATCTTTAATTTGAGCCTGAAAAACAGATTTTGCTTGCATTCACCGGTGGCGTCTTTTATGAGTGAGAGCCAGAAAGTTAGTCGAACACAGATAAGCCCTAATCTAATTTTGATTGACGAAGTATTCTTTAAGAACTCTATTTTAGTTAATTTTGACGAGGCACATGGGTTATTATGAAAAAGTACTCGGAACTCTAGAAAATGTGTTGTCAGTAGAGGAGAGATTTACTCGCCGGGACCGTTTTACGCTTCATTAACCGCCGCTGCCGACACACCACGGCGTTTTGGGGGCTGTGTTGTTCTACCGCCGAGCACGAGCTAGTAGCTTCGATTCGCGCCACGGGGTCGCATTTTGATGGGAGCGAAGTGGCAGAAAATAAGAGCGTTTTCATATTTAGTGGCATGTTAAGGGACCGCAGGTGATTAGAAGGACCACATGAACGCTTCGCGAATGCAAACCCCATAATTAGTTTCTTGCGGTCTGTTAGCCACACAATTACGTTTCGTCACCTACAATCGCTCGTTGAATTATCTAAAGTTACGTGCATCTGCCCGAAAGAGCAACACTGCTGCATCAATTCGTAGGGGCGGGCACACTATTCGGTAGTGGAAGTGTTTGTAAGGTGTTACTATCTTGCAAAGTTCATGCTAGCGGCGGAAGATCTCTTGAACATAAATATGAAATTCACTCACGCTTCTATCCAGAAGGCGTCCAGGAACCCATTCCTCGCGCCGCTATTGAACGTGCTTAGCTTATCGTGTCTGATAAAAATCCCAGCATGCGAAGGGAAACAAACGAGTGTACGCTGTTGTTTTTCTTTCTTTGTTTGCTTGTTCATTAAGTTTTATTTTGCACCAGCACTTAGCATTCTCGAAGACGCTATTCCAACCTGCTGCTAATACACACAGCAGCAGTGGCCCAGTCAAGAACAGGCACAGATACGCACCCTTACCCCAAGCAAAGCCAACCGAAGCAGGGCAACGTCTTTCACTTAAGTGCTTCTCGATCTCTCGGTTATGGGGAACGCAGTTGCTACCTCTCGTTGACGCAGGTGTCCGAGGCATAAAAGCAAGAAACGACATTCATAAAGAAATAGAAACCAAGAGGAACTAAAACAGCACTCGATATCAATTTCTCGCCGGCCTTGGTCTGTCGCGCCCCGTCGCATAAAATCTAGCAAACTCGAACCGTGTTTTACGCACGCCGTGCTTTACTGGCGAGCTCGTCGCCACGCAACATCGGACTGGTTCTCCCGAGCAAAGCCATTTCTCAGCGCTCTGACTTGAAAATATCGTCTACAAAGCGGCTCGACTTTTGTCGCCCGGCCGCCACACCCTGCCGTCACACCACCAGGCGCGGGACACGCCGCGCGCGAAAGAGCGATGCGTGGCGGGAGGGGCGGGGGGGGGGGGGGGGGGGGGGGATTGCTCAGAGAAACATAGATGTCGGTTGTTTATTGATTTTTTTTTCTCTTTGAAGGAGGTACCTGTAGATAACGCTTATATAAAGTGCCACCAGGGGAAGATTGTCGTAGCCAGTTACACCGTGGCTGCAGAATTGGCGAAGGGGATGAGGAGATAGTGCATGTAGTGCAGCTAGGATGCATACGGAATGAGTGGCTAAAAAAAAACGCATCGGCCTTTTCAAGACCTCTAGGTCATCATGGTGCCGTTTTCCAAGCAATGTATCAAGAGGTTTGCGTGAAAACTACGCAAATACTTCTTAAGAATAAAGCTCATGCAATAGACCAGTATAAGTTACGTTTTAGAATCCGCTAAACGTTACTAATTGTTTATACAATGCGATTTTCTTTCCGCAAGCTGCAAAAAAAGAGCGAACGGCAGGAAGCTACTTAACGGTTTCATAAAAGATTTTCACGAGATTGCCAGCGATGATACTAAGACGACGTTGGTCACTGAGAGGAAGAAAACGACGATTACAGAGATGGTCTTTTCCTTCATTTTCACTGTGTTGTAGCTTTGATGCAGAGAGTTACGTTAGCTATATCTCTATCCGTGGCATTTAGGTGGAGGTACTGGGTTGTAGGCAACATTAAACTCTGCAGTGGACGTGTTCCACCATGCCGACAGACGGGGATGCTGCTTCAATTGCTACACAGGCACCCCAGCCCGTGATCTTGATCTATCCCCGCGATCCTGGCTCCTTTTTCGAAACTGGCAGTGTCGACTTCAATGACTGCTTTGGGAATTACGAGCGCGTTCCTCTGAACAATATGTGGGACCCGACAGTGACACTCGCCAATGTCGCTTTCTACCTCAGCGGGACAGCGCGAGTATGGGTTGACATGCAGGAAGCAGGGCGGACCATCTGGTAATAGGCAAGCACAAGCTACGTGGTCTATTTGGCAAACCAATTCGTCATGAGCACACCGCTTGAAAAGACTTCTCCGGTTCCCTTAAACTTCCATGGAGTCATACATGTTGTACATAATTGACATTATTGCCCTTTGACGCTAAGTTGATACGGACAAAGTGAGCCACGTCTCGACAGGTATATCTTATGCTTTCAATTCGCTGGTCTTTAAGGACTGCTCATCCGTTGAATACGTTATCAAGGAGTGCATGCGTTTTGATGAAGAATCAAACACTCGCCGCATTTCCAAACAATTCATGCTGCTTCCAAATGCCGCCACAACGTCTTCTTTGTCACATTGCTCGGAGTCTCCAGATAACTTAATCAAGACTGCGCAAAATAAGTTTGAATGTTGTACAAATTACCGTCTACACCATACCTCTTGTGATATCACAAACTTCGATGTCTCACCTCCTCATCATACTGCTAAGCCTCCACAAGGGTGCCCATAGATAATTTTTAGAGGTAGACAGCGTAGCAAACATACTCACTCAGACCCCCCCCCCCCCCGCTGCCCCATTTCTCGAAAGGGTCTTGCGCGTAGGAGCAAGCAAGTAAAATAAGGAACACTTTACTGCTTCTCTACAAGATCAGCATCTTTGCTTCTCTGTCATGGCGGCGTTTCATCGAAGAAACGATCAATTCTCATTTTAGTCTCCATCCTCACACTTCTTTCGATCGCTGCAAGAACCAGTCAAACTTAATTGAAGTAATAAACCGTAGGTGACAATGCCAGTGAGTATTTTCTATATACGACGTGGAAAGATAGTCGGAAGGCACGTACGGAAGGCACGTAATCAGCTCGGCATTGTGCAAGAACACACAAGGGGATGCATGCCATCAGTTTGCGTTGTCGCGGCTCAAACACAAAATTACGTCCTTGGATCAGGTAATGGCAAGTTATAGCAGACCGTGTTTCCTGTGCAACGCCATGACGACGGCGGAATGATAAGAGTCGGACGTCAAGGTTACAATAATAACGACGGAACGGACGCGATAGTATCCTGACGATTGTATGAGGATGAATGCATGACAACGACCGCATGACGTCGATGCAGTGATGAGAGTGTATCACAGCAGCATGCGAACAATGGCATGATGACGAGTGTACGATGACCCTAGCGATGACTTTATCACGAAATGATTATGATAACGACGTCACGACGACGACGGCATGACGAATTCGGATGACGAAACTGGAGGTACGATCATGGCACCACCACGATAACCTTACAACGACGGCCTTACAATAGTCTTACAATATAGGCAGATAGTGACTGACAATGACGCCATGGCAAGGACGGCCTAATCACGATTGAATGATGACAGTATAGTTTCCATGCAATTACGAAGTAAGGTTGACATCGATGGAACGACGAATGCGATGTGATGACGACGGCTTCACGGCAGTGGTATGACGTTACCGAAGTGATCACATTGATGAGATAAATGCGTGACGACGACGACGGCATGACGAGGACTATGTGACGATGTTGGCGTGAGGATGGCACGACGAGAGTCAGATGACAAAGCTGGAATAATGGCGATACAACGACGGCGCCGGCTTCACGATACCCGGTCCCATACATAGGGACCCATGCTATAAGAAAACGTGGGTCACTAGGTCATGGTAGAAGGCGTGACGTCGACAGCATGACGAGAGTAAGATATCACGAAGCTGGAATGACGACTACAGAACGATCAGTCTGTACGCTATAAAAAAATCACTGCCCAAGCACTCCGTACCAGCAAAGCTGAAACGTGCGGCCCTGCTGTTTATGGCTAAGTTAATCCCAACGGTTCAGTAAACGACGGCTTCTTAGTCTGCCGGATCCTCGGTGCGCTATTGCTCTTTGCGCTCGGCTACATGAGCCTATGTTCTTGTGCCCGGACTGCAGCATCGGCACGGAGTAGACGAGCTCGTTCCCGGTTCTGCTCGCGGCGTTGCTGATCGAAAGCTGCTGCTCCTCAGGAGTACGTATAACGCGTGGCCTACCCATTTCGGAGCCGGAGAGAAACTGATGCGCGCTCCATCGGCTGCGAAGAAGAGCAATGACGTCACTACTGACGCAGCTAATCGCCCGCCTGTCTTTCTCTCTTCTTTTTTTGCGGATGCGCATGGGTTACGCCGGGGGAGTTTTAGGCATACAGAGGACAACAGTCAGACGGACGGACGGAGGGATAGACGAATCGCCTAGCCATGCACAGCTTCGCATTAAAAACTCTAAATGAGCGTCCTCATCAACGTGCAAGAAACGCAAGTTCCTTAATGAGGAGCGATATCGACGAGCCACTCGCGCACGTGTAACCTTTTTTGTCGATGCAGAAAGCCTCATATATCTGACGTGTGCGCCGGCCACAGTAACGCTCTAGTACTTTCCACTGAATAAATAAAAACATTCAACCACGTTCGGGGGAATACGGTACTATGTGACTTTCTACACTTGCCATCCTTAAATTGAAATTTTCTCTGAGGCGGTCACCGAGTGAGGAGGTCAGCGAGTATGACTGGCACCGAGTGTCTCATCGAATAAAAAATGTCGCGTGAAGGCAGGCATTAGAGTTATTCCCCCCCCCCCCCCCCCCAAAAAAAAACACAGATTTTCTACTCTGTGAAACAAGTGACCAGAGCTGACACGGGCCTATGCATGTGTGATAAAGAACACGCAACATGATTTGTTTATTGCTACCATAGTGTTGTGTATGAAATTCCCATTTCATGCACCATTGTCATATCGGCCAAACTAGCCGTTGGGTCACCAATCGCGTAAGAGACCATCCAAATATATTAAAGGAAGTGTAGCCTGCCAAATAGCAGCGCATTGCTCCCTACGTGGTTGTAAAGCTTTTTGGTGGCATGAGCATTGAGTGACCCTCTTATTTCTCGCACAGCACTTCCGGTTCCCCTGCTGAGACGACAGGCTACGGAATTCAAAATAAATAAATCGAATAGCAAAAATTATACGGTACAAAATGCATGGGTTTCATTGTAGATATAATATCAGAGCATAAGTTTAGTTACAAGTTGGGTTACTTAAGTGTCTGGAATAATTAGACATAATTAGAAATCCCTGATTACCACACTCTACAGCACAGAATCGTAGGCTTTGGAGACGCGCCGCGTGAGCACCATTTTGGCGAAATTCCTGGAAACCCTGAAGTAAAAAGCGGAAGTAATAACGTCCCTAATGACGTCACATACAAGAAGGTGGCAGGTTGTGCTACTTGTTAGGTCAGACCTAAAATTTTATGTGCGCCCTAAGACACCTAAGGTTGAAGGTGCTTGGTGTAAGCTATATTTAAACAAACTTTCTATAATTCTTGGTGTATGCTATCACGCGCCAGGTTCCACAGTAGAAGGTTTATAGAGGCTCAGCATATTCATGCAGGAACACGACCTCGGCACCTGGAACCTTGTATTAATGGGGGATTTTAATGCACCGGGTATTGACTGGCGAACCCTGGGTTGCACTGGTCGTGACCCTTCCATTTGTAACGAACTTCTTTCTCTTTCATTATCCCTTGGTCTTGCTCAAATCGTACAAGCTTCAAGCCGCCACAATTCTCCCTTAGACTTAGTTTTTCTCAGTTCTCAGCTCCTCCAAACTACTATTCAGTGCGATGTAATCAGTGGCATTTCCTACCACAAAGCTTTACACGTGTGACTTCCCTATTCATTCATTAAGCTCCAGTCTAATATTACACAGTTTTTCGACTTCATTCATGGTGATGACTTATCTATAACACACATTTTGGCTTCTAACTTTGATTCCTTGCAAACACTTGGTCTACTTTATAATGTTGACACATTATTCGATGGATTGGATAGCATCGTAAAACTATGCATTGATAGTTTTGTTCCCCTCAAGACTAAAAAGAGAAATTCTAAGATTCCAACGATGAATCGCAGCATGCTCCCCATCACGTCGTGTTCCTCGTCTGCGCCGACGGTAAAAGGCAGGTAATCCTAACAGTGTCATTCACTGTAACACTGCTAAGGAGGAACTACGTATGAAAATGAAAACAACTAAAAACTTTTACTTTCAAATTGCACTACGACGATTATTACACTCGAACCCGCGCAAATTATGGACTTTTATCACACCAACTAAAACTGCTGCACTTTCCTTTATATTAGATGACATGACTGTTTCAGACCCCTCCGATATAGCTAATGCTTTTAATGTTTACGTCTAATCAGCGTTCACGCATGACAACTCTCTCCCACCGTTCACAAATACTAATTCTGAGCTCTCTATCGACGGTGTGGTAATCAGTGAAAACGGCATCCTAAACTTGAATCTCAAAGTAGACACAACGAAGTGCGTTGGTCCTGAAAATATTCCGAACAGATTTCTAGTAAGATACTTTCTCTGGTGTTCACGCTATTTGGCGGTCATCTTTCACAAATCCTTGACTTCAGGCTTCGTGCCACAGTCTTGGAAGCTAGCCAAGGCCCTGCCTTTGCATAAATCTGGAGATAAGTAATTTTTTTCTAACTATAGACCTATATCGCTTACCTCCTTTTCCGGAAAGCTACTATAACATATCATAGCCAAGCATATAATAGAATACCTTGAACCGAATAAATTTTTCTCTAACGTACAACATGGATTTCGTCACGGTTTCAGCACAACAAAAAAACTGGTGGAATTTTCCCATGACATTACTAGAAATCTTCATACTTCCAATCAAATTAATGCTTTATTTGTAGACATTTCGAAAGCTTTCAACACGGTTATACACAACAAGCTACTGAGTAAACTAAACATAATTTTAAATATTCGACTGGATAGCTAGCCTTCTTAACTCTCGCTCTCAATTCGTTTCATTTAACGCCACTTCGTCCTCAACTGTAAATGTAACATCAGGTGTTCCACAGGGCTCTGTTCTGGGACCCTTGTTATTTTTAACATTTATAAATGACCTTCCCAGCAGCATTGCAGCGAGACAGAAGAAGCGCGTCTCATTAGGCCAGCATCGATGAAGAAGACGCAGAGGTGTCTCCTCGCCATATTGGCTGCTGTGACTCCTGTGCTGCTCGCCTTACTTGTAAATATTTGTAAATATACGTTTTTTGTGCAACATTTCGGGTGGAGGTGCTGGGTAGGCTGTCTGTTCATGACCATCATCCCTGCACGGAACTCCGAAGTGGCCGCCACGTTGTTCCCTCGGCGATGGCAACAGAAACACCCACCGCGCCGGAACTTGACGGGCCGCAGCCGTCCCCACCGCCTGTGATCTTATCGCTTCCAAAAGATCCAGGCACTTTCTGTGGCACAGATGACGTGGACGTTGAAGATTGGATTTCATGGTACGAGCGTGTCAGCAAACAGAACAGGTGGGAGGATACCCTTAGGCTGGCAATTGTGGTATTATATCTTAAAGGAACTGCACACGTCTGGTACGAGACGCATGAGCACGATCTCACCACCTGGGACCTATGCAAAGAAAAACTGAACGACTTGTTCGGCAAGCCCTTAGATCGTTGGCTAGTCGCTAAAAAAGAACTCGGCTCTCGTCCGCAGTCATCTACTGAATCATACATTTCGTATATTCAGTATATTCTAGCGCTTTGCCGCATAGTTGACGGTAACATGTCCGAAGCAGAGAAGATGGGGCACATACTCAAAGGTACCGCCTACGACGCATTCAACCTCTTGGTATTCAGGAACTGTGCTACCATGGATGTCATCGCGAAAGAGTATCGGCGATTCGAACAAGCAAAATCCCGCTGTATTGCCCGGCAATTCACCAGGCTCACCAATGCTGCCGCATCGTCATCATGCGAAGAACCGCCACAGACATTATAATCGCCTGCTTCGGATGCTTTCACGTGTATCGTTCGTCGTGAAATACAAGCAATGTCACCAGCTCCTCTTCTGCCCGATGTCTCGACTGCTAACCAGCCGATGGTTTCCTTGATTCAAGCTGTGGTTCGACAGGAGGTCGCTAATTAGGGACTCCTCTGTCTGCACCGTGCGCGTTCCGCCAGTTACATCAGTCACACCATCAGTCCCACCAGTCGCTCCGAGGGCCCAACCCTTTTATTCACCCGCCGTGGTCGCGCAGTGGGGGCATGGATGGGGGCGAAATGCGAAAACACCCGTGTACTTAGATTTAGGTGCACGTTAAAGAACCCCAGGTGGTCGAAATTTCCGGAGTCCTCCACCACGACGTGCCTCATAATTACAAAGTGGTTTTCGCATGTAAAGCCCCATAATTATTAAACCTTTTATTCGCGATACCGCAATTCCTCCGAATGGAGAACGCCAGATGATCGCCCAGAATGTTTCGCGTGTTCTCTAGTTGGGCATATTGCCCGGCACTGCTGAAGCAGTCGGACATCGCCAACTGGCTGGGGCACCCAGAACCCTCGTCCTGAAGGCTACTACCGTACAGCATTGTCGCGCTCTCTACCGACTGACACGCCCGATGTCGACACTCCCACCAATGTGTATAGCAAGTCACCATCACCGCGCGACCGCCCACCTCGCTCGCCGAAAGCCCGCCGTTTCCCGTCGGCTTCCAACCCCCTACCCTACGCTCCGGAAAACTAACGAGTGCAGCGCCTGGAGGTGACGCTGCATTCTTGACCCGGCTTCGAAATCTTCGTCTTACTGTCCCTACCTGCTCTAATTTGCTTGAAGTCCAAGATGACGTTGTTACTGTTACGGCCTTTATTGACACCGGTGCACAAACCTCGGTGATGAGCGCTAGCCTTCGTGAGACGCTGAAGAAAGTCCTAACACCTGCCGTGCAACGTGCAGTAAGAGTCGCCGATGGAAGCGCAACTACCGTTGTTGGAACATGTACTGCCCGCGTCACTATATCTGGCCATCCGATAAGTGCCCTTGTCGATTGTGGCGCCGGTGTCCTTCAACCAGAACTCCCTTCTGTCCCCGAGACTATTGCTTCTCGGCCTACGCAGGTGTGTACTGTCGAGTTTGTGCGACTGCCGCCGCAATCCACTACTCATGTTCTTTTAACGCCCTCTCCTTCTGCCGCTGACGGGGATTACGTTGCATCCCCTATTATTTACGTTGTCTTGGCACACAATGGGACCCTACCACATACGGTTGTCGAAGCTGTCAACAATGAAGCTTATATCCCCGTGCTCTACTTCGGCTTGTCCATGTTCTAGCTACCTTCCGGAATTGCGCTTGCAACGTTGTCATCCCTAAACGACTGTCAGATTTCCGCACTAACCTCTGAAGCCCCTTCAGGTCCTACAAGAGCAGCAGGATCCGTCAGCTTGCCCACCAGTTAATTCGACAAAATGATCGCTGCGGACCTCTCACCTGCACCCACTGCTGAGCTTTGCCGTGTTACTGCTCGCCTTACTTGTAAATATTTGTAAATATACGTTTTTTTTGTGCAACAATATTAAGTCAAAAGTCCGTCTTTATGCCGACGACTGCGTCCTATACCAGGTAACTTCTCCTAATGATCACGCCTTACTTCAGGATTCCTTCAACAGATTTTGCACTTGGTGTACGGACTGGCAGATGCGCATTAACTTTCAAAAACCGTTGTAGTGTCATTTACAAACAGCCATTTTCCTTCACAGCATGTGTACGCTTTCAATAGCACAATAGTTCCCCGGGCACAGGTGTACAAATACCTTGGAGTTATCTTCAAACACAATGCAGTACTCCCATCATATTGATCACATTACAAGTATAGCACTAAGCAAATTACGTTACTTGAGACGAACATTATCTAAATCGCCAAAACACCCTTAATTACTAATGTATAAAACACTCTTTCGCCCTGTATGAGAGTACGCTTGATGCGTCAGTGTGTGCGACATTAACTAAGTTGAATCGGTACAAAGCAAGGCTGTTCGTTTCATTTGTGATCGCTACGATCGCGATTTCTCGCCCTCATCTGCTGCGAATTCTTTGAATTTATCTCTTCTATGCACAAGGTGGCATATCGATTCCGTGAAGCTATTGCAATAAATTATTCACTCATATTGTCGACTATCCGCTGATGATTACATCGCGTATGCCAGTGCTCTTCCAACTAGACTTGTCACACCCTCAACCTAAAGCCATTCTTTGCGCGTACTAACGTCTTCAAACACAGCTATTTCCGGAGAGTTGTCGACTGCTGGAACGAGTTACCCGGTTCTGTTCATGAATTGGCACAGCCGGATTTCGTAGAAGGGTTAGCGTGATAAGATTGCTGTACCCCCCCCGTCCTTTTTTTTATCTATTACGTTCAACTGCAGTTCTATTTCTTGCGTATGCTGTAGTCCACTCCTGCAATAGCCCTGAAGAGGGCTGGAGTATTCGAAAATAAATAAATAAATATATAAATAAATAAATAAATAAATAATTGACCTGCAAATAATGAAAAATAGTTGCCTGACATAGGCTGAAAATCTGGTTAGCAGAGCGGATGTGACACCGCTCCCTCCCATCTCGCTTCTCGTCTCCCGGCGCTCACCTGCTCGCTCGCTTGCTCGCGACAGCTGGGCGCACACGTTAGTCGCATGCTCTGTCGTCAGCATCGGAGAGGGCGCGCAAGGTGCGTTTCGTGCGCCGTTCGCTACGGGGCTACGCCCCGCCAGGTGGCGCGCGCTGCGCTTCCTACTCTCGCTTCCTTGCATCTCGCGCGCATATCGTGCCAGGGGAAAAACGATCGCTCTCTTAACCGAAAGAACGCCAACACCATGGTGCGAGTACCACTAAGAGACACCTCTGTCAAAGATCAAGGTCGCCTACCATTCTTCAACCAATGCAAAGTACTAAGGCGGTATTGTGACCATAATAAACACAGTCAAGGCTTCAACGAAAGTTTGTCTGGGCAGCCATGGAATAAAGACAATCACGGTCACTGACAAAGTCTGATGAAATATTCAAGTCATTTCAAATATGATCAGTTGCACAGGAAATTGTCGCTGCTTATGTAGCCAGCACGTGACGTAATGAGCCTGCGTAAATTGCAGGTATAGCACCTGTGTCCGGTTCATCGTAGCTGGCGTCGAATGAACGCTTAGCGATTCTAGCAGCCGCCATGATGACATGTTCTTTTCCTTGGCGACAACAGTGTCATTGTCCCAGTCAATCTTGTGATGTTCGTGCGTATGCTCGACAAAGGCGTGCGTCGTGTGGCTGTTATTTCCTACGTCACGTTTGTGGTCCTTCAGGCGTCTGGATAACTTCCCTGTTTCGCCAATATATACTTAATGGCAGACAGCGCACGGTATCTCAAACACGACTCCTGGTATTGTTTGAATAGGCAACTTGTTTTACATTCATTAGCTGGTTCCAGTGCTTCTTTATTTTGTTTTATTTATGTAAGTACCTGCAGCACAACAAGGGCATTATTGCAGGGGGGGGGGGGGGGAATTGGAGGAAAATGAACATGCGACAAAAACTTAAAACAGCTAAGCACAGGTGGTAAAATTAAGTAACAAAATGTGTAACATAGATGAGTCATCTCGACGGCGAAACAGTCTTCAGTGAACTGCGGTGCAAAATTGCACCACAGGAATGGAAAGGGTACACTATCGTATGAAGCGCAATGCCAGCCAAATGATATAATGTAAACGGGATCATATTATACTACGGCAGACTGCGTGACAATAAAGACAGAAACTCTGAACACGTTTTACATTCACCAATGCTCTTGGGAAGCCTAT
The DNA here is from genome assembly GCF_023375885.2 of Dermacentor andersoni. NCBI lineage: Eukaryota > Metazoa > Arthropoda > Arachnida > Ixodida > Ixodidae > Dermacentor > Dermacentor andersoni. Next base: position 33,472,108 of record NC_092823.1, on the reverse strand, counting down.
TCCAATGTGCGCAAGCATGCGGAAAAAAATTTAATTACGGTAGACATCAGTACGGCAATGCATTTCAAGAACTTTCAGCTCGTGATCACATTGTTTAGAGATGAACAGGGGAGGGAAAACGTACAAGTTCTTATTTTCTTAGTTCTTAGTTCTTATTAGAGTAAATTCGGAAAAAGAGTTCTAATTTTTCAGTTAATCGGCGGTGTGCTAGTGTTTTCCAACCAAGGTCCTCTTTAACTAATGTAATACTGCTACAGAAGTTATAATAACCAGAAGCAAATCTTGCGGCGCGGTTTTAGACGCGTTCAAGCGTTTCTATAAGTTTAAAGCTTTGAGGGTCCCATACCTGGCAAGCGTATTCGAGTACCGGACAAACATTTGTTATGTAAAGCAGTTCTTTTACTTTCCGGGGGCTTCATAAAAATTGCGTCTAACAAGGTTTACATTACAAGATGGTTTTAAGGTTAAGTGTTCAATATGTCTGTTCCATGTTAAATTTTCTGAAAAATAGACCCCGAGGTATTTCTAGTGTCGGACCTTTTTAAGAAGTAGTCCATCAAATTTACACACTGATCTCGCAGGAAAGCGTTTACGGGTGAATGACACAAATTGACATTTAGCATTGTTCAATGGCATGCCCCACTTAATGCACCAAACATTAATTTTGTTTAGATCGTTCTGCAAACTACTAACATTACAATCATTTTCTACATTCCTGTATATGGCACAATCATCAGCATATAACCTCAATTTGCATTCTAGATCGTGGACAATGTCATTTATATAGACTAAAAATAGTAACAAAGGCCCCAAAAGAGGCCCTTGGGGCACGCCACAGGTTAACAGGTTACGGCGACAGGTGTTGATTTAGTGCTGTTTAATCAAGCATGCTGTGTTCGCCCAGACAAGTAATTTCTAATTCAATCTACTATTGCAGGGTGTATACCGAGACAGATAATTTATGTAAAAGCAATGCATAAGAAACGGTGTCAAAAGCTTTCCGGAAATCCAAAAATATGCAGTTCACCTGAAATTTAAGGTCAAAAGAGTAAAAGAGATCATGGGAGAACTGTACCAGTTGAGTCGTAGATGACAAGCCAGGCTTGAATCCATGTTGAACCTTCGAAAAGAAATTGTTTCTTCGAAGGTGTTTCATCACACCACAGTATATGATGTGTTCTATTGTTTTGCAACATACACATGTTAGAGAAATAGGCTTGTAATCTTCTAGTACACTTTTCGAACCGTTTTTATGAATAGGAACGACATGGGCTACCTTCCACTCTGCAGGTAATGAAATGGTATTTAATGATTTATTAAACAGAGCTACTAATAATGTGCAATTTCTTGCCAGCAGGATTTTAATGCTTGCGATGGAATGCTATCAGGACCACCAGCCGATTTGTTGTTCAGATTGGAAATAAGCTTGAGAACACCGTTATAGGAGACAGTAACCATAGGCATATTCTCGTAATCTAGTATTTCAGGCAGTTCACAAGTGTACGTCTCAGAAAAAAACACCTTTAAAATAGGAATTCAGACAGCAAACCTTCTCATAATCGTCAAGCACTGTTTTCTCGCCAACTGATAAACTAGGGACATTGCCATTTATTTTAACAAATTTCCAAAATTCTTTAGGATTATCCTTCAACTTTGCGTGAAGCGATGAAATATAAGTTTGTTTATTTACCTTTATTTCTTGCTTAATTTCGTAGTTCACATGACGCATTTCATGGAAAACAGACTGATTGCGAGTCTTTAATTACGAAGCATACAGGCGGCGTTTTTTGTTAGTTAGCGAGCGAATTTTCTTCTCTACCCAAGGTTTATCTTTCCGGCGCCTAGTTGTCAAAAGTTCGGAAAGTACGTATTTTTCACTTAAAGCCTTTACTTTATCTCTAAAAAGAATCCAAGCTTCATCTATGTCCACTCACTGGCTGACCTAATAAAAATAGGGAAGAAATTTGAAGGCTCTCGTGATAAAGACATGTAATCCCCTAGGTCGTAAAAAAAAGAAAAGAACCTTTTTAGGATATTTTTCGGTTGGTCTAACTGAAGCGGCACTAGACGTGGCAACAACGCAATCGTGATCACTGATACCAGGGATGACAGCTACATTTTGGATCAGCGACTCAGTGCTAGCTAAAAACAAATCCAAAGTGCTCGCAGAAAGGAATTTCTTTTCTTCCTGGTCGGGATGTGGGCAATACGCAAGTCGTAATTTCAAAATACGCGTGGCACTGCCTCGCTGTTATCTTGCACACAAGGTATGGCTGCACATGCACATTTTGTCATGTTGCTCTGTGAGCTTGGCCGTAATATCCGCTACACGGCCCTGCATATAAAACGACTGGGTTGCCATTGCGGGTTACCTCAAGATTGACCGTAATTCCTTTTTCAATGTATCGCCACCTGAGCAGTGCGTACGGCGCGTGCTATCAATGACAACACTACGGACGTCTTGTGGCAGACAGGATGACAGGAACTAAACTTGTGGTAACGACCCGTGTGCGTAGGCTTCCTATATACCGAGAAGGCGAGAGCGCCCTCATCCCGGCGAACCAAGTACATCCGAGAAAGGCAGCAAGTTGTCCCTCTCATGTTTAACGGTGAACTGTATATGCGCATTTTGCGCGTTCAGGCAGTCCAGGAAGCGTGGGATGTCCCGCTTCTTTAAGATACAGAAGCAGATATCCTCGTAGCGATGAAAAACTTCTGGTGTCGGGTAGAATGTGGCCACTACAGTTTTTTTTTTTTTCAACGCTTCCATTACTAGATCGGTCGTGGTGACCGATATTGACGCTCCCATCACCATGCCATGCGTTTCCTAATAAAGGCTGCTACCATAAGAAAAATACGTGTTTTTTAGACAAAACCGCAGCAGCACACTAAGTTCGGGGATGTCAAAGGGCGTGCGACCAGGAAGACAACTGTCTGCTTTTAGGGCTTCTTTTAGAGTCTAATCCACAGCGACAGTAGTGAAAAGCGATATCACGTCGAACGAGATCGTGGAGTCGTCTTCATTCAACGCGACGACCTTCATCTTCGCTACAAATGGGGATGTATTTTCGACGTGCGTCGAGCTCTTGCCGGAAGGAGGCTCAGCAATTGGTGAAGGTAGCCAGATAGTAGGTAGAACAGGGATCTGGTGAAGTCTACGACAGCCCGAAGTGCAACGCCAGGCTTATGGTCTTTTGGCAGGCCGTAGATTGCATCGGCTGATCCGTTCGTGCGGAGCAAACGGTAGTATAGAGACGCACGTGGTGCGCAGCATTCACATGAGACAAATGAGACTTTCTGCGGCGACTGAAAAGGTGGCACGTGCGTGAGTCTGCGGTGGATATTCGTCTTCACCAAAGCACATGCTTTCTTGGAGGTTGATTGGCGGTTGGAGGCTGCTGAGCACGAGGTCGCGGGATCGAATCCTGGCCACGGCAGCCGCATTTCGATGGGGGCGAAATGCGAAAACACCCGTGGTTACTTAGATTTAGGTGCACGTTAAAGAACCCCAGGTGGCAGAAATTTCTGGAGTCACCTACTACGGCGTGCCTCATAATCAGAAAGTGGTTTTGGCACGTAAAACCCCATAACTTAATAAAGCATAGAATATAGCCGGCTTAAAAAAAATTAATATACTGCGTCGGCCGGGAATCGAACCCGGGTCAACTGCTTGGAAGGCAGCTATGCTAACCACTATACCACCGACGCTGCCGTTGCTTCGCATCACGGCGAGGACTTATATAGGTGGGATATATTTAGAGCCACGGTGCGAGGAGCCCTTCGCTGAAGGCGAGTGAAACGGCAAGTAGGTCCGTCAGGGATTTTTTAGAGCGCAGCTCTTTGGCGTCCGTTCCTGGGTTTCGCGTCGTCGTCGGCGTTGTCGTCGGCCTCGTAACCAGCTCCGCCCCCCTTTCATCCCCCCAGCGCTAGCAGCGACCGACTGATACCGCTGGATGCCGCTGACGCCGCTAGAGAGTCAAGATAACGTGACTGCATAGAACACCGTCGCCGCCATGCAGAAAGAAGAGGAAAGGGTCCCCCCCCCCCCCCCCCCCTGTTCTTGTGTGGCGGATAGGGTGCTCTTCAGTTGCCGACGCGCCGGTTATTTCACGTAGGCCCCGGCACGTCGACGAATACGTGACCACCTTCCCACGGCTAGACCTGGTTCTTAGCGCTGCGGAAGCGAGGGTATCATATTGTTTGTGTCGGCATCGGCGGCGTTGTCCCTGAAACCAACTCCGCAGCTGGGGTTGACTCACTATCGGCGTCAGCGGCATCAGTCAGTCGCTGCTATCTCTTCCCTCCTCCCTTTATCGTGTTGTCCGCTTGCTGCGCGCGCTTCTGCCCCCATCGTTTGCCGCTGGGTGTACACGCCGCCCCCCTCCCCCCTCTTCCTGCGAGTCTCCGGTTGTCAAAGCGCCGGCTCGAACTTAATTCCTTTCTTCGCTCCTCCTCGAATGCAACCCCTGTGCGGTGGCAATCAGAGAGCCAGATCGGTGGCGGCGGATCTGTATATGTGCACCGCCCGAGCCGAAATAGCCGCTGCCGTTCGCCACTGCGAAATTATCTTGCTGGTTGTAGCTGCCTACTTCGCCCCTACCGCACTCACGAAAGACGTCGTGCACTTCCTGCAACTCGCATTAACCGTCCATCGATCCACACCGATGTTAGTAGTGGGGGACTTTAATGTTGACATAAAGACAAACAGCAATTTCCTAACACTTATGCGGGAGAACATCCCGTTCCTCTCGCTCGTAACGCGTCCCACGGCTGTGACAACCTCGCGAGGCACTTGTATAGATCTCGTCTTTGAGAATCAAGCATTGGTGTACCAAGTCGAACATATATCAGTCTATTTCTCCGACCACAAAGCTTCCTTCATGACTGTCAAGAACTGTTAGTGGAGTCTTTGTTAAAGGAATACGTGTGAAAAATAAACAAAAAATTCTGTGATAGCGCATACATGTGTTGCTCGATTTCTTTGCCTCAATCTATCGAAAAGGTGTAACAGCTTATTTGCTGCGCTCAAATTTCGCATTAGGAAGTAACGTGATCGTCGGTAATTTTTTTTTTATATCGCTTTTCAATATGATGCCTTCCTCCTTTGCCAGGTATATTACCTTGCGTCTTGTCTTCCATTCAAGATGCTGTATATATGAGCTGTGTGCGCAATGCGAAAATTTGTTGGCAGTGAACGTTTCCTCCATTTCTTTCTGTATGTCCTCAATTTTGTGCAGTTACTCTCTTTTCATGCAAGCTGCGAATGCTGTTCCACGTTACTACGATGGGAGCAAAAAATAAACATTGTTTGCGCTCAAGCTGGCCCGCGCAAGCGGAGACCTTGTGTGCAAGGGCCATCGCTTATTTCATTGTCCAGCGGCCCACTCTGTTGCGAGAACAAAATGCAATGGACAAAACAGTCGCAATACATGCAGCCCACATTGAAACAACACGTGTATCTGAAGAATTGCTGTGTCGACGATTCGGAAAAATAGGTCTCGAAGGCGCTGACCTACTTGCCGTTTCACTCGCCTTCAGCTAAGGGCTCCTCGCACCGTGGCTCTAAGTATATCCCACCTATATAAGTCCTCGCTGTGATACGAAGCAATGGCGGCGTTGGTGGTATAGTGGTTAGCATAGCTGCCTTCCAAGCAGTTGACCCGGGTTCGATTCCCGGCCGACGCAGTATCTTTTTTTTTTAAGCCGGCTATCTTCTATGCTTTATTAAGTTATGGGGTTTTACGTGCCAAAACCCCTTTCTGATTATGAAGCACGCCGTAGTAGGTGACTCCGGAAATTTCTACTACCTGGGCTTCTTTAACGTGCACCTAAATCTAAGTAACCACGGGTGTTTTCGCATTTCGCCCCCATCGAAATGCGGCTGCCGTGGCCGGGATTCGATTCCGCGACCTCGTGCTCAGCAGCCAAACACCATAGCCACTGAGCAAACACGGCGGGTTCCTATGCTTTATTTTTTTTCGTGAAAGGTAAGCGGCATCACTAAGTGTAGAAATCACCGGGGTTACATTTCGGCCGCGTGTGAGCATGTTGCCGTTGTTCAATGTCTGGTGGCACAGTACTGTAATATTGCGCGGTCAAAACAATTAATTAAATTCTCTGGATTGACTTCCCAAAACCATGATCATATTATGAGGTACGCCGTAGTGGAGAACTACGGTTTACGTTTTAGAATTGCTAAATGAACAGCTTTCCGTGACTCTCTCAGTCACCCAGTCTTCCCATACCGCACACTATCTCGCTCTCGAGGCATACAGTAAAGGAACTCCTCTTCTGTATTCCTTCTTTTTTCGTTGGAGAGGATTTTTGGTTTGCTACAATTAGCACGGTAAAGCAGGATTGAGACTAGAGCTCGCAACTATAGAAAAATATCAAGAGCGGGCAAAAGTGGAAGAGCAAAGAAGATGACAAGGCCCGCCGTGGTGGCGCTGACAGTTTGGAGTGCGCTGTTAACCACGCCAATGCGGGATCGAATAACGGCCACAGCGGCAACATTTAAATGGTTGGCAAAATGCCAAAATGCCCGTGTTCCCTGAATTAGGTGCACGTTAAAGAACCACAGGTGGCCAAAATTAGCCCTGAGTGCCACACATCGGCCTGCTTCATAATCGTATCATCGTTTTTCCATGTAAAACCTCCATTGTCAAAACTACGGGATGAGCATCGACTTCCAACGATTATATTTATGTTTTTTTTTTCAATTCAACATTATATCTCAATTTGTTTACCGACAAAGCAGCTAAATCTTCTGTATCCTACATGTGAAATCAAGATTGTATGGACAAGGATGATTTTGTGGTTACTTTGTTCTGCTTTTTATAGCATTCTGTGACGGTTTCTGTTTCTTTCTTATTTGGTTTCCAGCTAGATCAAAAGTTTATCTAAAGAAAATATTAAATGCACGTCGGCACTCGTCTTACTGTTTTGTTTGTCTTACGCCTTTTGCCCGCTTAGGTGGTCTGCACACTGAGACCATGCCAAATACTACCTGCATTGCTACTCCATATAAAGTGAACTGCCCATACTATGATTGCATAGAATAGAGCGAAGCGCTGAGATATCTGCATGGTAGTTTTCGCACAGTATTCCAGTTCGTCTGTATGCTCTATAACGCAAGCTGAAAGCGCCAGCAAGATTTTCTGAGACAATCTTGCATACATCTTCCAGCTGCGGAAATAATATGTTTTTAAGGTTGGAGGTTCATTCACAGTCCTCAGAATTTCAAGGATGCTGCTCAATGACTCATCTTCAAGCTCGATGTCCCGAAACGGGGTCCGTGGAACATAATACACGTTTATTTAGTGCGCTCCTCGGTATTTAAAACAGTGATCGCATCTTAAAGAGATTTTCAATCTCTAGCAGAGGAAGACATGCCGCAAATGTCTATGTTAACTGCTCCAGACAACTTGTTTTCCCGCGTATTATGGCCACAGTGGAGGTGAAAGAACCACATTGATACGGTTACATTCATATCGTATGCCAATTTCCACTGCACCTTTTTCTCAGTACTCAAACGTAACGCAACCAAAAATGCTCATGGTGTCCAAATGCACATATATTTGTTGAAATTGTATGTCTCATCTTAAATTATGCACAAGAGCGGAATTGGTTTTCGGAGAAAACCTACGACAGAATTTCCTCCGAAGTAAAAGTACACCGTGGACACGCATACTAGAGACCTAGAATTATGCAGCTTTTATGAAAAGCATATGTTTGGTCATTTGAAAACCATGCTAATGCCTTGTTCGACCAAGGATGGATGCTGCCTATGGGGAGTATATCGGCGTTAGGAAAAGAAATGATGCATTACTGCACACGTAGCGGGGAAGGTCTGGGTCTGACTTCGACCAGCGGCAAGTTATCTCTTCATCCACTTTATTTGCCCATTACAATTTTATTTCTACGTTTCAATTAAGCACTACAGTCCAGTTCCCTTAAGCTTTCTCATGCTCGATTTTAAGTTTCTTCGTATGTTTATGACACATCCAAAATAGGGCCCATTGCATTCGCTTGTTCTTGTCATTCCTAAATGCGCGTACTTTAAGTACGACAGACTGACATCTCGCCGCAAAGGGGAAAAAAAATGTGTTGCGTTCAACACGATGTTTCAACAGGATTCTATCCGCGGATACACTATACAGGCGAAAACCGGTGTCTCTCAACCGAAGTCGCAGCGGTCGACCGCCGGGTGCTCGTTTACCGCGTCCGCGTAGATCGCGCCGTTGATTCGAACGGCAGGCAGCTCGACCCACGGCGAGCTTCTTGGACCGCGAAACCCTTTCGGCGTGCAAAGCAGGCATCGGAATGCATCGTCGCGGTCCCCCACCGCGATTAGCACCCCGAGGCATGACTGCTACCACAGCGGTGCAACCGCCGCCGCCGCGCGAAGACGAGGCGGGCTAGGCGAGACACAAGCCGCCCACCGCCTAAGGCGATCACGTCTCCAACCTGCCCGCACTTGACACACGGGACCCACCGGGCCGGGGCTGGTCGCCCGCCCAGAGTGGGCTGGCGACGCGACCGCGACTCGAGGCGGTGTAGTCATCGATGCACAGCGTGCGCGCCATGCAGGGTCAGTGCGTTGCACCGATGGAGTGGATTCTGGGACGACTATACTGGGGTGAGAGTGTCGCTATTACACGACTTATTGGCGGCGGTCGAGGTCGACGAAGAGTAGGGGCAACAACACCAACAAGCGGCGCAAACACAGATATATACAAAATGTTTAATAATGCATAATAATGTATGTCTTTTAGATACGGTCCTTCCGAATATTTAAAAGGAATTCTGATAATTAAGTCGCCTGCCTGCCCTGCCAAGTGCCCCAAAGTCCTATCAAGCATTCAAAATGAATAACGTGATGGAAGGTCAAGTGACACAATACATTTGAATGGACAGGCCATTTTCATACTGGGCTAGCTATCTGGCAGCGTGATCAGCACCGACATTGGATGCGCCTGCAGCGCGCGAACAAAATAAAGTTCAGTGAACTTATTTTTTGGAGTAAATGCATTTTGCATAGCGAGTCTATTTTTAGAGCAGTGCTCACACTTTCCATAGAACTGCGTTACATTTCAATGTTCGCAAGCACAGTACGAAAATTGTTCCTAACGAAATGTGAGTGCTTTCGCTGAACGTCTTTTTCTGGTTCTGTTACCTTCAGAAATAATATTTCCTTATCCACTAAGGCGCCTCGTGACCTCAGTCATCACGCAACCTGCGCAGTATATATAAAAATGCTTCGCAGCTGCATCGCTTATATTTCATAATACATAATTCTCAAACTTTTAGTTGCTACTGCAGAAGACGATATTAGGTTACTCTGAACGCTTTAATAAAGAAAAAATGAGACATCCACTCATTCGTAGCAATTGCTACAAAACAAAACCCATCGAAAGAAAAGCCTCACAGCCGAACAATAATTCGTCCTGGTCCGGCACTCGAACCCGGGACCACCGCCTTTCCGGCGCTGCAGCTCTACCATGTGAGCTAACCAGGCGGCTAGCAGATGGTAGGGCGAAGTTGAATTTGTCGACAACACGAAGGAAAGGCAAGAGTTTGACGTTATAGTTCTGCGGAAACCCGCAAGGCGGAGAGAAGAAATTAATAAAGGGAAACAATAATATTAATAAAAAGTAAGAATAAAGGGATACGGGTGGATGTCTGATTTTCCCTTTATTAGTTACTTCTCTCTACCTTGCAGGTTTCCGCGGAAATATTACGTCAAACTCGTGCTTTCGCTTCGTGTTGTCGACAAATTCGACTTCGGCCTACCACGTGCTAGCCGCCTGGTTAGCTCAGATAGTACAGCGGCTGCCCCAGAAAGGCAATGGTCCCGGGTTCGGGTCCCGGAACAGGACGAATTTTTCTTCGACTATTAGGCATTTCTTTCGAGGAACCCCATACGGGTTTCCTTTGCAACAATTGCTACGAACGGGTGGATGTTTCATTTTCCCTTTATTAATTAGTTCGCTCCAGCTTGCGGGTTTTCGCAGAGCTATTACGTCAAACTCTGAACTCTTTGTTTTAGTATATGTTAATAACTTTCAGACATATGACTTCTTTCCTCCCTTTTACAATAGTGCTGTACAGGCATGGGACAAAAACATCTCCTTCGTTTCACGCCATGACGAAATTCTTTTCACTGACTGTATCTCTTATTCGCCCACTAGAGTGTTCGCGGACGATTTTGTGATCTGTTGCAAAATGACTAACCTTAATGATTCTGGTAAGCTACAGGACGACCTGGATAGCATATCCATCAGGTGCAACAAATGAATAATCCAGCTTAACGCAACTATATGCAAAAGCATGCGCGTCTCCTCTAGCTCTTCCTCTTGTGATGTATTCCCATATTCTATTAACGGTACTACCCTGTCGGTTGTTAACTCTTATAAATATCCCGGCCTGTATGTTACTGGCAACCTTTCATGGAATACGCATGTTGTATATGTCACTAACAATGCTAACCGAACGGTACGCTATTTCCGACGAAAGTTTGCATCAGCAACCACCTTCCCAAAGCTTACTCTATACAAAACACTCGTCCGTCCAAAATTTGAATATGCTTGTGGCATGTGGGCTCCTGCTCATGCCAATCTTGCAATTTCCCTTGAAAGCATTCAGAGCCGCGCCGCCCGTTTTATTCTTTCAAATTATTCTCGTCATTCTAACGTCACGTCCTTGACAACACTAGGTCTACCTGACCTTTGGTTACGTCGCGAGTACTTTCGTCTGTGTCTTTTTCATAGAATATACAACTCTTCTAAAGAAAATGTTGTCACCACACCAAGTTATATCTCGTCTCGCATCGACCATCAACAAAAAATTGAAGTGCCTTCTGGTCGAACTAACTTGTGCCATTATTCCTTTTTTCCAAGAACAGCTATTGAATGGAACCGCCTTGCCGCCTGCACAGTCTCAATTTGTGACACGACTAACTTCATGATAGCCGTTCAAAGTGCCTTATAATTTGATTTTCTATTCTTGCCCTGTAGTGCAAATATTGTATATTTTCACCAGTCTTTTCTGTTTTGCGTACTAGGCCTTGAAAGTATGTATAATAAATAAATAAATAAATAAATAATGTAAGAGACCCTGCGAATTTTTATTGTGCTTGGTTGTCTTTCACTTTTTATACCCATGCCCCCTTTATGCCGAGTAGGGTAGCTAACCATAGTTACCCTCTAGTAACTTTCCTGGATTTTGGTACATCCTGTCTCCCTCTACACCAATAGCATTTAAAATTGCGGTTATACAAATCACTAATGTGACCAATTGGTTATTTTCAGCTTTATGCCGCGATCGTACAAAGATGGCGGCTGGATCCAGGGCCGGGTCAATGCTCAGCTTGAGCTCATTCACATGTTTTCTCAATTTTAATATGCAGTCGCTATGTTTTGTTGAACGCGAGCGTCTTATGCTGGCCAGACACTTTGAGCATGTTGGCATACAGAGAAAAAGAAGACGACGCGATCGAAGTCGCTGTCCTATACCTGCTGCCGTGCAACAGAAGCCGCCTCCAGTCTCTGTACGTTTTCGTGATGAGTTCAGTCAAGTCGAACTAACTGACGCTGTATGTTCCTGCACAGCGGGTATATCAGAGTGAGTGAGTGAGTGAAGCGACTCTATTTGGTCCACTATAGACGTAAGCAAACTCCACGTCACCTGGCTAGGCCCGCTTGAGGACCATCAGGTGAAACCTGACGGCCCTCTCGCGAGCCCTCTGGACTGCCAGGATTTGATAGGTCTGATCCTGGGCCCTAATTAGCCTCATCATTTCCTCTTGGGTGAAAGGGGGAACGGCAGGGGCGCAGCCACACAGGACATGCTCGGAGTCCGCATAATCACCACACATATCAGAGAAACGGAAATACGACGCTGGTACACTGACATCGTGCTACAGGTAAAAAAAAAAAAAGAATCCTTCATTTACCCTTATGCACAATACATAAGGGAGCTAACAGATGCAACCCACCGTGGTGACTTGCCTGTTTTTCACTGCAGAAGCCTAAGTCTGTTACACGCGCTCGCACTATAGCGGAAGTGGGTTATTGATTTCGAAATCAATAATTTTGATACCTTCTAAAGAAGTGCAGGCATCATTAGGGAAGAGCTGATCGATTATCTACAAGTAAGCGGGCACTTTCTGTTGAGAGCGACTACTACTGCACAGAGCGTTTCAATTGAACAGGTTGTTTCAGCTAACTCGGGCCAAACATTGAAAATACCTCGTGTGAGTTACAAGAATGCAACAAATTTAATATTGTTCGCTGTCCTCTTGAGCGATTGAAAGCATTTTCACTTTGAGCAGAGGTAATTAATTAAATTAATTAAGCAGAGGAAACCTCTGTTATTTAATGAACGTTTAAAGCATTGATTTAAACGCAACACCTTCAATGTAGAAGTTGTAGAGCCTATTGAGAACTATCCAAACAATTTCTCTCCATGATCGTGGCTGCTTTAGTTAAAGTTTTTTTCGGGCTGAAAGAAAAAAGCGCGTGAGATTTTTAAAAAAGTACCACGGGACTACGCCCCTACGCGCAGTGACATTGGTGTCATTCTAAGTTAGTAAAAGGAAGTATAGCCACTTTTTGGTTCCGGTGTGCGCTACAGAAAAGCTGTTGTCACGTATTACAGGGAATCGTTGACCGTCAAATTCAGAGGCTAAGTGCAGCGGGTTTTTCTGCACAAGTAATTAGGGCGGTAGCCGAGAGCTTACGTCTATAGCTTAAAAAAACAAACAAAGGTGGCCGAAAATCCGACAGCAACAAAGACGCAACAAAAGTTCATGTGATGCCTTATATTCACAAAGTGTCGCACAATATCAAGAAAGTCGCTGTGCGACATGGTGCACAAGTACTATTTTCCGCTCCACGTAAGCTGTCAGGATAGTGCACGCGCATTAAATGCCGGAAAGGAAGAAGCCTGCAAGACCCATGTGAACAAATACGTTAGGTGCACGACGCATGTTATATACAAATTCCCGTTAAAGTGTGGTAAGGTCTATACTGGCCAAACAAATCGATGCGTCAATGACTGGGTGCGCCGAGCATTGCGCGCTGACCAACTCTCAAGGAGCTCAAGGTTTTCATTGTCGGTACTGTAATCAGCATGACTGGGCATCCCTTTTTAAAAATGTGACGATTCTTGGCAGGTGCAGGAACAAAACGGTAAGAGAAATACTTGAGCCGTTCTATATGTATAGAAGAGGAAGGAAAATGCATCAGTGTACCGCCTATCTTTCTGAGCAATAAAGAGATAGCTTTTATAAAAGGCTGAATTTAAAGATAAGTTCGGGCTAAATGCTGTGCTCATCAATTTAAAGATCTTGTACCTTGCTAAAAGCATTGCGCATGCGTTGGCGGTTTGATGTTCGAAGGTCATCCGTGTTTCAAATATATGTCAGTTGTTAGTCCAGCGTTATGGCGCCTCTTCTTTCTGTCGTGTTTGCGTCTCAGTATTTCCGATGGTTTTCTCAAGTGTCAATATGACCCAATTGTCCCAGGAAGCAGCACTTCTACACGTCATTCGTTCGTTGGCAGCATGTTTGAGAGTACCATTGTCGCTGCACGAGAGTGCGTGGCGAAGTGGTTCTTTTTTAAATCTCGCACTCCTTTTTTGCAGATGCGAAGAAATATAAACCATAGCAGCTATCGTCATGGGAAGAAATTAGTTGAATATTTATCAGTATTTATAAAGTTATTGCTTAAGCTCATGGTAAAAAAGATGCTGTAACGTGCTCATAAGAACAGGTAACAATATTGCTAGTTGCATTTTGGTAACTCGCACGATAATTTTTATTGTTTGTCTCGAGCTAGCTGAAACGTCCCGTACATGTTAATTCATGGTTTACACATCCACTGCATAAAGACGTTGATGAGTCTACCTCAGTAGCAACTGTCTCCAATCCTTCGTGCACCATCTGCGTCGACCATAAATGAGCCCACCTCTACATGAAACACAGAATTTGTGGTGGTAGGAGCCTTGCCTTATGCCGAGCGCAGCCGAATTCGCTGCAGGAAAGAACTCAGCGCTGACTCAGATGGATGGCGTAATAACAACAAACTATTTCATGCCAGCAGCCTACATAGATAACATTTATGTGACAAGTGACGTCACTTATACAATGTTTGCCACAACAGGGCCGCAACTCCAGTTAACGAGGACACAAGACACGCGGAACAGGTGCTATCACCACAGAATTGACCCAACCATATTTGAACCAAAGTGAGTCATCAGCGTTTTTCACCGCGCAATCATCACGAGAACCGTAATCATATACGTGCGTTTAGTGGATTTATTCGAGGTACCCGTAACATGTCCCTCGGCGTATGCGGTCGTCTGCAAGAAGCCTCCAGTTAGCCAGGTTCACTGGCAATCTGCCCAAGAAAGAAAAACAAAAGCACACTGAAGAACGTTTTACGGAACTATGTTATACATTCATGCAATGCTATCGTGTATACGAAGATTCGTTATCCCTGAAACAAGTTCCGCCAATCACATTATTCGTGGAGCTAGGTGAATTCCGAACACGACTCCGAACAAGAAAAATATTGAATGACCTAAGTTCTCTTACCAGGCAAAAAGTGGTCCTGAAGTAGACAGGAAGGTGGAAAGTTTGTCGAGCATACAACTACCGTCACCATGCATCAGGGCCTTGATTTACCATCAGTACATTCTGAGCTCACCTGTCTCCTCTTCGACTCGCTGGCATTCGGGAAACGATGGAATGACGGCAGATGTCATTCACTCTTCTGCCGAACGGCACACAACAGTTCTATCACGATTTCTTTTCGCAGCGTTCTTCTGACGATGACGTCAAAAAAGAGCTTGAGAAGCAATTGATCTACACAACAAAAGCAGTGGTTTGCGAATTAGCTCGAACGGATCCCAAATAGAGCGCTGCGCAGCGCGGCATCCGTGCGGCATTCCTTTCTTGAAAATGCCAATTGAAGCTCGAATACGCATTCGGACTTTGCGATATCATACGACAAGCATAGAGGCCGTTCCAGATACATCACCGGGTGTAATTTTTTTCTAATTACTTCCGCACAGCTGTAGTATAAAGGTTATACACAGGAGTAAGGTGCCTCAGAAAGGCTAGCCAACGTTTCGATAGGAGGACCTATCTTCGTCAAAGGTCCTCCTCCTATCGAAAGGTTGGCCAGCCTTTCTGATGCACATTCATCATCATTATCATCATCAGCAGCAGCAGCCTGGTTACGCCCACTGGAGGGCAAAGGCCTCTCCCATACTTCTCCAACTACCGCGGTCAGATACTATTTGTGGCCATGTTGTCCCTGCAAACATATTAATCACATACGCCCACCTAACTTTCTGCCGTCCCCTGCTACGCTTCCCTTCCCTTGGAATCGAGTCCCTAACCCTTAATGACCATCGGTTATCTTCCCTCCTCATTACATGTCCTGCCCATGCCCATTTCTTTTTCTTGATTTCGACTAAGATGTCATTAACTCGCGTTTGTTCCCTCACCCAATCAGCTCTTTTCTTATCCCTTAAGGTTACACCTATCATTCTTACTTCCATAGCTCGTTGCGTCCTCCTCAATTTAAGTAGAACCCTTTTCGTAAGCCTCCAGGTTTCTGCCCCGTACGTGAGTACTGGTAAGACACAGCTGTTACATACTTTTCTCTTGAGGGATAATGGCAACCTGCTGTTCATGATCTGAGAATGCCTGACAAACAGACTTCAGCTCATTCTTATTCTCCTGATTATTTCAGTCTCATGATCCGGATCTGCGGTCACTACCTGTCCAGGTAGTGACAGGTAGTGCCCGAGGCACCTTATCCCTGTTTATATCCTTTATACCACAGTGTACTATTCCATTTGTCAGCCCTTTCTTCATTTTGGATTTTCGCGCAGCTAGTATTTCAATAATGACATTTAATTGCCGTCTCGTTAGTCAGCATTTTCAAAGGAAATTGTAATGAAGATGTTGGTTTCACAAGATTTTTCTTATGAAATGAACTGCCCATACAAGACATTTCTTTAGTGCCATCCTACGGTGTAATCATGTCTCCAATGTACAATTATGAAGCTGAAGTGGCTTTGTGCGGCTCAATCTCCTTCGTTCGTTCATATTGCCCTAGCCTTGCGCAGGGCAGAAGTGCCTTCCCTCCTCCATCACTTGCATGGAAAGCACAACGCCTTTCAAGGCCGCCGTTACCAAGTACAGTTCAAGTTCAGTGCCTACAAATGAACTATTGCTTTCTTCGTTTCATTCAGCTATTTAGTGCGTATATATACATCCACCATCTCTGCACATAAAACTGTTTACCAATACATTGTGAGCAGTAGTTGTTACGTTTTTTTACTGCCATCAGGATGAGCTTCAAACTCTTGTTCTTCCAAGTTTGGGCGGGGTGGTTGCTGCACCCCGTTGTTTTGCATCAGAGAGCCGCACTGCATATATTAGGGTTCTCCACTGCATCGAGGAAGTGCGTCGCTTGAAGGGTCATCTTCTCTGGAATTGCCACTAAGTCGTTGCCTGTTCACACGCTCGAAGGCATCGAATCCACTTCGCAGCCGGCGTCAGAGTGATACATAGTTCGCACTGACGTTGCCCACTTCCAAACTGGCTCCTCGTACTACCACTTCTGTAAACAGGAAAAAAAAAGGCATGCAAAATGCGGCCGCTACAGTCAACGGCAAGTGCTAAGTAATAAAAGCAAATGTCGCCTCCGGTTCAATCATGAGCTGATTACGGCAATCGCAGTCCTTTTAGTAGTCCATCCAAAGGATAGCCGAGTAGGTGTCGCATTTCCCGAGTAGAGAGAGAGATAAACAGAAAATATCGCCCAGCTTATCTCTCTCTGCCACCCATTCTAAGGTTCCGTCCTATCCCCATATAAAAAAAAAAGGTAAGAACATTCCTGCAGACAAACCAGGAGGTAGAAGCTTTCAATACCCACGCTAATGGCGCTACAGAACGCGGTCGGGTGTTGCCACTGCGAACTGATCTTTAGGATTCGCCGCCAACCCTTTTCGTTGGGGAAGATGCGAATCTTACGGAGCTTCTGGAGTAGTGGCGGTCTTGGGAAGCGGCATAAATTACGCCGTCTCACGGAAGGCTTTAGCTACACACCGCAAACACCTTTACGTGTGGTCGGCAGACGTCAGCCGGCAAGATCACAGAACTGCAGACGAAGAAACACTACCCTGTGAAGGCGCTCAGCTACAGATAGCACCGAGATGTATATTGGCAGGCCGGAAGGAATACTTTGGTAACTGCGCTGAACTGACATATCTGGAAATCGGTCTTTCGCGCAAGCCTTAAGCTCTTTAATTTGCTGCCGCAGAAACGCTACTGCGGGACCTTAAAATCGGCCGTCCTTATGGGAATGCATTGAGGCACTCCGCTTGAAAAATGTTCGGCGTCGTGCTGCGTTTCAATGATGAATAGTCAGGCGAAGGGTTTGTCATTGTGGTAGGGTGTTTTCAACGGCGTGAATCAGTTATTTATAGCCCAAATCGTTAGGCTCTTTCACCTGTTTGCTTTGAAAAGGGGTGGATTGATTAGCTGTGGCATGAAAAATTGAAACGTCCAGAAAGGAGCTTACCTTGACTCTAATGAATAATTGCTCAAGGCTGAAAATGTATTGTGTCTGACATCTTTCGTTTGAATGAAATATGCAAAATAAGTTCACTGCGCTGTTCGCACGCACAATTTAACTGCGTCCAGAAGCGTACGAGCACTGCTAAGCAAATGCATACATATGGAAAACTACCTTAGAAGAACCAACTAAGACGCTCTACGATACAAATCAATATCTAACAGGGGATTCGATGGGTGGCTCCGATATCTGCATACTCAATGTTTCACCGCAAACAGAAGGGGCAACCGCATTGAATAAAAGACGATAAATAGTGCACCATAGGAAGTAACTTTTTGCGGTACAAAGGCGTTTGCAGAGAAATGCGTGAAAGCAGCGCCTCACAACTCTAACAGACGAAAGAAAATGACGGATGGATGGATGGATGGATGGATGGATGGATGGATGGATGGATGGATGGATGGATGGATGGATGGATGGATGGATGGATGGATGGATGGATGGATGGATGGATGGATGGATGGATGGACGGATGGACAGACGGACGGACGGACGGACGGACGGACGGACGGACGGACGGACGGACGGATGGATGGATGGATGGATGGATGGATGGATGGATGGATGGATGGATGGATGGATGGATGGATGGATGGTTGGATGGATGGATGGATGGATGGATGCCCCCCGCCTCGTTCCAAAGCGTCCCCTTTGGAACGAGGCGGGGGATTGCGCTACCAAGCTCTTCTAATATACTGCCTGGTGTCCTACCAAGGTTAAAAAAAGAAAAAGAGGAAAAAACAGGATGAACTCCCACAACCAAATTTTCTGGCACCTATTCTGAATTTTGCTTTTGTACGTCTTCATTTTCTGTCGTTTCCCTACTTTTCGTCCACCAGTCTTCCGATCGCCTCTTACTAATCTCTATTGCGGACATGCTTACTTTTTTCCCTGCTCTCGCTGAACCCAAGGGCTTCAAGGAGGTCAGTGGTGCCTAAATGGACCACCGGGCAGATGTCTTCACATTCTAATAAAACATGCTCCATTGTTTCCCTAGCTATACCGCAGCAAGCACATGCTGGTACCTCGCCACTGGCACGCCCCTGCCCGCGAAGGAAGGAAGAGCGATTAGGGACGTAGTCAACCGGCTCCGCAGACACAGGGTGCCGTTGAGGCACCTGTAAATCCGTTCACCGTGCAATAGACAGGTTAATCTAAGTTGGAAATCATATATTCCTAAAAACAAGCTTTTCAATACCTTTTCAGCCTGCAACGTTCTTCACATAATCAGAGGATCATTGCATAAATTAACTGATCGCAAACATTCTGCTTCCACTTATACCTTACAAGGTGTGAGACTTACAGTGATGATATTATTTCGTTGCCTAGTCAGGCGTTTTGTATAAAATATTGTTCAGCTAAATTCAGTCAAGCATACTAATAGTCAGTGCAGGTTACAGATATACTTTCGGTTTCAATCTATTATACATTCAATTACAATGATTATGTAAAATAAAATGCATGCATTGCAATACATTGATACGAGAAAATGAACTACAGAAATGAAAAAGAAATGGTAGGCGACTCTAATTTTTGACTTGGGTGTCTCTTAGTGGCACACGCACCTCGCCGTGGCTGCTGCTTAGGTTAACTTTAGGCGAACGCAACGCACGAACCGAACTCGAAGGCACTTCTTTTCAATTAATTAGGCGGTTGACTATCATACCACCTTCTTGTGTGTGACGTAATTAGTGACGTCATTTCATCTGCTTTCTACTTCCCGGTTTCCAGGTATTTCGCCAAAGTTGTGCTCACGAGGCGGGTCTCTAAGGTGTCCGATTCTGTGCTTTGGTGTGCACTAATCAGTGATTTTTGATTAATACTAAACGAGAAGAACGGGGGTTAACCGAGGGGCACGATTTTGATTAGTCATATCATAAGAAGCCAACAAACACTGAGACCAAGGACAACATAGGGGAAATTACTTGTGCTTAATAAATGAAATAAAGAAACGATGAATTAATGGAAATTAAAGTGAATGAAAAAACAACTTGCCGCAGGTGGGGAATGATCCCACAACCTTCGCATTTCGCGTGCGATGCTCTGGAAGCGGCGCCGCAGTGGCTCAATTGGTATTCCTTTTGTTATTCAAGGAGTACGGGAAAATGTATTCTTAGATGTTTTAGTGCTAGCGTAAACGGCTTTCAAAAAATAATGAGCAGAATATTTCCAGCACCTTTTCAGGATCACATAGAGTGCTAATTCATGCCCAGTAGGTACGACTTATTGCTGTAGCAAAGTTATCCCACTCGAAACCAGAATTGAAATAACTGGTGCCATAGTGACATTTTCCTGTGGCGAAGGTTATACAAATGGGACGATGATCTCTGAGAGGCGTGTCAATGACACCTGCACTTAGAGGTGTTATGATATTGTTACGCGAAAGGCTAGTCAGTTAGACGAGCAACTATTTACAGGTTATATATTTACAACAGCGGTTGCAGCGCTGTCCGGTTAGATTCACAGCGCCGAGCCCAGTTCCTTCTTCCTCCTCTTTCCTCGAGTGATGGCACCCGCGGGCCTCGTTCAAACAATCAAATACCACACGCGTGTAGCATAATCCCCCGGCGGCAGAAGCGACGTCCCAGAGCGTCTAAATGTCATCACTGGGAGGGTGATACTCCTTCAGTCGTGTAACGTGCACGATATCACTGGACTGGGAAGCAGATGGGGTGTCAGGGGCGATCTCTTAGGTGACGGGAGTCACGGCACGAAGCACTCGGAATGGGCCTGTGTAGCGAGACAGCAGTTTTTCGGACAGGCCGACCTGAGTAGACGGAGACCATAGGAACACCAAAGAACCAGGCGGGAAGTGCACGTCACGATGTCGCCGGTCGTACAAACGCCTTTGACTCTCTTGGGATTGCAGAAGGCGGTCACGTGATGCATCAATATTGCTTAAGGAATGAGCAAGTGTAGTATTAGTTCCAGAAGCGGAAAATTGAGTAAAAGAAGTAATTAAAGACTCAAACCTTGTTCCAACAGAACAATCGCTAAGTGATATTATTGCGCTATTATCAGTACGCGTTAAATAATTGTTAACATCCCCAGCTATTAATAAATGTTTATACTCAGCAGAAATTTTATGACGAACTGGGGGGGGGGGGGGGTATTCTGTAAGAGTCCACCTAGTGGACTGTCCATTTCGGCCGCTGCTGATTGGCTAGGGCCGATCATCCCCTCCTAGCTCGTACAGCTGCATCCAATCCGCAGCGGCGGGCGGCCGATATGGACAGTCCACTAGGTGGACTCTTTCAGAATACCCCCCTCCCCCCCCCCCCCCACACCGTGGAAGATTGTGTAAGAAACTAAGAATACATGAAGATTGGGAGCGATAGATGCAAGCAGTTATAAGACCATTGCGATTACGAGAAAGTGGCAGGTTAGTTTCGATCCGCACTGATTCACAGTTGGATACGTTTAAACACCAGGTCGAGTCTACGTTCTTACTTCATATTCAATTATATGAAAATAGCTGAACGACCATACCCAACAGAAGTGCGGACACAATATTTGGATTGAAAGGACCGAAAATCATGTGATATGCCATCAGAAGAGCAAAGTTTTGGAAATGCACAAAAATGCAAAGGAATGGACAAGTCAGTCAATAAAGGTAGTAATGCTGTCTTTGTTTTTGAATAAAATGTCTTGTAATGGCCCGTTATAATCAACGAGCAATAATTTTGTTTCCACTGTTGAGAGCCATGCCATATATGGAGTTGTCAGGAACATATTTGGCAAATGACAAATGTTGAGATCGATATCTACGTGAAGATGCGGAGATCAGACTCGGCACTTCAACGAAAGACTTTGCTGTCATTAGTTTTATGCGCATTGGTATGGCTCTTCTTAGTCGAAAACTGACACCATTTCATTTCTTTTTTGAGAGCGAGCACTTTGCTGAGTAGTCAATTCTTGTCAATGGTCAGGTGTTCGTTGACGTAAACAGCGCTATCCCTACTTCCAGCCACACCTATCCGAGGCGTACGTAAACGCGCCTTACGAGCATTCCGAATGAATTCATTTTTCTTGCCGCGCGAACAAAAAAGAGCCATAATGCTCTTTTCTGCTGTCTTGCTGGAGACACGGCGGAACTGCGTCGATATCTGACGATGAAATGGGGCATTCAACGCACTTTAGCAATTGTTTTCAAGATAACACAGCAATCCTCGCCTTGTAAAGAGGGGATGCCCTGATGTCAACGTTATTTAGCCGTCTGTATTCGTCTTTGTCTGCAGTCCTCCTGGCTAGTGCTTTATGTTTCGCTCTGAGATCTTTGTTCAGATTTCCCAGTTCATGGACAGCCATCCGCACTTTATCGTATTGGTCACTCACGTAACGCATATTTTAGGCCAGAGACATAAGGTAACCAAGGCGCTGGATATGAAGCTCTTTTGCCATTTCAGAAGCAACGTAATCAACAAGGTTATCGAGTTTATTATTAGGCAGTGATTCAAGTTGCTCTTCTTTTTTGATCAAGTTCAGCATTTGAAGTCGAGTTATAGAGCAGGCTCAAGGAAACACTAGTGAACAGCAGCCGCAGGTAAATGGGCAAAATAGGACAAAAATAACGTTAAAAAAACCTTAAGTGGAATAGGCAAATATTTAAATGAGGTCCTTACTTTTGCGACTGCTGCTCGAAAGTACACCGAATGTCCCAGTGGTTCCTTCTTGTATCCCCTTGAAGCCAGACAGCGCAGGCGCAGTGGTGCTTAGGTTGAAGTGGAGTGATGCAGCACGTGCAGGTAGGAGTGGAGCTGTACGCGGAGGCGGTGCAAGACCGTGACTGCAGGAACTACGTAGTCATCTGCACTGGTCGACAGCGGAAAAGGAAGATATTTCAATTACATCTTTATTCCTGCAACAGATGTTCAGAAGTTGAGCACTGCTTGCGTAAATTTAAGCTGCTTTATTTCAATAGTCACCTGCCCTCTGTGATCTCTTGTGTCGTGCGCAGCAAGTACACCAGCAACGCCATCAATGTTGATTTTATTCGGCCAGTCAACCATATAGGGACAGCACCACAGATCGGAGAATTACCTCAGGAGTCAACACACTCAGACTCACTCAGAGTCAGACCAACACGTGAGTCTGAGAGAGGACGGTCGAGTAAAATTTTGGTGAGTCTGAGTGCGAGCCAGCATGGCTAAATAGAATTAGGGAGAGTCCGAGTGCGAGTGAGTACTACTGAGCAGAATACTGAGGAGTCTGAGCCCGAGGTAGCCGTAAACAAAAAATAAAGTTTGTGATTGAGTATGATCGAGTGAGTTGCATTCTCTTTGCCGACCTATAGTCTGCACCTAAGAACAAAACAGCACATTACTTTAAGTATCACATAAAAGCGAAAAGGTTAGTAACCTTTAATGGCTTGCTTGCTTCAGTAACCAGTCAATTTCTGAAGGCCACACTTCTGTAAGCGTTAATGAGAAACTTGCAAATGTAGTAGTATCTCAGCTCATGTATTTCCTGCTGATTTTAGGTGAAAACTGTCGTAGTAATATAGAAACTTTGCCAACGATGGGCATACAACCTCGGCATCTATTTGCACCCCTTTAACGAGTAACTCTACGCCTTTTAATGTTTTTGAGGGAAGCAAAAAAGGTGAAGCATCTATTGTGATAGCAAATAATTAAACAGCTACACGAAGTAAGTATAGCAGTTTTATCGGCCGTGTAGGCTTGTAAACATTCGCTTACTAACTAAAGTAGCAAGCACGATGTTACGCGCGCACTGACAAAGATGAACACATCTCCCTCGATGACCGCGGACACTCGCTGTCAAAACGATGGCCTGAGCAAGCGCGATAGCAGCCGGAAGCGAATTGATTTTCGTGCTGGATCTTCCTTCAATGCGAACTAAGCAGCAAGAACGCAGCGCGCACGAAGCCATCAGCCGTCAGCGCACCTACACTCAAGCCGCATTTCCGCCCACGACGTTGAAATAAAAATTTCCACGACGTACTACATACTACGTTTTCTGGTTCTTCACGTTTCTTTTTTTAATTGTTGCAGTTGCAGCACGACGAACAAGTGCGCTTTTTCCTTTGAGTGTTATTTAAGCTCGGCAGCGTACTTTTCGATTAAAGAAAACACTGGAACGAGTTCACGTGGAATTCCACTTCTTTAATGAAATGTAATAACAGCAGCCGAAACGGCATGCTGTCCGCTCAGCGGCGAAGGAACCAGGACCACAAGTGGACCTCCGCTTTAAGAGGCCGGTCTAGCAACGTTTCCCTTGCAACTGAGAAAAGCACAAATCTCATCGCGCCAATTATGGGCGTGCAAAGCACGAACGTCTTTTCACATTCGCATTGTTCACATTGTGTACGCAAAAATATTCTGCTCCGGCAAAGTACACCATTGTGTGAGATGAGCCTTGTGCATTGTGCCTTTGTAATTTGCTTTAAATATCTTCATGCATATTTTTTTTAATAAATCCGAACAAATTACCCCGCCAACATGCGCCAAGCGATAGGTAACAACACATCGTTGCCGTTCCAGCACGATGAACAACTGCGCCTCTTTGACTTCTTTTTTAACACTTGGCAGCGAACATTTCGAATAAGAATACCGTGGTAGGTGTTCTCAGGAATACGTTGAGTGCAGCTTTGGCTGTTATATTGTGTCTCAATGACAGGATATGTTTCAGTCCACCGTTTAACGCGCGCGATTCGTAGTGAATCCACTATGTGTGTCGCAACAATTTGCTCTCTGGTCAGCATCCCTTCTTGTGCAAG
Organism: Dermacentor andersoni; assembly: GCF_023375885.2. Lineage (NCBI taxonomy): Eukaryota > Metazoa > Arthropoda > Arachnida > Ixodida > Ixodidae > Dermacentor > Dermacentor andersoni. Next base: position 33,447,718 of record NC_092823.1, on the reverse strand, counting down.
TTGGTTCGGTAGTCAGCAGTCGTTTTCTGCCACTCGATTAGGGTGCTCTTCGCATGCCACTGCTAACTTCCAGTGTTTCCCGTGGTAAATCCAGGCATTGGATACGTTTCTGAAAAGCAGAATATCGCCCATTCTGTATAAAGTAGCGTCATTGCCATCTACGCTGCAACAGCGTGGCTACGTGTAGGTGATGCGGTAACTCGAGTAAACAGACATGGACGTAGAAGAATGTCGGCATGACACATTACTGCGCTAAAAATTGCGTTTCCTGAAAGCAGCTACCACAAGAGTGTCGGCGTCGTCGTATGAACTAAAACTTCAGAGCTTTGGCCAAGCATATATTCCGATTGCCAGTAACCCGTATGCAATAGCGGTTGATGTCAGTATGCTTTCTGATGCCGATTTGCTTTTTACGCGTAATTTGGAGTGAAATAGTGCACCCACCACCAGTTATTTCTCTTCTTCCGATGGAGTGTTGTCGTGTTGCTGTAATACAGGCATCATAGTCCTTGCAGTGCTCTGAAATAAAGTAAGCTATTTGGCAACTCAGCAAGAAGCTGCGCACAACACTCAGCATCGTCGCTTCTCATAGGCCACCTCGTATACCATGTATGGGTGTCAAGGCTTCACTAAGCTTTTAGAAAAGCTGCCTGCCATCTAACGGACACTTTAGCTGATAGTATGGTTGCTATTCGCATGCAGTGTTCTTTTAAAAAGCGACAATGAACAAATCTTTTATTTTTCATTTCTGCTCCCATTTCACGCAGTCAAAGTGTACCTAACAAGACAGCGAAGCCGAATAGCGCTGCTAGATCATCGAAAATAACGGTATTTGATCCCTTACTTGAGCAGCGTTCCGTCGTGTCGAAACGAACCCTCTCTCGCATAGAGGTTTTGTGAATGTGGGACACATTGCAACGGCTAAGTGAGCGTGCAAAAGGGGCTTGCCCGTTGGTCACGCCTCTGCGGTGGCGTGTGGAGGGCACGCGAATGCAGTTGGTTGGTGGCAGAAAGGTTACAACCACTTCAGTTTCGTAAGGTCTCCGGCACTTCCTTCAACGCTATTGGAGGTCTAGTAGGGAAACAACGTGAGTGTAGACGGCCTTTGCGCGAACGCTTCGGTCCCATTTGCCGTACGCGATAGCGCCAATCGATGTGGGAGGCGTGTTTCGCAGTCCCGATCACCGGCCCCGGCCCGGCCGGATTTCCGCGTTGTACCACCGCTTGGTGAGTGGTTTCTGAAGGCATCCCCTGCTGCATGGAACAGATGAATGGGAGCTCTTGCTGTCCTGTCGTAATGGAAGACGTCTATTCACCGTCGTGACGGTGAAAATTACAACAGCAAAACTGTGAATGACGACAATAACTTTTTATTGGGCGAACTTGCGCCCTCAAAAGCAAGGTGCACTCAAAGCAGAGTGATGGCGGCCAACACGGTCGGCGATCGTCGAAATCTGATCAGCGGGTCAAGCGCGTCGTCTTTTTACATGAGTCAATAAAGGTTCACGAGTAATCGCTCGTGCCCGCGCGTCTTCCAGAAAGTACTACGCAATTCACGTGACACATATATGTAATCAGATTACAGAAGGTTTGGCGACAACAGACAGCTGATAGGGCCATCGATTCGAGAAACTTCCGATACATGCAGGCGCGTCCTGCGCTGAGCGATGACATCTTTTAGACGGCGTAACGTGGTCCCGCGATAAACTGGTACAAGTGTCAATATAAATTATTTTACGAGCCGTTTCTTGAGCGTAATAAACACGATGGTCGCGGTAACGTCGTGCGTGGTTCCTCGTTAGTAACTTTGACTAGCTTTCTTCTGTTAGTCTGTACGTAAATCGTGCCTTATTTTTCACCAGTAATTGGCATGGTGTCAATGTATCAATTATCTATAGATAACAAAACACTTGCACGATGGTAAATTAAGCGATAAGAAATACAGATCAAGAGTATAAAGTATTAGGATCACAGTACAGGTCCAAAGCGGGGACAAGAAATTTCAAAGGAACCCGTATATTTATTTCTTCTAGTGTGTCAAATATTACATCGCACAAAACGGGGTGCAGACTAAACTACCAACAATGCCAAGAACAGAATCTAAGCCGGGGCTTTTCTTGCTTCACCGTGGAAGAGTCGGGGCTCTGACTTCAAAAAATTTCGCATCAGCTTACACGTGAAATCACGCAAGCAGAAGGCATAGGAAGATTCTGATAGATGTACTCGACGTGTGTATCACTGACACGCCACACATTGGTCTTGCTCAGGCTGTCGGCAGGTGTCACATGAGCTGTGTTTTACAGCGAAGCTGTATATGACCCGGGCCCCTGGATTTTTCTTCTTCGTCAACAGAACAGGCGACATGAAATCATTCAACGAAGTGAAGCGAAAAGTGCCTATCTCCATTGTATTTACGCATGCAAGACATACTCCAGTGTTTGTTCGAATAAAGAAAAGCACAAAAGAAGTGTCAAAACCACATGATAGATGATAAGCCGCGTTGGAACAATGCGAAGTACGTAGAGATCGCCGCATGCGTTTGCACGTAAATATTACAATTGCATGAGCTAAATTTAGCGGGAAGCGGCAACCGTAGCATACGAAGCAGGGAGTGATGTTACTAGACTTTCTATGCAAAAGAAGAACCCAGATAGAAACTGATTTCCTTTGTGTTGTGAGATTGCTATCGAAAGGCCCCGCATAGTTAGGACTCCCGAAGAGCAGTGTGAACACGATGAGCGGCGAGGGGAACATGAGTTTGGTCTCATGGGCTTAACCAACACAAGTCAGCCAACCACTGTGCACAGGTAGTGTATTTTTTATTTATTTTATTTCAGAATTACTGCCAATCCCAACGGGAATTTTAGCAGGAAGGCCATACATATATTATGCATACAACACAAGTGCAAGATGGATAAAACATGTAACGAATGCGTTTTCTTGCGCGTACAATCATTTAACAAGCACATATGGTATAAGATGTCCAATGAATGAAGCATTTATACAGTAGTTCTAAACTGCATGCCATAATAAAAAAACCGCAGTCAATGAATAGGTCGTACAGGATTTAAGCAGCTTCTTGAGACAAAAAGGCGGTAAGTTAGAACTTTATAAAATACTTTATATTTGGAAAAGACATAGGCAGTTTTCAAATAGTGACAGGCAATTATCTTGGTTATTGCAAGTAGTTATATACGTAGACAGGCTATTCCGTTCCCCTATCGCCTGTGGAAAGAAGGAAAACGTTATGCGGTTAGTTTTGAACCGGAAGAAAAGGGGCTGACCTAGGGGCCCAACTTTTATTGATCATATCATAAGAAGCCAACAAACATCGACACCGAGGACAACATAGGGAAAATGACTTGTACCTAATGAATGATTTAAAGAAATGATAAATGAATGTAAAATGAAAGTGGATGAAAAAACAACTTACCGCAGGTGGGGAACGATCCCACAACCTTCGCATTTCGCATGCGATGATCTACCAATTGAGCTACCGCGGCGCCGTTTCGCCATCCACTTTCTTGGGTATTTATGTTTCCTACTACAGGCCTAGAATTGGGAGCCAGCGCCACCACTGACAAACCTTGGCGGCGGGTGTCGAACATACTTTTTTGCCACAGGCATCACGAGTACGTAATCTTATTTGGGTGAAGGCAAGCGGTCAATAAACCCACGCATGCTACCTGAAGGTATCAATGTTGCCGGATTCGAGACCGTCGTTATGTATTAAACGAGAAGAAAGAGGGTTAACCGAGGGACCCAAATTTTATTATTCATATCATGAGACACCTACAAACACTGACACCAAGGACAACATAGGGGAAATTACTTGTGCTTAATAAATTAAATAAAGAAACGATGAATTAATGGAAATGAAAGTAGATGAAAAAACAACTTGCTGCAGGTGGGGAATAATCCTACAACATTCGCATCTGGCGCTGGCTAACACTCCAAGGGTTCTACCAGGAAACATAAATACCTAAGAAAATGGATGGGGAAACGACGCTGTGGTATCTCAATTGGTAGAGCATCACGCGCGAAATGCGAAGGTTGTGGGATCATTCCCCAGCTGCGGCAAGTTGTTTGTTCATCCACTTTCATTTTCATTAAATTATCGTTTCTTTATTTCATTTATTAGGCACAAGTAATTTGCCCTATCTTATAACTATATATATATATATATATATATATATATATATATATATATATATATATATATATATATATATATATATATTGTGTGTGCATGTGTGTGTGTCCACCTATAGCGCGTGCCAAGCCAAGAGCGGGTGGTTGCGGAATTGACTTTTGAATGGTGACCACTAGCCGACCTCTCGAAAACGCAACCCTGGAACGCAGGAACTGAAACTGGGTCACAAGATCCGCGCGAGCTACCTACCTGTTCTGAAGTAAATCGCTTGCAACGCTCGCCTACAGAACTGGATGTTTATGGGAAGAAATCCGCGTTGCAAGAGCTCATGTGTGACGAGAGCTTTGCAATGAGGGCTTTATGCGTATCGCCTTATTCTGTGTCAGACGGCCGCGTGCCTGCGCTGGTTGAGAAATTGCCCCTATCACCCGAAGGGCGAAGCACCGAAAACGATGCCAAGGTTTTGCTTACTTTAACTTTTCGGGCGGTGTTCAAACTACTGTATCTACTCGAAAATAGGTTCAAGATAAATATAATGAACCTCTGTCGATTGAATTTGCAGAACAATAACAAAATGGGAACACAGTTCGACGCATAACTTGTAAGGAAACTGTGAAACTTTGAAGACGAAACACTTTTATTTACCGTAGCATTGGCTGTTAAACTTCGGTAGTGAATTCCAGGAGTGACCTCCTCATCGGAACTACCAGAGAAGTCGTCTTCGTCAAATGCTTGACAAGCGTTCTCGGCACCGCAATCGACCTTGTCCTCGGTTCCGTCGAGGGCGTTGGGTATGCAGCATTTATTAAAGCCAATTTGGAGAATATCAAGGCTGGCTTAAATTTACGGCGGGTGCAACGGGAAAAAAATCGTGATCTTGATACTTTTACTAGCTGTGTTCACGAAGATATGTCGAGATTCTTTACGAACGAATCTAGGTTTACACCTCATTTTGGGTAATATTTTCGAAAGCAAGAAAGGTCAAAGCATACTCAAACGCGGTATGCGTGCTTGCGAGATGCTAGCGCGAGGCAGCACGCAAGGCAACTCCTGCTGGGCCGAGTGAACAACGCCCTGGCATCTACCAGGCATTTCACAACGCTGGCGCGATGAAGAACATAGCTGTCGCTAGTGGCGTCGTGAGTGTCTCCGCTCGATGATGCACAGAATCATACCGAGGAGAAACAATCGGCGTTAATTAGATGACGTTCGTTAGACGTTTCCTGCCCGTTCCGCTCAGACCGCAGTGTGTGTGTGGGGGGGGGGGGGGGGCAGAGGAGGGGGAGAGGCATGTACATCTCGTGTGCTGCTGAACTGCTGAGCGCCTATCTCCTTCTGACCTGCATTCTAGCCCAGCGAATCAGAACTTCAGCAGCAGACGAAATGGACGTGTCCACTCGGTGGACACTTACAGCATACTACCCCCGTTTCCTAGGCAAATCAGCAGCTGAGGAGGAACGCTAGACTCCTGATAGTGTGCATGCGCACTCATGCCAGCAGTTGGAGGCTGCACGCTGACCTGGCTCCGTTGAGAGCTTCGTTGACGGTGCGCCCACATCGCTTCCTCGTTTTCGCATCGAAACGCAATCAGCTCCACTGCAGACCCTCTAACCCTCCGGGCGTGCCGCACATGTGCTGTCGATAGGGTACGCACGACAACGTCGACGCCTACGCCGACGATCGAGTGTCTATATAATTGCTACCTCAATAAAAGTGGACGATCGTTGTCGTGTGCTTACCGTGTCTTCTGTGTTTATTTTATCGCGTTGTGTAGCTACCATGGAGTTTTACAAATTCTTACAAGCTTCGGTGCTCCTAATGTTTTCTGCAATGAGTACAAAGGCAATGCAGAGATGTCATGTAATAAGCAAATGGCAGTGTAGCGACCCCCTTATCCCACTCCTTCCTGTCTGTTCACTTTTCCTTCGTTAATATTTTTTGTTGATTTATTGTCCAGAAAACTTCAGGGGAATACCGATTCGGGGCTCCTAACCGCCATCGGCATTCTTGTGTTCGCGTGTTGATTGCGTACATGATATTAATTGCTGAATCCCTGAAAATGCGCGTCGGTCTGTCATCAATGCAAACATCTGCAGCTTCTCACTAAACTGAACCTCTCCAGTTTATTTGTGTTCTATGAAGACAGGAGCACTGCAGACAGGAGTGAATAGAGAAGCGTCTGCAATGGTCGATCATTGTTCCTGCTGTAAGCTCCAGTTCCATCGATGACTGTGTTACATTCGTGGTCGTCGGTCTTGCGCAAGAATCAAGGCCCCTATTCATAAAAAAAACTATTGTGCTACAACCGTTCCTAAGCGTGCATTCTAGCAAACGCTAACCCCAGGCATATTATTAGTAAAGACGGCTAAGCCAACGCCAACGGAAAAGAGCACTTGCGAATGAACAGCTTTGTGAATTCAGTCTTTGGTAATTACAGTCTCCTTTAGCCAACCAAAATGTCTGGCCGTCAGCAGCGCCTCTCTCGATGAAGATATAGAATAGCTATGGCTTGAAGACGGCACGCGCTATCCCCGCGCGTGCGCCTTCAACACAAAGCCTGCCGAAGGACAGGGCGAGCGAAATGCCATTACGCCGAGCGGGAGCACCCTACGCAGGAGCAGTGGCTCGCGATCAGCGTGGGTAGAGGCGAGTGACGCGAACGGAAGCGTGCCACCCTGCAGCCGCGGCACGCGTAAGAAACAGCTGTTCACAGACCCGTGATACGGGATCCGACCAAGGCTGGTAAACACGACATCTGGAATAGGATACGATGCATGGTGGCGAACGCGGCGCCGGGTTTCGTTGCCAAAAGCGTTTCCAATAAACCGAATCGACTGCGCGTAGATATGAGGGTCATTTACCAAGCGCAGCGCGCTATTATTTTTCCTAATTTAAGAAGGAAGCATGCTCGGACTTCTTTTTATTGCGTGACAGTTCTTCGGCCAGAGAAACGGAATTCACTTCTTTTAAAGATGGCGGAATATTTAAGAAGCGCATTGTGCTAAGCAGAAACAAACTGGGCCGCATGCCGCATGCTAATCGCTTTGAGGTACGCGCAGCAAAGCCATAGCAAGCGATGGTGTCGCCGTGCTAGGCGGAGCATGAAAGAGTGCGCATTAGCGAATATCTGTTAACAGAATCATCTCGCACATCCGTACTTTCCAAGTAGAAGTCGACGACTCGTCATGCGACTGCCTGCGTCAGTGTTATTTCGGAAGCTGACTTGTGCGCCCTGAGCTTTACTTTGTTTCTGAAAACATAATGCGACAAATGGACAATGAAATCTTGTAGCGAGGTGCTTTTCAAGGAAATGGTGAATTGCTCCGTATTGTCGAATTTCGCTATCTTGTCAGCTCTCATTGGCTAAAGGCGCGGGCATTGCAGATTCGGACAACATCACATATTTCGGCTGTCTCCCAGATAGCGCCCTCGCTGTGCCACAAACAGTTTTGAACTCCATTTAACTGGATCCAGATCGAGTCAACCGCAATCTGTGCATTACGATCCAGATTCTGTTGTGATTGTTGCATGACGTCGGCGTTGCACTTTTTGCAGCATATTACTAAATGTTCCGCAGTTTTATGGATCCCCTTAGTGGCCTAGCGCGCTATGGTTCAGTAAACTCGACTCTGTTTGCGTGCAGCAGTGATCACTGTCGACAGCGTGAAAGCTCTCCTGTCACACCGGTATTATATTCACATTTACACTACAACGAGGACTGCTTCTCTTGGACAGCAAGACAGACGCAGGCCTGGTAATTGCTTGTTTTTAGTACTTCCCTTTATTCAATTGATTTATGTAAAAAACGTTCCAGTGCTCAAAATCTGTCGTCAGTTACTGGAACTAACCTTGTTTTTTTTTCTCAGTTCAAATGACAGAACAGACTTTCCGTTAGCTTTCTGTGTAAATCTGAACAGTCTCTTTGCGATAATGACGTCGCTAATACGTGTGCTGTTACACTCACGTTTCCTTCTAGCTTTACCGATAGCAGGCGCTGATCTTTACTATCTTGATGTCCTGATACAGTGGCTTTCTTCTTTTTGTGTACAATTGCTATTCCGCGGTCAATGTGACACATCTGCTAGATAAACGGTGCGAACAAATGACGAGCTACTACGAACCGCTCACAGTGTAGCGCAGCTGAACGTCGAGCCAGGCATAACTCAGACATCAATGACCTCTTAAGGGTGGTAGGCTACGAACAACTTAAGGAGACGAAACAAAATCTGAAAAAAGTAAACTTGACGACAAAAAGAAATAGTGTACTGAAAGAAATACAGGAATGCTGCGGCGGCAGGGCAACAGATTATTTTTTGCAGTCGTGCATGTGATTCTCCAAAATTCACCAAATGCTTGACATTGGAAAGTGTTTTGCATTCCACCTCCATTGGGATGCCACCAGTACGAGTTTCACTATACGCACCGGCGACCTAGTGTTCAACCACAATATTTCCTGACCACTATGTAACCATGGATTTACGTAAATATGGATCTAATGTTGCTGAACTGATCAAGAATTAAAGTATCTGATCGTCTGTTTCGCACGGAAGGCTTCTTATGTACGTTCGCCTTTCATGTTTAAGTTAGCCATGGCAATAAGCGAAGCCGATGTGCTCTCTGCATCGCATCACTTCTTTTTCCTAGTATTGACAATTGTCCCATTTCTAACGTTTACAGGAGCAACAAATGGGGGCAACAGAAACAGCAATGTTGGCTAAACTGAAGAATATAAACACTGTGCAAACAAATCATCCCTACAGACTTGCAGGTTTGCATGGCTGATCGCAGCCGAGAGAAAAGTTACGGCTTCCAGTTTTTCTTCCTTTTTTTCTTTCTTTTTTTGTGATGCCAACTTGCGTGAAATTAAAGTGAACGCCGTTCTGCGGCGTTATCTGTTCACAGCCAGGATTTACGACTGCGATAGCCGCATCTTTCGCTTCAACCTAAACGACGCGTCTTTGTATCTGCACTCCACCCGGCTATTTTCTTGTTACTAACAGCATCTGCCTTGTTCGCACAGGGCGTGCATCACCGGGCGATGGCCACGGATAGAACCGGAAAAAGCAGCCGGTTTTCACTGGAAAAGAGAGATAATAGGAGGGAGGAGAAATCCACAGGGGGCATAAGGTTCCCGGTTCCCCGAAGCAAAGAGTAATAGGGTGGCATCTTATCCGGGCACTATCAACGGCGTCAACCCGCAACGCGGTTGGTGTCGAGGCAAGCGTATACATATATAAGGACGTTCTGCGGGATATACCGAAAGCCGTCAATGACGTCCATAGAGCGCTGAAATACTGATAAATAAAGGCTTAAATATATAGGCTAGCTATGCTTACGCCCCCCCCCCCCCCCCAAACCCCCACTATATTTCAAATAAAGCACGTGGAGATAAAGCGGTGGGATCTGTGTTGCCAGCTTATCATGCCAGTAATTTCGTTCGCCACGAAAGGACACTCCCGGGACTGTCCTTTTCCTTCTGAGGCGGCACCCTCAAAGATGGATAGGAGGCCCGAATTGACGGAGGGTCGGTGTCAGTGGCGACATCGCCTTTTCACGATTACTGCGGCATCGGCATTCTTCACAGTATAGCTCACCGATAGGTGAATATATGACGTTACCGCCGTTAGCGCTAATGTATTTTTAATGACGACGTATTCGGCAAGAGATAGGGAAGAAAACGAGCGTTCGACCGCCTTGTCCTAAAGTGAATCTCCGTTTACAAAAACACGAGAGGTAAAAAAAGAAAACGCCCTGAAAGATCAGTAAACAAAACGCGATGAACGCGAGAAACCCTTGCGCTATACTGTTTCGCACCTATGCTGTGAGGAAACTGGAAGTCTCAGCTGCGCTTATCATTACACCGTGGTGTTCCGGACTTTTCCTCGCACATCATCTGGAGAGCACGGGGCGTGAGTTTTCCATATCTAAGGCGCTAGGCAGTGCTGTCGCCCTTCTTGTTTTCCCTTCATTTATAAAACGAGGAATTGAACGCCTAGCCTGCAATCCGATAAGTAAAACGCATCATAAATTCCTCTTCGGAAATCGTAATGCATCGCTGAGCGCTTCACGCGACGACAGAGATGCCACGTAATCTCACGCCTGCAGTCAGCGCCGGAGGAACAAACTGAGTGCTCACCTCTAAAAAAACAAGCAAAAAAAGAAGCACCACAACAGTGACGAAGTGACCTATCCTAGAGGACAGTAAGAGGGCTCCATAAAAATAGTGCAGCGGAAAGTTTATGTCATTTGTATAGCCCAAGCGAAAGAAAATGTCACAGCATGCCGAGAACGGGGCGAATAAGCACTTCCTATTTATTTAAAACTTAAAAGTGTGAAAGATCGCACCAATGTTACGATATTTGAGAAAACCCACCTTCCTGCATTTCACGCGCCGCTTACAAGCGCCGACGTTGGTCTTGGGCTTCACAAAAGCTCATTCGGCAACTATTCCATCAATTTCTTTAGGCGTTTGCACGTTCTGCCTTCTTTTGCGAAGTGGCTCTTATTGTTACAAAATATAAATGCATTAACGCGTTGATCGATAGGAACGATATTTCACAGGATACTGTAAAAAAGAAATATCCACGGTGTTTCAGCGAACTCTTTCAACAATGTTTTTTTTTTTTTTGGAACTGCCAGTGGCAAATAGCACCGTTCTGGTCTATAAGCTGGTCAATTTGAATAGGCGGACATTACTCGCACAAAAAATTGAAATGCATTATCGACTATTTAACGAAAATTCCCTAATTTGGTTTTAACTAATTAATTTATGGCACATATTGCAATTTACAAATTTTAGCGGGTGAGACTGCAAGGCATGTCTACTTGAACTGTGTGGATGACACCTTTTACGAGACATGATACATCACAGTTGCGGTAAAAATGCACTGTCCTTGAACTTACTATCTTAAGAAAACGTCGTCTGAAACATTGAAGCACAATAGTTAATGGAACGCCTATGCATTTCTTCACAAAGCTAGGGAATTATTATTTCGAAAGTGGTGTCATCCTGAGAATGAATTCCAAGTGGATTCGCCTTGCGGACCCTCCACAAGAATTTGTAAATTGCAATATATGCCAGAAGGTTATAAACATAGCGAATTTTCGTTTACTAGTCGATTATTTATTTCAATTCTCTTTTGTGCAAGGAATGTCCGCCTGTTCGAGTGGACTAGCTTATGGACTAGAATTGGGCTATTTGCCACGGACAGTTCCTAAAGGAATGTTTGAAAGTGTCCGTTTAAAAACCCCGCATAAGGGCAACGCTTAATGGCCGAGCCAGTGTGTTCCCTATAACAATCACAGAATAAATTTTGATTAAGTCTGACATCACAATCATCCACCCTTACATTACTTCCACACCTTTCCGCGTTAGTGAGTGTTTTAAAGTGAAGCTTTCTTTGCCTGCTCGTGCCACTCTTTGTTGCTGGCTGCTGTGTTGCACGAGTGGCTGGTTGGTGGCATTGTATCTTTTGCGAGCAACTTACACCACCCACCGCAACTCAGTCCCTATTCAAGAGGAATGAAGTAGGAGGAGGCACGTGTTTGCAAACACTACACCTGATTTCTTAGCATAAACCTCTACTATTCTACGTTCATAGAGGGCAGACTACGCTAAAGTTGAGCTTCTTTACTGTTTGTTGCAAGGTTAAGTACCCATGGGCGCAGAGTGCGAGCACGGGTGACGCATGATTAGGGAAATGAAATAGAAAACGTGCGTTAAAATTCAACACGTGTGTAGTCTGTACTTGCGGATACGGGGAAGTACAGCAACTGCGGCACTGCAGGTGACGGCGAGCTGCACTCTAGCGCGCAGGCTGGGCAAGGTCTCGTATGAAAATAAAAAAAAAAACTACGTTACCACAATGACAATGAGTAGGGCCTCAATTTTGAACAGGCTGATATTAGAAGTGGCACTCGTCGTCGATATATTCAGCACGTTGCAGTGTGCAGCATTAATAGGAATAACAGGCGTGTACGCCCTCGTTTCTGCAATACTGCATTGTGCTGAAAAGTCCTGATGGCCATATTCACGATACAAAACAGGCTAGAAGCTTAAAGATAGAGTGAAGCATAGCTAGAAGTGAACAGCCGTTCCGAATACCATTTCATAATGATAAGAAAGTCATGATTTGTTTTTTACGTAGCTCCAGGTATGCAGTTCGTAATCGCTGAAGAGCTGCAAGGAAAATACCTTAAGTATTTTTTAAGCACATATAAGAAATGTGCCATAATCCGCGACACTTTTGTGCTCCTTCAGACAGGCCCGACGATAAATCTTTATTGGCTACAGCTTTATCGACTGAAAAGTTACGTAGGGCTTCCTAGCAGCTAAAAGTGCCTGTCCTGCCTGTAACCTGAACCTATTAATGCACATTGAAATTTTGCCGCGTATTCTGTTCTTCTACGTTGACCTGCTACAGCAATGTCACATTGACATTTACATGGACATCGAAAAGTTCTAGGCGGATAACATTGCACATATTGCTAGTTAGGCAAACTTGAATGACATGTTAGGCACGGCATTTGCTTTGCTGTATTGCTCTCTAAATAGCGACACATTCCGCATCGAGTGACTGGTCAAGAAGTCGGATGGAAGTGAAACCCTTATTTATTAGAATAACCGCTCTTCGAAAAGGAGTAAACTTGAAGTAACCTCATAATTGCGAAAACATACTACGTCATTATAAAAAAAAAACCTGATGTAGAGCTAGCCAAACTGAAGCCCTCCCCCCCCCCCCCCCTCGTGATTCATCTTGCTAATGGTAATTACGAAGTAATATACAGTCTCAATATTTCAGTAAAGACACTTAGACTCCCTAAAGAACATATACTAAAGAATATTCAGCGATATTCTCAGAATTGCTTTCAACAAAGAGACGTACATCTTTAATTTTAAATGAAACGAGGCAGTACATGAGATACGATACGGACATAAACTCGGCGCCAAACACGCGGCGCGTCGTCACTGTCGTCATGTTGCGCGCAAGGCTTGCGCGGAGCACTGGTCGCGCAGCAGTTGTGCTTTAATCCCGCACGCATTGTTGACCGCACCACGGCGATATCACCCACGTCATCACAATATGTCCCTCTTTGGGAAGCTTTTCCGGCGAAAAAAATAACACCGCAAACGAGCACGTGATACGTATAACTTCATGGCAATTTGAAGCGTCCATAATGCCCCCTTTAAACGCTCAAAAGAAACGTGCTCATTATTTTGCGGTCTGTTTTCCTTTCGCATTTGCGGACCGCCTAACTTCTCGTTAGTTTTCGGCGTTCTGCTTCAAATGAGAGATCAACTCTGCTGAAATGATACGCATATACATACATTTTGATATCAATAAGTTGCTTTCAGTTATTTGAACGGCTCATGATAGAGAATTGCGTTACTTTACAGTATTTTCTCTACATTGGGCTAAAAGTGAAGCCCTTAAGAATAATTTGGCTACCAAAAAATGTGACCTCATAGCATTTTAAGCGGATGGTCGTGGATGCATATTTTTCGTCACCCGTGAAAGCATATCACCAAATTGCGTATTGTTTTGCAATGTTGACGACCCTATGTTCTTACGCTGCTGAACGTCCACTGACGCTTACTTTCGCCTGATTTTACGCATTTACTATATTTGTAAAATATTGGGGATAATAACCTGGCATGTACACTCTAGTTTCCGCATGTATACCAGCGTATTTGTACAGTCCAGTCACAAAACTCGTCGCATAAGTAACAAAAACATAGGCTGGACCTATTTCACGTGTTGGGTAACGGCATGGCGTTTTACTGTCCTCTCTTAAAGAAAATTATAGATTGAGACGTTTCTCGGAAGTATAAGAACTTCTGTGCCATACTGGCTGATGTAAGTGCCGCCATAAACCGCTTCATATCACACCAGTCTCCGGAGGATTTTCACACAAGATAGGGCTTGCAGCCTATTAATTTCCCTCACCACTGCAATCAGCGTTTAAAAATGCAGCCTTCCAAATGGGAACGTTCCATTCGCATTAGAGGTTGATTTGTCGAAGTGCTTTCATGTGGCCTGCTGCTGGAAACATGTAAGCAAGAAAAATTGTTACACTGGTTGTTCTGTCTAATAGCGGGGTAGGATCGTCCAGCGGACTAATAAATATCTCACTCAATGGGAGCCACAAACGATGCCGATAAAATAAAGTGATTTAGGCTGGCACGTAAGAAATAGAGAACAATCCGTCTACATCCAAACAAGACGGGCAATCAATGCTACTTGCTGCGGACGCGATAATCAGCGACAGTGGCCCAAGCCTGCACAGAACTACTTCTTTCTCTGCAGCACACTCAACCCTTTAATCTGAACACATGGCTTCGCACAGTTAATACGAACGCCTAATTGCATGGCAGTGTCGCGACGCCACGAAAGTAATTGCCTAGGCGGCAATTTGAAACAAGAATCTGGATGGAGGCAAAGGGTGCTAATGGCCCCGTCGACGATAAAGGCGCTATTACTGGGACCTCATCGAACAACTTGTTCCCGCTTGCAGTAACCTCGGAGCCGTTCTCAGAACGGGCAAGGGCTGCGGACGACAAACTGCGGCGATACTGCAGTAACGCTATCTGTATAACGAGATCGATTTTCGGTTTCAGCGATCGGACTGATGATACTGCTTTCACGCGTACGAAGCTTGGACGGCCTCTCTTTTGAAAATTACGCTTCAAAGGGACGGCATTTACACTTTCGAATTATCACAGCTAAATTTCTGCTTGTAGCATGCATTCATTCCTGGCAATAAAAGAATAATTTTGCACGAACTTGTTTTAAAGAAGATTCGGCACGCGTATGTGCTCTCTAGAACCTTATAGAATACAGCATGTAAACATTACAATTGTTGGCAAGAACTAAAACCAGTCAACGTACTGAGCTGGAATACATTCAACTTCTGGAACAAGCGATGTACATTATTATGCTTTTGGTTTCAAATATGTTTTCGACCAATAAATATTTTGTTATCCCAAATTTTTACGCTGCCGTAAGTTCCACGCTTTCCTCTCTAATACCAGCTTGACACGCTGCCAGTGTTTATTTAGTCTTAGTATGCTTTTGTGACGTCCTTTCTTACGCGAAATTGGCAATGATGCAAGCAATAAGTGGGCGACCAGCGAGCCTCTAGAGTGAGGGGCGTGATTATTACTATGACCAAGATTAATCAAAAAGATTTTGTCTCTTTGATCAGCTGTGCTTCAGGTGTAGCCCGTTACCACCTTGCCAACTGTGATGCTTCGATTAATTTAATTCAACTTTTTCATCAAGATATTATAACAGGTATTGGAAAATGTTAGGACAAAACGTACAGAATCATGAATTGAATGTCCTTAACACACACGCAAATACATTTTTTTATTAAACTAGAAATTATCTCCATGGCTGCCTAGGCTGTAGACCGTAATTAAACAGCTTAACAGAGGCCCAGGCAGGCGTAACATGATATGGGCAGCAATATACGCATATTCGAGTCAATATTCGAAGAGTAAAAGAACAAATTAGTCTTCAACAGAGAATTATAGACAGGAAGGACGATGCATACTCACAAGAATATAGGTACACAGATAAATAACATTGCTGCTAAAATAAGACAAAAATATTTATATATAGTGAGCAAGACAACTTATTACAGGAAAGTGTACTACCAGAAGCGTGGATTTCGTATTATATATAATCTCATCATCACAAGAGTGTACTTAATTTTGCTTCAAACTGAAAAGGGGGAAAATTCAGAAAGAACAAGAATACAACAATGAAATATCACTAAAAGAGAAGAACACCAACACGATTTACAGCCGAGCAAACAATTGTAGCAAGTCAACTTCAGTTGGATTTCTGAAAATTCAAATTTGTTTAAATTGAATGGAAGCTTGTACTGTAATGACAGTAGTTTAAAATAGGTACAAAAACGGGATGCGAGCATTGCATCAGTGTTTCATGTATTAACAAGATTATAGTTCGGCCGCAAAGAAGCAGTCGCTATTAAGTATCCCTTAACGCTTGGCGTAGACAAGAAAAGCAAGCAAAGAATACGAAATTCTAAAATACTTTTAACGTTGATGCGAAAGCCTGATTCTTCGGAGCTTAGTAATTATGATTACCGATTAAACGAGTAACTTTCTCTTCTAAAAACAACACTTTCCGTTAGCATGCCTGAGTTCTTGCTAACCAGACAAGACTACATTAATTTATTAGCGAAGAAAAATATTCACAATAAATTTTATGTCTAATTATTGCTGCTAAGGCTTGGTGAGAATGATAAATTGCTGCTGAAACAAATGCAAAATTTGTGCACGACATTTCGACATGTGAATGCTGTGTAATAGGCAGATTTGAACGACACACAAAGTATTTTGTGGGTTTCAACAATTTGAATTTCTTCACTGTAACACTTTATGGGCTGTTCAAGGTAAATAACTTTTACGCGCATGCGTAACTGGCCAGCTTGTGAAATCGGCGGTATTTGTCTTAAGCCGCGAGAGAGAGAGAGAGAAAACAAGGGTAGGAAAGGCAGGGAGGTCAACCAGAACAGCATCCGGTTTGCTACCCTACACTGGGGGTGGGGGAAAGGGGAATAGAAAGAGGAAGAAAGGGAGAGAGGAAGCACTGAGTACGTGTGGGAGCGACACCATACACAAGGACACTATAAACGGTCTGTTAAGCCCGTGCACTTCAAGTACCGCACTAGTGCACGAATCGCTTTTCGAGCCAGTGACGGGTGTGGCCACGGTCCGAGTATCTTTGACTCGGTGAAGGATCTCGAGTCCAGTCTGCGTAAAGTTGCCCGCAGAGAGAGGCGTTGGACATCGTAGCGAGGGCAGGTACACAATAGGTGCTCGATGGTCTCCTCGCACCCACAGGAGTCGCACATCGGGCTCTCGGCCATTCCCATACGGTAGGAATATGCGTTCGTGAACGCCACTCCCAGCCACAAGCGACACAACAAGGTTGCTTCGCCGCGGGGAAGGCTAGATGGCAGTTGTAGCCGTAGCGTGGGGTCCAGTTTACGTAATCTGCAATTGAAGCCACTTGAAATCCAGAGATCTTGGGACTTCTTACGCGCAAGTTGGCGAAGTTTTCTGGCAGCGTCCGACCTCGCCAAAGGTGTTGGACGCGTCTTGGTATCTTCGTGGGCACACCGGGCAGCCTTGTCAGCTAGGTTGTTGCCGACGATGCCACAGTGGGCAGGAATCCACTGAAATATAATGTGGTGTCCACTTTCCAGAGCATGGTGGTGCAGTTCCCTGATTTCAGATGTCATTTGCTCGTAAGTTCTGTGACGTAATGCGGACTTGATGCTGTGAAGGGCTGCCTTAGAGTCACAAAATACGACCCATTTCTGTGTAGGCTCTTCGGTGAGGTACATCATAGCGGCATGGAGAGCTGCAAGTTCTGCCGATGTAGATGTAGTCGTGTGCGACAATTTGAATTTAACTGTAACGTTCTTGGCTGGAACGACGAATGCGGCAGTTGAGCTGGTAGGTGAGGTGGAACCATCGGTATATATATGTATGCGGTCATGATACGTCTGGTGCAGTAATATGAGCGTAAGTTGCTTCAGAGCCGGCGATGGATGATTGGACTTTTTTGTAATTCCAGGAATAGCAAAATTCACTTGAGGCTGTTGCAGGCACCACAGGGGAGAGGAAGGCTTCGCCGCCGGTGTAAATGATGCCGGTATGTACTCATGATGAGCGCTAATAACTCGTGAAAAGGTCGCTTGAGGTCTCTCGGCTGGTAGGGAGGCCAAATGATGGTCGGGGATCCTTGACAGATGGCGAATGTGCGCTCTGAGAGAGTCGACAGCTACATGTGTCTGGATTGTATGGTCTCCTGCGATGGCGATTGTCGCTGCTGTTGAGGTGCACCGAGGCAGCCCTAAACACGTGCGTAGGGCTTGACCTTGTATGCTCTCCAAGGCGCGAAAGTTCGTCTTGCATGCATTTGACAATACTGGTAGGCTGTAACGAAGGAGTCCGAGAAACAAAGCCCTGTACAGCTGCAACATAGAATGGACTGGTGTACCCCAGTTTTTCCCGCATAGAAATTGGAAGACCTGAGCAATGGCGACTAGCTTCTTCTTCAGATAGACGCAGTGAGGGCTCCACGAGAGGTTGCAGTCAATGATGACGCCCAGAAAGCGATGCGTCTTAACATAGAGTACAGCTTGACCATTGATGGTGACTGGATACGATGACATTTGTTTCCGCGTAAAACCAAGTAATGCGCACTTTTCAGTAGACACACTGAGGCCTTGCTCTCGGAGAAAAGAAGCCGTCATGGTTGCCGCCCGCTGAAGCCTGGCTCTTAGCTGAGGGCGAGTCACCGCAGAGGCCCAGATGCAAATGTCGTCGGCGTATATTGAGACATGTACTGTCTGCGGTAGGTAATCCGCTAGTCCTACCAGGACGAGGTTGAACAAAATAGGGCTCAACACTCCACCCTGCGGCACACCACGGCAGATGGAATGGTCTGAAGTTGGGCCATCTTCGTTCTGTAAGAAAAAACGCCTCTCAGTCAAATAGTCCCGAATCCATTGATACATCCGGCCACCAACTCCAACAGCCTCAAGTGAGTTTAGTATGGCCTCATGGGCGACGTTGTCGTATGCTCTTTTTATATCCAGAAAAAGTGCCGCAGATAGGCGCTTGAGGCTTTTTTGATTTTGGACCCATGTTACGATGTCAATGACGTTGTCGATGGACGTGCGACCTCGACGAAAACCTGTCATGGCGTCCGGATAGATGTTGAATCGTTCTAGGTACCATTCCAATCGAGCAAGAATCATTCTTTCCATCACTTTGCCGACGCAGCTCGAAAGCGCAATCGGACGATATGATGAGATCTCAAGCGGAGACTTTCCAGGTTTCAGAATGGGGATCAAGCGGCTCGATTTCCATTGTTTAGGAACGGCGCCGTTCTGCCAAGATTCATTGTAGTAGTTGAGCAGCTCATCACGTGCGTCATGTCCAAGGTGGCATAGGGCAGCATACGTGATGCCATCAGGTCCTGGTGACGAAGAACGCCGGCAGGTCGCCAACGCAGCATCGAGCTCTTCGAGTGAAAATAGCACGTTCATTTCTGGTACACGTGCCTCAGGGCCGCGAAGCAAGTGAACATGGAAGGCGCCTGTGTCTGCGTGCTGCAGATTTTGTTTTCACAATTTTGTCGTCACGTTCAATTAGCCCGACGATTAATGACAACGCATGAGTTTCAGGATACTCTTCATACTCTTTAAACTAATACTTTGAACACAAAACCTCACACGCATGTCCCTGAAACTGCGCTGTTGAATTATTTTCTATAAATTGATAACGAAAATTTTTATGAAAAACCAACGCCACTACTTTTCAAGAATACGTTGAGCATGCATTGGGAGGCGGTCATTTGCGGCACGATATTGCTCTCTGTTATTGGGGGTTCACCCCCTTACCACCGTGCCTTAGCCGCACGCAGAATCCAACCGCCACTTCGAGCGCCACTTCCTGAACAACGCGTTTGGAACCCGGTGCAGAGCCTGCCACCGCCTATGATCATAGACACCGTGATCCATGGAGGTGGGAAATAATAGGAGGGCGCATGCCGCGAAGCGATTGAAGCCAATGTGGATTCCCAACACGTGGTAAAAACGTCAGAGCGCGCGGTAGGATTCAGTACCTCTGGTTGATTTCATTGCTTTTTTTTTTTCGATACACATTTGAAACCATATGAAATTCTTCAAATAAACAAGAACATGGCTACCAGCGCGGCAGTTTCGCTTTATGCCACGCTCAAGTTTCTGGATTGTGGCATCGAATTGAGTTGTTGCGCTATGCGTGTCCGTCCGGCGAGCCGCATCACAGAGAAAGCCTCTCAAGCATGTCGGAAGTTGAAGGCAAATGCTGCAGGTCTTTCCGAAGCGTGCGCGGCGTTGCTACACTGCTGACTGCTTTTGCGGTAAGCGTGAGCTGCGGTTCGTGTTGCAGTAAACAGCAGAGTAATGTCTGTTGTCATTTCAGAAGCTTAGCACGCAGATTCTTCGCTTATAAAAGGAGGCCAAAAACTGTTTCGTAAACTAATCAATTCTCGTGTGACGGATAAAGCAAAGTTTAGTTTATGAGTTGAAGAGCACTCTCTCTTTCGTTCGCCGATACATGTTATATTTTACCCGCCATGGTTCCTTAGTGGCTATGGTCTTGAGCGGCTAAGCACAAGATCGCAGATCGAATTCCGACCACGGCGGTCTCATTTGGACTAGGGCGAAATGCGAAAGCACCCGTCTACTTAGATTTAGGTACACGTTAAAGAACTCCGGGTGGCCAAAATTATTCCCGAGTCCCCCACTGAGGCGTACCTCATTATGGAACCGTGGTTTTGGCGCGTAAAACCCCATAATTTGTTTTGTAGTAAGGCAGTATGCGTCCGATGACCTACCACTTGTTCGTATTCGCAGTACGCAGTGTTCGAAGCAGGATCAGTGCTTGGGAACAAACGCGGCTACCGCATGACCCGGCCGTGTATGGGTTTCAAACTCCAGAAGCTGAAACAAGCGCTGTTCGCAGTGGGGCTGCTTTTTCTGGGAGCAAATAAATTGACAGCGCACCGGGTTTCACGGTAAAACAGCATAGCACCTGCGTAGCAAATGAAACTCACCGTTTCTTGCCGGAGTCAGCGTCATCTGAGGCAAGAAGCCCATTGCATTCGGCCTGCAAGGATGACTCCGCTCCAGCAATGCGATCATTCGCTTGCATGAAAACCTTCACGCGCAAGATGCCACTGATCCAGCGACAATGCAGATCAATAAAGCTCACATAACAGGGCAAAGTACATACGAGCAAGGCCGCGGTTAAAAAATGTAACGAATACATATCGCTTATTTTCACTCACAACGGGTCTGTTTACTTCGGCCGAAGTGTACCTGTAGTATAAATGCGGTGACGTTGGATTGTGAACCTCTCACAACTCGCCCAAAGTTCAGTATACATGCCTTGCAGGAAAGCAAGCCAACGGCGCCCTGCGAACATGGCCCGTGCCTCCAAAATCCTAAATTGAACAGCGTTTATTTTTGCATTCACATCTCATCGTTATTTTTGTGTTCCGCCACCGGTGTATAGAAAACATTACGAAACTTCGGCAAATATGCGAAACTATACCTTATCTCAAGTTATTCTAGACTCATACGCCAAGTTCCGAACGCGACGAGTCAGTGTCGTCGACTCCTGCACATCGGTACAAGTGTTTTCACATCGCCCTTCGATTGTGGCGTCACAAAAAAGAGTGCCATGCGGAATCGATAGGACAAGTGAGGTGCCTTCTGAATTACGTTTGTCCACTGCTATTCATGGCACCCAGTCGCAGGTAGGTCGCTGTCACAGGGGGCTTACGCGATATTGAATCGCACGCCGTGAAACGACCCGATATGGCGAGAAACGCGGAAGAAATCCTCGCCTGGGCTGCCACGCATTAAAGTTGGATTGTGTCGACCTCTCGTGTTGGGGCGCCGTATCAAATTGCTGCTTCGTGTACCGCGCCTCGGCTCCGACAGTGAGCACCGGCCCGTTTGAGCGCAACAACGAATGAGCTTTTTTACTTCTTTTTTTTTCTTTCATTTTTTTTTTTTAGTGGTCCACGAACGAGCCCCTCGAGTAAGATGTAAACGTCGTTATTTATGGCTGTGAGGCTTTCTGGGTCAAGTTCCGATTGCCAAGTTCGTAAACTTTTAGAGCAATAATCCACATTGATTGCGCAAGCAGAGTTCTTACGGCTTCGCGCGCGCAGTATATGTTCCTCCGGTCTGGACAGGAGTGGCCACGTCTTCAACACTTAAAGGAGGGACATCGCATTGGGTGTCCTGGAACCCACCTCCTTGCCTGATGTGAGAAGCTCTTAGAAATCTGAGAACTACGGGGACCACACTGGAGAATGACTTGGTAGGCTTCCGTATTATTGCTGATAAAACCTTTTTTTTTTACATTCGCCCGTAACTTGTTTGCAATGCCATTAGAATGTATTTTGTTTCCTTATACAGGGTCCCAAGTAACTTTTACCAAATAAAGAGAAATATGCCACTGCCACATATATAGACAGAACCAATGCAATGCTGCTCGCCGTCGCTGGCAGCAAGTCAGACTATTTTTCGTATTTTGTTTAATTGCAAAATTAGTTATTTTAATTTATTATCTTCTGAAATACTATCACCAGAGCAAAATCATTCACCAGAAATTTGCAGGCTATCGTGAGAAATTTCCACTACATCTTTCTTTTGCTCAGGAGGTTCTAGTTAAAAGCTTTTCCAGGCGTTCAAGAAAGCCCGCAATACAAAAAAAGTGCCACGCGACTACGGTCGCGTGGCACTTCTTGCGTGGTTAAGCGGGCTTCTTGCAATACCTTGGTTCATTGTAGCTGTGTGGAACTTGCATAGGTGTAAATTTTAGCGCAAGTTACTTGGGAGGTAACATTTTACGTATATGAGTTCGCACCGAAGCCGTAACTTCCTTGATTTGTCGCGGTGATACATTGGCGTCACGTATTTCGCAAACGTACAAAACGAGTACACATACAGGAGCTTCTTTTAACTCTGCACCTCTTTAGTAGGATATGCCAATATGATCGTCTAGCAGTGTGATGAGAACCCAACACTATTTTTCGGCAACGCGCGAACTATCGAAACTAATAACTCGTCATGTCGCGGGGAAAAATGAATTGCAGGGTTTTACGTGCCCAAAGAACGATCGGATTAAGATGAAGTTTGTAGTGGGGAACTCCATTTTAATTTTAGCCACCGGGAGCTCTTTGGCGTGCATCCAAAGCACGGTAACGGGCGTTTTTGCATTCCGTCCCCATAGCAGTGCGACCACCGCGGCTGGGATCGAACCCATGACCTTAAGCTGAGCAGCGACATGCCATAGCTACTTGGCTACCGAGGTTGGTGTTACGTCTGAGAAGCAATGCCTGTCTTGCAATTTTACCCGGTGGCAAGCACGCGTATAGAACACGCCTTCCAATGTCAAAAGTACGCATATGCCGGTAATTTGTCCCACCTGACTGTGAGTCGAGGTCGCTGGCATACTTATTGGCTCACTAAGAGACGGATACTCATCCGCTATACGCAATACTTCGCGTTTGAATATTCATGTCTATTTATTTTTCCTAATTAGCTAGAATTTATTCCAGCTCTCATAATGTAAGGATTCCTTTCACTTGATTCTATTCCTTTTGTTCTCAGTCACAGTTAACGGCTACTTAATCCTGGCGACAACGAAGGCCACTTAGACCACTGATGTAGTGCGACAGAAGAAAAAAGAATATTGAAATAGAATCGCTTCTTTATTCCCGTTCATCAATCTAAATATCTCATTACTTTTCACCACTTGTTTTCTTTAAGACCCGCTCAAGATATCGTGCGCACCGAGAAATTCTTGGTGCTTGTGTAGCGAACTTTAGATTTTGCTCACACAAAGTTAGGGACGCAAACCACCGCGAAAAGAACGCAAAGTGCCTATAATGGATTAGGATAGAAAACTGCGCGATTTGGCATGCGTTCGTGATGAAGGCAGTGGAGCGCTCACAAATGGACGAACGACGAAGAAGTCACACACCTACAATGCAGTTTGGGACTTCTTCTAAGCAATGAGGCTTGGGTCCGCTATTTCTGAAACTCCCTAGCAAGCCTATTGGTTGTGCCCTCAGACGTGTATATTATAGGGGCATTTCTCTATCCAAATATTTTCCCATTTCTCTTTAATAGAAATAGACAAAAATAAGAACAACATACGAGCAGTTAAGATGAGCCCTTGCTCTACAATAGTTGTTGCTTTTCTGTTATGGATTCGCCATTCTACAACGTGAATGCGCGAGCGTTAACTTCAACAGTCTCAATTGGGAGTGAGACATTGAATAAATTAACTTGCATTTCCATTCAGTATTCAGGCCGACTTAAGCTCCAACTAATTACTTCTTGCATGCGTCGCTTCCGTCCCATCTACCACTATATAAAGTATTAGACAAATGCTGAGAGAAGCCGTCAGCCTGTCCTCAGCTGCTCGCGTGAGCGCCAATGAGGGCAGCCCGCAGCACCAATTGGCACGGAAGCGGTTATGTCCTTCCTTTTCTATTGTTTGCCTCTCTTTCTTTTTTCTCCTTAAGCCCCAGCGTACTGTTTCGAAGCACGCGACTACGCATGTGAATGATGCGCGTCAATGGCTATTTTCGCACTTGGCTGCGGCAACACGACCGCCCGCGCGGCGCTGATTGCGCCTGGCATCAATAATGAGAAGGGAACAAGATAGCTCTTCGAATCTGACGAAAACTCTGCCTCGTGTCTGGCGAGTGCAAAAGAATCACATTCCAGTGATTCTCACCGAGGATGTCGCAACTATCGCTCATGGTCGCTTCTTTTATTTTTGGAGATCTCAAGCATGTTTGTCATTACTTCATATTCAGTAGTACCAAGCAAAAGTTTAGACGTTTTACGTATTTTCCGAAAAGACGGCATGCACGAGACGCGCATGAAAATGGAGGACACGTGGGGCGTTTATCATTTGTGAAAAGTTATTTTCATGGTGCGCCAAATCTAGTAGCCTCGCAATGACCAAGCCAAAAACAAGCTTTTATAGAAAAAAATTGGGCAGCTGCAACCTGTGATGTCAAACCGCGACAACTCCAAGCTTTCGAGATGTTATCGCCAGACCTCATAGGCGCCGACTAAGGGAGGGCGGGGGGAAGGGGGGGGGGGGGGGGGCTCCGGTGCCTGAGCCCCATCCAAAGTTTACCGGAGGGGGCTGCGCCTCCCACCGGCGATGTTGAAGCCTACCCAACCCCCTCACCTAACGTGTCATTGCCAGAGTTTAGTCAGCCACATCATTTGAGGCTTCTTTTGACCCTCTACCTTTACACTTAAAATTTTATTGCGGCTCATAGCTTACTGTATCTTGGTTGGCGTGGACGTGCACGCATTTTAATTCATACTTTCGCTTTATTCCTGCAAATCCTGACAATAGGAGGACAAGCGCATTAGAAGCACTAGCTGCGGCTGCCTCATCCATATTTTCTCACTTCAATTTTTTTTTTTATTTCCACTGTAAAGACCATGCACACACACAACATTCTGAAGTATATACACAGGACAAAGTTTATTATATTCTAAAAGAGAAGCAGGTATCTAATTAAAAATTATTTCTAAAGGTATGGAATGCTTATGCCTAGAGAATGAATATGTTGCTGCATGTTCACCTTACTTCAAAATGCTTCATGTGGTTTTTTGACCCTGAAAAGAACCTGTGGACTTTAGTGACCCCTACGGCAGAGCCTTTTATCAACGGCCTGTGAAATGCACGTGAATGATATGTGTCTCAGTATCGCTTCTCTTTCCAGTAAGCACATGTAACGACTCAATAAAAATAGCACTTCCAATAATTTACATATACAAGGGATGGAAACATCGTCTCTTGAATGCAGAGGTCATAAATGTATACAGGGCGTCCCAAATAAATATCATGCACCGAGATTAACAGGAAAGTCATGCGTTACTCAAAGAAAACCTAGTGCATATTGTGTCCAGTACAGTGGAGTAGCTGCCAGTAATTTTTTCGTTACTGAGATTTCATTCGGTAATTGTAATGAATTATCTAGCTCCAAACGTACTACCATAATTATCGAAGTGTCAGTGAGGCATTTGTAGGCACAGCCAAGGGACATCTAACTGCGGTATTTTCAGCGATGTACTAATTGCGTAATCATTTTTTTCGAGTCATAAATAAACCGTGCGAAATATGGGGAATATCACGTGACTGCGCTCCCACCCGCATCATAAAGCAGCGCCCTCGAACATGTTCCTTCGAATTAGCCAGCATGAAATGAAGGAAATAAAGGAAAAAAATCACCGCCCATGCACTCCGTACAGATGGTTAACTAGCCATGCTGAAACGTGTGGCCCAAGTGTTTGCCACTGAAGTACTCTTGGCGGTACAACAACGGCTTGGTAGGCTGCCGGATCCTCGGTGCGCAGTGGCTGCTTGCGCTCGGCTGCAGGAGGCTGTTCTTGTGCCCGGGCTGCGGCATCAAGAAGGCGTAGGTGAGCTCGTTCCCGGTTCTGCTCGCGGCATTGCTAATCGAAAGCTGCCTGCTCCTCAGGAGAAGGTCTGACGCATGGCCTACCAATTTCGAAGCCGGAGAGAAACAGCTGCGCGCCGGCTGGGCTGGGATGGAGAGCAACGAGGTTACTACTGGCACAGCCAACCACGCACCTCTCTCTCGCTTTTTTTTTTTCGTGCGTTCGCATGGGGTCGCGCCGGAGGAGGTTTCAGCGCACAGGCGAAAGACGGACGGACGAATCGGCTAGACATATACAGCTTCGCTGTAGAACATCGCGATCGAGCTAGTGCCTTATCTGCCTCGCGTCGGCCGAAATAACATGTCGCGTTTGGTGTTACCTGGATATAAGCTGCGATAGATGTTATCTTAGCGTAGATAAAGTGCCCGGATGGTTCTTTTTTTTTTACCACACACATCTCACCACAAAATCAAATTCACATCGTTAGTACAAATGTTCAAAGGAGCGTTTCGTTTCGTCCCAGTCGCCATGTCTTTCTCTAATTAGCTTTTTTTATCTAGAAGGTAAAAATTATCCTTGCCTTCGGAGCTGCAAATGACATCATGAGGAACGCCGCAATTATATATCAGTCGTAGAAGTGCGGTGGTAGTCCAAACGCGTCGACTATCATCAGAAATGATGAAAACCTAAGACAGACTGGCAACTTCAAGAAACAGCGGCGTAGGACCCCATCTTTGAGTCCTAGCCTACGCACGGATGTTTTATCATTTCTGGCCTCAAGCCCTCTTTGGAGCGTGCGGGAGGTGGTCACTCAATTACCAATTTACAAGTCATCAGTGTGGAGGGTTCTAAATGACAGCCTGTCACCCGTACCAGCTTAACCAGCACCAATGGTTGGAAGATAGGGGCCTGTAGAATCGTCTAGATTTCTCGAATTGTGTCTCGCAAAAGCCGAAGAGTCACCGGACTTTTTGAGCAACATCATGTGCACAGATGAAGCCAATTTTCAGAGAAATGGCGAGGTAAATTTGCATAATGCACACTAATGGAGTAACTACAATGCACAGTGGGTAAACTACAATCGGCACGAGTATTAGTGGTCGTTCAATGTGGGTTGGGGAATTTACGCCGGTGCCATAATCAGTCCCATCTTCTTCGATCATAAAATCGGACTGGACAGCGTTATGTGGACGAACTCTTTTAAGGAGTGGTGGATGAGTTTCACAGCGAAGTACCGCTGTTACGTCTTCCTCTTCTTTGGTGTCAGCAAGATGGGGCACCAGCACGCAGCAGCAGCCGAGCAGGAAACTGGCTGGATGCAATTTTTTCATTCGCAATAGATTGTAAGCACGGGTCTGTAAATTGGCCGGCCAGGTCACCTGACCTCTCTACACCCGATTTCTTGTTTTGGGTTATATGAAAGATTTTGCTTACATGATCGAAAGGGACGTCAGATTTGCTCATGACAAGGATAACGGATTTTTGCCGTAGAATTCAAGCGTCGGTCATCAAGAAAGCCACTGAAGATGTGATAAAGCAGACTCAGTATTGCGTAGCTGCAAAAGGATACAAATTTGAAGACGTCCTCTAGGCCGGAGCTGGTGTTAAAGGGCGCTTACGAATTCATAGATAGTAAGAGCACACTGAAATGTGATGGGGCTTTTTTGTTGTTTTTTGTGCAGGAGTGCCGATCGACAATTCGGCTCATTTGAAAGTGGTTATTTATTATCTTAAACGCATCGGTTTTGTGTTATCTCAACGAGTGAGTCACTCCCCTGCCTGTTTATTTCGCTTTTATTTTGTGAGACGAGCCTGATATTGCAGCACGTATACATTTCCATGAAAAATAAAACGGTCCCTTTAATTTGGCGTTGGTCCGAAGCAAGCTTATGGCGCGAAATATAGCTTCGTACGCACTCTGTCGATGCGGTGCGAGCAAAGCCAGGATTTTGAAACATGCTATGCCTATTACATTGCTTTTCGCGTTTCGCGCGTGGTCAGAGGGCTCTTCGGCCCCGTTATCAAGGGACTTTTGTTATCAATGTGATCCGTCAGCCTTGAGACAGGGATAATAAGTGTGACGTAGGGAGGAAGGAATAGCTGCAAAGCCACGAAACTTGCTGTTGGTGCTCCGTCCGTACCATTATCAAGGTGATGCGTTCTCTCTTCGGGTTTTCGACAGGCAATGCAGTTGCTTTCAATCAGCTTATTTGTGGGACCTGCTCTATGAGGTCGCTACCGTTTACGTATGCATCCTCACGGAACCAGTTCATTATAACCGCCCGCTGCTCTGGAAGCGCGAGCAAGGATCACGGCTTTGAACTACTGTGTACACCACGGTGTGCACCGTACGTAAGCCACAAAGTGGCTTCCAACTGAAAAATTTATTTGGCACATGTAAAATTGTGGTTCCTTTTGTGAAATAGTCATATGACTGCTTCTGACTCGTATTTGAGATTTTAATTAAGGTGAATCAATTTACTTGCCAGCCAATATGCTAGTGGATGCAGGGAAGTGTTCAGTGACAAGAACTGTGATAGCGTCTTCGTGGAACATTTGTTCATCAATTGGCGGATGTGAAAATATAAAGTTAACAAAAGCCCCTTAGACTGACGGCTTCTGCGGGTAAACTTCTAAAGGAAAATAAAATTAAGGCATTTTTTACATGCTAAATTCCTGGACATAAGATAGAGCGCACACTGAGGCACTGTATGAGTCTTCCCAGACACATATATACTTGCTTGAGACGAAAACAAGATTCTATGAAGGGCGAAAATGTTTCTTACTTTAGTGCACCTTAACCACTTCAGCCGGTAAAAAGTTTTGTTTCAGGTAGTTGGCTCATTGTGCAAGTATATGCATAGCCGCCTGCAAGATCCACGGTCATGGAAAGGATATGTAAAACAAGATGGTGCCTTTCCCAATTTATGATTTGCTTCTTTGTTGGTCTTTTTTGTGCACCGCCCTGCCTGTACTTATGCTTATGTCGCCTTTGATGCACCATATTCATCCAATTTGATTTTTGGTTCGCGTCTGATGCCATGCTATACTTCAGTTAGATTGCATTTTTAACTTGTCACAATAATTTATCTTCCAATTATTCAAGCTGCTCCTGAGAGAAATAGCACTCATACCGTAATGCAGAATGAAAAGTTACTATATATGACAAGAAATTTGATGCGTGCAATTTTAATGACAATGCTGCTTGCAGTTTTACACTCGTTTTGTTACACATTAGATAATATCATGAATTTTATTTTATTTATTTGTGAGGAAGTGCAACGGACCAATCACCAGAGCACCAGGAAAGTATTTTCGTGAGGAGGCCATCCGAATAGAAAATATGATACGCCTCTGTACCGCTTCAAGACCGGGCGGGGTATTGCTGCAGAACCGCCGCAAGGCACACGCTTCGAAATAATTGGGTGCCGTGCATACATGAATAACATTATGTGAAATATTTATCACTAAAACTAGACCTGCGGCCCCACATGAGGGTATGCGACACATTACTAAATGCACCGTACTCTCAGGAACACCCATACGTTGTACAAGACGTTATCAAATGATCTGCTGTGTTAGAAAAACGTTTCTTCAAGTTTACCACGTTACCAGCCTCATGCGTAGTAGCTCATCTGGTAACCGCTGCCATATAAGTCCATGCGTTTTGTGCTTGAAATGCGTTTGCTGACCACTAATGTGCCGCATATTTCTCTTCGATTGTAGTGTCAATACCTTGTAAGTTTGCGCACGTTTGTTTTGTGTTTAACTTTCCATGGTACACTCTATTTTTGAAAAGATGCAGCCTATTCTAAATAAGGGATATTTCAACACTGCCATAATGAAGGGACTTTGGAGAATATACTTGTGTTTTATTACAACATGTGTTATAATGTTCCTGGAGGCCATTGTAATCGGATTTTATATGTTTGTTACTGTTTTTCTCCAAATATGATTCAGTTTGTTTTGTGACGAACCAATAAAGATTTTGACCCTTTAAGAGAAAATGAAATGTTTTATTTGGGTTACTCGCAAACTACAGGTTTCATCCAATTGGTAAAGCCCAAGTGCAGGCGCTGTTGATGAAGGAATGAGATATTCCCCACATGTAAATATTGCGAATCCCTTGTAACGTGACCATGGCTATACATCGTGAGTGCTTTCACACTATTGGGAAGATTACTAGGACCCTGTTCTCAAGGAGTACAATCGCTCTGTTTGGAGTAGTACACGCACTTTGTTTGGGGGAGCACAAAGACTCGGTTTGGAGGAGTAGAACCACTTGCTTTGAAGCAGTAGCACTCGGTCTGGGGGAGTACAATGACTCTGGAGGAGTACTAGTACTCTTGTGGGGAGAGAGTATTAGCACTCTGCGAAAGAGTACTAGCGCTCCAGTTTGGTGGTGTAATAAATTTCTGTCGTGGGGATTTATTCTGCTCTCTCTCAAAGGGGGTCGATCTACTCTGGAAAAGGGAGTTAACTGTTGGGCAAGCAGATACTCCCTCAGAGAGAGTTCCCGGAACTCTTTGTTTTTGGAGTGCGGGAGACCTCATTTGCGGAAGCGACGGCAGCCATGAATCGCTGCCGTTTGGCTAAAAACTTCTTCCCACGCTTTCTTTCTATCATCTCGGCGTTTGTTGTACTCGAATATGTTCACAGGGATAAGAGACGATGTTGATCACGACTTAACTAAGTTTTGCTTTGGTGTGTCTGACATGCAGAGTACGGATTAAAATGTATTTCGCTTAGGTTCTGAATGCCACTTGCCGCTTCTGCATTTTCGAGTGCTTTACTGTGTTGCTCTAGCTAGGCTGCAAGAGTGCACCGCGTTATGTTGTAGTGCTGATGCGGCTTGCAAGAACTCATTTTGTCGGTTTCATGAGCCCCGTTAGATTATCGCATTAGCTGTCAGGCATTTAATGTTTTCGAATCTATTTTGTGCTTGGCTTTGCGAATGTTGAAGTGTCGTTAGTCGCTCCACCCAGAAATGTTGTTAACATTTTTAAGTGCGAGATTTCCGCGTCCCCTCGTTTGCAGCGTGGTCAAATCAAGCTTTTATCAGGATGATCAGAGGCGAGTGTTCTTTTATTTTTTGATCGAATAATTCTTTTCGCCCGAGGACATCTGCATAGGATATTGCTATTTGATTTTGGCTGAAAAATTCACGTAATGTTTGTGAAGTCGTTTATTTTTGCTGCTTTCTGAGCAAACATTCCATGAAGAGTGCTTTATTTCCTTCACAGCTGAGTGCCTTTTTCTTGGGGAATTTTATAATTATTCTAATTTTGTAAATATCTCTACAGGGGAACTGCGCGCAAAGACGAAGGACAATAAGGGGAACACACACCAGCGTTGACTGAAGACGGATTGATTTATTAAGAAAGGAACACACATATACCTAAAGAAAACAAAAGTACATCACTGCGCATGACAACAAGAATGACACACCCATTAGGTTTTCCCAGAATTACTGCGTCTGTTAAGGTAAGTTAGTTCTACCTCAGTCGAGGCCAAAGGCTATCACAGCGAATGGTGCGTGTTACGTCTGCATTCCGTCTTTGGTTCAAGCAGCCATGGTGGTGCAGATATCTTTCGCCTCGTAGAAGTATAATGCGTAGGAGTGCCAAAGGACAAAAGCCGACCTCGCCCATCTACTGTGGCTGCCACTGCTGTGTCTTTAAACATATTGTGTGGCTTCTGTTTTAATTACTATAAAAACACTCGAACGTTCGAAAGCCATTAGCTTTGCACATTTACAAAACACGTCACCAAGAAATTTTCAAATTTAGAAAATACTAGTAGGAAGGACAGTTCGTCGGCAGCGGAACTGCACCGGCGGTGTAGCGCTAACTTGCGCTTATATTCACCCGTGCTTTTGACCATGTCGCTGAGGATGGCATGCACTTGCATTAACAATTTGACAATTGCCCTTCATGAGGTTATTTTCACGGTGGTTATTCGGCGATGACACGTGTATTCAGCGACAGCAAGATTATTAGTATGTGTACCGGCGTCGCGTCGTGCGCAGTCGTTAAGCATAAGTCTGCACCAACCACGTGTGCTTATTATTGAGGTACAGAAACAGTAGTAACGTGGAAAGCTGGGAACGTGGGAACTGGTGCATTCCTTGGATCAGCGCGGAAAACGGCGGCAACACAAGAAGGCCGGACAAGGGACGAGTACTGCGTAACAACAAAAGTTTATTAAGAAAAACGCATACAGGAGCGAACCATCTGCTTGCACATGCCATTAGGTTGCGTGGGATAAATCGACAAGCGTTTCGGTTTCACAGCCTAACAAAGGAATAGAGGCACACGCCTTTCCTGTAGCTGGGACCGAAGAGGAAGCTGTCTGGCAAACGAACAATTGAGAAGTCGCCGCCGCGAACCTCAACCTTCCTTGCTGAAAAGCGTTGTCATCTGCAACTGCTTCCGAGGGTGCTTTCAAAAGCACGCACTCGGTGGTCATCAGTGGTGCTTCTATAGGCGGCGCACTACATGTGTAGCACGGCGATGTTGCGAAGCTTCTCTCTGTAAGCTAACATTTTACATTGTAGAGGGGAGCGAACCGCTAACTCTGGCAACCTCGTTCTCTAGGCGTCGTATGCTTCTTTAAGTACGTCGAACGCGAAGGAAATACTCTTAGGCTGAAGGCCTATGAAACATTGCTGAAAAACAGAAAACCGCCCGAAATGCGCCGAATGGCTGTGGCTATGTACTACGCCTGCTGGCTCTATTCAGTAGCGAGAGCTTTATCAGTGAACGTTCCACGCTTGTTTGCATTCTCGCGTACTAAACATTCTGCCAGCGTCTATGATACCCTTCGTGGCTTCCACACTACTATGCGAGCAGTTTAAGCTTACGACCAGTCGGGGCAGCTAGCGAATGTTTACGCGGAAGCATACGGGCGCCAAGTGGCCGTAGTGCGAGCTCCTAGGCGCTGTTCAAATAACTGCTGCAGGCGGCGTTCAAATAAACCTTTCTGAATCGCGAGTGGCTTTTCGTGCGTGCACTAAGCAAATAATTCCGAGATAGTAGTGTTTCTTTCAGAAATCGTAAAACGACGTATCTCTGTGGAGAGCTTACGCCAACTCAATGAAAACTTCCCGGGTATTTTCCGCACGAAAGGAAAAACAAAACGCCATGCAAATGGTGGTAAAACTTTCTCATTAATAGTCCGAACGTAGCGTGCGGAGCCCTTCTAGTCGCAACAAAGTAGCTAGAGCTGAAATCATCTCGGCTCCGCATAAGTACAAAACTGGCCACTACGTTTCGGCAAGCATGAGCGAGTGTTTCGCGTGGCATACCATGCCTATCTGCGCGGCATCGACGATACTTACATGAATTTCATCTCATTTCGTTCCCAGCGCTATCAGTGGGCGCCACTGAAGCTCTGTTCGCTTGGCCATCGCGTCTCGGTTCCGGCGCACGTGACGATCATACGGCGCTGGACTTGCGTCGAGCACGGTAGGAAGCGCGATGCCGCCGCTGACCGATTCATATCCAAGCTGCTACATTTTATGCCCGCTGCTGCGAGGTCTATATACGATACATCCGAGTGCACCGTGGGGCTCCCCGCGTTTTCAGCTTGAGTGTGGACCTTATCAGCCATCTTTGTTCGAACAGGCACAAATGGCAAAGCCGACGGGTTTCTTTCGCGGGTCCCGCTGTAAGACTGTAAGATTCATGTCATCGCACCGAACACTCATGAAGACGTGCCTCTGACCTGTACGAGGAAGGAATAGGAAAGGCCGCATAAATAACCACTAAACGCAAACACGAATGACGGGCGCGAGCCCTTCGGAATAAACGATGCGCCACCCTTCCCCCAATCCTCTTCTCCGGGCATCAGACTTCCTCGCTAGCCTAAGATTCGCTATCCAGTGCGGAGATTCGCACTCCCAGAACGATTGAAACTTTTCAAAAATACAAATAGAGATGTACTGCAAGACGCTGCGACTAGGAATTACTGTGCCCGATCTTTAAGGATTGGTGGAGCGACGCAGGGTACCATAAAGCCATAAAGGAAGCGAGTCATGAAATCTGTTTGATATTGCATCTCGAAGAAGAAATAAAGAATAGTGCGCAGGACGAAAGACCTTGAAATTGAATGCCAGCTTCTTTGATAACCCGAGTTCCTGCAGACCTTGTCCGGCAGTGGGTGCTTGTGTTTTGTTTTCTTCAATACGGCCAATGAAAACGAAGCACAGCGGCTGTTTTCCTTTCCAGGTCGAATAGCTCCGCTGTACCGACTATGTCTTCAGACCAGTACACATGCGCAAGTTGCCGATACCTTTACAGGCAAAGCCACTGGTAAACGCCTTCACCACGGCTCGTAAAGCGTAAGTAAACCATTTTCTACGTTTCTCTAAATATAATTCACGAACACAGGCACGGACACGAAAATTAGGAAAAATCCTTATTCATTCAGGTCTGACTATGACCGCAAGTATATAGTTTAAGAGCTCGCTGTCGGCTTTACTAAACATTTTTTTACAACCGTATTCTAGGTATACCGGAATATAAAATGTTGGACAGCGTTTTCACGTTGCACATTCCTCACTGCTTCACACCGTATGCGTTTGTATGAGAGAAATTTAAGGAAATATGATATACGAGCTGAATTGTCTGTTTGAGAATTTCCTTACGTTGAAATGAAAATACTGAAACTTACATGTACAAAAAATCACATAAAAGCAAACCTAAACCTAAATTGAACTCATATAAATAAGTGATACGCAATTAGTTTTAATGTAGCGTGATTAATGAATGAAACGCACTTACTCTTAAAGGCACGTCGCATAATTTCCTTATAGACAGCTCACAAAAAAGCCTCCCTTAAGAAAACCACCGAAACAGAGTCTCCCGTCATACAAGTGCACTGAAATTAGTGCACTGAAGCTAGGTAGAATACGTTTGCAGCAAGGCACATAAAGTCAGGCCCAGGATTAAGCAACCTCACGCCAAATAAAACACACTTAGTGAGCATTCAATCGATGGTAAATATCCAATACAAAGTTGGCCGGGGATATGACTCGGTCCCAGAAATTTCTGCAGTGTCATTTACGCTCGCCTTTGCAATCTATATGTTGGTCATGGCGACAGGAACTATGTGGCTCAAGGGCCGGAGGCACAATATCCATACATCACGTATTATAGGTTGCCTCAGTGCGTGAGTCTTGTTGCAGGTATTCTAGAAGAATATTGCTTAAGTCCGGATCCAAGTAGCCAAAAGTGCATTGTGCGCTGTGAGAGCGTGAGAATGTGTGCAGAAAGTCCTTTGTGAATGTTGTACCGAGACGCAGACGGTACACCAACGTTTCAATGAATCTTCTTGTATCCGATGTGCACGGGATTTTGAATTCGCACGAATGGTCGCGCTAAAATAAACGGGAAGATTTTGACTTTTGACCCTCAACCTGTCGCTCTCAAGCCACGGACTAACTTTTGTTTGAATATATGCCGTTCTTCGCTTTATGTTAGAGCAAGTCCTGATGCCACGTCGTTTGCATACGTTTGTATTATTGCATAGTCAGCTGCAACATTCCCGTGGATATCCCAGTGGCCAGCTTTCCGCTGGAATATTATTGGTCGATTATCTTCTTTTGCTTACGCGAGTTCATTCGGAGCTTCGTGAACTAGAGACGTGTACTCTTTTCTCTATGAGGTGATGATAATGTAGCCTGTGAATGAAATAGGACGACCCATTCTTTCGTTCTTAAATTAAATTTATGTATCGCACACAGGCAATACTGCACAGAGTTCTGCTGCAGTTTATGATGTTTGAGAATGCTTGACTGTCTTCGTTCGGTTCCTTGCACAATGACCAAAACGGTCTGAGCAAAAGCATGTACGTATACTTGAATATAACAACCATATATGAATATATCTCGTATAACAACAGTTGTGATACTAACATCAGCTTGTCTCATTTGCAAATTATTGCTCCAATTGAAACTTGAATTTCTGGGTCAGCAAGTCGCCATGGAGGATACGAAACACCTGAGACAGGAAACTTGTTTCGTGCCGGTATATTTCTGTGTACCTGAATCATCGTATTGATCAAAACCCTGTCTCCTTCAATAGGTTCAAGGTTCGATAGCCATTGCTAGACCGAAAAACAAAAAGAAGTAATGACAGCTTTCGGCCATCCTCATAATGCGAAATGAAGGCTAACGTACTTTTGTAATTACTTTGAAGCCGCAGGTTGTTCATCGTTATTCACCGTGGAAGCGAATCTGCGGATCAGCGGTAGAAACTATGCAGAAGTATTGAAAGTATTCGATAAAGTGCTATAGAAGTGCATCATGAACCTGTAGTAGTGATAAATCTGACGTGCCCCATGTCGGGCCTGCAACGCGGCGAAAAACAATTAAGTTTGTTTAATCTTCCTTGGCTTTAGAATGACATTCTTAATAGGGTTGTGTGTCGTGTGTAACACTAAGAAATCTGTGCTGCTTTACTATGTCCACACGTTGTCTCTCAAAGCATAGTGGAACGTCTCCTAAATGTTTGGTGAAAGTTAGCACAAGATGATAGCATGGTATTTTTCTAGAGTACTTGGCGCATGTCGACAGGTACGGCCCGCGTATTGTTTCACGAGGCAAACAGACAAGAAAGGATCGATAACACTGCTAACTGATCTTTATTTAGCGCAAGCAGGACATGTGCGAATATCGATCACTTGCTACACGCAGTAGTAAGTTAATCGTTTGTTTATTAGGGCGACTGACTGCGTGCTGACACAGCAGCTGCTTCTCATGCATATCTTGCTGTAGCCTGATTGATGACACGTGTTTTCGTGTCTATTTATTTATTATTATGTTTTTTTGCTTTCGACACGCATCTGTTCAAATATGGTGTTGTTACCACAGCTTCGGCGATGGGGAGCCAGGTGGCCCGGCAAAGTAGACGGAGCCACATTGTGCGCGTGCTCTCTTGCTTTTTCATTAACAGAGCGGCCAGTTTGGCCTAAGTCAGAGGCACCACACGAGAGGGTCAAGCTGTAAACCCTGTTCACCCTGTTCACATCCGGCTGATTTGTTTATATGTCGAAATGTGCACTGCGAACAACAGCTTCGTTGTTCACTCGCTCGCACATCCGAAACACCTGGAATGCAGAGAAAGCCACGGTAATGCTCCTCTCGTTCCGATACTCTTAGCATAGAACAGTTAATTGTTTAGGCCTTCCTTCAACGTTTATGAAGCAAGGTTGGCACCGGAGGCTCAAATACAGAGGCCCTGACATAGACATCTTCTACATGAAATAGCGAGCAATGTAGTGCAGGCAGATATGTGTCCGTGGCAGGCACGTACCCAGGATTTTTTTTCGGGGGGGGCCCACCACCTCCATCATCATCATCATCATGATCATCATCATCAGCTTGTTTTATGTGCACTGCAGGACGAAGGCCTCTCCCTGCGATCTCCCATTAACCCTGTCCTGCGCCAACTGATTCCAACTAGCGCCCGCGAATTTCCTAATTTCATCGCTCGACCTAGTGTTTTGTCGTCCTCGATTGTGTTTCCCTTCTCTTGGAACCCATTCTGTAACCTTAATTGTCCAACGGTTATCTAACCGGCGCATTACATGACCTGCCCAGCTACATTTCTTCCTCTTGATTTCAATTTGAATATCATCTATACCCGTTCGCTCTCTGATCCAAAGCGCTATCTTTCACTCTCTTAACGTTGTGCCTAGCAATCTTCGTTCGATCGCTCCTTGCGCTGTCCTTAACTTGCTCTCAAGTCTGTGCCCCATATGTCAGCACTGGCAAAATGCACTGATTGCACACCTTACTTTTCAATAATAATGGTAAGTTTCCAGTCAGGAGCTGGCAATGTCTGCCGTATGCGATCCAACCTATTTTTATTCTGTGAATTTCCTTCTCATGATCAGGGTTCCCTGTGATTGACCTAGGTAAACGTACTCCTTCACAGTCTCTAGTGGCCGACTGGCGATCCTGATCTCTTGTTCCTTTGCCCGGCTATTTATCATTATCTTCATCTTCTGCATATTAATATTCAAACCCACTCTTACACTCTCTCTGTTAAGGTCTCCAATCATTTGTTGTAACTCGTCTGCATTGTTGTTGAATAGAACAATGTCATCGGCAAACAGAAGGTTGCTGAGATATTTGCCATCGATCTTTATTCCTAAGCCTTCCCAGTTTAATAGCTTGAATTCTTCTAAGCACGCAGTGAATAGCTTTGGAGAAATTGACTCCCTGTCTGACCTCTTTCTCTATAGGTATCTCCCCTGCTTTTCTTGTATAGAATTAAGGTAGCTGTAGACCCTCTGCAGATATTCTTCCGCGAAGGACGAGTCAGTAAGACGAGAAACTATTTACAGATTATATTTACAACAACGGTTGCAGCGCTGACCGGTTAGATTCAGAGCGCGAGCCCAGTTCGTTCTTCCTCCTTTTTTCTGGAGTGATGGCGCCCACGCGCCTCGTACAAACAAACAAATACCACACGCATGTAGTAATACTTTCCATGCTTTTTACGTAAGCGTTCTGTACTCCTTGATTACGTAGTGCCTCTATGACTGCTGGTATCTCTACTGAGTCAAATGCATTTTCGTAATCTATATAAGCCACATAGAGAGGCTTATTGTACTCTGCAGATTTCGCGATAACCTGATTGATGACATGGATGTGATCCATTGTAAAGTATCTCTTCCTGAAGCCACCCTGTTCCCTTGGTTGATAAAATCCAGTGTTGCCCTTATTCTATGGGATATTATTTTGGTAAATATTTTATAGAATACTGGGAGCAAGCTAATGGTCCTATAATTTTTCAATTCTTTAACATCTCCATTTGTGTGGATTAGTATGTCTGCATTCTTCCAGTTTTCTGGGACCCTTGCAGTCAATAGACACTTCGTATAAAGAGTCGCCAGTCTTCCAAGCATTATGTCTCCTCCATCTTTGATTAAATCGACTGTTATTTCACCCTTTCCTCCTGCTCTTCATCGTTTCATGTCTTGCAGGGCCCTTCTGACCTCATGGCTAGTTATAGGAGAGTTTCTGGATCCTGTTCATTACTGTTTCTAAGTGAGTTATCGTGACTCCTCTGGGTACTGTATACAGGTCAGCTTAGAATGTTTCCGCTGCTTTTACTATATCTTCGAGATTGCTGATGATATTATCCTTCTTATCTTTTGGTGCATACATCATGGTTTATCCTATGCCAGGCTTCCTTTTTACTGATTTCAGGCTGCGTTCATTTTTTACGGCTTCTTCAGTCTTTCTCATGTTATAGTTTCGAATATCAGTTATTTTCGCCTTGTTGATCAGTTTTGACAGTTCCGCGAATTGCGTAACGCTGTGCGGCCGCCAGTCCCATACAATCACGTAGAGCGCAGGACTCTGCGATTCTAGACGTACTGCGCTCACCGCGATAGGTTAGAAAAACACCCACATAAGCACAGCAGAGAAGTGGCTACGTGAGGCGGTTCGACCGATAACTGTGGAAGCGTCATTCAAAACAAGTAATTGTTTTCCACTTCTGGCGGCCTTTTCTCTACTTCCTTTCTAAATAAAAAGATGTTGATGCATAAATATTCTCATAAACAACGGTTAACTTTTTTTATTATTCGCTTTTGCTTGCAGTTTAGTTGTTGCCTTGGCTCTCTCCCTTAGCAGATCGCTTAATTTCTCAACTCCTTGCGATTTTTTGTTTCCAGTTGCCAATTTTGCACGAAAAGTGCTATACAATTAAGGAAAAACAGACGAGGTAACGGGCGACAGTCATCTTGCTTATGGGTTTAAGGGTTATTGCAGGGTTTCATGATGGACGCTCTTGCACATTATTTCATTTCCCACCTTATCTAACCCATATCACGTGTATATGCTTCCGGGCATCTGCCAGCGTCACGGCGAGCCGTAACTCGAGGAAATAATGAAGCA
Organism: Dermacentor andersoni; assembly: GCF_023375885.2. Lineage (NCBI taxonomy): Eukaryota > Metazoa > Arthropoda > Arachnida > Ixodida > Ixodidae > Dermacentor > Dermacentor andersoni. The sequence continues at coordinate 33,407,609 of NC_092823.1, read as the reverse complement.
AAGGGAAAAGTTAAACGCAATTGTCGTTTTCTCCGGCCGCAACTCGTCCATGAGAGTACAGACCAGCTGAGTAACAGCCGCATCCCTCTCCTGGTCCCAGGATCAGCCTAAACAAAGAAGGTTGAACTAACAAAAGCAACAGCTATGCGCGTGACGGTTGAATAGATGGTGACAACTGAACGCATCTCGAGTTAATCGCACGGGTGCGGAATCTATGAGAAAACTGTCCTTCACATTACAAGAGATGCCGATAACTACCGCCATCTAAAATGAGTGAAAAGGGCAGCATAACGCTGACCGATGAACAGCTGCCAAGTATCAACATTGATCTGGCGGCGATTTAGGAATGTGTGAGGAGTGGTGGCGTGGGTGGGGAGGGGGGGTATGCCACTTGATTTCGGGGGGGGCCCGGGCCCCCCCGGCCCCCCCCCCCCCCCCTGGGTACGTGCCTGGTCCGTGGTAAACCATCACACAGTTTAAAAGAAACACGTATAACAGACGGACTTGGGAGTGTCCTTGAGAAGAATTACGGTGACAATTTTACAGCGAAGCTGTATAGGGTTATTTTGCCCACTATCATGTCAGCGTGCAGAAAAAAATTCCGAAGATAGTGCAATGCCAGGCCGACCCGCGGTGGAGGTGAAGCAGGCGTTAACGCTCCCCATACGCGAGCTGATCCCGATGATAGTCAAATGCCGGGCCGAATCACCGCGGAAGTGATGTTCGCCATAAAGGGTCCCAGATACACAGCCTCGCTGGTCCTCCTTCTTCACAGAATGGAAGCGAACTGAATTTTTGTCATCCTCGCTTAGTTAAATAACTTTTGTTCTGCCATTCAAGAAATTGACTTCCACCATAGCGTCCGTTCAGACACTCTTAGTTGCAACAGGTCACAGGTGTCGGAGGCTCATTTAATGTCAAAAAGCACCGCTTTTGACAAACTTTCTGTGGCGTGTTCTTGAACGCGGACAACATTTATTCAAAGTTGCATACTAGGTGCTCAGCTGCTTTCAGAATAGAGTCAATAGACCGCTTTACTTGGGCGTCCAGAACCACCCACGTACGCAGCGGGCGAGGTCGTGCATCCATAGCGAAGCGCACGCACGCGAAGCGGCAATAGTTGGCTGGACGCAGAACTTGAGATGGCGATCGCCGACTTGAATACGCAGGAGCCGGTAGTGTGCTACTCACTGCCCCCATATGCCTGCTTCTGAAACGGCATAGCCAATATCAGCCACCACGAAGTCAAACCACAAGCCGGAGTCACATCTTCGGCAGGAGCAATATAGAAAAATGAGCTCTCGTGGACAGGCGCGAACACGCGACAACGTTCCGCAAAGGCCGCACAACCCAGAGCGGACGCTACGCACCTTTTGAAAAGCTGCGGGCGCATACAAGAGACCGTACGGGCTCCTGCGTACTGCGCATGCGTACTGCCACCTCCGCGGAGTTTCTGTGTACGCGGCGCTGTTGCGGACGCCCAACTAAAACCGTGTAATGCTCACGATTGTAGCTTAGTGCGAATTGCTATTGTGATAGCAAGTTTCGGAACACTCCAGGCGAACTTGGCGTCGTCGTGATGTTCTGTATAGTGTCCAAGTGCGATAACAACGCCACCACGCGCTGTCAGCTGTAGGTGAGAGCCACGAAGCATGGTGGCTTGATGCGGAGTTGTCTTCCCGTGCTCACAAGGGAGCAAGGCGGGATAAGTGCGAAACAACTTCTCACACGTGCAAGAAGGGGAAGCGTGGAGATGTTGGCGGGCTAGGAATGGCGGACAGAAGGCGGAAAATGCTTAGTGCGCCCGCACACATCCTAGCTTGGAAGCAATCTGCGCTGGGTTTGAAAGCTAGCAGACCGGAGATCTTTGATGATCTCGTGTGCGCCGTGTTCTCAGGCGCCTGGTTTGCCTTGAAGCGAGCGGCAGCAGCAAATTAACTCATCGCCGGTGCGCCAGCGTTCTGACAGCGAGCTCCTGTGGCCATCGAGTGAGATGTGTTCGCTTTTGCGTTTGCGCGTGTGATAAAAACCTTGTTATTCAGTTAGTAAGCGATGCTTTATAGCAGTTTATGGCGTATGTAAGACGCCTAAGCTTACGTCGTACATTCGTCTAATAATTTTCTATCGTAATCAATTGCTCGGCTGTCGGGGGAAACAAATATTTTTTTTCTCCATCACCTTACACAGGTACCTCGTCAAATTTACAGGACGAAAATACTCAAGGCGAAAAGGCGTTTTATGACGCTTTAATACACTGAGCACATGACCTTCTTTAAAGGATCGTGAACACACTCCTTTATCCACAAGTCATTGAACAATTCCAAAATTCCCATTCCAAACCCATGCTTTGCAACATACTGTGTGTAGTAAAATCTCTATTTGGAGCAATCTTTTTTTATAAGACGCAAGCGCATATTTATGCTAACTTACAGATAATTTTTAGTCTAACTGTACATAATACAAGTGGAAAGATGCGAAATCTTTTTGTTCGCAGCCATCTCTTCTGACGTATTTAAACACACGTGAAGTGTTAGAATCGCTTGTTGAAGGTGTGAGTTTGCAAAGTTTCTCTGTGATCAGTGCTCCAGAAGTATATCTAACATTGTGAGAGCACGAAACGATTGTGTCCGAACAAAAGGGCCACTTAAAACAACAGTAAACATCATTAATCCAGAAACTGATGTCACGGGAGACAACCTACCGCCAAATTCACGCCATCAATCTTTATTATCTGTAGGATAATGCCCATGGCTGAGTAGATTTTTTGCGAATTTCTATACGCGCCTATAATTACGGTTAGGCGTTAACCTATATCTGCTTAAAACAATTGAGAGTTGAGCAAATTGGCAAGGCTTCATGCTGCTAAGAGGTAGGCGTGCTGACAAGGAAACCAGTGGGAACAATAAGCGCAACACAAACGGCGTTTATGTTGTTCTTATTTGTCTTCATATTTGCACGCTTGTCTTTCAGTAAGTCTCTGCTCTTCGTTTTACGCTTCTTCGAATATTCATATTCTACATGAACTGCCTTGCATTCTTCAGGAATGGCCACTTTGCTCAGCGATGGCTGTTAATACCTCACTCCACGAGTCGCTTTTGATGTTCTCCTGCGTCTATGCTGAAATCCCTAAATCATTTGCTGCGAAACTACGATTCTTATATGTGCCGCGATGACTTAAACGTGCGTCCAACAGATTGGCAGTTAGTTCAGGATTCGGCTGTCTAGTCGTCACGACTACGTGATCTTTTGAGTTACGGCAACTAGTCAATAGACCCACACGTGGTGTACCTGAAGGCATCTGCGTTGCCGGATTCGGAACCCTCGTAGTGTAATGAACAAGTGGATGGGAAACCGACGCCGCGGTAGCTCAATTGGTAAGAGCATCGCACGCGTGACGGGTAGACGCGGGCTCGTATGCCACCTGTGACCAGTTGATTTTTCATTCACTTTCATTTCCAATATATTATCCTTTCTTTAACTCATTTATTATGTACAGGTAATTTCCCCTATGTTGTCCATGGCGTCATGGTTTCTTGGCTTCGTATAATATATATATTCTCCTAAATTTTCAGATAAGGCGTAAAAATCCTTCCACATCGCGGAACTGAGACACGGTGCAAAAACCACTATATCGAATGGCAAAACCTTGTAAACGTTAAAAAGTGTGTGGTATAGAGAACACAGTTCTCTATACTAACTTTTAAGCGGCCTATTCAAATACATGTAAAATGCCAAAACGCTTTTCTGAGATAACCCCTGGACCGATTTTAATGAACTTTGTTGCATTTGAGACAGAAAGTTAAATTCTAGTGACTATTGCAAGCGCGTTTTCGATTTATGGCCTGGATTCTGTTGAAAAAATTTTCAAAAATTCGGCAGTTCGGAAAATATAGAAGCACGAAATTTACAAATTAATAGCTCTCCATCAAAAACAGACATTGCGATTCTGTAAACGGCGTCCATTTGATCATTCGAAGGGGGCAAATTGAGTGTGTAAACTAATATATTACGTGAAGTTTTTGCGTTGTGTACAGGGGTTCTGCAAGACCTGTATTTCCATCTTACTAAATTTTTTGAAATTCATATGCAACATATCACTTTAGTCCGCTTTCGATGTACTATTAGATGCAATTGACAAAACTGTGATATTGTTACGTGTAGAAAGACACAGACGAAAGAGGCTATTTACAGACTATTTACACTGGACTGGAGCCAGAGCACCAGGCCGACATTCACTCGCGCCAAGGGCACAGACCCACTTCGTCGTCGTTCTCGCGGCGGCTCGTCCCTTGAGCATCGCTTGATGATATCGTAATACTATCGCAAAAGCGCCGTCACGGTGCTGTTAAATATCCAAGGGGCGTGGAGTGATGTAGGGTGTGAGTCGGTCGACGTGGACAATGTCACTGCTTGTCACAGCTCGAGGGCGTAGTGGGCGTGGCTAGAACGATTTCGTAGGTGACATCGGTCACTTGGCGAAGCACGCGATATGGGCCCGTGTAGCAGGAAAGCAGTTTTTCACAAAGGCTAACTTTACGCAATGGTGAGCAAAGCAACATGAGGGTGCCGGGCACAAATTTGACATCACGGTGACGGAGGTCGTAGCGCTGCTTTTGTTTGTCTTGAGAGACTTGTAGACGAGTGCGCGCAGGTTGGCGAGCATGGTCAGCATGGGCGATAGCATCACGGGCAGAAGCGCTAGTTGATGCTGTGGTGGACGAAAGCACAGTGTCCAGTGGTAGGGTCGGTTCACGGCCATACAAGAGGTAAAAAGGAGAAAAGCCGGCAGTGTCGAGACGGGAACAGTTGTACGCAAAGGTGATGTAAGGTAGAGCCTGGTCCCAGTCACGGTGGTCGTCTGAAACGTATTTGGATAGGATGTCTGTAAGGGTGCGGTTCAAACGCTCAGTGAGGCCGTTCGTTTGAGGGTGGTAGGAGGTGGTAAATTTATGCTGTATTGAGCAGGCACGCATGATGTCGTCAATGACTTTGGCTAAGAACGTACGGCCCCGGTCTGTTAGCAATTGACGAGGAGCACCATGAATCAAAATGATATCATGCAGGAGGAAGTCCGCAACGTCAGTTGCGCAACTGGTCGGAAGAGCGCGGGTTACGGCGTAGCGGGTCGCGTAATCCGCCGCTACTGCAACGCACTTTTTTCCTGATGTAGATTGCGGAAATGGACCGAGAAGGTCTAAGCCGACACCATGGAAGGGCTCGGCAGGGATGTCGAGCGGCTGCAGGTAACCAGCGGGGAGCTGGGAAGGCTTCTTGCGGCGTTGGCAAAGTTCACAAGCGGCGACGTAACGTCGTACGGAACGGGCAAGGCCCGGCCAGAAAAAACGGCGACGTACACGGTCATAGGTTCGAGATACGCCGAGGTGTCCTGCCGTTGGTGCGTCGTGAAGCTCTTCTAGAACGGTTGAGCGGAGGTGTTTAGGTATGACAAGTAGTAACTCAGAGCCGTCCGGATGAAGGTTATGGCAGTACAGAGTACCGTCGCGGAGGACGAAGAGGCGTAGTGTGGCGTCGGCCGGAGAGTGTTCAAAACGGTCGATGAGTGCTCTGATGTAGGCGTCATGACGTTGCTCGTCGGCGAAATGAAGCAGCTGCGACACAGATAATACGCAAGCAGCACTGGTAATATTGGAGGAGTCAGGGTCGTCAACAGGGTAACGCGACAAGCTGTCAGCATCTTGGTGCAGGCGGCCAGACTTGTAGACCACGGAGCATCAAAGCCCATCGACCAAGCCGGCCTGTAGGATCTCTTAGCGATGAGAGCCAGCAGAGAGCATGATGGTCAGTGACTACGGAAGAAGGGCGACCGTAAAGGTAAGGACGGAACTTCGCAACCGCCCAGACTACAGCAAACATTCTCGTTCCGTAATGGAATAGTTGCGCTACGATAGTGTGAGGAGGCGGCTCGCATAAGCAATAACGCGATCCTGGCCACGCTGACGCTGGGCTAAGACGGCACCTACGCCATGACCGCTGGCATCTGTACGCAATTCTGTAGGGGCATCAGGGTCGAAGTGGGCGACAATGGCTGGTGAGGAGAGAAGAGTAACGAGACGAGAGAAGGCGGCGGCTTCTGCAGTACCCCACAAGAATTGTACGCCTTTCTTCAAATGATTATTGAGGGGTCTAGCAATTGCCGCAAAGCCTTGAATAAAACGATGAAAGTACGAGCATAGCCCTACAAAACTTCGAACGTCTGCGGCGGTCTTCGGAACCGGAAAGTCTCCGACAGCGCGAGTTTTGTCGGGATCAGGCTGTACTCAGGAAGCGTCAACGAGGTGACCCAGAACAGTAATTTGGCGGCGGCCGAAACGACATTTGGGGGAGTTAAGTTGCAGCTTCACCTTTCGAAATACATCATGTATAGCTGTTAGACGCTCAAGGTGAGTGTCGAACGTGGGTGAGAAGACGATGACGTCGTCGAGGTAGCAGAGACATGTGGACCATTTGAAACCTCGGAGCAAGGAGTCCATCATACGCTCAAAGGTGGCAGGGGCATTGCATAATCCAAACGGCATTACTTTAAATTGGTATAGGCCATCAGGTGAGATTAACGCGGTTTTTTCTCTGTCCATACCGTCAACAGCAATCTGCCAGTATCCAGAACCAAGATCCATAGAAGAGAAATAGCTGGAACCGTGGAGGCAGTCAAGGGCGTCGTCTATACGTGGGAGCGGGCAGATGTCCTTCTTAGTAATGTTGTTCAGATGACGGTAGTCTACACAGAAGCGCCACGTGCCATCCTTCTTCTTAACCAACACTACAGGTGACGTCCAGGGACTCGAAGAAGGCTCAATGATGTTTTTTTCTAGCATTTCGTTCACTTCGCTTTGAATTACTTGGCGTTCCGACGCAGAAACTCGATACGGTCGTCGGTGAATACGAGTAGCATCACCAGTAAGAATCCGATGCTTGACCGCGAGCGTCTGGCCTAAAGGGCGATCGTCGAAGTCGAAAATATCTCCGTAGGACGATAATACTTGATAAAAGTATTCAGCCTGCGCAGAAGGCAGGTCCGTCGCAACCATTTTCTTTATCTTGGAATCGGCGGCCGAGGCTGCCACGATAGGCCTGCTAAGCTTGCAAGAAGCATAGGTCGATAAAGTTGCCACGTGATGGTCGCCGAGACAATCAACGTTGGCAAGGCAAATACCTTGCGGTAGAATGAAAGTATGAAAGGCATGAAAGTGCGGTTCGCAGTAATAGTAAGTATACTGTGAGGCACGGTAACGTCATTCTGTAGTGGAATGCCGGGCAGAGGAGTGACGAAGTACTCGCCATCAGGGACTGGTGGGGAAGACAAGAGTTCAATATAGGCTATTGATTTTGGCGGCAGGCGAATAAAGCCGGTCGGGCGTAGGCGGCACTGGGGTGCGTCAGAAGGTTCTGCGAGAATTGGCAACTCAACGCGAAGGGTACTGGCAGTGCAGTCAATAAGAGCAGAATGCGCGGAGAGAAAATCGAGGCCGAGAATGAGGTCGTGGGGGCAATGAGCAATCACGGTGAAGAGGACAGGAGTGTGGCGGCCGGCGATGCTAACACGTGCCGTACACATGCCGATGATAGGCACAGTACCGCCATCCGCAACGCGGACGACGCGTGCCGACGCTGGGGTGAGGAGCTTGTTGAGTCGTCGTCGGAAGGCCGCACTCATAATAGAAAGATGTGCCCCTATATCGATGAGTGCCGTGACAGGATAGCCATCAACGTCAACGTCAAGAAGGTTTTAGTTCGTGTTTAACGTGAGCAGAGGATTTGAGGGCAGTGTCGACAACGCAGCTTCACCTCCAGAAGCTGCAGTGCCTAATTTTCTGGCTGGGCCTGGGAGGTGATACGCGGCGAAGAGAAGCGGCGGGGTTGGGGCGAACGAGACTGACGGCGTCGAGGTGAGGGCGAACGGCTGTAGCGAAGGTTTCGAGCACGAGCATCAGCGGCAGTGGGTTTATGGCGGGTGGCATAGGGAACAGAAGGTCCAAAGGTGCGGGAATAAGTGGCGGCGTGTGTCCGAGGAGGCGGTGGCCATCGGTTGCGGCAGTGGCGAGCGACGTGGCCGATGCGTCAGCAGTGAAAGCAGATTGGTCTGTATCAGGGGTGCGCCAATCGCACGGGTTGCGGCGAGATGTGGCGGAAAAAGACTGTCGGGGACGAGGAGGGCCGGTAGAGAACTGGGAAACGCTGGGTTGAGATGTTGAACACACGGAGTTCAGACCCATGTTCTCAAATTCCTGTCTGACTACGGCCTGAATCATGGCAATCGTGGTTGCTGGCGGATCGGGAGGCGTCGTGGAGAAAGTTGGCGAACAGGCGGCCTCGAGCTCGCGGCGAACAATACGGGTGACGTCGCCACAGGTGGTGGCCTGATGCGATCGACCCTCACATGTCGACGTAGCAGCGGTGTTGGGTAGCCGCGTGATGTGGTGTGTGATACGGCGGCTCTTGGCTTGTTCAAGGCGACGGCATTCTTTAATGATGGCGTCGATTGTCGAGACATTGCCGAAAACAAGCAAATTGAAAGCGTCGTCGGCGATGCCTTTTAGGACATGTGACACTTTATCTGATTCAGACATAGCATCGTCAGCTTTGCGGCATAGCGCCAAGACGTCGAAGATGTATGAAACGTACGGCTCTGTTGATGTCTGAATACGAGACGCAAGAGCCTTTCTCGCGGCAACCTTGCGGCCAATTGGGTCACCGAACAGTTCCTGTAGCTTTTCTTTGAAAGAGTCCCAACTGCTTATCTCGTCGTCATGCGTCTGGTACCACACGCGTGGGGTGCCGCCAAGATAAAAGATGACATTGGCGACCATAATGGTTGGGTCCCACCTGTTATTAGCGCTGGCATGTTCATATAGCTTGATCCATTCGTCAACGTGCTGTCCCTCCAGGCCAGAGAACACACCAGGGTCGCGATGTTGGGCAACCATGACGATTGGAGCAGTCGGACCAGCCGAAGCTGTTGCACAGGGGGGCTCGTCACCGGGAGGCATGGTGACAAGCTCGATGTACCGACCACTCCGGAGTTCCGTGGCGAGGACGGGGATCGCTGACCTCCACCAGAATGTTACGTGTAGAAAGACAGACGAAAGAGGCTATTTACAGACTATTTACACTGGACTGGAGCCAGCGCACCAGGCTGACATTCACTCGCGCCAAGGGCACAGACCCACTTCGTCGTCGTTCTCGCGGCGGCTCTTCCCTTGAGCATCGCTCGATGATATCGTAATAATATCATTTTTCGTTGCTGAGTTGCAGAGGTGTAAACTTGATAGTTTCCTATTCTGAAAAGTTGCGATTTTCGCCAATTTTTAGTAAAAACTTGACGACTAAATAAAAAATTCCTAACGAACAGTCACCAGATTTTAAGGTAATATTGTTACGGGGTTAAAAACAGTCAGACGTACATTTACAGGATATTTACAATATTCGTACCGGCTGACAAGATGGTAGACAGCGCGCGAAGTCGAGAGCGTCGTCTTCTTCCGACCAAACTGACATCTTCTTCATCAGCGTGCCACATGACCCGCGGCAGCGGAAGCACCGGCTCGAGGCTGGTTAGGAGGCGGGCGAGTGATACAACTTAAGACGCGTGACATGGACCACGTCGGAGCGATGCTGAGCCACGGTTGGCTCAAGAGGGGCCATTTCGTACGTGACGTCAGTTACTTTACGCAAGACACGGTAAGGGCCAGAGTAGCGTGAAAGTAACTTCTCCGAGAGGCCAACGCGGCGCGACGGCGACCAAAGGAGAACCGGGGTGCCCGGTGTGTAATGGACGTCACGATGGCGGGCGTCATATAAGCGCCGCTGATTGTCCTGCGACTCCACAAGTCGCCGTCGGGCAATATGGCGTGCTTCTTGAGCTTTGAGTATGGCTTCACGGGCGTACTCGGACGTGGAATTCAGGCAAGCAGGCAGAATGGTGTCGAAAGGTACGGTAGGGTCGCGGTCAAACAAGAGGAACAATGGTTCTGATGGTACGTCAAGTGGTTGAAGGCGACCAGCAGAGAGTGTGGTCGGCTTTTTGCGTCGTTGACAAAGGTCACACGCAGCGACGTAACGGCGGACGTCACGGTATAGACCAGGCCAATAGAAGCGCCGTCGAACGTGGTCATACGTCCGTGACACGCCAAGGTGACCGGCAGTCGGGACATCATGAAGCTGGGCGAGAACAGTCTGACGCAGATGCTCAGGCACAACAAAGAGTCGGGCAGGGCCGTCCGGGCGCATGCTAGAGCGGTACAATATGCCATCTTGGAGTTCAAACATGCGAAGGGAAGGATCGGGCGTCGTTGAAATGAGCCGTTGAATAAAGTCTTGTAAGGAGGCGTCCCGACGTTGTTCGGCTCCAATATCGCGAAAAGCAGCCAGAGAGAGAACGGTGACAGGCATGCCGGCCGCAGAAACGTCAGGAGAGTCGACAGGATGGCGCGACAAGCAGTCCGCATCTTGATGTAAGCGACCGGTCTTGTATACAACTGAATAGTTGTATTCTTGAAGGCGCAGAGCCCAGCGGCCAGGGCGTCCTGTATGATCTTTCAGGGACGAAAGCCAACACAGTGCGTGGTGATCAGTGATGACTGTGAATTGGCGGCCGTACAAATATGGGCTCAATTTACCCACTGACCAAACGAGAGCCAGACACTCGCGTTCGGTGATGGAATAACTGCGCTAAGCAGAGGAAAGAAGGCGGCTGGCGTAGGCAATAATACGTTCTCGCCCTTGTTGTTTCTGTGCTAAGATAGCGCCAATACCGTGGCCACTGGCATCGGTACGGACTTCTGTTGGAGCTGACGCATCAAAGTGAGCGAGAATGGGTGGGGACGTAAGCAGCCCAATCAGCTCGGTGAAAGCACCAGCTTGCTGAGGGCCCCAAATGCATGCGGCGTCTTTGTTGAGGAGCTGAGTGAGGGGGCGCGCAACATTGGCAAAATTTCGGACAAGCCGACGGAAATAGGAGCAAAGGCCCCAGAAGCTGCGAACATACTTGGGACATGTTGGCACGGGAAAGTCTTTCACTGCCCGTATTTTATAGGGATCAGGGCGTACACCAGAAGAATCGACGAGATGCCCGAGCACAGAGATTTCCCGACGACCGAAGTGGCACTTCGATGAATTTAATTGTAGCCCCGCCTGACGGAAAACAGATAGGATCGTCGATAGGCGTTCGAGGTGTCTCGCAAAAGACGGAGAAAAAAACGATCACGTCGTCCAGGTGACAGAGGCAGATAGGACCACTTGAAACCATGTAGGAGGGCGTCCATCATTCGTTCAAATGTGGCCGGGGCATTACATAAACCGAAAGGCATCACTTTGAACTGATACAGGCCATCGGGAGTAATAAATGCTGTCTTCTCGCGGTCCATGTCGTCGACGGCAATTTGCCAGTAGCCGTAGCGAAGGTCGATGGACGAAAAATATTGTGCTCCATGCGGGCAATCCATGGCATCGTCAATGCGTGGTAGCGGATAGACGTCCCTCTTGTTTACCATGTTGAGGTGTCGATAATTCACGCAAAATCACCAACTGTTGTCCTTCTTTTTAACTAGTACAACAGGGGATGCCCATGGGCTGCAAGAAGGTTCGATGATGTCTCGAGAAAGCATCTTGTCAACTTCATGTTGGCTGATTTGTCACTCAGTAGGTGAGACGCGGTAGGGTCGCCGATGGATCGGGCTCGCATCACTGGTGTTAATTCGATGTTTTACGACAGACGTTTGTCCTAGAGGGCGCTCTCCAAGGTCGAATATGTCCCAGTATGAGGCAAGGAGGCAACGTAGTTAATTAGCAAGCTGGGGCGGAAGGTCGGGAGCAATCAGTTTTGTTAGGACATTCAAGTCTTAAGGGACAGGGGGCGAAGCAAGAGTTGAACACGAGGAGCTGTTACAAGTTAAAGCCGGAATGTTGCAGTCTCTGGCCGGCATTATTTGCGCCAGGGATATTCCGCGTGGGAGTACTTGTGTACAAAGTCCAAATTTCACAAGTGGAAGGCAGGACGCGTTGTCCGAAATGGTAATGACGGTGTGAGGAAAAGCGACGTTATGCGAGAGCAGGAGATCCGTATTAGGGGATACGATGTAGTCACCGTCTGGTATAGGTGGAACTGGGGAGACACCTATGTAGGTAACGGCACGGTGCGGGAGGCGAATATGCTCTGTTGAACATAGCTGTATCGGAGCACTATCCGGAGGGTCAATAGCAGCAGGTAGAGCGAGTTTCACAACGCCAGCAGAACAGTCTATCAAAGCGGAATGTGTAGACAGAAAGTCAAGGCCCAGAATGAGGTAGTGAGGGCAGTGCTCTGAAATATAAAATAAAACAGAAGTATGATGTCCGACGACACTCACGCGAGCCGGACACATCCCAATAACGGCTGGTGTTCCACCGTCGGCGACTTGGACCACAGGCGACGGGGCAGGAGGAAGGATTTTCTTGAGACAATTCCGAAGCTGAGCATTCATCACAGATATGTGCTCGCCAGTGTCAATCAGAGCCGTAACAGGTACACCATCCACGTTCACTTTAATGAGGTTCAGATGTGTGGGCAAGGTCAGAAGAGGATTTTTGCGTCGGGTCGGTTTGGCAGCATCCCTTCCAGGTGCTGCACCCGTTAGTTTTCCGGAAGGGTGTGCCGGAAGGAGCTAGGGGACGGTGATCGGCGAGATGGGGGCGATCGGGAGAAGCGGCGACGTGGCGAAGGAGACCGGCTAGAGCGGGTGAGCTCCAGCAACCACTGGGATCAGACCATCATGCTCGCCAATTTGGTATTTTACCTCGCGGGAACGGCACGCGTCTGGTTTCAGACACACGAGGAGGAACTTACCAGCTGGGGCATTTGTAAACAGAAGCTGAAAGATTTGTTTGGCAAGCCTGTTGGACGTCAGCGCGCCGCCAAAAAGACGTCGGTTCGCATGTCCACACGTGCACTGAATCCTACCTCACGTACATCCAGGACGTGCTCGCTCTGTGCCGCAAAGTGGATCCGAAGATGTCCGAACCTGATAAAGTTGCACACGTAATTAAGGGCACAGCAGATGATGCCTTCCACCTCCTTGTTTTCAAGAATTCTTCCACTGTTCAAGCCATTATTACAGAATGCCGGCGCTTTGAAGAAGCCAAAAGTCGCCGCATTGCCCTGCCATTTCCCCGCCTTCCCAACACGGCTGCTACGTCCACCTGCGAAGACCTCCGCAGTCCGCCCACGCCCGATCGCTCTGATGACGTCCTACATATCATCCGACGAGAAATAGAAGCCACATCTCCTGTCACAACCCCAACCCATGGCCCCGACAATTGCCAGGCGACCGTCTCACTGATACAGTCCGTCGTGCGCCAGGAATTGGCCAACATCGGCTTGACCAACGTCTGCTCAGTTAATCGACCTGACAACACTCCATCCAGCACTGTCATACGCACCCGCAGCATGAATGCCCCAACGCGGTATCGCAATCCGGCCGAATGGCGCACTCCAGACGACAACCCTATATGCTTCACTTGTGGCTGCATAGGCCATATTTCACGTCACTTCCGGTCTTCGTGGATTTCGACCCCCTGGCCCTACCTCCCATCCCTCGGACCTCATGCTGCTCCTCGGTTCCCCCTGCAAACGCAGCCAGTACATTCTGGTGAGACTTCTGTGCCTACCCCGCCCCTCCACCAAAAATGTTACGGGGTTAATAACAGTCAGACGTATATGTACAGGATATTTACAATAATCGTAGCGGCTGACAAGATGGTAGACAGCGCGCGAAGTCCAGTCTCGTCTTCTTCCGACCAAGCTGACAACATCTTCTTCGTCAGCGTGTCACAATATTTTAAATGCAACAAACCTCGTCAAGTTTGGTGGAGTGGTTGCCGAGAAAAATTAATACTCCTTTTACATGTATTTCGAGAGGAGCGCCAGAGCTCAAGCTTCCTTTTAAGAGAACGGAGAAAAAAGAATGGAGAGGTCTGAGGCACGTGGAAGAAATTCAAAGAACCTACTTATGCAATAACGTAAGATCTGACCGAGAAGATCCCTCAGACACAGAATGGAAAAAGCTGTGAAACTGCAATTTGCAAAAACTGCCTGACCGGCGGACGATTTCTGTTGTGGACAAAGCAAATAAACTCCTTCATAAATCCTAGACCTGAAGCTGGGGCTTTGCCCTTTTATTACTCACGTGTTCCCTTTCAACCCACGTTGCGAATGATAAATTAGTGATTTTCTATTAGCGTCCTTTTAACTTCTAAATAACCTCGCATTACGATAATGATCGTGCTGTCGGTACATTATTTCAATCAAGTACAGCCACCGTGAAGTTCGCTGTTTTATAAACACAATCAGGATACCTACGCCGTCGACCATGATGATGACCTACCCCGTTGAATAGTGAAGCGCACAATGTGGCTGCAAGCCTATATTTTTTTAGTTGGCAAAAAGGCAGCATTTGGAGCACCATGGCTCATATAGCGCACCTTTCCACTTCGCAGGCAATCTTCGCGTTCTTGCTGCTGCTGCTGTGTCCGTGCACAGCGTATTGGGAGTATGACGCATCCCAACCACTGCTACTATCAAGCAAGGCCACAATCTACCAGCAGACCGGCAACTATCTCCACATCGACCCACTACAACTACTGCGCCCAGCCTTCTGCGCACCATCGTCGTCAACTGTGTCGTCACATCGCAGTGGCAGCTTAAGTGGCTGTCCGAATGTCAGTCCGTTTAGTCGGCACGGAAGCAGCATTTCGAGCACCATGGCTCATACAGCGCACCTTTCCACTTCGCAGGTCTGTAAAAACTTTCCGCTTTATGCTAAGAAAAGTGACGACCCATTTTTGCTATTGCTTCCGTGCCAACAAGTGCTCTGTGAAATTGTCGGAGATTGTTTCTCGATGGCGTTGCTGTTAATGCGCTCAGGTGACGTGGAAACTAATCCGGGTACTACTACACGTACTGAGGCATTACTTGAGCTGCAGAATTTGCCGTCAAATCCTTCTGGGCAGACGGAAGTTCTTATCCGGCTGTTAAAAGACCTTCAGGCTCGTTCTGTAAATCTGCTAAGGGTCAGGCCGAGTTGGTTAACGACGTCAAGGCTATTAAGGTAGGTCAAAAGAACATCGGGACTAAAATGGAATGTATCCAGAAAACATTAGACAACCTTGAAGAAAAAACAAATCTCTTAGACCATCTTGATGATGAAATGACTGGCATTCAGGCGTCGGCTCAAGCGCAAACAACTCGGCTTGACTCTTTACTACTGCACGTTGACGAACTTGAGGACAGCTCAAGGACAGCTTGAGGACAGCGACGCAATAACCTCATATTCCATGGCATCCGTGACTCTCGCGAATCGTGGGAACAGTCCGAATGACGCATAAGAGAAACACTAACCGACGTAATCGAAAGCCTGCCTGGCACGGCAATCGAACGTGCTCATCGCATTAGTCACTACACGCCTAGTAAGTGTCGCCCAATTGTAGTAAAATTCAACAGCACGAAAATAAAACAGAAAGTACTTTCTATGTACGCACAGCTGAAAGAAATGAATATTTCTATCTCCGAAAATGTTTCGCCCGCCACCCGTCCCATCCGCAAAAAAAACTAATTGAGTACGCTAAAATCCAGCCCCAACAATGCCCTTTCCAGTTAAGGTACACCAAACTAATAACGAATAAAAAAACAGTTCGTCCATTACCCGGCAACAGACACCGTCAACGAGCATGCGCCATATGAACCACGAGATAACGGCGGGCATGTAAATTCCCAGCACATGCCCAGTTAGGAAAACGTGAGGGGATGTGGACGAGAATCATGCATCGTATCTGTGTTCTTTACTAACATTCGAAGCATCATGAATAAGCGCACTTCCTTAGCATCTGCCTGGGAGACTTACAATGCCGACATTTTTGTGCTTACCGAAACGTGGCTACATTCACAGATTGAAGATAACGAAATTCTTCAAACTGCACACCATTTTTCACTGTATCGCGGCGACCGTGCAATGCGTCAGGGAGGCGGCGTGCTCTTAGCCATTTCTAAAGCTTTCCCATCTCAGTGCATTCATGTCAATACTTACCTCGAAACGGTTTGGGCCATCATTGAAATAAATCGCCAGAAGATAATCATTGGTGTTTGTTACCGCCCCCCCTCCCCACTTATTCATCTAATTTCGTAAATGAGATGCACGATATTATTAACATTGTTACATCTCGTCATCCTACATTACCTTTATTTTTTCTTGGCGATTTTCATCTACCGAACATAATATGGAACACTGAACCTCCAACTTTACACCCTTTTTCTTCATTAGCCAATGAGTTCTTATGCATGTGCTCTCTCTTTTCACTTTCCCAATTTGTTACTCAACGCACACGAACTACCGAATCCGTTGAGAACACACTTGACCTTGTATTAACATCGCGGCCTGACCTAGCTTCCGACATCACCTATTTACCCAGCTTGAGAGACCATTCGGCACTATTGTTTGACATAAATATTTTGCGACCAATAACCGGTAAGAAATTCAAGTCTTTTCGAGACTACGCAAAAGGAAATTTTGAAGCCATCAACGCCGAATTATCTGCTTTTCTAGACGTGTTTTTAAACAACTGCGACAGCTGTAGCGTCAGACCGACTGCAATGTTTGCTGCAAAAATTGCTGAACTAACAAACAAATACATCTGACTGCGCACCCTTGCATGTAATTTAAATCCCCCATGGCATAACATCCGTCTCAAGCGCCTGTCTAATAAAAAGAAACGCCTGCACAAGTTCACCTAGCGTGAACCGCTGGACCAAATCAAACTGGCCGCAGATGAGTATGTAGCCACACTTAAACAAACCAAGGATCTCTTTCTTGGCAATACCTTGCCATCAATGCTTAAAACCGACACCAAGAAATTCTGTCGCGTCATTAACCCCAATGCGAATGACATGATAACCTTAATCGACAGCTCTGGAAATGTTATTTCAACTAATGAATGTGCGTCCGCGCTTAATGATGTTTTCATGCACAACTTTTCATCAACTACTCACACTACTCTTCCATCCACGCGTGACTACGATTACCAAGCAATGTTTCCCATAATCATTGAATCAGCAGGCATCGTACCAATTATTTCATCTTTAACCCATTAAAGACCAGCGTGACCATATGGTCACGTTAGTCTGCACAGTGGATTTCAATTAATTAGGATTAACAAAAAGGCACCAAAATCACCTTTGACATGCCGTTAGATAGATGAGAGTTCCATTTATGGATATCAAGTGGCAGCAGGTGTCAATTGTTGTGTGGGAGCCCCTCGAAAGGGCGGGAATAAGCGTTGCTGTGCGAGTAGCGTCGCCATGCATAACTCCAAGGGGTAATGTTTTTTTTTTTCATTACTTGTTTGAGCAATAGTCAGATATCCTTACCTCCATATTGCTCTTTGAATATGTGACCATCGATGAGCATTTCTGAAAGATTAATGTTTGATTTTTCCATGAACGAGCGCGTTATCTTGCGCGTTGCCATATGGTCACGCTGGGCCTTTAGGCTACCTAACTTTTTATTTTTTTTTAAAAACTGCATTCTCATCTTTTGCACGGCTAATGGCGCGTTTCCGCAGTAGTTATTTCTTATATTCTTGTCTGAATAGGTTGATGTTGGAATAAATAGCGAAGATACTCGAAGAAGACGATGACGACGTGTCAGTGATTTATATTGACCCGCGAGAGACTAGCACCTATTCGAATGAAGAGCCGGCCAATGAAGACTCAGGCGGGCTCTTTGACAATCTAATCGGGCGGCAGCTATGAGCCGGCGCTGAAACCGTTTTCTCTGACGGACGCCGCATTGGTCGATCCGACTCAGACTATGTCGACCCCGGCGGGCTAGGTGGCGGAACATGAGAGGTTTCTTCTGCTGTAGTTGATGCGGTCATTCCTGCGAAATTATCCGCTGCTTCTAAGTGGACGAACGGTGATCTCCAGAAAAGCCTTGGCATATTTCCCTACCCAAACTTTGCTACTTTCAGGGACTTTTTACCTGTTGAGTTGTTCGAAATCCTTTTTGACGAAGCTGTCGTGGAGCTGCTAGGCGAACAAACAAGAAAGTATGCGTTATTTTTCAATATGCCCGATCCGGAGGTTATCAAAGAAGAATTAGGTTTTCTTGGAGTGCTCGTTTTGTCCGGCTAAAACCGCTTGCCAGGGAAGAAGTGCTATTGGGACAGCGGCTTGGACATGCGCAACACGATGGCCTGCAATGCTATGCGAGGAAATCGCTTCGTAAAGATAATGCTATTCCTGCACTGTGCGAAATGCAAGCCTAACTCTTAGTGACAACTTGGCAAAGCTGTGTCCATTGATGGCACTATTGAAAGCAAGGTTTCTGGAGCCCTTTCAACCTGTGCGTCACCTGAGCTATGACGAAAATATGATTGAGTATCATGGTCGTCATGGCTTTAAACAGCTTATACGTGGAAAGCCTATCCGCTTCGAGTATAAAGTATGGTGCCTAAATGCCAAGAACGGATACCTTGTAAACCTCAAAGTGTATCAAGGCAAGCTGAGGATCCCGGAACATCTGAAATGTATGAAAAAGACTTCGAAAAAGCAGCGGCGCCACTTCTTCAAATGGTGGATGAACTCGCAGCAGAGACGCAGGACCTTCCTTTCTTTTTCTATTTTGATAATTTATTCAACGGCATGCTGCTACTCAGGCATCTCGAGGCACAGGGCTACGAAGGCACGGGCACAGTGAAGCAGAACCGTGTTCCCAAAGAGTGCCTTATCGCTCGACCACAATTCGTCAAGCGCCAAACTCACGGGCACGAAGAGCCCGTGCTGAGCGACAATAGGATATTTGTTGTCCGCTGGATGGACAATTCTGTAGTAACAATCGTAAGCATCATTCACGGCGTAGAGTCAATGTCATCTGCAGAGAGGTACTCTCGTGTTCAGAAGAATCAAATCAAGGTGGCCCGCAATAAACACTGTTGCTCAGTAGGAGTTTTATGGGAGGTATGGACCAGATGGATGCAAATGTAGTCGCCCATAGGATTGTAATCCATGGCAAAAATTGGCGGTGGCCGATTTTCACTTGACATTGTAATGTATCTATCAGCAACGCTTGGGTGCTAATTGGTAGCACAGGGTTCAACGTCACGCAGGTGGAATTCCGCGGGCAAATTGCACAAAGCTACCTGACGCGATGGGACAATAAGCATAGAGGACCTGGTCAACGCAGAATCCCAAAGACTGGTGATGTCCTGACTGGTGCATGGTGTGACCAACTGGCCCACTTTGTTCCACCAATACCTAATGGCAAGAGGTGGAGGTGCGCATGAGGTAATTGCAACAGTATAGTGCACACAATGCACAAAGTATGACGACGGCATGTGTATTCCATGATTTAAACCATATCACACTAAATAAGTGCTCGACTATTCGCTACGTACGTTTTTTGTGATGTGTCCTGGCTTGAAATAAATGTTTTTCACTTCGCGTATTTTGCTGTAGCGTAAGGGCCCAGTGTGACCATATGGTCACGGGCTATATTTCAAAAACTAATTAGGCAAGAGTAATAATTTTTTGCACGTGAATTATTAGTACAAAGGTAAGTTAATATACTAGATTTATTTCGAGATAGCAAGAACAAAAAGAAACCGGTCCCTAACGGGTTAAAACTGTCTACGGCTCCAGGACACGATTTAATAAACGCGATATTTTTTGAAAAGCACTAGCTGTTACTGTTCAATTTTTCTGGCAATGATATTCCAACAGTCGCTAGATAAGGGTTCTTTGCCTGCTGAATGGAAGACAGGGAAGGTGATCCCACTCCATAAGTCGGGTGACAAGCATTCTCCGTATAACCACCGCCCTATCGCGCTCACTTCCATTCCATGTAAGATGTTAGGACATATACTTGCATCTAATCTTGCTAGCTTTCTTGAAACTAATTCATTCTTTTCACCATCGCAACATGGCTTCCGCAAGACATATTCATGTGAAAAAGAACTAGCTTTCTTTACGCATAAGCTTAACGTCATTCTTGAGCGCTCTTCAACTGCCGACTGTATATTTTAGACTTTTCGAAAGCGTTTGACAAAGTGTGCCATAACCTTCTAATGTTTAAGCTGCATCGGATTAACATTGATCCCAGACTGCTTGCATGGCTTAAGTGCTTTCTTTCTAACCGTTCACAGTTTCTCTTTGCTAATGACTCAAACTCGCAACTAAGCAGAGTACAGTCCGGCGTACCTCAAGGGTCGGTACTTGGTCCCCTCCTTTTTTTAATTTGCATAAATGATCTACCTTCTTGTGTTTCCTCTAACATTCATTTATTCACCGATGATTCCGTAATCTTCAGGGAAATAATATGCGACACTGCTATATCTTCTCTTCAATCCAGCCTTAACGCTATTTCTACTTGGTGCCAATCATGGTCAATGGAACTAAATATAAAAAAATGTAAGTTTATGCGCGTGTCCAGAACTTCTAACCAGCTTCCTTCTTACTGCGTGAATAATCTCCCCTTAGACCCTGTTTCATCCTACAAATATCTTGGTGTCCATATCACTAGAAACCTCTCGTGGTCCATGCACGCTTCTTACGTAATTAAAAACGGTAACCGCATGCTGGGATACCTAAAACTCAATTTCACTAAGGCACCGTCTTCCCTAAAACTAATGTTATGCAAGTCACTAGTCCGCTCAAAGCTTGAGTACGCCGGGGCAGTTTGGGATCCCTTTCAGAAAAACCTAATTCACTCATTAGAAATGGTACGAAATAACTCTGCTCGTTTTGTTTTTTCTAATTATAACCGAACTGCCAGCACTTCTGTAATGAAATTAAACCTTGATTTGCAATCTTTAGCCTGTCGCCGTATAGGCTTTAGACTTTCCCTTTTTCATAAGATATTTCATCATCCTTCACTTCGCGATGAACTTATCTCCCCTCATCAATAAATTTCATCAAGGTTAGAGCACAATAACAAAGTTGGAATTTCATTATGCCAAACCAACGTCATGTATCATTCATTCCTTCCGTGTACATCTGCTCAGTGGAATCGCCTACCCGCCTCAACCGATACTATTGTTTGCCATCAGCACTTCATGGCAGTATTAGATAACATTGTTTAAACAGGAGCATTTCATTCGTGTTTTTGTACTACCAATTGCGTCACTGTTTTTGTATTACCGGAACACTGTATTACTGCACTGGATCCTCCGTATTTCCTTTTATTAACCAGCACTCCAAGAACCCTCAGATAACATTGTATAACCGAGAGCCATCTATTTCTGTACTATTAACCATTTTGCTACACTGTACTTTTTTTTCTGTATTTGATCTAGCCCCTCCCCTCTTTAATGCCCCTGGCTCTGAGGGTACACGAAATAAATAAACAAATATTGCAGGAGCAGGAGCGTATAAGCAGAGCAGAGCAGCCTATAATGCAGGAGCCCTGAAAACTCATGGTCAACTCAGTTCATGGCTGAAAGGAGTCACTCTCCCTTACTACAAAAATGAATGAGTTCAGTATTTAATGTGAGTGCAATTCTTATTTTATTATTAGAACGAGACACATTGTTGGGACGACCATACATGGTTTCCAAAATAGAATCGATTTTCTCACTTAAATTAACATATTGTAACATATTCTTGCAGTGTAGATTTAACAGCCGTCGGTTCGTATTCTTTAAAAGTTTCATAAAACTTGATGATTATTATTTTGTAAACGGCTCGAAATTTTTCAAATGTCCGCTATTTTTGCAATTTTGCCGTATTGTTTATTTTCTAAAGAAACAAACAGGTGGTGTGATCATATACTTGTTTTTTTTTTTTAGTTTGCGACGAACCTTCTGACGATTTTTCAGAAATATTTTTTAACTTCGTCGCCTTAGCTAAATTGGCTCCAGAAATATCATGATTTCGTGGTCAGTTCGAGGCAGTTCTACAAAAACGAACATTTGACAATTTTTCAAAAACATTTATCTGGATGTCATAACTTTTACTTCCTGTGGGCCAATAGTACAAATGGTGTGGATTTAGAGAAAAACTTATGCAGGAGGACAACAAGTCGCTTCTAAAGTGATATCTCTTCGAATAGGTAGAAATATGCAAGTTGGCAAACGATGGCAGCTCGCGCGGTATATATTTATTGATACGTGCGAAAATAAAATCTATAGTTGAAAGTGAAGCGCTGTGTATGTGTATCTGTTTCTTTCTGCGTCCTCGTCCAGTCGCGCTTATACACTCTACCATGGATTCTAACCTACTAGCCCGCCAACGTGCTTTAACCAAGTTGGTAAACGCTGTTTTGCACTTTTAGTGAAACAAATTTTTTTTGAGGAAATCCCTGCTAGTATTACTTTCTAATGAGATAATTTCACACCTCATATAGAAATTTCACTGAAAACTAAAAACACCCTTGTTTGTCCTTATGTGAACCCACCCAACTAGCAGAAATACCGGAAGTTATCCCATATGCGTCCCTGAAACGTGCACCTGCGTTTCAGAGCCGTACACTCAGCCACGAGACCAAATGAGATAACAGGCGCGCGCGATCGCGCATTTCGATGTTACAGTTGCCTTTCCGTGCAGGAGCCAAGTGTTGCGGCTCACGTGCCTTGACGTGTCCTGGCTCGTGCCAAGAAGCGTGCTTGTTAATACAGTATGCGACTTTGTGTGCTGATTATTTCAGCTCGAAAAGTGAGCGCGCCACGCTTTGGACGAAATGGCGCTGCAGAGATGAAAGTTTCAGCATTCTGTTGAATGCGAGACTCTCTGGACTGCCTAATTTGAAACTTAGCTAGTGCTGGTGCAACTCGTCCGTTCGCCCATTCGCAATGTGTGTGGTGCGTTTTTTTTTTCGTTTATTGTTTTTTTTTCTCTAGAACTTCACTGGCGCCTGTGAAAGCAGAGTATTGAGAGCGTGCTTGACCTTCCGCTCAGCTCAGGGGCCACCAAGGCCCCCAAAAGAAGGGGATGTTTCTTTTATCGGTAATCGCATCACCTTGAAACGAACGACGTAATTAAGGCGATAGACTGCTGCTGAGAGCGTCAGCTTCGCGATCTTTTTGGGCCCTTGCGCAAGCCGCTCGCTTTTGGAACTTGTTTTGGTGTTATGGCTAGGAATATCACGTCTCGTGAGGCCTTCCACAGAACGGTTGGTGAATATTCCGTGAAATGATGCAGAACGCCAAAGAAGCCACGCCAAAATTAGCCCGTCCACTTGTGTTATTTTAAGGCATGGGAGCACGCACATTTAAGACGAACTACAATACACAGGTGGCATACTTTTCGCTTGACACTGTCGTTAAGACCCCTGCACACCTCAGGTTCTCTCACGTGGAGGTCCCCCTCTTCTCTCGTACAGGTGCTTCGCTTCTTCAGCCTAGCTGCGCTCCTGGGTGTGTATTATTTCACTGTCACTTTACTATAACTACATCTGCTGTCTGTATAATAATTGTTTGCATTAAAATCAACTCAAGAAACGTATATTTGCTGCGCATACTTGAACTTCAATATTAAAATCTAGATGACAGCCGCCTCACCTCTGAGGCCAGAGATCTCCATAATTACAAAGGTTCAAGCACTGAAGGTTAGGTGCACATAACGGAGCCCTTGGAATCTTAACACATTTCGGTTCTTTCGTCATGACTATAGTTGGTACTTCGGGCACATGTTCGTGTTTCGAAAATGTCCCGGGGAGTTCTAAATATGCGAATGCCACATAGCTGGACCGAACCAAGGTAATATTATTTGCCGTCGCTTGGAGATACTGAAATTATTTCTTATTTCCGCCTAATTTGATAATTATTACTAAATAATAAGCCAACTTTTGAAATATGTTGTCAGTATGTTAGCACTGTGAGTAATGATACTATAGTGTCAAAGAAAAAATTGAAGAGCGCCATAAAAAACTCCCGACACACCGTTCTGTTGGTCGATACGTGCTACAAAACAGTGTTTTACCGAGTGGGAAAGAAGCCTGCGATTACACACAAAGAGCCTCGAAAGGCCGTTCGCGACACAATCTTGCGTGCATTTGCGGGCTTCTTTCAAGCTCAGAAAAACTGTTTTATGTAGCCCGTATTGAGGAACAGAAAGCTGTATCGGGAGGTTTTCATGTCGCTCTACAATTTCTCATTGATATTTTTCAGCTAATTTTATTATTTGAGAAGGTCATTGATTAATTACTTGGGTTTAATTAGGTAGGAGGAATAAACTTTTTAGTAGAAATGAGCCGACGGTAAAATCGTCCGAGGTGGGCGGCGTCCCTAGTCCAGGATGCCGTGGGCCTGAGCCGATAGCTTGGCCCTGCTCACCAGGTGATGCTGGTCTTCAGGGCTCGAACTTGTCAGCTGGGCCTCCCACTGCTCGACGGTTGGTCCGGTGATGGGCGGTGTCGATGGGGTTTGTTGACATACCCATAGCACGTGGTAGAGGGTATTGGGCGTAGAGCAGAAGGCGCATTTGTCAGTATAGCTCGTAGGATACATGGCGTATACCAGGGTGCCGTGCGGGAATGCGCCGGTCTGTAGTTTTCGGAAGATCACCGCCTCTTCTCTTGTCAGCTTGGGATGCGCGGGTTGATAGATCCTCCTACCCAGTCTGTAGTGGCTCAGGATATCGGCATATCTTTTCGGGACGCTATCTTGTTGGTCTACTGCTGCTCGTGAACCCGGTGGGATAGCCAGGAGAATGTGATCTCGGGCAGCGGCATTAGCCGCTACATTACCCGCCAGGGACTCGTATCCCGGGGCTCAGACAATGTACAGTTCTGGAAAATTGTCTCGTTTTTCGAGGATGCTCAGGGCTTGTTTGGAAATGCGGCCCTTTTGATAATTTCTACATGCTGTTTGTGAGTCGGTGATGATTGTGATTTGATCTTCCTCTCGCTGACCTGTAGTGGTCGCCAGGGCTATCGCCGTTTCTTCCACGCAGTCGATGTCTGGAGTGCTTACCGAGGCCGCTGCTACCTCTTGTCCTTGCCCGTTGATCATGCTGATAGCGTGGGCTGCCCTGTTCTTGTACTTTGCCGCGTCAGTGTATCGGACTTCTCCTTGTTTTGCTCCTTCGTAGATCTTTCGCAGAGCTTTCACTCTCGCTCGCCTCCTTTCTCTGTGGTATTCAGGGTGCATGTTTCTCGGGATGCTGGCCAAAGTGATCTTCTCCCTCAGGGGTAGAGGAACCCGCTGTTTTGTGGACTCATATGCGACTGGATAGCCCAGTCTTATTAGCATGTCCCTACCCGTACTGGTGAGCTTGAGTCGCTCTATCTGGCTCGTCTTGTGGGCCTCTACTAGTTCCTCCCAAGTATTGTGGATGCCCAGGCTGAGCAGCTTCTTCGTCGATGTCGTCGGTGGAAGCCCCAGTGCCAGCTTGTAGGTCTTTCGTATGAGGATGTTCAATTTGTCTTGAGACCCAGGTACGGGGTGCCGTAAGCGACTCTGCTGATTATCAGGGCTTGTATTAATCTGATTGTGTCCTGCTCTTTCAGGCCGTGCTCTTTGTTTGTCACTCTTCACACCAAGTGCGCGACTTGGGTAACTGTCGCTTGCAGTTTTTTAATGGGGGCGAGACCGGCACCATCCTTCTGGAAAATGAAGCCCAGAATACAGAGTGTGTCTACCTTGGGTATGTTGACTCCATGTAGTGTCAACGTTGGGTCAGGTGTCTCCTGCGGAGGCCGCCCTCTTGTCCTCTTTTTGAGGATCAGGAGCTCTGACTTTTCCGGTGCGCATGAAAGACCGCAGCGGTGTAAATAATGCTCGGTCCTGTCGATAGCTTCCTGTAGGGCGTCTTGTTGTTCGCCCACCGATCCTGTGCACGTGCACATGATCAGGTCGTCTGCATACATTGCGTGACGGATACCCCTGATGTTCTCCAAGAGGTGCGGCAATCCCCTCATCGCTATATTGAACAGCAACGGGGAGATCACCGACCCCTGGGGGGTTCCTTTCTGCGGTATTTGGAACGTCTCGGTCCTGAGGTTCCCCAGGCCTATGGTCGCCGTTCTACCCGTCAGGAAGTCCCGGACGTAGCTGTATGTCCGCCGGCCGCAGTTGGTATGTTGTAGGCTGTTTAGCACTGCTTCGTGTGAGACGTTGTCGAAGGCTCCCTTCATGTCGAGTGCCAGGATGGCACTCTTGTGGCATGTGCTGAGGCCGTCGATGACTTCTTCTTTAAGCTGAAGTAGAATGTCCCGGGTGGAGAGGTTAGGCCGGAAACGGAACATAGTGTTCGGCAGGTGCCCACCTTCTTCCAGGTAGGGCGAGAGACGATTGTGGACCATGTGCTCGAAGAGTTTTCCCGCGCATGACGTGAGAGAGATTGGACGCAGGTTCTGTATGTTGATGGGCTTGCCGGGTTTCGGGATCATCGTTACGTCCGCGTGCTTCCAGGAAGCCGGTATAGTGCCGGTCTCCCAGCTTTCGTTGATATACTTCAGTAAGCTCTCCGTCTCCCCGTCACCCAGGTTACGGGTTTTGTTAATTTTATCCCTGCCGGGCATCGTGTTTCTTGTGAGATTTCTTAAGGCTGCCACGATCTCCGACTTGGTGAAAGGTTGGTCTAAATCCAGATTGGGTTCCCCCTCGCACTCCGGGTGAATGAATGGCTGCGTCTTCCGTTGTTGCTCGTCTCCGATGTATTTCCCGGTGATGGCTTCGAGCACTTCTTCGGTTCCCTGGAAGTTGTGTATAAGTCTTTGTATGTGTTGCCCTGTGACAGCTTTTGATTCCGTCTTCGCCAGAAGACTCTTTAGAATGCACCAGGTCTTTCGGCTGCTGAGGGTTCCCTGTAACTGGTCGCACACTTGGTTCCAGTTCTGACGTCCGAGTTTTTCAGCATACTCCTCCGCCTGCGGTGAGACTGCGGCAATGCGGATCTTGAGTTGGCGGTTTCTCTTCTGCTTCTTCCATCTCTTCAAAAGTCCTCGCCTGGCCTCCCAGAGGTGAAGCAGGTGTGGGTCGACTTCGGGATTGTCCGCAGTGAGTTGGATGGCCTTTGTGTACTTAGTAACCAAGTCCATCACGTTCTTCGTCCACTCCTCGATGTCCTCTAGGCTTCTGGGGTGTTCATCTTTCCGGAAAGCAGGCCAGTCCGTAATTTTTGCCTCAGCGGGGTATTGTGGTGCATGATTTCGGTCTGCATGATATGATGGTCGCTGGCCAAAGTCTCGTCCCGTCTCGACCACTCGACCACTCGACTTGCCTTAAGCCAGTGGAGAAGGTCAGGTCTGGGCTGGTGTCTCTGGAGACACTGTTGCCGATTCTAGTTGGTATTAGAGGATCGGTCCACAACGTCAGCTGGTGGTGTTGTGCAGCGTTGTGCACGCCCATACCCTTCTTGTTGGTTGATCGGTAGCCCCAAGCCACGTGTGGAGCGTTGAAGTCACCCACCACGAGAAGTTTTTGACCGTTGGTGACTTTCTTCACTTCTCTCAGGAACTTGTCCAAGTCCTTGAGTGTGTCACGCGGAGGACTGTATACATTCAGTATGTAGAGGCTCTGCAGGGCTTTCTTGGGAGGAACCAGCTCAATCAGACTGTGCTCGATTCTGTTGTTGATTTGGTGCTGCTGCGTCGTGTAATGCTTCTTGATGAGGACGGCGGGCCGGGTCCTTCCTTGGGCAATGTGCGTTTTGTACCCGCGCATCGTAATATTATTACGCGATGTAACGCATGACGTCAGGTTGGTGTAGGGTGCACAGGTGAAGTAAATTTTGCCGTTTCCGATTTATTCCTCTGCAATTCCACTGCCAAATTTTGAGGGTTTTGGTCGCTTCTTTCTTCTTTTCTATCTTATTCGCCATCTTGCCTTCCCAGAGTATCGTTCATCTGGGCTTCTCTTATGGGGTATTTTGGCTTTTTCCTTGCCTGTTCTTTGTCCTTTTCTAGGATGGAGATGCGTTGGCTGAGCTCGTTGCCCATCTAGGTGATCTCCTGGCGGAGCCTTTGTACGGCTGCTTGGACGGTGGCTGCCACAGATTTGCTTATGGTGTCGACGGCCTGAGCCAGTTCGGCTCGGAACTCATTTCTCAGTTCGGTCTTGTTTTCGGTTCGGGCCTTGTTCATCTTGTACTCTATTCCCGATTATAGGTCCTCTATCGGGGAAGTATGTTCCCTCGGCGGCGTTGGTGTTGTGGTCGGTTTCTGCTGTTTTTGCAATTGGTCAATGAGATGTTGGAGCTTCCTCTCCAGGGCTTGTTCCCTGGCCTGAGCTCTTCTGTCCCGTTCCTCCTGACGTCCTTCTTGCTCTTCTAGACGCTTCATGAGCACTTCAGTCCGCTTCATCAGGTCGGCGTTTTGTCTTCTGAGGGAGGAGATGGTTTCCTCGTACCTCGAATTTCGCTCTTGTGTCGGCAGTGAGGGAAATCGGTCGGTTGTCGACTTGGAACTGACTATGACTTCTGCCCAGCTGATCTTCTGCTGTTCTTGCTGTGGCTTACTTGTTCCATATTCTGAGGAGCTTGAACTTGTCTCCCTTGTTATAGATGGTTGTCGGCCTCTTGATCTACGTCTCTCCCTCACGTACAGGAGTGGGGGTGTCGGCTTGAGCCTTTTCTCGCACTCCTTGCTTGCCGTCTCGTGAAGTAGTCCGCATAGTTTGCATTTCAACTGGCAATCATGGTCCGCTTGTGGGTTCTGCACCCCGCACCGGTTGCAGATATGTTTATCTGGGTTGGGGCATACGTCCTGTCGGTGGCCGATTTCTCCGCAGGCCTTGCAATACTGTACCGATGTGCGGTATGGGCGGCAATGTGTGTACGAGCCGGCCACCTTCACATAGAAAGGTATGTGCGGACCTTCGAAGGTGATAACTACTGAGGTGGATTTACCGAGCATCCTCGCATGCAGGATGCCACAGTTGTTGGCTGCCAGTAGTTCCGCAAGTCGTTCCTCCGTCGTACACGCAGTGATACCGTGCACGACTCCACGTACTGCTCATGGGAACGGTTTGATGTACGGCGTCATCTCATATGTGGCCGCCCCAAGTTCGACGCCGTTGATGGAACCAAGCTTCAGTACGTAGTCCTCGTCTGCGGTGCTGGCAATTATCAGGTTCTGCTTCCACTGCGTTTGGATGGTTACGTTCGCGCAAAATTCTTTGAAAGGAGAACCACTTGCCCTTGCAAGTCCTTCGGTGATCATTCCGTCCGGCCAGCTGGACAGCTTCATGCCGTTCTTGGTCGGTATGCCACTTTGTAATCATTCTCTGGCAGCGGCGGCGTCACGCGTCGTGGCGGTGGCTTGCCGTTGGTTCGGCTTCCCCGACCTTGCTGCCGTTGGCGGTTGCTGTTGGCTTGCATGCTTGCTTCCACTCTCCGGTTGCTCCTCGCGTTCAGTCCTCTTTGCTGGTTCTGGGGGTTTCCTTCCTTTCGTCCCTCTTGTATGCAGTCCTCGTTCGGCGCCTTCTTGTTTTTTCTTGCCTTGATTGCTTGGAACCATGGGCCAGCTTGACTCAGCGCCTTGCCGCTGTTCTCGTCGAATTCCATGTTGCTATGAACCGCTGTGGTGCCTTGGCTATTGTTCTCTAGTTCCATGTCGGGAGCACTACCGTTCGTTTCCCCTGCCATTCTCGGTGCTCTCGAGGCCACGCAGGCCCGCTCCGGGGGCATGTGCAGCGTTCGGAGAACGGTGTTCGAATATGTTGAGGTGCTCGTTGCTCGGTGTGTCAAGGTAAACAAATCTACTCACCGCGGTAATTCTGGCGACTTTTGATGCCGATTGCCTTGTTGAGTTCAATGACACAAAATCGTGAAGTTTGGTTAAGGTTAACCGCAATAACTCGCGATAAAAGCAGCAGCCCATGCGAAGCGCGTCCGCTCCCCTCGGCCCCCTGGTACAGTAATCTCACTGTCTCCAAGCGACGGCAAACAACATTATCTTGGTTGGGTACAGCTACGTCGCATTGGCACATCTTTATACTCTGGCGAAAGTTACCTGGAACACTCTCTACACGCCACTGATTCAACTCTGTTTTCAACAGTTTTATTGTCCCAAAATGCGCCTAGTCTATATTGGCTGTACACAAACAGTCTATATTGGCTGTACACAAACGTTACACATTGTCCCAGTTATGCAGGTTTTCTATATTCTTGCCAGTGGTTTACTACAAGTGTTTGTGCTCATTTTTCCATTAAATTGCAAGTAGTATTTTACCGTTGTCAGGGCGCATTCCTCTGCCTGTGTTTCGTCCGGCTAGGTACTGACGGCATCCAAATAACTTCTGCAAACTATCTTTCATAGCCATGAAACTACCACACTTATTTCTTGCGTATTATCCGTCATCTGGCATCCGCCATAGTGCTTCATGACGGGTATGCGTCTGCTTTCAGAACAGTTCTTAAAGTGAAAGGTTGACTTAATCGCAAATATATATAGCTTCACTTTTCTTGCACAATCCTAAAGCAAAAGTTACTTAAAAGATAGTAACTGCAAGCAAATATATAGTCATTGCAGTGGTTACTCCCTTTCTTGGACCGTTACTAACATTTTGCTACCTGTTTACTATGTCCATTACTAACCCGAAAGTTGCTGCATGCGGAAGTAGTAACTGCACCAGTTACTAGCTTTCTTGGACAGTTGCTCACTTTCTGCTACCTGTTTACCAGCTAATGTGAAACTGACATAATACCTAGTGCGTCGAAGTTAGTGACTGCAAACATCCAGAAATATAACTTTTTAGTGGAACCTGACGAAGAAAATATGTACTCAATCAAGTGAAGAACCATAATTTCTTTCTTAAAATTAACCGTCCACAATTTACAAGCAGTTAAGCACCCTTTCAAGGCAGAAACTCCCGACTGGGGAGCTGTCATTTAGTGGGCAGCTTTCTTTGCAATCATTATATATGAAGCCTACCCTTGAAACTAAGGCGCCCGTATTTTGAGAGATAAGCAACTCCATAAAGTACCACGCTCCCGATGACGATCTTTCCTGTAAGAACTTTTTTGTACCACCAATCATGTCTGATCAATGAAAGGACTGTTGTGGTACAATAGCGCAAGCTTTTTGGCCAGTTGGTGCAGAGGTCTTGGGAGGAGTAGAAGTTGCGCATGCGTCGGCTGTTTTCACACGGTGATGTATCTTCGAGGTGTTATCTGTGTACATGTCTTGGAAGGAGCTGAAGATGCGCATGCGTTGCAGGTTATGTGCGGCAATGTAAATTTCAATAAAGTACAGTTGAAAGTCCAGCGTCCGTCCGTGTCTAACGCCTTTTCCTTGTGTGCGCGTCCTTTGTGTTTCGCTGGTACCCCTTTTTCAAGTTGTTGTGGTGTTTGTTCAATGCGTAAGCACTCTTTGGAGAACCCCCAGCCCTGTCACGCGAAAGGTGCAATGTCTTGCATGTGCATAAGAATGCGTAATTTGTAAAAATTAAGACATTCAATTGTTATGATAGTGTAGATGTACATGACTGGTAGCTTTTAAACGCTAAGGAACTATTTAAAGCAAGAAATAAAGGAAAAAGAGAATATGCATAGTGATATGCAGAGCTCCTTGTAAAATGCATTGGAAAGATTTTAGTACGGGTAGGCCAAATGAAATTTGTGGGTGGGCCAAATTGAAATCTGGGGGTTGGCCAACTGAAGTTTGAAATTGGACCTACTTACATTGGAAGTGGGCCAAGTTCCAATCTCGAATACTTTGTTTAGCGCAAAACGACAGAGACAACTATCTTCCAATCTCGAGGTAGTACAAATGAAATTTTGGGGTCGGACAACATGAAATTTGAGTGTGGGCCAACTTGAGATTTTGAAGTGGCCCAATCACCGAATGAACGCTGCTGAGCGTCTTCGAGATACGGACACCTCGTGGGCAAGCGGGCACGTTGAGACGCTTGGCGCGTTTTCATGGGGCTTCACGGAGGTGGTGGTGGTGGTACAAACGTTATGTAGTTAAGGCCAAAAAATGAAAAGAAAATTAAGATGTCGTCGTTCCGTGGGTGGCCTTCAGGCTGCCGGTCGTGGCCACCAGATCATCTCTGGCGGCGACTTCCGCTGCCCAGATCGTTAGCCGTAACTGGACGTCCGGCTCCGAGCTGGCGATAGCAGCCTCCCACAGCTGCGGACTAGATACATGCCAAGAGGCAGGGGGAGAGTGTTTTGGGCATGAATATAGAATATGAGCTTAGTCTTCTCGTGGGTGTCTGCAGCGCGTGCATTCGGGTGAGAAGGCACCGGGGTGAACAAGGGTAAGTCGGGCAGGAGAGAGGAATGTGTGGGCCTGTAAATGGCGCAACGTGCTCTGTTGGAGCTTAGACATGGATTTGTGAGGGGGAGGGAGGGACAGGCGAGAGTTGCGGTAATGAAGGGTGATGTCATGGAAGGTGAGGAGGGAGTCACGCGTGACCATCCCGGAGTGGAGGGGGCCAGGTCGGTCTGTCATCTCGCGAGCGATGGAATTTGCCGCCTCGCTGCCAGGGTGCTCCGCCTGAGCAGGAACCCAGAGGAGTTGTATACGACGAGAAGGGGCAGGGAAGCGCTCAAGGATGCTGAGCGCAGAGGAGGAGATGCGACCCTTCGCAAAGTTGTGGATTGCAGCTTTGGGGTCGCCGAATATGAAACGGGCCGGGGTAGTGGCAATGGCTAGCGCAATCGCTGCTTCTTCTGTGGCAGTGGAGGTGGGGACAGGTATAGTGCAACAGTCAGAAGAGAAAGTGTGTGGGAAGTGGTCGAGAGGTATAGGTGGGGTGGGAATTGTAGGGCGCCGCATCGACATAGACAGCGTTAGACTGTGTGCCGTACTGGCGCCAGAGGGTGGAGGCGCGGGCAGAGTGGCGGGCGGCGTGATGCTCAGGCGACATGTTCTTGGGAAGAGAGTTGAGAGTGAGCATGGAAGATACAGAGAAGGGTAAGGGGTGGGTTACACAGGCAGGGATCACAGGGGTCAAGCGGAGGTAAGATAGAAGGGCTCTACCAGAGGGGGTGCGAGAAAGGTGGTCGAATTGTGCCGTGCGATGGGCCTCCACAAGCTCTGAAAGAGTATTGTGGACGCCCATCGCCAGCAGACGTCTAGTCGGGGCGCAGGTGGGAAGCGCAAGGGCCGACTTGTAGGCTTGGCGGATGAGACAGTTCACCTTGTCTTCCTCGGCGCGAGAGAGAAAAAGATAGGGGAGGGAGTAGACAAAGCGGCTGAGAACGAAGGTCTGGACAACATGACGGAGGGCGTGCTCGCGCATGCCGTGGTGTCAGTTAGCGACACGCCGAATAAGTCCGACTAAGCGAGCGGTCTGGTGGACTGTGGTAGTTAGGCGGGAAATGACGTCAGTGTGTTTGCCATTGCATTGGAGATGGAGCCCGAAAATGCTGAGGCAGGAGACAGAAGGGGCGGGGTAGACGTCAGTAATGACGCTAAGGGCGGGGCATGAGGTGGGGGCCGTGCCTCGAGCCCAGAGGAGCAGAAGCTCCGACTTTGACGGGGAGCAGGCCAGCCCGACTGCACGCGCATGACCGGCAACCACGCCCGCGTCCACGTGGAGGACGGCCTCCATCTCTCCAGTATTTCCGGTGGCCACACAGAGGGTGATATCATCGGTGTAAAAAGCATGGAACAGGTTAGGAACCGTAGCGAGAGCGCGTGCCATGGGGAAAAGAGTGATGTTGAAGAGAAGGGGGGAGATGACGGAACCCTGGGGGGTGCCCTGATTTTCAAGAGTGAAATTTGGAGGAGAGAGGTCCGAATGAGATCTCAGCCTTGCGACGGTCAAGGAAAGCCGTGATATAACCGTGAATACAAGGACCCACGTTAAGGGCGGAAAGGGCATCTAGGATGGCGGAATGGAGGACGTTGTCAAATGCTTTCGTCACGTTAAGTGCCAAAAACCCACGAGCGCGCTTGGCGTGAAGAGAGTGTAGGACCTCTTCGGAGAGCTGGAGGATCACGTCATGGGTAGAAAGGGAAGGGCGAACGCCGAACATCGAATCGGGGAAAAGATGGTTGTCTTCTAGAAAGTTCTGCAAGCGGTCGAAAACAACGTGCTCCAAGAGCTTACCGAGACAAGAGGTGAGGGAAATGGAGCTGAGATTTTGAATGTCTATTGGTTTGCCAGGTTTGGAGATGAGAGTTACCTTAGCGTTGGTCCACTCGGAAGGCAGTGTGCTTTCATGCCAATGTTCGTTAAAGAGGTCAGTGATGGCCTCGAGGGATGGGGTGTCCAGATTACGGAGGGCCTTGTTAGGGATTTGGTCGACCCCCGGTGTGGAGGTGGTGCGGAGCTTATGCAGCGCGGCACGAAGCTCACCCACGGTCTAGCGCAGAATTAGGGTTGCCGGTGTACGAAGGGAGAGAGGTATAGGGGTTGGTGCAGAGATAGCGATCGCGATGAGCAAGAAGAAAGTCGGAATCAGAGAGTGGAGATGAGTGAAGGAGGCGCGTCACGTCCCTGCGGTGCGTGGTCTTGGCATGCGACAGGTCGAGGAGGACCCGTAGGAGAGCCCACGTATCCCTCAGCCCGATGTTACAAGTCATGCGCTCGCAGGTCTGGCCCCACTGCTGTCTGGTGAGGAGCAGTGCTCCTCCATGTCCATTGCCAGGCAAGCAAGGCGGAGGCGCAGCGAGCCGTTGTGTTTCTGGGAAAGCCAGCGACGGTGCAGGGAGTGATACGCCTCCCAGAGGTGCAGGACGCGACTATCAGCCGTGTAGGAGTGAGGAGGGGTGGGGACGGTAGAGGTGGCGGAGAAAACTCACGGAGGTGTAGTCGGGAGGCAGGTGAGAGCGTGTGTTGACAAGGAACGCACGCATAACTCGGGCTTGCGACAGCGACAGCGAGGGTGAAATAATGATGATGATGATCTAAAGAAAGGAAAGGCGGGTCATATGGCGTCGCGGCAATGCAATGGCCCCTCAGGCACCCCGTCACGCCCTGTGCGGCGGCTGGTGTTCCCTTTCGGCCGCTCTGCTCTGTCGAGGCGCGCTCGTGCCCGGCCTTCTGGCTCCTTTCGTAAGATTGCACTGAAGAAGCCGGATGCGTCGAGAAAATGTTACATTTGTCTACTAAAGCCACAGCATTCTTTCATGCCGGAAAGGCCATGGGTAGACGCACATAAATTAGTAAAACAAGTAAGCGAACTTAAGCAAAAATTAGTCACAGCCGAGCCACACGACGCTTATGCATTAGCAGGCAATTGTCGGAATTACTTTAGCTTTTTTCTCGCACAATTTGCCCGCCGACAAGCTCGCCTACGTTCCGACGCGTCTTCTTCAGGAGCTCCTTCCTGTAAGGACACACAGTTTTCTGGTTGCTTCAAGCGCAAGCTCTCGCCTGCGTTCTAACTGCGCCTCGGTAAGGCCAAAGCGAAACACGACAAGCATCTCAAAGCGCGCGCTTGCCCGCGAGAAATGTGATGATAGTGATCTAAGGAAAGGAAGGACGCTTGATTCTGCAACATAGAAACGTGTAGGGCTTTTCGGTGCCCCTTCTGGACGCATGCGTCCGCGGCGTAATCAATACAGGTCCTCCGACTTCGTGCTTGGCAGCACGATGCCCTCGCCAAGCCACAATGACGGGTCATCGCTTTCTCATAGGTCCCAGGAAGACTTCTTTGTGCGCATTATAATATGCCCAAAAATTTATTCTCATTAACTTGCTTGCGGAAGAGTCTACTTAATAACAGTACACTCGATCCACAGAAGCAAATACCCCCTAAAAATTATTCAATCTAGCAAGTGCAATATTTCATTACTCCGTCACGTCTTATTGAAAATGCGTGCATTTTCTTTTATACATGAAACTGCGTTCTTGTGTATATTCTCGTTAATTCTCGTGACTGAGAACTTAAGCAAAAATTAGTCACAGCCGAGCCACACAACGCTTATGCATTAGCAGGCAATTGTCGGAATTTCTTTAGCTTTTTTTCTCGCACAATTCGCCCGACGACAAGCTCGCCTACGTTCCGACGCGTCTTCTTCAGGAGCTTCTTCCTGTAAGGGCACACAATTGCTCAGTATGGCACAGATACGAGAAATGTGCAAAGACAAATGCATTTCTCTGGCACAGCAAGCGGTGAATACGGGTTACTCAACAGTTGGCAAATCGGTAATCGCCGTGCAATAGTACGAACGGCGGGAGGTCGTCGGACGGTTGTTACTGCCACTTCTAAACGCGAGGAACGAACAGTAACACTAGCTGCGCTTAAAATGGGGTGGCAGAAAGAAAAGAAGCGGCGTCCCGCGCCAGAGTGGAAGACGCCAGAGGACGCACCCTTTCACGGCCGACTGGGTGTGGAGTGCACCGGCTGCAAGTTGAACGGCTTCTCGACGCCCCTTAGCTCAGGGCTGTTCTTTGCGATTCGATTTGGACCAATCCCATTGCGATCCACGCGCCCTGCTAATGAATAGCAGAAGCCACTCCTAGGTGCATGCGATGCACCGTCAACAAGCTGTGACATCGCCAACTGCAGCAACAAAAAATAATAACAATGTGGAGGAGGATTCGCTGCATCAAAGTATCGGCATGGCATATTTCGTACGTTCAGCTGTAGTACTAAATTATGCTCCATTCTACTACGCTACGAATGTACGACTAAGCTTTGCATGTGCCAATAGTGGCGGCACCCATTCGCAGGTTACTGGTACATATGCTAAATTTTATGAAAGGTGCTTGTACGGTGCGATGTTGATGGTAAACAAAACCCGCCTTCAGCTGAGCACGCAGTGCACATGCCAGAATGATCTGCGCATCTCGGTTGCAGAACATAACAACAGAAACTATTATTTTACCTGTCTGACAAAAACGTGATTGTATTATGACATTTTATCGTTCGATCATTATGGATCGGCATCCGCATATATTTTACATCCTCACTTGTAAATTGTCATTGGTAAATTACAGCACAACCTTGCTGATACGTTCCTTCTTGTAGCATATTCGCGGCTATTGAATTGAATTCATTTGAATTCTGGTGTTTTCCATGCCAAAACCACGATTTGATTAAGAGGCACGCCGTAGTGTGGGACTCCTGGTTAATTTTGTCACCTGGGGACCTTCAACGTGCCCCCAGTGCACGGGACACAGGCGTTCTTGCATTTCGCCCCCATGGAAATGTGGCCGCCGTGGGCGCGATTTGATCTCGCCACTTCGCGCTTAGCAGCGCAACACCATAGCAGGTAAGCCAGCGTTTATGCATTCCCTGCTGTTCAGATCTGAAACACTGCTCTCGTTTAGGTTTCTTAGTCATTTGTGGTGGATTCCGGCATGTTGTGTTTTTCTGAATCTCAAAGCTGCTACGACGCACCACCAACACGGTAGCGTCGGTTCGTGGCGCCTACGTCAGTGCTGAAAACGGCCACTTACGTAAGCGCATTTAACCTGTGTGAGGATGCTTTCTTAACTAATCGTTCTTTCAGCACGGTGGACACTACATGGTCGAGTAACCATCACAGTCCATTTTGCTAAATAATTATTAGGTGTTAATTACTTTTTGATTATGGGATTTAACGACGCTGATACAACGGCAGTATTCAAAGAGCACGCTGCAGGAGGCCAGATAAACTCACGCGCTCTAGAGCATGTCACGCGTTGTTAAGGTATTCGGTGACAAAAAGAGCCTTTAATCGCTCCAACACCGAAACTTGGCGCACGAACAGCGCCCGAAACACTCCGCTCTGAAGGTTCCCGCCATATTCGGTTTCTTTGCGCCAGCAGGTTGGCCACATGGGCGTGCCTCTTAAAATCTTATCTCAGAAAATGATCTCTCGGGGAACTACCGACGGTTGCGGTACAAACGCGCAACGATGGATTGGATGCCTCAGCTCACCATCGCATCAAGCTGCTGGCTATTCATCATCACATCATCACTTTATTACCTTAAAGACCCCGGTTAGGGGGTATTACATAAGGGGTGGGTTACAAATCAAGGTTACAGAGAGTGATCTTCATCAGAAACAAATGTAGTTAAGTTGTCCGCAAAAGTTGATGAACACGTGATGGCTGCAATGTTCCGGGGAAGGCCATTCCAATCCACTGCTGTGCGAAGAAAAAATGAGGCTGCAAAAGTGGTGGTGCGAGCACGTGCGCGTGCGATTGAGTAAGGATGGGACGTACGGGGGGATATGCGCGCCGGTGGGATGATATACGGTGCTTGATTGAGCGGACTGTGAAATAATTTGTGGAACAAACAAAGACTGGCCATGCGGCGACGCACAGAAAGATTAGCAAGATCAGTATTACGTTTTAGGGATGATATGCTTATATCGTATGAATATGAAGAATGGATGAACCTAGTGGCGCGATTTTGTACAGATTCTAGTTCGTTTCTTAAGTATGCTTGATGCGGGCTCCAGATTGGTGCTGCATATTCTAGTTTCGATCTGATGAGTGATTTGTACGCGAGAAGTTTTATGTCTGATGGTGCGTGACGCAAATGACGCTTTAAAAAACCGAGGGATCTGTTCGCGGATGATATGATATTGCTGATGTGTGCGTTCCATGAAAGGTCAGAGGATAAGGTGACGCCTAGATATTTGTATGTTTGAACTTGTTCGACAGTGGAGTGGGAGATTAGGTATGAGAATGATAGGGGATTAAGTTTTCGATGAAAGGAAACGAGCTTGCATTTAGTAGGATTAAGCTTCATTAACCAAAGATCACACCACTGTTGTACAAGGTTAAGGTCATGTTGGAGTGTAGTTTGATCAGGAGTCTTTGTAATTGTGCGATATATGACACAGTCGTCGGCAAATAAACGGATATGGGAGGAT
Source organism: Dermacentor andersoni (assembly GCF_023375885.2). Classification (NCBI taxonomy): domain Eukaryota; kingdom Metazoa; phylum Arthropoda; class Arachnida; order Ixodida; family Ixodidae; genus Dermacentor; species Dermacentor andersoni. The sequence continues at coordinate 33,368,922 of NC_092823.1, read as the reverse complement.
ACATGTACAGGCAGGTCGTTAATATATATGAGGAATAGGAGGGGTGCGAGTACAGATCCTTGGGGGACGCCGGATGTTACAGGGAGGGAGCTGGAGCGGCTACTTTTAATTGAAACAAACTGGGAGCGTTTGTTGAGAAATGCTACGATCCATGCGAAAACGTTAGGGTGCAAATTCAGCTGGGAGAGCTTTAGTATAAGGCGTTTGTGTGATACTGTATCGAATGCTTTAGCGAAGTCGAGAAAGATTGCATCGGTCTGAAGGTTGAGGTCGAGATTAGAGTGTAGATCATGAAGAAATATGGCAAGTTGGGTTTCACAAGATAAAGATTTACGGAATCCGTGCTGGGAAGGATGAAAAAAATTGTTAGTGTCAAGGAAGTGCATAATGTGAGAGTATATGACGTGTTCCATAATTTTGCATGGGACGCTTGTTAGAGAAATGGGGCGGTAATTTAGCGGGGATTGTTTGTTACCTGATTTGTGGACTGGAATGACCTTGCCCTCTTTCCAGTCGTCTGGTAAGATTCCCGTTTCAAGTGAAAGTGAAAAGAGCATCGAAAAATACACTGCAATAATTTCTTTAGTATTTTTTAACAGTTTTGAGTTAATGTCGTCGACACCAGCCGATGATGAAAGTTTTAATTTGTCAATGAGTGATGAAATGCCAGCGACAAATATTTCAACAGGGGCCATCATTGGCAGTGTCGCAGTAGGTGGCGTAGGAAGAGGCAAGTCGGCTTCTTCAGTGAACACGGATGAAAACGCGATGTTAAAAGTGTCAGCACAAACAGCGTCGCTCATAATTTCGTCTTTATCGCTTGTAAGTGTGATGTCATGTGTTTGTTGTGGGTTTATGACTTCCCAAAATTTTCTAGGGTTAGTTTTTAGAATTTTAGCTAAGTCGTTATGATAAAATGTTTCTCGCGCTTTCCGAATTGCAGTGTAATAAGCGTCTTCCGCAGAATAGTACCTGTCCCATGCGCTCGGTCTTCCATCACATTTCGCAGTACGAAAAAGGCGCTTTTTCTTATTTTCGAGTCTTTTTAAATTTTTACAGAACCATGGTTTATTTTTATTGGCAAGAAAGCTCGCCGTGGGGATGAATTTATTAGTCAGGTCAGTAATTTTGTCTTTAATCACTAGCCAGTTGTCATTGAGGGAACGGGAACCGAAATGGGATTGGAAAACAGGCAGAAAATCTCGTAATTCATTATTAATTGAGAGCGACGAGAACAACGTGCGCAGTGTTTCCAGCACTGTGCACGCGCATAGTTTGTAATTGTCCGAGCGACAAAAGGTGAATTTTTGTCGATAGATGTCTTAAAAACGGATGGTCTTTTCAAAAAACGCGTAAATTGGCCTTGCCTCCTGCCGCACCCACCTTCAATACTGCCATTGTAATATTTGCAATAAAACCGCGAATTAAAAGTTCGGCGGCGATTTAGCGGTCAATGCGAGAGATATGTATTAGCATCGGGTCGGTCCTCTTCGATGTCCTGAATCCATGAGCACATTGCAAAACTATTAATTGTTTAGGAGCTCACTCGACAAGCTTGCCTCCTGTAGGAGAGAACTGCCACTGATTGTGGTACGAACCACACCACCGTTTCATGCGATAGCATTAAGTGTTTTGAAGTGTTTTGAATATATATATATATATATATATATATATATATATATATATATATATATATATATATATATATATATATATATATTCGTTAGAGCTCCTAATGCTACCTCATTAAACGTTACTCACCTATCTTAGTTAATTAGGAAACCGACTTAGTGGAACATTTAGTGTCCGCCGTGCTGAAAGAACGCATTGGTTCAATAATATTTTTTTATCTGTTTCCAATAAAATAGGCCGCGTGGCGTATACAGTATACTCTCAGTTGTACGAACGTCGGTTTATCGAATATTTCATGATAACGAGAGAGAGAGAGAGAAAAACTTTATTAATGAATGGTTATTGAATGCATTATTTCTGTGTACGCTACCCTTGTGAGGATTATGAAGGCGCGCAGAGATAATGCGGCTGCACAATGAATTTCGTTTCTTCTCATGACTGCGATAGATTGGAACCAGCTACCACGACCTCTGACGAAAATCAGTGACCCCTTTCGTAATGGAGCCGGACGAATCAACAATGAATACAAATATGTGTTGTCATAGTAAATTTTGTGCAAGAGGCATAATGGAGAATGCTTACTGCAACTGTCGAGTGACATAAGCGGCAGTGACGCTTTCATGGAAGTTACGCTAGATGTGCGATAATAGATGAAGCGGACGGTGGGGTTCTGTACTGCGTCGAGGCTTTGGGTGAATATAGCATGATGCAGGTTTCACACCAACCTGGCTTATTGAAGCTGTGGGTAGATAAATGCAGTGTAGAGCAGCGGGTTTACAGATGGCGGCAACGTATGAAAGCTTCGGAGCAGATAGCCTAAAGTGCGATTGGCTCTTGAAGCAACAGGCTCCATTTGCGTTTCCAAAAGAAGTTTTCGGTGAAATAGACTCCGAGATATTTGTTCGCTCTTATTTTTTCAAGCGGCTCATTATTTTATGTAATACGTGGGCTGAAGTTCAGGAAGTTCGCATTGCCTTGCACTTACTGGCGTTTATTCCCATATGCCAAGTACGACACCGCTCGTGTACTGTGTTCAGGTCTGTTAGTAAAAGTGTGCAGACGGAACTACTTGTTATATTAAGATATATCGCGCAGTTGTTCGCAAATTAACAAATTCACAATGAAATATTAGTAGGCAAGTCATTTACGTATATAAGGAACAGTAATGATCCAAGGACCGATCCCTGCGGCACGCCAGACAGAACATTCATCATAGGTGATGTCTTACTCGTAACGACAGATTGAACACGCTAAGGAACACTGGAATTCGATTAATCATGTCGGGGTCAATTTTTAACATGTTTACTTTATGTAAGAGAAGACGCTAGTGAACTTTATAAAGGTATTTTGGAAGAATTACGGAATACGCAGTCAGTAAAAAAAAAAGTGACATCAACGTGTTCATGCAAGTCATTAGTGAACCTCATAAGCTGAGTGTCACAGGAAAAAGTCTACTAAAGTCCGTGTTGTAAATAAGTCATTCCTTTCAAGAAAGTGTTCAAAATAAATGTATATATTATGTCTTCCATTATTTTACACGGCATCGATGCAAGCGATATTGGTCTGCAATTGTGTGGGTTTCGCATATGACCAAATTTATAAATAGGCATGGCTTTCCCTGTCCTTTCCTCATGCGGCAGTGAGTATGAGATGTGTTGCATTGTAACAGGCGAGTATTTACTGGTGTTCTTCAGAATTTGAGTTGATTTCTTCTGAGCTCTATGCAGACGGGAACTTTGGGGTTCTGATTCTTGCGCTAACACGTTTGCATTCACAAGTCATAGTATCTCTAGGAATATTGCTGTGGGGACATAATCCGGGGTACTTGTGTACTGAAGTTCATGTAAATGAACTGGAGAATCTGTTATTTAGTACTGTTGTGCAGTCATGATCTGGAATCGTCGTGCCACAGGATGTAGTAGGTGATATTTTGTTTGCGCCACTTTCTCTAACAGAACTTCAAAAACGAATAGAACTTGTTTAAACCGTATTACGGAAAGCACTGCTAAAAAGATACGATCAGTTCATCTGTCCGGGCACAAGTAATTAGCAGCAGCTGATCTATACGTTAGCCAAGGGTCTGGTCAGTTTAGGTTCTTGGAACTCCAAAACAGTTGCTACTTCCCGTTATTTAATCTGTTTAACCGTGTGTTGAACCAAGGAGTAGCACTGTTATTGCGCACTTGTCTTAAGGATAAATAGCAATTGATCACGTCATGAATATTGCTCATAAACATGCACAAACTTGTTTTGACAGAACCATCAAAGGAGTTTGGCTAAATGTCTTGAACGAATGCGAAAAGCTCGGTCTTTATTGCTGAAGAGTTTGCATTTCGATAGACACTGATAAGTGGAGAGGATCTGCGCTCTGTGGGCGGAGGCGCTGCTATGTGTGCATTATAAAACATCATGATCACTTACACTAGGTAGTTGTGTCATCGCTGAAATCATATCAGTGGAATACATGAGTAGCAGGTCAAGGGCTGAAGAAGTATTCGATGTTAGACGTGTAGGTGAAGGTACGATCAGGGACAGACTGTAGTCAGGACATACGGCGATGAATCTGTCACAATATGTGCAGGACATCTGAAAAAGAAAATAAAAAAACGAAAAAAAAAACGTGTCGCCCTTACCAAAAAAACCGGCAAATTAATCGTCTGCATAAGAGGATGATGCAGAAGCCGCATTTTACGACTTACTCAAACCATTTCAGTCAGTTATACAGATACTTCTTAAGTCTTTATCACCTTCTTGGGGCTGGTTATTCAACCGTGCTGTCGTGATAGAAATTATCTTATTCCACGTTATGCAGCTGGGCCATGGCGCTACCTCCGCGGTGTTTCCAGATCGATTACCTCCTTCAATGCAATGTCGCATGTAAATTACGCACATAAACACCGTAAATATTTTTTGCCGAATTCCGTTTCGAACACACTAATACGCATTTGTCCTCAAGAGCAGGATTGTGTAATTGCTACTCACATTTCAGTTCTCCCTTTGCGTACCTTTTGCACGCAGTAACTGTGCATGCTTCGTACCTCAAGCGCACAGTAATAACCCTTCAATTTAGGCAGCAGGGTTCATGGTCCGAAGCGAACGATAGCACACGTCTTCCTCAGCAATCCATCTTTAAGCTTCCGTATAGCGGATGATGCCTATTGAAATCGCTGGTAATTTTCCATGATCCTGGTGTCGCTGTTAACATTGCGCTACGTCTTACATTGTTCAATCAGCTCGAAGGTGAGATGTAGGCACCTACGAACGTGGTGGACATTATTGCATCTTTATAATGAAACATACGTACTGATTATCGTCATCAGGTGCCACTGGGTGTAAAACATAAGTAAAATCGCATCTGACGGAAACGATGACTTTGCTGTGGTCGCTGCAGATGTCTGTCATTAAAACATATCTGTCCTCGCACCTTCGTCGTTGTCTTCTTCTGGGAGCCACCCAACATGCCTATCATGTGGCACCGAATTGCACGGAGTGGCTGTCAATTGTGTCAGCGTCCTGGCAATATACTGATCGGCGGATCGGCGGATGGTGCTCTGAATGTTTGGATAACAAATGACTGTAATTGGAAATTTGCTCTTAAAAACATAGGAACGAAAGCCTGAAATGCGGCACTTGAGGCTTCGCGCATTCTACTGGAATATAGATACTTCCATGACTTTTTTTTTTATTGGAAAACTGCGGAGGAGCAGCCATGGTGCTTCTCAATAGTGGACAGTACCTGATTCAGGGTATCACTATTTGAAGCATGTCTTGAGCCGCCGGAGTGTCTATGACAGTCAGTAGTACTCTTAGCGTCTTCATAAGGGCCCTTAGCATGGCGACAACTTGTTTGGCTTCATCTTGACTGCTTTCTGAAGCTGATACATGATTTGGCGAGCGTGCTACATGTAGGTGCTCCGCTGGTTGATCTAGCCGTGGAAACGCTGGCCCGTCCTAGCATGAGGCAATTATATTGGAGAATTTCTGCTTATGATCCTTGCTGCTAGTATCCCTATTTGTCTGTGGAAGTGTGTGGACTGCAAGTGGACGTGGTGCGCCTTTAGCAATAGCAGTTGATTTCCTAGCATATCTCTAGCGATGTGAACGCCAACGTCGCACCTCAGCAGCAGCCCCCCTGCGCGAAGAACTATCCCTCATCACTTGCCTCAAGTCTTTCATCTCCTGTTTCACATGTGGACAATTATTTGAAGATCCATCACTAGAGACTTGACAATTGGCGCATTTCGGTTTTCTGCATGACACGCGTCGGAGCTGTGCGACCAAGAACACCGTGAGCACAGGGCAGCCTTTGTTCAAACCGCACTAGTGTGCTCTACACTTGACGCTTCCTGTACTCAAGTGGCTTTCGTTCAAAAGGCTATACTGCTTGTCGAAAGCGACCGACCTTCACGTGTGATGGTAGGCTGCCTTCTTTATAGGTTAGCTTCACGCGGTGTGAACTCCCTAGGCGACGGGCTTCCAATATGGCAATTCCGTCTGTCGCCAGCTTGATGACTATATGCAGGTCAGCGTCACTTATGAAATCGTCTATGTCATACACGACACCGTTAGTAGAGTCATTATCTTCTTGTTTACAGTAGCGTACATTTATGCTATTCAGCACCTGATCGTTGCTAAAAAGGTCTAGCGCACTGCGGTTTGTGACGTCTGTTGCGAGAATCTCCTTTCGGGCGTTGATTCTTACATCTTTCATATGACCCTGAGCAAAGGCCTCGAGTGACATTGATATAGCTTGGTGGACGAGCTGGTTTAGGTTTTCGGTAGCAGCCAGAAGCACAAATAAAAATGTGAGGTCGTATGACTTTCGTGTCGGGATCATAGTTGTCTTACTTGTCGAAGGAGATGTCCTGAGGAGTCTTGTCTTTGTGCTTTGCTGCGGGCACGAAGTCACTCACATCCGAGGTGTCATCTCTGGTCGCTGATTACACCACAGAGTAGTCGCTGTCGTCGTCACTCGGGTGACTAGACCGCCTTCTCGGAGCGGCCGCTGTTGACGTGGAAGGGCCCGGTACCCCTCCAGGTTATTCCACGTCCGTCGCCGTAGGTATGAGAGCGGCATCTATCACAAAGTAGTTTGACATTCGCAGAGACAAAATTGCTGCGTTCCACATAACATACACTTTGTGAGCTCCAGTAGAAAAGTGCGCAGTACAATTCTGAAACATCATAAAACAAGAAATAACATAAATCGTAACTTTTTTCTTTTCTACCACTGGCACTTCTCTGTTTTTGCGTACTTCTTTGGTTGTTACAATAGCTTAAAATTTGTACCTTCGTGTGGCTATAGAGACAACGACCTCCCCTGTATACGAGTAAAGGAGGATAAATTTATATAAGCTTATAAAATCCTCTAAGTGCGAAGTTCATAGTGAATGTGCAGATCTGGTAGCGATTTATCTAAGTTTCCTTTTTTCGCCCTTGATCGATTTTCTGACAACACACTAGAATTGTTATTAGAGCGACGAGTGGTACGAGAAAAATTACGAACGAAATCACATATGGCCCAAATTTCTAATGTATTGCTAGCCTTCAAATATATAAAAAAACATAAAGCTAAGTTTGTGTGTGTAATGAGCCTGCACCATTGATGAATGATATTAATATATTTTTTCGTGATAGGTTCAATGCAATTGGAAGTTTCCGAACATGACAGCATAAAGTTCTCCAAAATGTAAAAGATGCCGGCGTTAACGGTTGGCTTACAACTGAAGCAGTGACTAGATCATGGGTGTGAGCCCTTCACAATGGCAAGCAGTCTGAAATATATAAAAAAAAAACTCTGTGTATTCGACCGCAATCAAATCTGCCGGAAGGTGCATTATCTGATTCTTGAATCGAGCACTTGGAGTGAAAGCAAAATTATTTTACTCGTACTCAAAATTTCGAATTCTCTAACACCGATACATTTCCTATGTATGCTAAATTCGTTACGTTGGTACACTGGAAATAATGACTTTCAGTAATGCAGATACGCATAGAAGAACAAGACATAGTTTCAACCTAAAGACACAGACAAACTGAGATACATAGCGCAAGAATGACACAAGGACAAAGCAGGAACACCGGACGAGCGCTAAAAAACATAAAGGTATTAGCGCTCATCCCCTGTTCCTGCTTCGGCCTTGTGTCATTCTTGCGCTATGTATCCCAGTTTGCATGTATCCCGCAAACACGCCCAAACTTCTTCCCTGCCAACCTAAGCACGCATTTTATTCACGCGTAATGCTGAACGGAAAAGAGGTCGCTGTCGGCATGAGCCTGTTTTGGTAATCGCCGCCTCCGCAAGGGACTTCCCCTGCTTTGACAAGGTCGGCATTGAATTAAGGGTGCGAATAGGGGTCACGGTCAACGGCGATTGCCAAGAATTAAGGAGGGACGCCACGGTGTTTATAGCTTACGTGCTGAAGAGGTTTGTTCGCGGCACGGGGAAACGTAATTATCCAATGATTTTTCTCGTCACAACTTGTAAGCCTAATGTTATAGTACGAAACTATCAACGTCAGCACAACACTAGTGCGTAAACGAGCCACGTGTTTTACGACTCAGTAGCCCGCACACTTTCAATACACCTGCTCAGTCGGTTTCGACTTCAGGTCTTCACTGTTCGTCGCCTTTAAAATACCAATATCTGACTGCCTGAAACAACGGCACCTTTTTGCTATGAAAGAGAGAGAGAGATCAGGAGACATGAAAGGCAGGGAGGTCGAACAAAACTGAGCCCGTTTTACGGCACTGGATCGGGGAAAGGAAAAAGGGGAGAAAAAAAATTGAGGGAAGGAGAGATAGTCAGATGTTTATGTCGCAAAGGAGTGAAAATTACAAGCGTTGTTTTGCATGAAGACGGTCGCTCTGTGCAGTTGTGTTGATCAACCGCAGCTGCGCATTTGTGGCCTTCTGTAGCAGTGATACAGGAGTTCATGGTGCGAAGAGTTTGTCCAACGAGGTAGCTCTTTCGGTTAGCTTACTTAGAGTGGTCTGGAGGGCAATTCTTATGGTTTCAAGGGCAGGGCCGTGGCACTGAAGATGAGCTACAATTTCTTCGTCACTCCATGCATTGCATTCGGCACTATCGCTCATTCAAAACAATAGTGAGAATGCATTGGTGAATACAATGCCTAGGTTCGAGTGACCGATTACTTTGTCTTCACTTCGGGGAAACAGCAAGAAACAGGTGATAGAAGGGTCAAGTGAATGCGACAGACGGATATCAAAGTCAAGTGTAAGCTGCTTCTGCAATGTCGAATCACAGACTAGCTTTCGTAGGTGCCGTGCTGCGTCTGTTGAAGTTGTAGGACGCTGCAGTGTATATCGAGCTCTAAATGCGAAACCATTTCTAAGCTTACGCTACCTACTTTGAGCCAGGATGCGCCTCTGTGCTTTAGGTAACCTACAGTTGGCAGCAAAAGCTAACACAGCATGAGATCTGAAAAGAAGCTGATTATTTCTGCAGTCTAGATATGCAGCCTGGAATAGGAATACGTAGCCTGTTCGATGAACACAGGGTTGTGTTGATTTATTGGCTGTAAGCAGAAGCTATGGAAGACGAGCAAAGTATTCAATTTGAAACAGATGTGTGGCTTCGAAACGATTCTATCTGATATGTCGGGTGTATTGATCCTCGTAATAGCGCTTCTGATTTCGGCACTGACGTTTTCTGCAAAGTCTCTAGGTATCCTTAAAGTGCTTACATTTTCTTTATACTTACGTACATAAAATGAAGCTACAACAAATGCCGATTTCACTCTTCGGTATGGTCACAACACAGGCATGTTACCTCGTGTTTCCTCTAAGATGTATGCTGGGGCCCTATAACATAAAACTATTCCAATCTGCTCACGTCAATTCGCGTAACCACCGACGCAAGGATCGGGCGGTCACCCGCAGGGTTGTCTGAACAGACCAACCAAACGCTCTCCTCGTTCATAGTAAATTACTTCTGTTTGCTTGAAAAACGAATAACATTGCCTACAATGAACAGCTCGTCTTATCTAATTGGCTGACAAGAGGTGAGGAGCACGCTCAAATGGAGAGGGACTCTATGGGGCCGATCCACTGCACTGAAAATCGATAACCGGATCAAGAGGGTGGTGCCGGCGTCTGCGGTTGGTCCGCTTTGCCTTACTTAGCTTGCGGTGGCTCATCGAAAATTGCGGTGGCATGCAACGGAAGCTAAAGAATGACGCTGAAACGGATACTCAGCAAAGATTTGGCAGCACGAGGTCGTAAACGTCCCGAAAGAGCTCGACAATGCTACACGGCCGTGAAAAATGTTTTATTATACGCAATAAAATTCATGCTCTCCGGCAGGTGCGAGTCGCCAGTGCCTGAGGTATCGGTGGCAGCCATCTTTCATTCCTTTCGGAACGGAACAGCCTGCGGCTATTCAGAAGAAAATTCAGTTTTGTTCGGCATATTCATGCATCTTTATTGGATACACGTCACTGACGCGTGAGGTTTCGCGGTTTTTTGACGTCGCGTGACAGGCAGGTAAAGTGAATGCAGCCCGAAAGCATTTGACCAATAGCCGAGGGCTATTGGCGAAAAATGGTCGAATCAGAAATAACTATTTTTCTTTTGTTTGATCAAATCATGCATAATCAGTGTGTAGACGTCATATCAGGTGGCGAGCTATCACGGGTTTCGTGACGTCGCGTGACCGACAGGTTAAATGGCGGTGGTACAAAAAAGTTTTGGACAATCGTGGAGGGCTGATTGCAGAAATGGAATAGAAAAGTTTGGATAGTTTTACATTATAGCGCCCCTGATCGCATATTAAGGATGAGTATAAATGTTTGCATTCACCTCCCAATCACTCTGATAAAAAGGGATATTTCTGCAAGCAGTTTACACAGTAGTGTAAACGAATAGTTATACTTCATTCGAGAAGTCCTGTCTGATGGCATTATTCGCCTAGTTCTGAACGATGTAAATGCCTATTATTCCTTATGCGAAAGAACATGATGCCTGGTATGACTACGCACGTCAAGAAAAGCGACTTCACGCTCTTAGTCATACAAAGAGAATGTCGTGCCTCAAGCGCTTCAACCAGGTGCAAAGCAGTTTTTGGGCGACCCAAGAGACAACTACCTCTGGCAGATACGCACGGTAATATTAAAAAAGCGAGCTTGGGAATTCTTCGAAGTCTATGTAGGCAAAGTTATTCACAAATCTTTCATTAAACAATCGGGTCGATATAATTGCAACTGCCAATTTTTCAAGTCTAAATCCTTGAATTACAAGTTCCAACTTCTCTGAATGGAAATACCCCGTGCAGCAATATTTCCCGCTGCGCACCACTCGAAGCGAGAGAGCGTGACATCTCAATACAGGAACGGGCCCTTCCATTGCGTAACAGCCAGTCTGCGCAGTGATTCAAACCGACCGTGCTGTTACGGCACCCTCTTCAACCCGCCTGCCTTCCCTGCGTCGGTGCCGGAAGTTCATAATTCCTTCCGGGTTTAAGACTTCCTTATGCGGCCGGACGTCTGGTTCCTATGGACAACGAAATGAATAGCGCAAACGTTACTGTCCGGGAGCGCTCACCAAAGGGAAGGAAAGAACATCGACCTCCCTTGGGCTATAAATGAAATAAGAAAAAAGCAAACTTTGCTTCGTAAACCACTAGTAAGGTATAGACAGGGAGACGAAAATGTAGGAAAAAACGGCGGGCGATCGACCGAAGCCTTTCGGTCCTTCTTACTCAAACGCCGCGCTTGCTCTCGCAGAATGCGAGTGGACAAGCGACAACAATGGACTCCTGGCCCACGTTCCCCCGCTTCAAAGCAGCACCGCGGGTAGTCGCATGAATGGCCGGTCGCTAGTGGAAATACGCGCACACCAGTAGGGCACGCGTCTTTGTAGCAGGGCAAGGTACCGGGGCCTCAGTGCGGCGTGTCCGGCCCATGCGTTGCTGCCTAAGTGCAAGAAAGAGAATTCGCTTCCGACGCCCGTAAAGAACGTGACATCTTTCCCCATCGCCTCCCTCATGTTTATCTCTCGGTTCTACCAACTTGCCGAATATATGTATGTATAAAAAGGATGAACGAACGCTTGGCTTACGTGCACCCCAAAAAAAAAAGGGGGTAAAGCTAGCTACAGTTCTCCCCGATTCGTTCACCCATTGCAGCTCCCAGGCTTAGTCAACAAACCCGTCCTGCAAACAGCAACAAAATATATACACAAAAACTGTCGTCTGGAAAACTCTTCGCTGCCTTCGAGTCAGCCAGGCGTCCAGCATCTCCCCTGCTCCCCAGAGAAGGTCGGTTGGTCGTGTGGACGGAGGCAGGAATGTCATAGAGCGCGCAACAAAAGGCTTCGTTCAGTCCCTTCCTCGATCGCTTCTGGAGGAAGGTTGCCTATTTACTTTAGTCAGCAGGAGGTCCAGCTACCGTGAATGGGGGATTGCTTTGTACAAATGCGCAAAGCTTGCCGCATTGTTGCCGTTCCGGATTGAGCAGCGCGCGATCTCTTTAGCTTACGCTCTGCTGACTGTCTACGGACCACGGAAGCCACTTGGTCTTCCACGATTCACGCAGTCCATACGTCACGGCGTGACACCATCATAGTAAATGATAAGTTCAGACGTGTTTAGGATAGCAAGGACATTGGCCAAAGACCGGGGGTAAGAACAAGAGGTGATCAGGTGTCACCACAATTTCTTGACGTGACTAGTACTATTTTCGTGTGTAAACTAGCTGTGACAGAATCAGTGATTTCGCAAAAGGTCTTGGCGCATCGGCTATCCGGCGTATTCGTTTAGTACGGTTTATCCGTCGAAATGCGTGACCATGGTATCCACCCTTTGCCTTGCCTGAATACCTCTTGTGAAATATAGCAGGAATTACGCGTGAATGTACTTTAATCCCTTTAATTTGCTCAAACCCATACCGTACGGTAAATCATAACTGCATTATTACCGTGATCCGCACCGAGTTACTTGCTGTGCTGAAACCTTTGCAAAGATTTAAATAAAGCGTGGTACTGGACCATTCAGTATGTCATGCAAAATTTAAGAAACCTGCGTAAAGAGGACGGAGAGAGAGACGGAGATGGCCTCAAAAGAAACGCTCGACAGTCACCTTAGTGACCTCTATCCTTGTATATAATACGATGATTTCATATTCCCGGCCGCCGCGTAGCAATGTTTGGACCGCTTGAAAACTGTTAATATCCCTCAATCTAGCTGTTTTAATGTTTCTCATAAGGTCCTCGCCGTCACATTGTGCTTTAGCCTCCTAATAAAAATAATTATTAGGCAGATCCAACGCACAAGCAAACTTTCGTGAAGCGGTTAACAAAATGCATCAAACAAAATGTCATCCTTACAATTAGTGTCAGCCTATGCCAAGGTAATCTCGCACGATGTTTATGTATGACACACACGACAAGTTTAATGTCATGCAGTGTAGTGCAGACTACACGGTTCACAAGCTATGCAGAAATGCCAACAGCAATTCATGCGACTGCACACCGCGGGGTGCCGACGCAGTGATGTCGCGATGACGAAGGTGATCTTTCATAATTCTCGAAGGAAGAATGGTGAAGAAACGGGCACTCAGAGAGAAGTACGACGCGAAAAACACGGTAGTCATGTTAACAATGACTCGTCTGTTTTATACCAGCGTTTGCGGACAAATGAGAACCGGTTCGCGCACATGCACCGTTGCACGAAGTGTTCTCATGGGCACGTGCTAGGCGGTGTGACGCACTTGCCAGTTGTCTGAAAGAGCTACTTAGCTTCGCAGGCTAATAGAAGTGTGCGTTCGATTGTGCCCTTATAATTTGGGCACCGGAATCTGGATCGAGTTTCGATCCGACCATGGAGTGCTTATTTTAAAGCGAACATTTTTAGCGGCTACAGCTGCTGCTGTGTGGATGGCTAGCTCATCAGCAAAACAGCACTGGCGTTACTAGTCGGACGATATGTAGCTCCACATATGCTACAATTCCAGATGTACCGGCTCCCGCATTTGTTTTCACTTAGTTACGCCATAACACAAGAAACGGTACCTAAGTATGCTTGCGGCAACAAATACGCACCTTCAATACCTAATTCCATTGTTAAAGTGAACCTTCCTGTGTCTTCGTTCCGAGCGTTTGGCCCGTCTACTCGGTCGGCTTCTTGCCGAGATAGTTGGCCCGGTCCTGGAGATAGCGCAATTCACCGCGAGATCGAGCTACAGATGGCAGCACCATCGCGTGTTGGTGTGGATAGGGGGTCGGCGGCACGCGTAGGAATGTACGCAGCAGTGCTTGGTTGTGAACGATTTGGCCCCATTTTATGTGAATAAAGTGTGTTGACTGCAGTGAACTGATCGCACTCTAATACCGCATTCTGTCACTGAATGCGCCGAAAGAGTCATTTTACTTGAACGAAGTGCAAACTTTCATTGAAAGGGGGACTGGCACTCAGCCAGACGACGAGTGCTTCGGTACTTCATTGAAGATTATTGTTCATGTTTCCCTGCCATTCCACCTGCTGTCCTAAAACTGTTGTGCAATTTAATTATCCCCGCATTTTGTGCGATTGTTGTACTGGTTTTAAAAACTTGCGCGTCCTTGTAAATTAAGGTAAGCTAGCAGGATAATAAGTACTTTACGTCACCAATTTTAGGCATATACGTCTCCGTATATTTCTATTTTTTAATCAGTTAGGCCACTGTGTGCGACAGCATGTTAGTAGGATCGCCAAGTTGCTTCAAAGGTAAATATTTTTATCGATGTAACACTATTAACGCGTAATTTAAACACAATTCTGTCCTTATATGGTTACGAGCAAATATTGTGAATATTTGACAGACTAAAATAATTAGGTTGTTTTATTTCCGGTAATGACTGCCGTTGTTTTCCGTCCAGCTCATCACTTCACACTGAAGAGCTATAAAAAGTAATAGTAACCGCCTTTCAACTTAATGGTGTGACTTTCTGCATCTAGATATGGTGCTAATTTAAGGAAAACAGGGGAAGGCAGGAGATGGAAATTCAAGACGATGAGCAAAATGAGAACAAGGTAAAAGCGGAGCCGACGTTTCGACAGGTGGACTTGTCTTTTTCAAAGCAACATGTGCTTTCCTCGGCACAGTATATGTTGGTACGGTTCTTCTAAAAGGGAAGGGTTCTTCCCTTCAGAAGAACAATACCTAATTATACTGTACCGAAGAAAGCATATGTAATCTTGAAAAAGATAAGTGCACTTGTCGAAACCTTTGCTACCGCTTTTACCATGTTCTCGTTTTACTCGTCGTTTAGAGACGCAAAACACAAAATCCCACGATTATCATGTTGGCAAAATAACCTAAACCTTGTGGCATCCGAAGCACATAATAAAAGAACACCTAAGGCAGCCGCGCAACCACTAAGCGAGAGGTAGGCAATTATAACAATTATCATGACGCACTTATTATTATATAAAATTCGTGACGGAATAATGAGTGCTTACTAAGGATTCTTTTTGGTTTAACCTCCGAGTCTTATTCACGCCACGTCTTCCATCTTGCATGGTATTACAGAGATTGCCGTGCGATAGACACATCGCCAAATGTCACTAAAGGGCGTCATTCACACATCGCGGACACTACTTTATTACCTTAAAACAAGTGAAGACGTTGTCTGTCATTTACTCAAAACACAAAGCAACAATAAAATTGATATGAATGGGGCTACGGTCACCCATCGCGCGCTCGAGGTGGGAAGTCACTTATCTTCTGTACTAAGGTACCGAAGGCTTCTGTACTTCGTAAAATAAAATGAAGATAGCTTTTACGGCCGTGCTACAATCAGTGAAGGAACTGTTTTTAGAGATATGCATGACATATACGCACACATGTAAACACGTAGGGCGTAGCAGACGACGCACGGCGCGATCCGCACTATTTCGCAGCCAATAGTAAGGTGGTCTGACCCTGGAGACAGCCTGATGAAGAGTGGGCCCCGGATATACTGTAATTCACAATCGCGTGGATTACGTTGGTCGTGTGATGGGGGTCTCCGCGTCTTGCTGATTTCCCGGGCAGGGTCGCAATCACTGGGCTGCAAAATGCGTTGAGAAGATGATATTCGTGATTAAACTTTGCTGAATAGAGACGAACTTGCTTGGTAGCCTTCCTTGCTGGTGGCATCCTCAGTCGAAGAATCCATGTAACCTGGCCACCTGCCTTCCCTGTTCACAAGCTGAAGCTGGTCACCAGGGCTGAGGCTGGTGAGCTGTGTATGCCGCTGCCCCGGTGTGGGGTCGAGTGTATATCGGTGTTTCGGTCAAATTACGAAACTACGAGGTACATGGTGTTTGGCGCGTGATATTACTAGCGATCCTTTTCATGGGCTCAACGGTTTTATAACGTTTTATATATTATGTGCGCCTCATACATCTCCCACCACAAACACTAGAGAAAGAAACCAAAGAACGTTATTTGCTTTAATAACGGCATCATATGCGTTGCAGTTGGGTATTTAGGTGGTGTTCGTTGTTCCCTTGCACAATTCGTACAAAGCAGAGCCGACCACCAGCACATAGACAGGAGCAGTGCGAATGCCTGTACACATAAGGCGACTCGTTATATGTGTGCAGTCCTCTTTCGAACTGTTCGGCAGGAGAGCTGCAGCAGCCGCGGTGAGTTGTGGACTCAAGGGGGGTTCACTAAGAAAGCTTCATTTTCAGATAACGCAACGCCCATGACATCCAGCAACTCGCACAAAGCAAACCGAACCGGTATGCGTCCGCATTCCAGCTTGTCTTAATTTCATATTAGAAACCTGAGGCGCTATAACGTAAAACTATTCCAAGCATTTCTCTTCCAATTCTGCAATCAGCCCTCCGCGATTGGGTCAAAAACTTTTTGGACCACCCCCACTTAACCTGTCTGTCCCTCGACGTCACGAGAACTTTGATAGCCTCCCATCTGATATGACGTGTACACACTAATTGTGCATGATTTGATCAAACCAAAAAAGGTATTTCTGATTCGACCCCTTTTCGCCATTCGCCCTCGGCTATTGCTGAAAAGCTTTCGGGCTGCACCCACTTGACCTGCCTGTCAGGCGACGTCACAAAACCACAAAAAGTCACCGCGTCAAGTGACGTGTACGCGATAAAGATTCACTAATATGCCGAACAAAACTGAATTTTCTTCTGAATAGCCGCAGGCTGCCCTGTTCCGAAAGGAATAAAAGATGGCTGCCGCCGATCGCTCAGGCACTGGCGGCTCGCACTTGCAGGAGAGCATGGGTTTACTTGCGTATAATAAAACTTTTTTCGTGGCAGTGTAAAGTTGTCGAACATTTTCGGCAACTTTACGACCTCGTTCTGCCAACTTTACTTCGCTGAGGATTCATTTCAGCGCCATTCTTAAGCTTCCGTTGCATGCCGCCGCGATTTTCGACTAGCTACCGCAAGCTAAGTAAGGGAAAGCGGACCAACAAGCAGACGTCGGCGCAACCCTCTTGATCCGGTTATCGATTTTCAGTGCAGTGGCCCGGCCCCATCGGATGCCTCTTCATTTGAGCATGCTCCTCGCCTCTTGTCAGCCAATTATATAAGACAAGACGCTCAGTGTAGGCGACGTTATTCGTTTTTCAAGCAAACAAAACTTTCCTCCTATGAAAGAGGAGAGCGTTTGATGGGTCTGTTGAGACAACCCTACGGGGGACCGCCCGATGATTGCGTCGGCGGTTACGCAAATCAGATGTCAGGAGATCGGAATAAAAACATATTGGAATAGTTTTACGTTATAGGGCCCCTGCTACGAAAAGCAGCGACTGGAATGTTACCACAATGAAACTCTTACACAAAGTGCAGGAGCATGCTTGCATGGTACCTTTTTGACAGGAACGTCCGATAACACCGGAATGTACACATCCCGTTTAAAAAGGCCAGCGAATACTTCAGTTTGGCGCAGTGGCGAATAATAACAAAGCCTGTAGTTTTCCGCTGTTCAGTCCAATGCCACAGGTTCACTCAACTGGCTTGAGGCAAAAAGCAGGTCTATAGAGATGAAGTTGTCAAGAGCTCCAGAATTCCATACATAAGCTAGAGCTCCTTGGATTTTGATTAAATCTGAATGCAGTGCTGCTTTTTTTTTTTACCTTCCACTGCTATCTGAATGGTGGTCTGAAATTCGTATTCTCGACCACTTTCAGTAACGGAACACTAGCGTGCATAGTTTCCGCTTCGTGCTCAGCCTGCTTCGGTAGGTCACCCACCGCGAAAAATAGCCTAGTCGCTGCGGCGTTGTTAAGCCAAGCTCGAGTTTACGAATTCTATTCCGTCCGCAGCGGCCCAAATCCGAATGAGCGCGAAATGCAAAAACAGTCGTGCGCTTAAATTTAGGCGCATGTGGACAAAATTAATTCGGCGTCTTCCACTACGGCGTGCTTCCTAATTATTTTCGGCTTTTGGCGCGTAATACCCCCAAAGGTTAAAGTTAAAATCGCCAAAAGACAAAGGTGATGTTTAATGGCGTGACAAGGAAGCAAGAATTAATGATCGCCAATCTGCCTTTAGTACGTTTATCTATGTCCATTCTCACGGACGACTCTGACCATGAGAAGAAAATTGACAGATGAATAAAAGTGAGCTGGAGCGCATACTCCAGGCCTTACCAAAAGCTGACTGGGACCTTACAACTGTCATTGAAAAGAAAAGTTTACAGTCATTCCATTTTACCGGTGCTAACATATAGGGCCGAAACATGGAGGTTAAAAAGCAGCTCGAGAACAACCTAAGGACCACGCGACTAGACACGGAACAAACCAGGTTAGGCGTAACGTTACGAGGCAGGGGGAAAGCGGTGCAAATCAGAGCAAACGGGAATAGGCGATACTCAAGTTGACCCTAAAAGAAAAAAATGGAACTGCGGAGGCGCTGTAGTGCGTAGTGCAGATAACCGGTGGACTATTACGGTTACAGAAAGTGTGCCAAGGAAAGGGAAGCGCAGTAGAGGACGACGGAAAATTAGGGGTGAGGGGGGGGGGGATGAAATCGGAAACTTCGCGAGCGCAACTTGTAATTAGCTAGTGCAAGACGGGGGAGACCGCTGGGAGAGACCACCGTCCTGCATTCGACATAAACATACGCTGATTATGATGATGATCAAAAAATTTATTCTTAATTACTCCGGTAGAAATAAAACACCCGTGCTTTCGCCCAACTAGGATCCAAATGGAGATTTTATGCGTTGCAACAGTGGCACGAACTATACGCTGTTGCATGTTAGAATCTCCTTCAGACGATGCTGCTGGTGAACTTCGTCGCTGCCTACTACGGACCCGTTCAAGTAGTTTTCCCTCATGTTTGCTCTTCTCAGGTTTTGTAGCGGTGCTCCCATCGCAGGCTGATACACCTCCCGTCGCCGCCGGCACAGTAGGTCCTTCTTTTCACACCTCTTCCCCTGCCACTTCTTTTCAACGCGTGTGCCGAGGCGCACTCGATTTATGTGGTTCCGGCAAGAACTTCCGCGCTTGCATCGCAGTTGAGGAGCGCTTTGGGCACGGAAACTCCACCAAGAAGCGCCGACACTTTCTTAAACATGCTGACCATGTTTCTTTGCTCGCACAAGCAGTGTTCCTCACGCACAGATCGGTTTCTGGTTGCTGAACGCGCACGACGACACTGCCTCCACGCGCTCGCTCCCCTCCGATAAATCATCAGCCCGCAATATGACTCGCTCCTGCGGTCTCGTATACAAACACACACTCACACCTTTCGCCGCATTGCACCGAGATTTACGAGCCGATGTGGGTTCGCAGGCATGCGGGACACCGTCTTTTCTGAGCACAACAGTGTCGACTTCCTGCGCCGTGCACGTTGCTCGCTTCGGTGCCTCCGGTGTGTATGCCGCGTCTTGAAATATTGGGGTCGTTGATTCATGAAAAGACGAGAGCGTGTGTGAAATCAACTGCGGTTGCCGCTAGAACTGCGCGAGCTGTGAGGTTTCACCGGAACTAAGACCTGGAACAGATGCTGTGCCCACCACGCTGAAGGATCCCGAAAAATATTCGCATACTTTGAAGATGCTTCTACGCACGAAATATTCTTGTACCGCAAGTCTCTTCATTAAACCGTAGAAATTTCATATAATATGTTAGTATATACTTCGTAAAGGGAAATGGCGTCCGTTATCTTTCGGAAGACTTCCAACCAATTTATTCTTTTGGTTATCTTTCCTTCCCATACATCCTACCTCCCTCCCTATTCCCAAGTATAGGGTAGCCAGCCTGGCACTTCCTCCCTGTCTTTGCCTCTTGGTTTCGTGCTCTCTCTCCAAACTAATTGAGGAATTATATCGCAGCTAGGGCATGCGAGTCCTCGCTTGGGTTAAGCGTTTGGTTCTCAACTGATGCGGTGGCGATCAGTGGTTTTGCAGGCAGGACTTGTGCAGATGTCAAATGAGTGGTAGTTCCTGTAAAGAATTTCCGTGTAAACTCACGCATGCGTATGAGTTAGAGACGCGAGCATCTTTGCTTCTCTACCGCACATGCGCTAAGTAGTGTCGGACCATTATTTTTAAGAAAGTTTGTTCTTCACAAAGAACAACTGAATTTGCACCCTCAGCAAATGCGTCTTTTCTATGCCGATGTTGTTTCAGATAGTTCAAATCTAACAGCAAAGAAGTACCGCCTTCTAAATTATAGGCTGTCTACATCACTGATGAAGATTTACAAATATATTGCGTATGCATACTGTGATGAACATAAGGAACGTACTGCTCCCATAGACAGTACTCTGATTGGCCCAGAAGATGGCAGAAGAGAGCAAAACGTTTCAATTCTTGAGCGCAGATATGGAGATATCACTATTTAACTTTTAACAACGAGAAATAAGCGTATCTGTATTACGACTTCATCTAACTTTTGTTTATGCAGTTCCATCACCGTCTGTTACTTCTGTAAAACTAGAATACTCCATCCAAACCCAACAGTAGTGGCGTCTTTCATGGCATACCTCTTTCTGCCGTCTCAATAAAGAACTATCATAAGAGAATAGAAAACAAAGGCTTTGAGCTATACAGGCTTTCAGCACCCACTGAGTGTCGACGGGGCTGCGCGGACTCGGGTGCTTGAACGCGGGGAGGCATCGAGTCTTAATTACAAGCTGCGATACCGAGGACTTGGGAAGACCGCCTAACGAGCACCTTGCGCGTAAGCGGCACCTTCTGCGATGCACCGCCGTATTTGCTTTGCTCCTGTAATCGTCGAGGCGTCGCCCGCGTGTCCGCACCTTTAGCGCGACTAAAGGCGCCGCCGATAGCTGACGCCCCGCCGAGATTCCAGCGGGGCGGCGTGGCACGGACATTTAATGATAACGCTGGGTGCAAGACTCCTTCATTGATTCTTAGCGGCACCCGGCCGTAACGTTGTTTTCAAGGTCAATACTTCAGACTTTTATGATGCTCGCTTTGGCAAACCTTAAGTATATAAACGGTGATATACCACGTGGTTCAAATAGGTGGACGCCATCTTCTTTGTAAGATGGCGTAGTTGGATTATAGTGTCCCGTTTTTCTAGCCGGCACGCTGCAATATGTCACCATATATAAATACGATATGGTAGTTTAATAATAAAAGTCCAAATAAATGTTTGACTTTGCTAAAGATATTTTAACTCTGAAGCTTTTGCGGAATCGGAAGGCGGTCAGCGTTCAAGGCATACATAAGTTGTAGGCCACGGGGACACTCATCTTTGTGACTACGAGTCGACCACGCACCTTCTCGTTTGGCATGCGAAACAGACTGCCTCTACACGATGTAACGCTCCATTATGGTGATTTCGCCCCATTGCTCGCACGCGGAACTCGTGTCTGCAAGATTTTCAAGCTTGAATGGTTTACATAGGCAGATCAGTCTGCATCGGCAAAAATACGCAGAGTTGTTCTACAGACGTGAGGTGCCAGTTTCCAGACGGCAGCTACGCGAGTTCCAGACTATTGCTGACCAGTCTACTGAATTCATCTGGGCCCAGAAGTTGCCCATGTTTCGAGTTGGCGTTCCATTGGTCGACTCGTTTCTTCTCTCTGTCTGCGTTTTCTGAACTACAATTTGTCAATATGTTGAACCAACAAGCCCAAACTGTCATAATTTTGTAGGAATAACCATAGTTGCGCCCATTTCAAAATATTCCGCACCGAACATGGGAACAAATGGCTTAATATTATTATTACTTTTAATCTAACCGCCTTAACATATGCGGGACAACTCTATAAGCGGAACACTAATGCATTTTGCGAGAGTGTTTGAGTATTAACTTCTCGAAATAGCTAAGTCTCACTAAAATCAAGAAAGGGGCTGACAGATGTAATAGCACACTGTGGTATGAAGTTTGTAAACAGGGATAAGGTGCCTCAGAAAGGCTGGCCAACGTTTCGATAGGAAGACCTATCTTCGTCAAAGGCCTTTGACGAAGATAGGTCCTCCTATCGAAACGTTGGCCAGCCTTTCTGAGGCACCTTATCCCTGTTTGCAAACTAAGTCTCACTAAGTCATTCTTACTAAGCGTACAAGCACCGAGTATTAATTGGATTCACTTATAAGCGCCTTGCTTACTTACAATTCATGTTACGGCGAACCTAAACGATTGCGTAGCCTTTATTTTTGAAAGCACTATTAAAGAAATTACTTTTTCACACATGCTCGACGTAGAGGAGAATGGCGCGCGTTGCCCTAGGTAAATTGTAAAGTCCAATAAAGCATTCATATCATTTCTTCTTAAATATTGCTAGCTGCGTTTTAGCCACCAAACGCATATGTGGTTTAAATTAGCCTGAAGTGGACATTGCCACAAAAGACAAGTATCACAAACATTCTTTCTTCACAAAGAAAATCTAAAAAATAGTCACCACCATATCAAAGTACAGAGCGAAAGCCTATAATGAAAGCTTATATGAAAAGAGAGAGGCGTCAAAAAATATCTGGCATAGGACTGACCATGAGAACAAGATGACAGCTCACTTACAAGAATCAAGTGACGGAGCATGGATTCATCTCCGTAACGAAACAAGTCTCACTTCATGTACAAGTTGAATACACTCTGGAAGAGTCCTAGGAAAGAAAAGTATGAGTATTTTGGTAATTTACTCCTTTTGACATCTTCAAAAAGAATATTGGGCATGATAAAACTGTAGTGGTGTCTTATAGCAAAGCTTCACAAGTCACTGCGGTGCGAAGCATTCACTGTTGCATGATACAGCAGGCGATTTAACTATTAAACAGTAGTCGCAGAAGGGACGACTCGGTCTAGAGCCAACTTTATGGCAAGTGAGCCGGTCTGTGTTAGTGGAACAAATGTATAAAGACACCGACTAAATATCCTTCAGTGCCGATAGTTTAGCGATTCCATCGTTAAGGTTATCGACTTCCTGGTCTGTTTAGCGGGAAAATTTTATTTTTAGCGACTGGTGAAATTATTATTGCTGATTTATTTATTATTCAAAAGCGATGAAAAGGTGGCCGAAATGAGCTGTTTAAGGCGCATGGTCCCTACACCGACAATGAAGCAACGATGGTCTGCAATAAAGGTAGCAATAAGCTTCTTTTATTTGCTCCAACGGAAACTGCCTTCAAGGTGTGCTCACCAATTGTATGTTAAAGCGATTCGCACTCTTTCCTTACTTCAAGAATTTTGTATCTGTCTGTCTGTCTGTCTGTCTGTCTGTCTGTCTGTCTGTCTGTCTGTCCGTCTGTCTGTCCGTCCGTCCGTCCCCTTACGCCAGCAGAACAGCCCAGGGTGTGTTCCAACTCTGACCAGCACCGGAAACAGTCGAGACAGCTTCGAGGCCAAGTGATGGAACGCATTTCTAACCGTCTGGAAGACGCTTCTGCGACGTGACGCCACCTCGCGGTGACAAAGAAATGTTGAGAAAAGTAAACATCATTTGTGCATTTCACGTCCTTGAGCCTGCGAACCTGTGTAAAAACACGGCGTGACTTACATTAAGAGCATGGGAAAGCGTTGCTACGTTTTTTTGGGCGCAGACAATCTTCCCGTCGATTTTCCAAGCATGCTGCT
This sequence comes from Dermacentor andersoni, assembly GCF_023375885.2. NCBI lineage: Eukaryota > Metazoa > Arthropoda > Arachnida > Ixodida > Ixodidae > Dermacentor > Dermacentor andersoni. The sequence continues at coordinate 33,345,276 of NC_092823.1, read as the reverse complement.
CAGCCGCCATCTTGTTTGGACACGAAAGTAGCCTGCATCGTTTTTGCCTTCGGTGCTGTCTTCGCGAAACTGTCTACTTTGGCGTCTACGGCGAGTATTGGAACACAGGCCCAGTATTCCTCCAGCTAGGCCGACTGGGCATGCAATCATGGTGGCGATACCGTTGTGGTCATCCCGCGTAAAAGTGCCCCGAGTGTAGCATGTAGAACGCCAACATTGCTGGTCACGTGCCGCGGTAAAACGCAGCGCAATTATTCATCATGAATTCCAACGCTGTATCAAATAATGATTTGCAACATAGACGACATTTTAATAGTGTTAGAACATAGAACTGACTCGCTACATCATTAAAAGATTGCGAAACCAATATTGCACTTTCTGCGATCTACCGGCCTCAGTTAACACCGATGGTACTTATATTTTGCTTTATCGCTGTCTCCGCTTCCTCCTCCACCTCCTTTCTTTCTACGCTTCCCTGAAGGGCAGCAAATTGGAAACTTGCGTGCGGTCAACCTCCCTGCCCTTACTAATCTCTCCAGCATGCTTATCTCCTTTCTCGGACAGGTATCTCTGTTTACATCGCCCGTCTTTTGTGCAAGGCCAATGATAACAATCAGCGTCAGAGACAAAGGAGATGACACGCTGAAGTTACAAAAAGTGTGCGTTGCGAAGAACTTACGCACGGGAAAGTGAGGCCGAAGAGGTTCACAGGAGCGCCGAACAGCAACGCTGTCAGGTTACGGCGCGAGAACTGGTGAGGCTCCGATGAGCGAAAAATAAAAACAGACAAAGAAACACAAAGACAGAAGCAAAGAAATGCAAGGAAAATTTCGAAGGAACACGCAAACAGTAAGCGCTGAACCATTTCTGCATCGCCCGCCCAAACATTTACCCAACAGCAGCGTTCTTCGCCTCCCGAGTCTTAAGTCAAACGGAAGCGTGCAGCCCTTCGTCATTGTTCAAATCCTAGGAAATAAAGTAATAAACAAAGGAAAACTTGAGCGAATATATGCCTTTTTTTATTTATAGGCCGTATACCCGTGGTGCTAACGTGGTACAAAAAAGTCACAACATTAACAACATAGAGATGCCTGCGAGGCCACTGAAAAAGTGCTCCAGAACCCTTTGTTCCATTTTTCTTTCTTTTTCTCTTGTTTACCCTTAGTTTTCTCCCGACCGCATGCTTTGCCTTTCCCGTTTCCTAGCGCGCGTTACTCGCCAGTACATAAATAAGAGCTATGTTTTCACTTCTAGGAAACGTCCTGCAAGAGAAGAACACACGACCAGAGATAACCCACGCCAGGAAGGGACCCAATCGGTTGCAAAGTTTCTTGGACAAAAGGAAAAAGAAAAACAGGAGGCAAGGCCCACCCCCCCAACAGCACCCCCATCCTACCCCATTGCCAGAAGAAACGACAGGGACGAGAGAAAAAAAAAGAAAAAAACACCGCATAAGAGGGGAGCAGACGAGGTGGTTTCTTGCTTTCTTTCTTCTCTTTCTTTCTTATTTTTGTTTTCACCTTTCATTTTCTCTTGTTCAAAACATGGGCGCACTCAGCTCACTTTCAGTCGGTCTCTTCGAGTTTCTTTCTCTCTTTCCTCTTCCCGTCCTCTCCCCCTCCCTCTCGGCCTTCGACTCCAGCTCACCTGGGCCAGGTGAGACGGAGGTCAGTCCTGTTCCGTTCGAGCCTTTTACTTTTACCCGCTTCGGTTTTGCGAGGCGACGCTGGTTTATCTGCGACGGCCGTGGCTGTGCCACACACGCCCGTGCTTATGCGGTTGGCCGAGCGCATTCTTTTTATGCGTAAAGTTTTGGCGTTTCAGCTTCCGCGCAGTCTTATTTGCGAGCCTCTTCGCAGTGCCGGCGTCTGTTTACGGCCGTCGTTTACGGCGCACTTGCAGGCTCGCGTTTATTTCCCCTGCTCGTCCCCCTAGCTCGCACCGCCGGGAGAGCAGCCGTAGCACGCGAACTGTTGCCTACTGCGACTGCGCAGCAAGTGCGAGTCGGCCGCCAGTCGCGTGCCGCGAGTGAGCCTTTCTCAATATTCCGCTGCGAGTCGGGTAAGGCAGCCAGCTTGAGCAAATCATTATCGCTTATGTAAAAAAACTAGATGTGCCATTACGAACTAGTGATTGCATGACGTCATGCCTTTAAGAGTACAGCTTCTGATTAGGAATTAAGTCCTGCTGCAAGCGCCGTGTTCTTATAGAATAGGACGCTTGCAGACGTATTACCTTGATATATTAGCTATTAAGCTGCAATGGACAGCCAATTTAAGAAAGTGCATCTTGTCTGAGTTGTAATGCGCCCTCAACACGCTCTGATTATGAGGCACGCTGTAGTTGGGTCATTGGATTAACTTTCGCTAAAGAGTCTTATTTAAGGTCGACCGAACGCACGGTACAGGAGGGTTCTTTATTTCGCTTCTACCGAAATGCAGCCGAGAACGAACCCGCGAGCTTGAGCTATAGAACAGCAGAGCAACGCCACAGTCACTGGGATAGCGCAGCGCCTGCAATGAAATACTGCGCAGGTTGCTGGAGGTTCGTGATGGACAAGCACCAAAGAGCACAGAGTGCAAGAAAGTATAGCGGTCCAATGTGTCTCTACTTCTTTCATTCAACAGTACGTCCATTCTTCTCACACGTGCTGCTTTGCACTGCTTTACAATAATATATAATATTCGCCATATAGTACAGCAAACGTAGAAGGTCACAACTTAAAACTAAAATAAATCTCACCCATGATACTGACGCATCTAAATTTTGTACAAATAATTGCCGTATAGTAAGAGTCATAAAAAAAAATCCAAACCTTTAAAACCCTCAAGCAAAATATTCTACATAGACAGCAATTCTTCCGTTTTATTTCTCGGATATTACTTTTTATCCTGCCAACGTGAAAACAATGCTTCAACAAAGTAAAAAAATCTAAGTACACGCAATCGCACCCGCAGTCAATGACAGCTTATCGTTCGTACAAAAGGACTAAATGGGCTCAGCCACAGGAAATGAGGGAGGTGAAACGCACTATCGGATATTTTCACTATGAAACCTGTATCCGAACATTCGCTACTCCCTCTATAGCTGACTGCGTCGGTCTACTTGAATAGCCTGCGTATTTGCTGCGTTCCGCTCCGCGCCATTTGCATGAATAGCGCCATCTGCTAAACCTGAAGCTGTCCTGCGAAGCAGCGTTCAAAGAGGACCGCGTTATTGATAAAAGTACACTTTTCTTTTTTTTGCTTCTTGTGGCACCGCCTTGAAGCTATCAGAAACTATGAGAAAGTGTACCCAGGGAATATACTTGTCAACGTTTATATCGGCTTTTTGATGCAGGCTATCTTAAAGTCTGGAGTTGTGCCGGTCAGTGACTTCACCGTTGTCCAGATTGTCCAAAGATGAGCCTTTGCCACCTGCTGTAGCAAACCTACTTCGTGGCCTTCGCAAATAAACTCTGCGATTTTCGCTCATTCGAGTGTGGTCGTTCCGTTGTTAGGTGAATCGGTCAACACCCAACCCTTATACGTGGCTTTGTGGGCGTTTTGTAGATTCCAGGGGCGACTCTTCCATCAACAGGCCCGCGCAGAGGCCGCCAGTTACTCCCTGTCGGTCCCTCCGTGGGAGACGCCCACTGCGCGCTGATGTGCGTCCTGCAAGACATTTATTAAAGTTAATCCAATCGAATGGTCTTCTGATGCAAGGATGATGCAATCGAATCTTCTGATGCTCCCCATCTTCACTATGATGGTGAAATCTTCTCGTTTAAGACTTGTCAGTTGCGAGAAAACAGGTGCATCATCTTGGAATGTCAGCTTAAAACTCTTCATAACAAGCAAGAACATTGCCACTGAAAACAAGGACACCGAAGGGCGAATGACAAGTTACACGCTGTAGCGTTAAAAGTCGGCCATGTGTCGCGTCATCTTCTCTTTGCTCGTCTGTCATATCTTGACTACAGCAATATCTGTAGTAGCAATGGGAGCCATATATTCCAGCTTTTCAAACTTAAGGAACACTGTATGAACTATTAAATTTATAAAATGATGTAGATCTATGATGGTGAAACAGTATTGATTTTATGCACTGTTTCACTTTACTATGCGTGAACCCGTTTTTAAACGAAAAAGATTGCATGTAACAATACCTTACAAGATTATGAATAAAAACAACAATTTGCACAAAAAATGTTGTGCTTCCTCTTCAGATATATCAGCTATGAAGAACATAATGATAAAGAAACTATGCAGCCGCCACACCTATTATCTTTATGCCTCCTGTACTTTTTCAAGTGGTAAGCTGTCACGCCGACTCCACATGCCGCTGTGGCTGATTGCGGCATATACGGTTGAGTACGAGGTTGCGGCTTCGATTCCCGCTCCCACTGCGTCCGTTTAGAGTGCGAGGTTAATGTAAAAAAAATTCTTGTAAGCAGGATTGGTTTGCGTTTGCTAATCCTGTCCAGAAAAAACGGGCCTGCAGCATTAAATGGTGTTAGCTCTTGGAATTTACACAGAATAAACGAATTAAATAATCAACGAACATTGATTCTATTAAAATTCTATGTTGTTTGCAACGAGAATATTACGTCATAGCTACTTCAATATTATATACTACGTCCGAAATCATTATACGTAATTTGCTTCATTTCCATTTTCATTAATTTTTAGTGGCGGAAAAGAGAGAGAGCGCGAGATAGATAAATAAAATCTGCTGATAAGCTCCCTTGGCTGCACGCGGGACATGAATGTAGCGGGAATGGCAATGCGCCATACCTAAAATATATGACGTCTTCATTTATGTTCTGTTTTTTCTGCGCGTATTTTTGGAGAAGCAGAGAGACACAGTCACCGATCATATCCGACTGAAGCGGAAATGCAAGGAGAAATGCAAGGAAATGCAATTCTCTTTCTGCAACATGAAGTCCATCCTATATAATGGGTTAGAGAATGGACCAGTGGTAGTGAGCTGTGCCCAGGACAACAGCTGTCCACTGTCCCTGCCAGGCCGACTCCGCCTGTGTGTCGACACCAGAGCCAACTGGGTATTCAATGACATCAGCACTTGTCCGTAACCCTTCTGTCCTTATCGCTCACTTTTTTGGTAACTTATTATTAATATTTTTTTAGATGGACATATGCATTGTGGAGCACTATACGAGCGTGTCCACACACATTCATGCCGCAACGCCACCTTTGAGCGATTGCTTTCTTTTGTCTCAGTATCACTTACACCATGCAAGAATCAAATGTAAATTAGCGTCAACGCAGAAGTATTACCACGAATGCACCCAGTAAAGTCATATAGGGTCTCTTCACAAGCACACAGGAAAATATATCAGATGAGAAAAAGAAAAAATTCTCCTGCCCTGTTGTGACTACCGTAACATTTCGTCATGCTGCCGTTTTCGGCCAATTGGAAACCGAGCAGCTGTCGCGTTATTCCGTCCGATGTGACAGTATGGCGAATCCGACTATTTAACGGATTTTGACCACGCGCAGAATAGAGGACCTGCTGGAATGTTTCATCCTGGCATCGCCGTCTAACTGTGGCAGCCTTTCCATCAAGTACGCCAACAATGCTTGATGGTAGAGTAGGTAAGGTGCGAGCTAAATTATTGAGAACTATGACAAAACTGCCACTGCAGCTAACTTCTAAAGCTGACATTGAATTTATTTCGCTGCAGTAACAAACTATTCCTTGTGTAATCGCCAATAACTGTGGCTTTAGAGCTATAAACCAAATGGTCACCTCAGAACTCATCACCCCATGACTGGCGGCGTGCCTGCGAATAGCCTTCGAGCTAAGTAGCGACAGATCGTATTCCTGGATCGACATTGCTTTCACACGTGCAATGGTAATTACGAGACTTTCGTTGTTTCAACCATAGGCCACATATTATGATTTCGTCCCACATTGCTACTGCACTCGCTTGCCAAAGTCGCTCATGAGCAACGTCAGATGACGACGACTGTGTGATGCCGACGCAGTGACGATAGAATGACGATGAAGGAATGACCACCATGGGACGACAAAGGCGGTATAACGACAATGGTATGACGAAAATGAGACGTTGATTCATAAGTTATTGTGATGGTGCACCAATACCAGTGTGACGACGACGACGCGAGGACAATGAGATGACGACGACTGTATGACGATGATGGCGTGATGACGTGGGCTTGAAGGCAAGCGGATGGAGAAACTGGAATGACGATGATGGCGCGGCCATGGCGGCTTGACGCTGGCGGTATGACGACAGATGCACGATAGCGCCTGTCTGATCACGACGCAATGACGACGTTGATACGACATCATAAGGCTCGTTCACCATAAAGTTGGATAAGTTATTGATGACGCAACCAGAGTAGCCCGTCGGATAACTCGGTCCACTATGTCAATTGGCCTAACTACGTCAATTTCAAGGGGCAGCAGAAAATTCACAGGAGTAACCCCGCCGCTGCAATGGGTAGCGATGCACATATTTAAAATCGCATAATAAAACACACGCGTTACGCGGAGCTCTTGAATTCCTTACTTTATGATCTGAAGGACCTAGCTTAAGGACTGAGTACGTTTCTACAAAATCGTGAACATTTTTTCAGGGCCTCTTCGACGGTTGCTGACACGGTTTTTACCATGCGTTTAGAGACAGAGAGTATGCCTCAAGGTATGCTTTTTCACGAGAATTTGTGATCAACACGCTCTACTAACACAAGTACGAGTGGTTAACCATTATCCTTCCCTGAAGCCACGGCGTTAGCCCTCAACTTTTACACCATGCGGTCCCATCGCTATGTGCCGCTTTCTTCAAGCGGTGACACAAGTGTTGTGTACGTCCGGTTGATTTGAACCGATTGTGTTCCTGCGTCTCTTTCCTGCGCAGATTTACCTGCACGCGGCGGATGCAGACGTGGCGGCAATATACGCACAGTATTTGCAGTTTATTCCTGCTTTTTTTTTTTCGTTTTTTTTCAATCCTGCATGAAGCTAAGGGATATAGTAAGAACGCCCCAAGCGCGGGCGTTCGACGCATCGTCGCGAGCGTATATGCAATGCACAAAGGACAAAGCTTACGGTATTAATTGGTATGATAATGGCCTGATAATATGAAACAATCTAATATGTGCATTTACGATTCAGTTTCAGTTTCACTTTTTTATTCTTTAAATACAATGAAAGGGTAACAGACAATATACAGACGAGGGTCCCAAAGTCAAAGTCTGCAAAGGGACCCCCGCTTAATAATAACAGTGGAGAGACATATGAAAGATGAGCATGCTAAGTAAAAGAAACAAACACAACCGTGAAAAATACAACATAGGAAAATTAAATAACCGAAAACAATTGTCAGTATACAAGCCTATAATGCACAAAGAAACTTTCAATTCATACAAATGGCAAATGTAGACTAATAAATAACACAAACTTAGTTATGCATGTAAAAAAGCTTAAGGGCATGACTAAATGAATGAAAAGATTAACGTTGTCTCTAACTATGTCGTAAGGATTTCGTTGTAGCCATCAGCGGGATAATACAGCGCTGACGGTAAGTTGGGAGTGTGGTGAAATGGACTATTTATAATGTATTCGATACTCTAGAATTTCAAAACAAACTTACCTAGGGAAAAAATAACAGGATGTACATGCATCGGGATTGAACTCACGTTCTGTCTGGAAGGCGGAGACGGTGCCCTACACCAAAGCGCAGCTCAGAATGGCGGCTTTCTGACCGACGTTTTGACACGTTGTAAAGCACGCTCGTTCGCAACGCGTTATTTCTTTTCCCCCTGATCTCGGCTTGTTCAAATATTTTTCTGTTACCATTTTTGGAAAGCTATGCACAAAGATTGGCTCGCTGACAAATGCGGAACCTGCGGGCACTCCTGAAAGTGCCTTGCTTTTGAATACGTCGGGTGACTGCTGTGTTCACCAAGAAGGTTCGTGTTACCGCTCCCATCAAGCGCTCGCGTCTTCTGCAGCGCTTAGTAGCTGCAGTTTACTCCTTGCGCGCACCTGAAGTGCAAGACGAGCGTAGTATAGCGCTCGTACAATTCATGTTCCTGCCGCCAAAGAAGGCATCGGCGGTCCTATTTTTATGTCAGAACACATCCGCGTCCCATCTGCTGCAGTATTGCCAGAGCTTAGCAGACGGTCCGCACTGCCAGGCTGAAGTGCGCGATTGCTTTGACGAAATGAATACATTTATTACATTTGTGCACTTATTTTTAAGGGCAAAAAAAGCTACAATGTGCACATATGTTTGAATCTAACCAGCGTACGTCCTTGTTAAAAGGGCAGCGGAATCTACTCTGTGAGAAGGCAACCAGCTGCGGACCAAACGACAAGCGAAACCACGCTGTGGTAAGCACGAAAGCTTCGCTTTAATACTTTTCAGAATATGGCTTCCAACTTATTTCGCATTGTAGTTGTATACTTGTGTGATAATTTTTAAAACAATCCGTAAAAGTAATGCATCTGATGGTAGCGCGAAAGGTATTTCTTGAGGTCATAAAGGAATCCTTATCGAAACGCTAAAAGAAAGCGGCTAACAGGCAACCATGCTGTGATGGATTTGCGTGATCTCTAGGGTTGCGAAGGTTTCAGATGAACTACACAGAACTCCAGGCCCGAACTTAGGTGCCTGTTCACGCCTGTGAGCAGCAGTTCTGTGGATGTGATGCAGGTAAGGACAACCCCTTGAAAATATAATGCTTTTTGTAGAAGTAAAATTGAAGGTTGAAATCTGCCGCGAATGCTACGTGTTCTTGAAGCCAAGTTACGGATACATTTGAACCTAATTCTTCACTGTTAAATATTTGAATGACAAACAATCGACATACTAACATTCCTGCACATCATCTAGACTGCGTCACGTAGTTAAATGTTCCTCGTTGAAACATCGCCTCGTAAGTGTATTACAAGCGCGTCGCTTGTCCCTGATCTCAATAAAGTCCTACCCTTTTCAGGTATCAGTATGATGCGTAATGTGAAATCACTCTGCAGAGTGCGATTACAGTGTCAATATTGGTTATACTGAGGTTCCTTTAAATCACAAAAATGAAAATGAGCATCTAACAGCTGCGGCGGGGCATTTCAGTGATTCTTGCAGGCACTGTGTGCACCTGTGTTCACCTTTTCGACGGCTTAGCACAGTCATCGTTCGAAATGCAATCAGTCAGTTTTTCGTGGGAATCGTTTGAGGCTTGCTTTTGTGTGTGCGTAAGTGTTTGTATGCTTTGCATACTTTTAAATTTTCAATTACACTCTGCCAAGTTGCTCTGTTTTCTACCGTTAAGGTGAATGCAGACACTGAAATTGGAGACAGTTTGAATCTTTGCGTGGTGCGGTCTTAGAATATAAACAAGTAAGAAAGGTGGTTGAGACTCGGGAACCTGAAAGTCTCCGCAGCACGGGATCACGCCTTTCTCGACATCAACTCGAGAGCTCGTAAACCGATAGCCAAGTGGTCTCGCTTACTGTGAACGGAAAAAAAAGGGGGAGGGGGCTCAACTCGCCTTCTCCAAACAGAAGCCCTCGCATGCACGTGTCGCCAAAGAACCAAATACAGCGAGACGAGCAGCACTCCTTCGTGGCTCTAGGAGAAGGCAACGCGTGGCGTATGGAGAAAGGGAGATTGCGTAACGGAAGCGTCCTCCAGACTTCGACCCCCCGTCGAGTGGTGCTACATCCTCCCACCTTCAGAGACGGTGAAAGGCCGACAATGGGGCGCGGGGACCGCTAAAGAGTGAAAATAAAATTCGCAAAATGGAGAGAAACAGACGCTTCTTGGACCGTCTTGTTCGGTCTCTCTCTACCTTTACATTTTCGTAACCTGTGCATGGATGAGCATTCTGGCATGTTTTCACGCATTTTATTTCCGTAGACTGTTGCCAGCACAGAAAGCGTAGGGGGCTTATTCTTTTTAGGGGGAAAAGGTGACTTGTTGTGGGGTCGGAAGACGCGCCAGGAACGGCACCCAGAGGAGGGGTGAAAAAGGCAGAGGGAAGTGGGACGGAGTGCCACGATCTCAAAGGCCGACAAAAAGGCACGAAGTAGAGGGCAGGGCGGTCTTTCCTTTTTTAGACGGGAGCGGGTCATTGTCGATTGCGCGCGACTGTTCACCGCACGGACCGTGGAAACAGTGTGACACAATACTAGCTTAGAAAGAAAGAATAAAATTTCAAAATAACAAGAAAGCAAGGACGCGAGAGGATTGTCGCTTACCCGCAAAGGGGAGTAAAACGACTCCCCTTTCTTAACTATTTTCCTTCTCCCACGGAGGAAATAACAGGCCTGCCAGGACTTTTGTCGTACGTTTTATTTTCTCCAGAACCCATAAGCTTCACTACAACGCATGGCGTCTTTCACGTCATAGCGGCATTTTGAAAGGAGATATATAGCACGGACAGAATTAGGGTCACCCGAATCGTGGCACAGGTCATCCGAGAACGGTGTCGCATGCAGTCGAAGCATTATTAATTATGTATTTTTTCTTCGTCGTTCATGCTCTAAAAGGCGGGAGATGAAGAAGCGAGGAGCTCACACGGCTCTTTTCACAAGTGCGTGTCAAATAAGGAGGTTGCATAAATTTCGGAGGCGAGTGTCGTTAATGCGTCGTAAAAGTAGCCCACGGAGTCACCGTGCTCAAGATCAGGAAGTGCTCGAGTGTTTGCACCTCTGTCAATGACGCAGCAGATTTGCACGCCTGTATACACTTTGCAAGGAACGCAGTATTGCCTTGTTGACCGCAGTATTAACATAGCTGCCGTCTAAACATTAAATATTGTAGTACAACAGATGATACCGTGCTTGACACATGGCACAATGTGGCGCCAAATTTAAGCTGGCATTTCACCAGTTTTCGCAAAAGAATTGCGCACACTGCCTCTTACATTTAGTGTCTATTCATCAACTTCAAATTTACCCGCTGTGGTTGCTCAGTGCCTATGGTGTTGGGCTGCTGAGCACGAGGTCGCGGTATCGAACCCCGGCCACGGCGGCCGCATTTCGATGGGGGCGAAATGCAGAAACAGCCGTGTACTTAGATTTAGGTGCACGGTAAAGAACCCCAGGTGGTCGAAATTTCCGGAGTCCTCCACTACGGCGGGCCTCATAATCAGAGAGTGGTTTTGGCACGTAAAACCCCATAATTTAATTTTAATTAACTCAAGCAGCGTATTTTTATGTCCACTGCCGGACGAATGCCTATCCTAGCGATATCCAGCTTGCGCCTGCAAATTTCCTAGTTTTATCACCCCTCCTAATTTTCTGCCGTCCTCAACTGCGCTTCCATTCCCTTGACACCAGTTCTGTACCTCCAATGGGGCTTTACTGCGCATTGATTTGTGCGCAATGAATTGTTGCTGCAAGTATTTCGGAACTGGAATTGGAAAATTTTCTAACTTGCTTGGCCATCTCAACACCTTTTAAACCCGTTTTGTGGTTCTCTTTTTCGCAACATGAGACAAGTGCATATGACGAAATGTACACATAAATTGGCTAAGTTATTACGTTCAAACAGAACTCTTAAGCCTAGACAACACGTGCGCTCGCCAGCTTCCGCCAGCTCCCTTTTGAAGTTTAGATGTGGTCAAATTACAATAAAATCATCGTGTGCTGTGCTTTAGGTTCCCGTTGAATAATCAAAGGAGGTCAGAATGCATTCAAAGCCTTCTACTACGGCTTCTGCTTTACGGGCGCTGCACTGAATCGGTAATTCATTTTATATGCCATTTTTTGTAGGCCTTCAATCATTGGCCCAGGCATCACCATGTGAGAGGGGAGGGGGGTGCTTTGACACATTAAACATCATATAACCTTCATTGGTGTATAAAGAGCGTACGATTTTCCCAACTGCGAACACCTTCACCTTTAAGGGGTAAGACTGGATCGTCGACTAGGCAAATCAAGTTTTCTTTTTTGCGTCATTTTATCGCAAGTAGACCTTATGATAGCTGCATTCAATAAAGTTTATTGGCTGGCGCTTACGAGCTTTCGTGTCAGGCATTTCCGTGCTCAACTTGTCAGAAATAATATATACTTTCCAGCTATGTACTCTGATAAAGGATCGCGCCCTTCGGGGCACACATGTTTTCCCCGAACCATAATCGTCACCAATCTTCCGTGCTTTTCTCTTACGCGGCCGGTCTGGTGCTTTCAGGTCCCAAATGACAAGTGCGCATCTACGTGACACAGCGCTCACGACAAGAGAGCAACGAGCGCGGAGCAGAAAAGAAAGAAAAAGTAAGCAAGACAGTTGACGATTATCGCTCGGAGACTACATAGACGGCAAAAATTGTTTTAGTCGCTTTTAGATTGTACAGTCGCAACACGCAATAAATAATAAAGAGCGAAAAATGAACTGTATCGTCATAAATACGGCCTCTGTATGGCCTTCCGTGCAGGTCCCTCTCTGGCCGCGACAGAACGGCGCGCCCCCGTGACACTCGAAACCGGCAGCGCAGTGCCGGCAAAACCCGCCAGAACGGCGCAGCTATTCCGAACTGCAGCGACACGCGGCTCGCACGCGGTGCGCTCACGACTGCCACGCGCGTCTCGACAGCCATCTCAGCCTGGCATCTCGCACGCCCTTTCCCGAGAGAGCGCTTGAGAAGAAGGAAAGAAGAAAAAAGAAACTCCGCAATATTCGAGATTGCAGAGAGAGAGAGAGAGGGGGGGGGGGAGAAGAGAAAGGAGCCGCTGTGTTTAACTACATGACCAGGTGCAACCCCGATTGCCATTCGACGGGCGATCAGGCCACGCGACGCTCGGTCCGTGACATTGAGGGCCGCACTGCGAGCGCATGTAGATAAGCAGGGGCCGGCGCGCTCTTGGCTCCTGGCTTTGCCGCTCCGTCTATTGACTTTGTTTTTCGTGAATGCTTTTTCTTGGCTTTCAGTCGAGTGCATTTCGCCCGCAGTTGTGCGGATAAGCACGGATCAGTCGTTCTATTTGAAACTGGAAGCGCTTTGGCGTTATTATATTGATGTAGACGTTGACGTGCGTGTTAAACCTTCATGTGTGAAAAAAAAAAGAAGTATCATATCGCTGAATTACGTTTCCCTGCACGTTTTAACATAAGCCGAAATCGGTATAAGGACAGCGCATCCTACGTCGAATGACCAGAGCAACATTGTGCAAGTGTTAATTTGTTTGAGTGTCTCGTTCTTAATTGCAACCTTCACTAGCTCACACCACGTGCCGTTCCTGAGAATTGTACTAAACGAAGATGCTACACACTAGAACATATTAAAGCAACACAATAAATGAATCGTCTGGAAGGTAGTCGCCCATTGTCTGCAAGTCGCCCATCGTCTGAAGATTATCTTCAATCAAACAGATTGGCACCCCCAATTACAATGCCCTTCATATGTAAAAAATAACATTTAGCAAAAATTATCACTCTAAAAAAAATAAGTATAGTGCCCTTCGTCATATTGCGTTATCATGTGATTAGTTTTAAAATGAAAAAAAAGGACTGGTAAAAAATTGCCACATGTAATCACTGTTATTACTGTTATCACTTTTATATAACCATTAAATAACCGTTATATAACTGTTTTATACCTGTTATATCACTGTTATATAGCAGCGGCAACACGCATATCTCACCGCACCAGTCATCCATTTCAGGTTGCCCACCCATCATCGCGTACTACTATTTTTCCGCCTCGTTCTTTTATCGAGCAGCTACAGACTGGCACGGCCTTCCCCGGGACATCGCCATCATCACTTCAACATCTATGTTCAACATAGTGCTAGTGACCATCCTAAATTTTAATTAATCTTCCTTGCTTGTTCGTTACACAAATAAAAAAACCCGCCCCTTATGTAATGCTCCCCGGAAAGGGGCCTTTAAGGTAATAACACTGAACTGAACTTAAAGGAAGGTGTGAGACACGGCAATTTGGCATTATCGTTATTACGACTCTCTTATAAAATCGCTATCTACATTGACTTTGCCCCTGATAAAAGACACTGGAACCTTCGGTAAAGAGATATCAGGACTTTATTGCTGGATTCATTTGACATGTGAAATAGACGCAGTGGTTTCGCTGTTCTAGTCTTCATATTTTCAGGATTGGCCTAAGAGTGCTCAATATAGCGACGTTAACTTTTGCATATCTTTTGCGATCTGTATCCGTCGACCTACGCAGTTCCACTGCGATCAGATGTCGGAGCAAGCTACAGCTGCAATGACCTTGGAGCAAACGGTGCTTGTCCCTTGTAAGGTTTCTACAGCAACACATACAGGGTGTTCCAGCTAATTTTAGTCAGAGCTTAAAAATATGCGGATGAACTCTAAGACGACGCGACCAAATCCATGTTGCTCACTTTTGTATTTAGTGTGCCACGCTATTCTTTGTATGTTGCTTACTTAGATAAGTAGTCAAGAATAATTAACCGACTTCTGAAGTAACGAAGTTAGGAAAGAAATCCCAATTTGAAAGTTGTAGAGTGGTTCGCCAAACGTCCGCATAAACAGTTTATATATTTTTATCTGTTAAGTATTAGTCTATTTCAGCTTACTGATGATGCCCACGAAATACAAAAAAAAAAGGCGTCACGTGACATGCCTGCTTGCGCGTCATGATTCCACTGCTCCACACCATTCTGCGCACAAACAGCCATAGGCGCGCTGCCCTTAAGAGGCGACAGAGCCGTGACGTAGGCGTTGGCTGTGTCATTAAAGCCAGCGATGTGCTCCCCTCGCGACAGTTCGTTATAGCGTTAAGCAGACGCATCGGTTATCGCTTGTGCTGCTGGAAGCAAGATATTCGTAATTTCGCGATAGCTGTAAGCAAATTGAACATCCCTAAAGAAAAAAGAAACTGCGTTTACAGAAGGCTCAAAATGGTATTAAGAGTATCCTGAATGTCCAGACACAGTCTTTGACTGAATTTATGTTTATTTTGCATGCGCTTTCACAGCAAGTGCTCAAAGAGGTCACCTTCTGCAGCGATACAACACTGGGATCTTCCGAGAAGGCTTGCTGGAGCTGCCTTGAGCACCGTCGCTTAAATGTTGCGGCAGACTTCAGTTATCTTTTCCGGTAAGGTGTCACGAGTCGTCATTTCCGTCGTGTATACGTGACCGCTAATATAGCCCCACGAGAAAAAGTCGAGAAGATTGAGGGCGGGTGACCTTGCCAGCCACAGGACAGGCCTGTTTCTCCCTGTCGATTGCCCTGGGAATGTAACATCAAACAATGCTCGTGCTTGACTCCAGCAGTGGGCTGGGGCCCCGTCGGGCTGATATCACATTATACGTCAAGCCGGGCTAGTGGCATGTTGCAGCAGAAATCTTCAATCGGCCCTTTGAGGAACTCACATACCTCTTGGCGGTCAGAGTGTTGTTAAAAACACTGGACCAATGATTGCGCTCACATATATTCCGCATCAAACGTTAAAAGACCACTGATATTGGCGACGTAATCTTCCTAGCCAGTGATCACTTTGCTCACTCCAATAGTGTGCGTTGTGGATATTTACTTGGCAATTTCGGCAAAACTTCACTTCGTCAGTCCAGAGTACCTTGGTGATAAAGTCAGAAACCTGCCCTTCCTGAATGAAAATCCAATACGCAAAG
This sequence comes from Dermacentor andersoni, assembly GCF_023375885.2. Classification (NCBI taxonomy): domain Eukaryota; kingdom Metazoa; phylum Arthropoda; class Arachnida; order Ixodida; family Ixodidae; genus Dermacentor; species Dermacentor andersoni. The sequence goes on along the minus strand of NC_092823.1, from coordinate 33,329,685 downwards.
TCGAGTCTCTTTCGGAGGTCCCTAGACTCCAGGCAGTGATACAACTGCAGGTGATACTGGTGCAGTCCAGCTGTTTTCAAAATTTTCCATGGAGTGGAGTTGGACTCACCGAGCTGTGCGCTCAGGCTGCGCGTGCTTGCGTGTGGATTATCCTCCATGAAAGGCAAAACGTTGGAGCGAACCTCAATATTTATGACTGAAGCTCCCTGCCTCTTTCTTGTGAAGCAGCGGGTTTGCGTCAGCGACTCGTAGGTGTTGAATATTGTCAGCGGGCTCCGTCGCGTACCCGGGTGCCTGCTTCGAAATGTTCTTGCAGCCTGCCGTCTCGGTCCGCCTGCAGCTCCTAGGGCAAGGGTCATGTTTGCTTTTTCCTCTTTGGAAAAAGGCATCACGAAATCAATCGCGCTTTAACAGCCGATGCACGATAGTCTGTTTATCTTAAGAAAAAAACCAGCCAAAAAAGAAGGCACACACAAGAAACATGCAAGAAGACAGGAAAGATCCTGGGCAGAAGTCGCGATAAGTTGGCGCGTGAGGTATACGGGAGGCTTTTCTTATTTGTAAAAAAGGGGAAGCATGTTGCAGTGACACGTTGGTTGCCCTACCAGGAGAGGAAATTCAATTCATAGGATGTTTTTTTTTGTAATCATGAGGACCTACTAGGAAACCGCTAGGTGTTACATGATTTCAGTTCGGCTTGGTTTGTTTGGTCATTTGGTTTTATTAGGCAATATAAATGTTCCTGGTGTTGTACTGCTTTGTTCAACTGTTGATTTTGTTTAGGTATTTTATTGTTTTTTACTCTGATTTTGCTATGAACGTGTGACTCTGCTTTGCTACGATTATCTAACATCAGTATTACTAACATATTCATCCCTGGGCTTAGGCACAGATAGATGTGACATCCCTTAGAAGACAGAAGGTGCATGCGGCCTTTGGAATTTATTAGTTTTTTGTTGACGGTGGTTGCGATAAGCTGATTGTGTGAGGGTAATGTGACAGAAGGCGCTTTACAAATTGCATCAAGTTCTGTCGAATAAACAGTTTGTAGTCCAGCCTCTTTTCGGTCTTCTTGTGTGTTTCCTGTCTGCGTTTCCTTGCTGTTTTTCTTTTCTTAATACAATGCACCAACTAGCCCAGCAACGTGTTTTACTAGTCTGTTTAAAGCTGTCTAGAACTACCACCACCACCACATCCGTCAGCCGCAAGTGAGAACGGTTGCTAGCTTAAATCGTACACCCCCCGCTTGCGTCGCTGCCCTGTCGCTTTTTAAGCGGCAGCGCACCGGTTGCGTGCGGAACGCTTGGGAGCAGTGCAATGACGACGCGCAAGCGGGCATGTCACATAGGTTCGTTTTTTGTACTTCAAGGGCATTCGCAGTAAGCTTAAAAAACACTAATACTTGATACAAAGACAGAAACTGTTTATTCGGGCGTTTTGCAAACCGCTCTGCGACTTTCTAATTGGAATTTTTTTCCTAGCTTCGTTGCTTCGGAGGTTCGTTAATTAATCTTGACTAAAGAAGAGAAAATAAAGAAAATGCGTAACACACTACATTCAAAAGTGAGCAGCACGCATTCGGTCGCGTCGTCTTAGACCTTGGCTAAACTTCGCTGAAACACCCAGTATACTGTGCCTACATGAGAGACATGTGTAGACTTGCGCGCTGACTGGCTTGCTGGTCTAACGCTGTATTATAGTACTATCACAACTAGTGTTCCATTTGAACGCAAAGCTTGTTTTGCCAACAGGCCTATTTCTCGTAAAGAAACCCCACTTTAGCGACTTCCTCAGCATATGCGCCGGGGTTTCTGTCATTGTCGCGCCACCAGTTCGGTTAAATTGCTTCCCTGTGAATTGCCGTGGAAACCTCGTCGGTGGGTTACCCCAATGGCTTCCATATTAAACATTAAATCTTCACTTGGATTAAATCTTCACTTCACTCGCCATTTAAGTTTGTTAGGGTGAAATATTATAATGACAACATGAGTTATTACATTAACACATATTCTTTGTGCAAGCTCTTGTAGTAATGAACGGCTGCTTCTTGGCCTCACGGAACGAGCTAAATATAACATACAGCACGTGATTCATGAAAGCAGCAGCACTGCGCCTTCTAGTTTTATTATATTTAAATGGGAACCAAACGTCTGCCTGACAGAGTGTGCACGAAATTACAATATCCCCCTGAGAGGGTCTTTCAGTCCGCACTCTGCAGCTCGGGTTTCGAGAGGTCGGTGTGAGGTGATAAGCCGCCGTCACACTTACCCCTCCTCGCCCAGGCGTGGGGGCGGGCAGCCTCTTATTAGGCCTAGCGTGACCGAAAAAGCGCCGGTCGCGCGGCCCTCGCCCTTCCAGGTATCCGGAGGTACGGCAACGCCGAGATATAAAACACAAAATAAATAAAAGAAACGCAAAAGAGAGCAAGCAAATGGACGGAACACACTGTACTTAAACCGCGAATTCTGTTTCCGTGGTATTGCAGCCCCGACTGCCCAGAGCTTTACAGAGAAGCTCGTCAACCGGAGAGAGCACTGGTAAAGTTTTAGCAAGGTATGCGACTTTGTGTTACTATAATGTTACTACTGATGCGATGAATGATAACCGAGCCATTACACCTACGACTGTCTTAGAAGCAAACATGCTAATTTACATTCGAGAGAACTCAATAGTTCTACATTCCTACGGCAAACAGAACAGCGTTCTAGAAAACCTAAAGTTCGCAAGAGATTGTAAATGCACAGGTTAGGGGTAATTTTTGCTTAAAATCCGATTTGATGTTCACATAATAGTTACTAACGGGTGGTTACGGAACCAGCTGAGTGCAGGTTTTCGTTATAAATATAAACACTTGAAGTTCCACAAATGAAGTGAAATGCGAGAACGCATGACTTACATTTTTTTCCCGGATTTCGTCACCGCCTGAGCAGGGTCGTGTCATCCAGACTGAAAGCAACCATTTTGTACGTTGCAGCTAAGTGATACATGTGCTCAAATGCACTCAATCGTGGTCTGCGTTCATGTGTAAAGGTTTAGTGCTCATTACGAAAAGTCATGGATGGAAACTGCCGTCATGCGGTTCCTTTCTTCATCAATATTTTGACCATCATCACACCAGCTTGTGTAATTTTAACTCACATTACACCTGACAGGTTAGTTTGTGCGTCTATATGTGCACGTCATGTATGAACATATTCCATGTGCTATCAAATGCCAAATAGCTAGGTGTACCTGAAACTGAATAAGCTGAAACAAACTGAAACTGAAACTAACTTGCTAGCGAACCTATCCTTCAATTGGCAAGAATGTGGCCTAATGGTGGGCACATTTCTGCTTTTGACCCCAGAAAACTTAAATACAGAGGATTTCATCTAATACTCTAGACGATCTTCGTTACTGTTTGCCGTAAAGCTCGCTAATTGCAGTCGCGCGAAGTACGCAACATTGACGTACAATTCCGATTGTTTACGCAACAAAGAAGGATTAGCCGAGACGCAGGCAAATAAAGCAAGCTCCAATATAAGCCAGAGAAGAGAACCGTTCACGTTTAAAAAAGAAATCACAGACAGCTGAGCTAAAAATGTTGCTCATAAAACATGTCAGAAACATACTAGGCGGCAATATTCAGTCAGAATTCCTCTTTCTCTTACTTAGGCACAACACGTAGAATGTATGAAGAGCGTTCGGGATTCCCAGTTACAAGAAACGTTCGAGCGGTACGAAACTGATGAGGGTGTCATGCTTTGAGCCGCATGTATTTTAATATCTCATCATACACGTTTTAGCCCGAAGTGCTCAGCTCCTTTGAAAGCCTAACTACGGCTTTGTAATATAATCCTAAAGAAAATGCCTTTCTAACCTTAGACATTTGCCCTAATTTTGGACATTTCTTTCCTTAGGCCGCTCAAAAGAATTTGATTTGTATTAATTTAGAAATGTATTTTATTTATGGAAACCAGAATTTTATTGTGGAAACCTACTGCCGGCTCCACGTTTTACCATAACACAATAAACGAAAATGTGGTTGCTGGAAAGGGATATGGAAGATGTTGAACGGTAAAGCGGAGGCTTCATTCATATTGGCAATGAAGATGTAGTAAAGAAACATTAGACCCAAATTAGAATCCCCAATGGGCAGTATAAAAAAAATCACTGGCTCTTCCAGTCCGTGATGTTGGTCACACAGCGAAGCTGGGTTAGTTACACCGAATGTTTCACCATGAAAGTCAAACTTCGCAAGCAGTCTATATTGTAAACCTTTTGTTTACCATTCTTTCCCCTCATTTTCGCTTTTGCGTGCTTCGCGTGATGAGCTTGCTTGAGGAGCGCTTTTTTTTTCTTTTGCGGTTCTTCCTTGTTCACTTTTCTTTTTTTGGCTCGTGAGGTTCTTGTGTTGTCGTCTCTCGTGTCTGCACTGCTCGATGGGCTTTCTCAACTCGCAGTGCTTTGTCTGGAGACGTTAAATCTTGCATTGCTTGCTCTTCAGGTGACGGCAGATGGCGGCGTTTACATTTCACAATCACAGCCTTGTGATCACTGTGATATACAGCCAACGGCATACCTATTGGTAATAATCACACACAATGAACCACGCACGACAATGAATGCCTCATACCCCCTTAAGCAATGGCTTATACCCCTGTAAATGCGGCCTCCGCATTACGAAGACAGAAGAGCAGTGAAATTCTACGCCAGAATGATTAGCGGCAACGGAGCCAGCTGTGGAAGAAGACGACGAAGCTGGAGCCATTGCTGCGGATGATTTTTAGGGAATTCCGACAACGACGGCACATCGTCCGCATAAACAGCTTTGCTGTAAAATTTTCGTGGATTTAGGATTTAGAAAGTGAAGGAGGCGTGTTCGCCTGTGGTTTCCAGCTTAAAGACAGTAATGAATCGTTATGATCGAGTTGAGATGCAGAGGAAAAAGAGAAAGCGCTTTTCTCGAAAGCACTTTGCTGCTATATCTGAAAACCCCAAAATAAATGGTAGCTCAGGACTGCGATGCCTACTGACAATGTGTACCATTTTCGACAGAGTTGAGCGCGATACTCGTCACAGAAATGGTTGCAGCATTCTTTCGGCGTAGCATGACGTTCTTGCTATGAAGGTTGTCAGGCACTTCGCCCACTTCCAGGATCAATGCGGTGAGCTATTTCTTCAAGCTGTAAGGCAAGAAGTTGTGCTCAGGTTCTAAGCGGAGCGAAATTATTTTAAGCGCTAACTTCTTTGCAATGATCCAATCCTTTAATCAATAGGGCAGATGGTTGGTCTCTGACCACTAACGCCAGGATACGGGATGTCTTAAAGCCTTACATCTTGGAAATTTGTAAAAATTGTACTTGCATTTGTGCTTCACTTGTACTTGGCTTGTTACGACTTTTACTTCGTATAAATGATCAAGTTTTGTCACCTTTGCAACAGACCGGCGCGACCGAAAGGCCGCGCCGGACATCGGTCCGAAGACCTCACTGAATCATTCAATCGGTAGTAGCGACGGGCGGTGTGTACAAAGGGCAGGGACGTAATCAACGCGAGCTTATGACTCGCGCTTACTGGGAATTCCTCGTTCAAGGGGAACAATTGCAAGCCCCTATCCCAATCACGAAAGAAGTTCCACGGGTTACCCAGTCTTTTCAGACAGGGATAAAGACAGGCTTTATTCCTTCAGTTTAGCGCGCGTGCGGCCCCGGATATCTAAGGGCATCACAGACCTGTTATTGCTCTGTTTCGTGCGGCTAGGAGCCGCTTGTCCCTCTAAGAAGGTTGTAAGGTGCTGGAAACCCCGCACCTATTTAATAGGCTAGAGTCTCGTTCGTTATCGGTATTACCCAGACAAATCGCTCCACCAACTAAGAACGGCCATGCACCACCATCCACCGAATCAAGAAAGAGCTCTCTATCTGTCAATCCTCACGTATGTTAAATATGACACTCGGATATTGGCATTTATGTGATAGCTGCATTTAAAAACACCGCATTTTCATCCTGTATACACGGGGTATTGGACATTTGTAGACCACGAACGCAGGATGTAAAAATCCTCGTGATTTCGCTTATTCACCATTGTCACCGCGGAGAGGGAGCTACAATTGTAAGCAATATTTCAATCCAAACGGCAATATTTCAAGATTATGGCGTTGCAGATTTTTCTTGTACTTAGTGCGCTCTTTTATTCAATATACAGTGTTACGTGCATCTATGCTATCACATTTGACCAGTGGTGACGTCAGTGCAGCAGCGCACTGTGTCTTCTTGTGCAATTTCGGCTTATTCTTCCTCCATTGCAGTAATAACACGTACGAACCTAATGCTCCATTAATGCAGCGGTGTCACATTCATCGTTTGCTCGGTCGATATTTACGTTATTTTCTTCGAGCACGAAGAGAACCTCGTCCCGCCCTCTCTTTCCTCGCCTAACCCTTCGACTACCGAATCGACGGCTTTGTAGCACTGCAACTGTCGAGGAAGTTGTCGTGCTGTGAATACGGATCTACTGCCTACAGCGCCTTCTCGATACAACACGAAGAGGGTGGTGAACGTGAAAACACATACTACGCCGACATGCCCGCCACTTCGCATACATTAAGTACCGTGAGGGTGAAACGAAAATTATCGCGGCGATGAACGGATAGGGAACGCTCTCAATCCAACACGGCCGGCAGAGTTACGAGTGGTCTCGTCGGAACCAAGGTCTGCCAGCTTGACGTCAATAACGAACGGGGCGGTCCTACGAGGGCGGGTGTCACCCATAAACCGGATACGGGAACGTGCAAATTGTGAGCGCTCATGAAAGTCGAATGAGAAGCCATTGAGCCTCGCCGAAGTGCATAAAGGCTGTCCTTTGAGGGGCGACTGACACGCCGTTATAATAATGACTGCCGCCTCCCAATAAGTGCGCCGTTCTAGCTCTGTTTCTCTCTTTGCGCATTTCTGCTTTAGTCTTTGATGGCTCGTGCTCTTTTCTTATTTATTCTTTTGTCTGCGTCACATCGCGTGTCTACCCCGGAACTGCAACCTTTATGGGCCGTTAAATGCGCGAACGTATTATCCAGGCGCGTGCTCTCTTTAGCGAATCGTATGGATGACGGCACCTGAAGTGTGGCGACATGCAAGGCACGACGCGCGATGGCCTCTGAGTGCAATATGTAGCGTGGGAGCTGCTCGGAATGGACAATCGCCCACGGCCCCTCTAGGAATCGCGCGAGTTCTCTCGGGCGACGGTGGGCGCCCGGTGTTCTCTTATCAGCCTTGCATTTGGCACCAATTGCGTGAAAACGATGGTACAGAGTGGCGCGTGCGTCTGTAGAATAACAGATTAACCATGAGGCATGACAGTGTGTTCCGATAGGAACATAGTAAAGGAATAGCTTTACTCCCTAAAGAAACATAGCTAATGTGGAAATGCTTTCAACGTTATTTAGCGATGAGTCCTCATTATGAATATGTAAGAACCACATTGCACAGATCTAGATTTAGTAGACCTTGAAATTTAAGCAAGACGTTATGCTGGAATCACGCATGGTGTACTTCAAACTCGCCATATGCTCTGCCAATTTTAAAAGGATAACATAATTTTGGATGATAATTATTTTAATATACTGTTTAACTTTAGTGATTCAGTAAAGAGATCTAAAAGAAGCACAGCTCATCATTATTTATCAGCACATTTAAGCGTAAGATAATTTGGCAACAGGATTATTGAGTTTACATAGTGTCCAATTAACGACATCAAAAGAAGGGGCACATACGCGTAGCTTTGTCGGACGGCACGAGTTGATTAAAATCATGCCTTCCCGAAGAGAACTGAAATCCGGAACTCACTATCCAGAGCAACGTTATTATTTATTATTATATCAAATTGTGCCATTTTACGTGCCCAAACCACGATCTGATTATGAGGTATGCTGTATATTGGGAGACTCTGGAAAGTTGGACCACCTGGGGGTGTTTAACGTTCACCTAAATCTAAGTACACGGGTTTTCTCGGATTTCACTCCAATCGAAATGCGGCCACCGTGGCCGAAATTCGATCCCTCGGTATTATTCTTTACTGTTACTCTACACAACGCCTCCTATAACTATATTATAGGAGGCGTTGCTCTACATATGCGCGTTGGCGGGCAAGCGAAGACGGGCTGACAGTGTGGCCCCACTTAGCCGCCCTCATGTTGGTTCGACGATCACTGTCACCTGGCGTCTCGGTCACTGATCTGTACTATATTAGTTCAGTGCTCGCTGACCTCTGCGATCAGCAGATCAGTAGTCTCAGTTGGCCAGCCTTGCACTCAGTGGGCAAGCATTTAGGAAATGTGATAAAGTGCACTACGATAAATATAGTGATTGTTTTGTAATACTAAATCAACTGACAGCACGTTGAAGACCTTCAGATGAGTCGCCTTGCTTGATTGTCTTGCCCTGTGAGAGCAAGGTCACCTACTGCCCCTTGTTTTAAATTGAATGGCTTTTTAAAGCGAGCCTGTTTCTGGCTAGACATCACCGCATTTCTCGCGTCCTTCAACAAATCTGTGTTAGCAAAAACTATCGTCTTCAACAACGGCTCGTACCACTGCTCGCGTGCTCGTCGTCGTCCTCCACAGTTGACTCCGATGCCGCTCATCATGCCAGCGTTACCCTACTGCCCCTCGCTCTGGGAAGACGTGACGGCACTGGCCCACTTCAAATCGGTACGGTGATTTCGGTCTCAAATACTTCACCTCAGTATATCGCGAAATAAAAACATTAATGTATATAAAGAATGTAAAACACGAATGAACGCGGATGTATAAAAATAAATGCGTGGGCGTACCTTTTGGCACGATGACCACAAATCAAGATAATAAACGTGACCGTACCTTTGCTCAAACTTCTATGTAACCACTTTGTCGTGTGCTACACAATCTCGCTGGTCATCCACCTTGACAGAGTAGAAGGACTCCTGATTTTTTTTCTCTTTTCTTTCCTCGCTTTTTGCTGATTTCGTGCGTTTTCCTGGTTTCTCGGTGATCGGTGGTTGGTGGTTGGTGAACGGCCATCAATGGTGGGCGGTCGGACTCGGCAAAGAAATCGTTAGTTCTTTCGTTCATCGGTTCGCTCATTCGCTCCATCGTCCTTTCCTTCCGACTGCTTGCTTACATTGAAAATCATGGCTCATGATATCTGCACAATTTTTATCCATTTGATTCCTTCTTTTTATTTCGGCCTTTAGTTTGGTGTAGTTTGCTCTTATGCGTACCAAGGATCAAGACAACAGATTAGATTTACGCAACCAACCCCTTATTCTACACGACTTCCTTTCTCCATTGATTAGTTTAAGAAACCTTTTTGTGTCCCCATCCGCTTCCGCGTGCTGGACACTTTCTGTCCGTAAGCCCTTTTACCGGACAAATTAAGTTGACTTCATGCATTTGAGCTGAGCTGTCGGCACTTTAAAATTGTCTGTTCTGTCATTACATTTGTTTTCAGCGAAGCTGCTATGTGTAGGAGAAACGCTCACGGTCCGACCACAGAAACCCCCTTAAGCTCATATCCCTTTAAGCAATGGCTCATAAACCCGTAATAACGGCTTACCCATTACGACGACAGAAGCGAAGCGAAATTCTACACTGGAATGATGAGTGGCAACGGAGCCAGCTGTGGTAGACGGCAACGCTCGAGCCATTGCTGATGATGATAGTTTTTTGCACAACGGAGCCAGCTGTGGTAGAAGACGACGACGACGAACGCGCGAGCAGTGGCACTAGCGCGTTCGCGCTGTTGGCACCGAGAATTGTTGCACCGAAGCCCTCTTGACCCTTTTCGCGTAGCGGTTTGTTTTGCAGAAACGAAATGGTACTTTCGGGGGCACGCCGCACGTCGCCTCAGCGTTAGGACGGATAGTTGGGCGGGTTGGTTCAGCATGATCTGAAGTGAAGGCGCTAAAAAGACGATGGACGAAGAAGGAACACACACACACACACACACACACACACACACACACACACACACACACACACACACGCACGCACATGCACGCACACACACACACACACACACACACACAAACACACACACACACACACACACACACCCGACTTTGTTATTGTGTTGCCTTAGCCTGTCATTCAGGCACTGCTGTTTGGCCCACATACTTTCTACTACAATCTAAAGGAATCTCAAAAACAACTCCTGCCTGACAATCTACGTATTTGTTATCGTGTTTAGGGACACAGGCCGGTGCCTTGCGGGAAGAAGGGTTGGTCATTCTACAGAGCTTAGAGACCTTGCACGGGGCAGAAAACACGATATTTACGTTAGCTCGCTTTGCAATCTTTTTCAAATTATGTGACATGTGGTGTATGTAGGGTATGACAGCTACCTTTTCTTTCTCGCGGGGTGACCCCTGCTATGGTTGGCGAGTTCGCCAACCGGACCAGCCAAGCGATGCGGAGCCCAAGCAGCAACGTCGGGCCGATCCGGCGGCTCGTTTGGCCGAGCTAGTTCACGAAGCGGAGCTAAAGCGGCAACGTTCCGCCGGCGACGTCTGGGCCGAGGATCCGGCGGTTCGGGCCCGCGAGGCAAAGTAGCGATAACGTCGGCGTCAACATAAACACCAAGGCCGAATATTTCAGCTTCGCTGGTTTACCATCTGTACGGGGGGCATGGCCGCTGCTCTGGCATTACGGTAGCAGCATGGTGGGCTGGGCGCACGTGCTATTCACAAAATGAAATAACAGATAGCGATTGCGTACGGTGCTTAGAAAGTAGCTTCGTATTGACAGCGGCAACCACCGGAACTTTCATTAGAGAGACGTCTCGTAGTTATTTTCGTGACGTCCCCTGTGCAAGATGAATGTAAAATATTGTTTCTTACAATATGCGCACATTTTCGGAAATTTTGCTGCCTCTAGAATGGAAGACAACGTAGATCCAAAATTGTTAGATTGACACAATGTGGAAGTACCTAGTCATTGCTTATTTATGGTTTTATCCCGTTGACAAATATACCTTCCAAGCCTTTAGAAAGTATGACGTACTCCAACGATGTATTACTTTTTTTTATTTTCCTCGTTTCATGCTTCAGACTAAGTGCTATCCAAATCTGGCCCTTTTTTATACGATCACTCCAGAGGCTTTTACCTCTACTTCTCCCGACTGTGGGACTGTTAGCAATCTCGCACACATGCTCTGGCAACGCCCCTCGTTACAGGGACCCAATCGCATCACAGAAGAAGAATGGAGCTCTGCCATCCAGAGCTCAGAACTTTCGCGTCAGACTTGGGCTGTCCAGAGAGCCCACGATGCGGCGGTTAGGCTCGGCCTACCAGTCCCCACGTGGGAGCGGCCCGCAGCTCTTCCCTAGGGCAAAGCTTATCAGGACTTTGTAATTAAAGGTCTGTCTGTCTGTCTGTCTGTCTGTCTGTCTGTCTGTCTGTCTGTCTGTCTGTCTGTCTGTCTGTCTGTCTGTCTGTCTGTCTGTCTGTCTGTCTGTCTGTCTGTCTGTCTGTCTGTCTGTCTGTCTGTCTGTCTGTCTGTCTGTCTGTCTGTCTGTCTGTCTGTCTGTCTGTCTGTCTGTCTGTATTTTCAGACAAACAATCTTGCGTACACTGGTCGCACTAAACTCAAATACCGCCCAACAGTCGCAGTATTGTGTCCTCATGAGACGACGATTGATGTTTAATGGCACATTCTCAGAGTCTGCTAAAGCATTTAGTTGAGCGCGTCGCAGTTTACTTCCCAAACAGCCTAAATATAGACCTGGACATCATGTTGGTGGATGGAGCGATTAATCAGTAATCGCTAACAGTTCTTAGCTGCGAACAATTTGGGACTGACGGCCTATAAAATTGCGTCTCTTTAAAAGATTTCAAAATATGTTATTCGTGGATGCTTCTGAAAGCTGTATTTTGTGAAATAGATACTACTCATGATAGCGCTTTACTGGAATGCAAAGTTAACGCTATTTGTAGCTGCAGCGGTCAGTGGCGGAGCACGCTACATACCAGTAAACGTGCGGAACACGCCAGTTTTACACCGTTAACAATACATGTCTAGGCTAGCTCGTAGCGCGCTGCATGGAGAGCGGCAGTCCTCAAACGCAAAAGGCGTGATCTTCGTCGCCAAGCGCGCTCTTGCCGTTACGTTCCACGCGCGTGTCAAGCAGCGCCCGCTGGCGGGCTTGAGCAAACAACATATGAGTTATAACGCAAACTTGGTAATTTTTGCCGGCGCCGCTTCGGGCCACCTAATGAATGGCTAGGCCTCGCCGTTTGCACGGCACGTTGGTCGAATTATACGCAGGGCGCCCTGGCTCGTTAACGCGCTCATAATTACCTGCTACCTTTCATTTTTCATGTCATGTATTTTCCGCAGCCACGCGGCGAAACAAAAAAGCGATCCCGGCAACACTTGTCCTCCCTGAGCTAAGTGCTTTGTTTTTCGCTGCACTTTGTGTCTCACGTAACGTAATTAATGAGAATTCTTTACTAATGAGACACGCTCTCACTTCCTGCGCAAATGTGCAACAAAAGGGAGGTAGCTCGTGCCTTGTAACTCGTCGTAGCTTCAATGGAGTGAGCGAAATCGATCTTTCACGGTTGAAGTATGGTCACTCCCTGTTTGCGCAGCACTGTGTGATAATGTAGTTTCTCGTGAACGGCAACAACCATCGGTCATCCGCGCAGCTTTGGTATGCACTGATCACTGTTGTGTGTGCTCGTCATGGGGGCGATACACTTGTGAAGGCTGTTGGCATGAGTGTAAGAACTTTTGCATATTGACAAGGGTAAACTGGTTTCAAAATGGATGGTATTAAAGAAGAATGCGGTTCTGAGCAGGCAGACAAAGAAAGCATTTCCCCACTGTCCACTTGTGGTCAGTGGGACTTATCGTTTTCATGGCACTGCGAAAGACCATTCCAATAGTAAATATTTAACCGACACGTGCCTTGTTCCTCAATTGTTGATCAAAATATTCAGAAGCCAGACGTGCGGCGCTTTAATTATCTTAAAACAGAGAAAATTAGCATCAACTTTCCGTCTCAAATAGGCTGGCCCTCTTGCACGCTGTCTTTATGCACAAGTTATTATTAACTGACGCAAAGAGGTCCAATAATTCAAGCTTAGTTACCTAGCTACCGATGGTGCAGGTGTTGCGTGGGGAGCTATTCAAATCAGCACTTCTGAAATGTGCAGTTGAGTTGAAAGGTGCTCCTGAGGCTTGTACACGTTGTGCTTAGTACCAAGCAATGCTATAGGCAAGTGGCGGCTGTTCCGTTTTTTATATATATAGCACCTCCTGAATGCAAATTTATAAAGCAAAGGCAGTTAAAATTGTGACTGTGCCCACTAACGTTGAAACAGATGGGAATGCCCACGTTGTGAGTTCAGCACTCTATATTGCATTTCGACATTTCGATATGGTTGTGCATAGTCCTCTTTGTCACAGAACTAATTCTTGAAGCTAACAGCGCAGTGTGCGTGTCGTCTCTTTTGGTTTTCGTTCTTTGCGCTCTGCATGGTTTTAATTAATTAATGAAGAACGTTCTCTGTTGCTGAAGCAGCTGAGTGTTAAATTAGTTACTGCACAGTACATAGGGGGCATAAGGGGACATGCTTCTTCCTTGTATCATATAATGTTTATGATAAGGCAAATAAGCTATACGTAATTCCGCAAGGTGGAGGAAGGTTCGTGGAAAGAAAAAAATTGGCATTCACTCGCATGTAGCACGAAGCTATAAAGACAACCAACGCGACTTTGACAGAAACAAAGCTTCGTATTTGAAGAAAAAGTCTCGGATCAGGATGAAGTTTTCATCACCTACGAAGCCTTGTTTCTGAGCTTTGTAGTTTTTAGCACGAAGCCTTATAGCTTCGCTCTACAAACGGGTCGATGTCAACTTTGCATTTAATGCTTGTAATGATGAAGGAAAGCAATTGAGCCGTGCTATGCGCCCACAACCTCGTTTCGGTAGACCGGTGCGGAATCTGAGGTGCCCTCAAACGCCCGCTATTGCGTAAGTTGCCCCTCCCCACTCTCATTACTCGTCCCGGAGGAAGCGATGTGTGTCGCCATCGCAAAGTATAGTTGGCGCTTAAGAAAGGAAATTCTGAAACTGAAGGTAAGCTGAAGCTGTGCAGGGTGACTTAAGCTGGACAAGTTTTAAAGGGAGGGAAGCTCAGAGTAAAACTGATTATGAAGAACCGCTGAGCAATGAAAGCAAATGGGCTGAGAGAGTGTTCAGGCATTTGTACCGGAAAAACGTGGATTCAGTGTGGAGGAAAAGAACTGGGGAAGCTTGCCAGCAAGTATGCGGTCGTTATGGTCAGCGACACAGCAACAAAGATCGTCAATTGAGCGTAAATTGGCTGACATAATCTCATGGGTGGCGGCAATGGGAAAGAAACCCGCCATGAGTAATTACTTAAGATGAAAAACGGAAATCCGGAAAGAAACAATCTATGATAACTCAAAGGGAAGCTCTCGACATTTCTGAGCGAGATCAGGATGCCTTGGAACACGCACTTATAAGCGAGATGTAAGAAAGAAGAAGAAGAAGCATGTGCTTGGTTGCGGTAAAGCTGGAGAAACAGTGGAGTATGTTTTTTTTATAATGTGACGATATCTGCCCAGAGCTTGATTTAGGCACTACTGGCCTCCTTGAAGCCCTAGCGAGAGCAGGGGGAAAGTAAACATGTCCGCCATAGAGATTAGTAAGAGGGGATTGAAATAATGGTGGAAGTAAAGTAGGGAAACGACAAACAACGGAGGTGTACAAGAGAAAAGTTCACAACAGGGGTTCAGAAAGTTTCGTTATGGGAATTTATCATTTTTTTTTAACATAGGTAAGACATTAGGCAACATAATACCAAGAGCTTGGTGGCGCAACCCACCACCCCGCTCCAAAGGTGATGCTCATATCATCCACTCACCAGTCCATCCATCCATCCATCCATCCATCCATCCATCCATCCATCCATCTTAAAAGTCACTTGATGACTGTAAATAAACGCAACAGCCTTTGCGTACACTTCCGTCTGCCTCCCTTTCAGTATGTTTGTTTTATTGCGATAGCAATTATATAGACAATCCAGGGGCATTTCTGCCGTCGGCGTCGCCGTGAGGTTTCGTGTAAAGTCTTAAGGGCGATAAAATCCTCGGCGCGTACTGCATGCTATGTCTGGGAGCGAAAGCGTGCGAGGCTGAGCCGGCGAAACGCAGCTCATTCTCGCACGTGCGAGCGAGGAAGGCGGGCCGGAAGCGCGGTCTCCTCTCGCGCGCGAGGCACGGGGGTGAGGCAAGGGAGGGCGGGCGCTCTTCCCCGGCTGCTGCTTCTGCTGCGTACGAGGTGGCCCTGCGGGCGCTGTATCTTGAAAGCGATCTGCGACGTGCCCCGAGTGCGCGCCCGCGCGGGCCATATCTTCAAAGGGATCTGCTATGTTTGCAGACTGTGCGTTGTGCCCGAAGCTTCGGATGCGAAGTGCTTTCGTTGTTCCGCTCGCATTGAAGCGACAGATGCATCAATTCGATCGCGCTGCTGCCGAGATTGCTTACTCCAGCATTTCCCACTACAGCGAGTTTCTGGGCTCATCGAGCGAGATATTGCTATGTTTGCCTGTGCGCGCGTGACCCCGTACATGTTAATTTAGTTAAAACACATCGGTGGGCTAGTTGGTTTGAATCCATGACAGAATGTTTAATCGCGACTGAATGAGAACGTAGAAAAAGAAGCAGACACAAAGAGGCAGTGCTACGTCCTCGTTGAGTCGCATATACACATGGTATCATTGCTAATTTAGTTAGTAAGCGAATGTTTACAAGTTTATAGGGCCTATAAAACTTCTATCCGTGCTTTGTATAGCTATCTACTAATTTGTTATCGCAATCAGTGGGTAGCCTTCCGGGCGAAACTGCGGCCTTTTTTTTTTCATTCGGCTACAATGAAAACTTGGAGGACGCTTAAGCTTCACCTTCAACAGTGGAACGCGATAGCGTTATCGCACCCCGTTCGCACCGCCCACACATGCGCTACGCATGCTCTTGAGTCACACAAAGACGAAATGTGCGCCTGAGCAAGCGGAACGAACCAAAGAACTCGGTGTCTCGGAGGGAGAAACGATCTACGCAAGCCAAACGTCGTGATCGGCACGGACAGCCAGCTCGCGACGCGCCATGAATGCGGACGCGATAATGGGGCTGACGCCTCGATGGGACCGTCCTCTATCTCGCTTGGGAGCACCGCGCAAACGCATGACTCCTCGCCAGCAGCACGGCATACATCGCTGGGGACGCTTTCCCACCAGACGCGCTACGGCGCAGCGATTACGTCAGAGGCGTCCCGCATCGGATGCTGCCCCTAGGAATCGCGCTTTGAGCGGAGAGAGGAGCCGCGTCGCCTAAACACGAGGGTTCAAGTAACGCACGCTGGAAGTTGGAAGGGGAGAGAGCGAGAAAACTTATTGAACGCAAGGGTATTGGGGCATCCTCGCACAGGTCCCCGCACGACCCCAATGCACTCAAACGAGACGAAGGGGAGACGCGGGCGAGTGGCGCGCCACCTGTCGGGGCAGCGCCGTACATTGCGAGGAGGGGAGGGTCTTCTGTGTTTGCCGCAAGATGGCTCTGTGTGCGCGGCAAGCGCAGAAGAAATGTATTGGAAACGTACTTCGCTACGCGTTTAACTGCGACTGCTGTAATTTACATGCTAATAATTACCGATATACACCGCAGTATAACTTTCTACGGCACGTTTCTAAGGCAACACCGCATTCACTAGAGCCGCTTTTGTCCCACTTTGAACCATGGAAATCATGGCTGAGTTATAAAGAAGAAAAAATCATGGCTGAGTTGTAGCGCCTCTGTCTCACACTCCGGAGACCCTGGTTCGATTCCCACCCAGCCCATCTTGCATTATGAATTGCCTTCCGCCATTTTCGCTCACGGCCAACGCCGCCGATGGCGACGACACCGGCTTTTCTGCGACACTGTCGCACTGTCGCCCTTAACTCTGTCGCGTTAAAAAGTATGAGCTAGAGCGAATAACATTTATTCAGCTTCAGAATAACCATCTTCGCCTACGGGATGCGCGTGCCCAAACCACATGAGGTGACAATCTATGATAATCGCGTGTAGGTGCGGCCGCGTGTGATTTTATTTATGTAGAATGAGTACACAGGACGATAAGGTGAGTGATACAGAATGATGGTACAGAATATTTTGCGGCGCCGCGGCGCGATATTCCTTGTAACATCCGAGGGCGATAACACCACTGCCGCGCTCTGTATGCTGTATGTTCGAGTGAAAGCGTGCGAGAGTGATCTGACGACGGTGGCTCAATCTTGCGCGGGCGAGGAAGGAAAGCAGGGAGGAAGCGTGCCGTCTTCCGTCGTGCGCAATGCATCTGGGGGAGGGGGCGTTCCACTACGGTGGCGGCTGCGTACAGCGCGGCCGCGCAGGCCCTCCCTTGAAAGCGATCTACACACACCCCAAAGGCAAGTTGCTTTTCCATTCACTTTCATTGCCATTAATTTATCATTTCATTATTTCAATGAGTAAGTACAAGTAATTTCCCCTATATTTTCCTTGGAGCCTTTGTTTGTAGGCTCCTCATCATGTGATTAATAAAACTGGGGCCTCTGGGTTAACCTCCTTTCTTCTCGTATTAACGCTATGGAAAACTTGCATATCCATTATACCGGAAAATGCGCATTTAACCCACCCGCCTGGAATATTGCCTACACATTGGCCCTACCATGGCCATAATCTTCCCCCGATATAAACAATATGTCTTGTTTAGCCCACCATGTAAGCAGGAGAAACTACGAATGTCGTACGATGCACGAAAACACATGCAAGAACGGGGATTTGGTAGTTACCTGCAACACTTCTGTTTAAAGCAGGAACGCGAAAGTTTTGAAACGCATTGCTTTTCAAATTCTCTCTATTATCACGGAATGTATCTTATACTGTTGTAGGAGTCTGGAAAACATTTAGATTAGCAGCGGCATGACACTCTAGAACGCTTCAATGAGCAACTTTCTGCAAAGGCTGTAATGAACGTACACAGAATAAACATATATCGCTCATCACGCAGAAGATTTCTTCATACTTCGAATAAATATGAACACCATGCCCCGCAGGTTTTGCCGAGGATACCGGGGAAGACAACTAAGTGCCGTGTATAACGCATAAAAATTGGGAGAAAGTGACAACCAGTAACTGTTTTCAGAGCACATAAGGAACCTACACAGTATAAATTTTCGGTACACGTAACAAAAAAGTGGCCCTCGTTTTTCAAGATAGGGAATATCTGCTGTTTATTTCTCCTGCCGGGAAACAAGGCATACTGCGGCTCTTATTTGAAAACAGCCTGAGAATGACACCGTCAAAGTCGGAAGTGACACATTCCTTTAGAAAATTTCAAGTCAGTGTTCTATTGTTATTGAAATGGCTCTGCACATTCGACCGAGGTCATTGTCACTATCATATCAACGATAAGTCGTGTTTGCACGATGAAATTAGACGGGTATACCTGTAAGAGGTTTGATTAGATTGTTGATGTACAGCCAGCGCCCCGTGTATTAACCCCATAGCGGCGTTCACCGCTCGTGTTTTCATTTCGGACGTTCTATACGCCGTCATGGACAAGTCATTGTCAACGTCGACCGCGTCAAGACCTACTATGACGCAGCACGTGCTGGTGGGCGAGTTGGTTATACATGTTTACGATGAAGGCGCAAAAAAAAAAAAAGAACAGACGACCGGCGAATGAAAACGACACGGGAAAACCACGTACAACCACGTACTGCTTTTACGTGGTTGTCCTGTGTCGTCTTCCTTCGTCCGTCATTTTGTCGGCACTTTCGTCGTATACTATGACGCACTCATAGTGACAAGCTGTCAGGTCGCCGGGTAGCTCTCTTTTCGTTCCCGGGAGTCATTGTAGAGAAGGATTGGAACGATATAGTGGGTCGTCCTTTCCAGCGCTTTTGCTCGTGAATGCCACTCGCGCTCGGAGTCCGTGCTCTGCCTAGACTGTCACCGCTGCGCTGTTCTTAGTCCGATCAAATAAACACCTTAATTGTCAATGTCAATATACTAAGACTCCACCGCTAGGTAGGCTATCCCTAGACTGAGGTTAAATAGTTCCAGCATTTGGTAAACTGATTTCATAGCGTAAGGCATGCCAGTCGTTGAGCGCGGCTGATTGTAATGCTTTATCCGTACCTCCCCTCGCTCGCAAGTTAAATGTACCAATATGATTGTGTTTTCGAACACGGAAATAGCGGTCCCAATAACAGGGGTATGATGCAAGTTGCGGAAGCTGATGTTTGTTGGGGCGGTAACTGCCCAGCGTCAGGCGCTCTCCGCAACGCCTGTGTGCATGGCTAATCCTGCACGTCGTCCGCTATATAGGGCGTCTCGGGAAGGCACACAAGACAATCCTCGCTGTCCAAGCAGCGGATGCGTAGTAAAAAGAATGCATTACTTATGTGGGCACTATATCAAAAAAGAAAATTTAGCTTCAGGTGTAGTTTGGTTTGCCTTTGCAGCGCGCACTCTGAAGTGCCCGATTTCAAAAGCGTGGGGGGGGGGGCACAAATGACCTACTTTGCCCCCTCCCTTTTGAGAGTGGGGAAGGGAGTGGTGACATTCTTGCCCCCCCCCCCCCCCCCCCTCTGGTATATACGCCTATGGACGGTGATAACGCTTAGTCTGTTCTTGGCGCTTCCTTGTCTCCAGTGTTCCCGAGTCGTGGCTCTGTCGCCAGCTTCCCCGTCAGCAAACCCTCAGCTCCTGCACGGGCCACGCAGGAAAAGTTGCGATGAGAGATTTCTGGCCCTTCCGCTAAACACAGGCTTGAGAGTAAAACATTCCGTTCCAAATAACTTGTGATCAGGCGTGGAGGAAAAAGCACACGGACAGCCTTTTTTCCTTCCTCGTTAGTGCGAGCAGGCGCGGCGCCCCTTGAGTGTGTCGCTGCCAACTGCTGCAGAACAATCTGGAGATAATTTTGTTGGGTCTGAGTCAGATTGACATCATGCCCATTCATACGAGTTCGTCGTAGAACCACTGTGTAGCGTTTAGGCGCAGCAGTAACTACCAGTATACGGAAATCACGCCGTGCATCATCAGCCGCAGTGTGAGCACATGCTGCCAGCTACTTTGCCTGTATCGATTTTCACTCCACAAATTGAGTCGGCGTCTGGGAATCACCAGCGTGAATTGGAATATATTCTCGCTATCTGGTCGCTTGGTGTAGGAACCGAAGCTCAAGAGTGCTCGTGTACGGCTTATCATTGTCATCCCGTAAGATTTAAGCAACAACAGTTAGTAGCCAGTTGCCTTAGCCACCGGCATCGTTCTCGCGCATTTCAAATGTAGTAGATTTGAAATAACTATACCATGTCACCATTAACCTTCTGTATAGGGCCAATTGAGTTGTTTAGTGGTCGGTAGACCAACATTATACATGACATAAAAGCTGTGTGCTTCAACATCTTCGGTGGGGTCGAAATGCAAAAACGCCCGTTTCCCGAGCATTGGCCGCACACTAAAGATTCCCTGGGGGTCAAAATAAATCCGGAGTCGCCCACTACAGCGTGCCTCATAATCAGAAATCCAGAATTCTATTGCTTCGGTATTGCCTTGTTGCCCTGTGAAGCAATAATATCCAAATGGGATCGGATAAAAATCACCCCACGGCTATTTGTTAGTTTTACGACTTGCGTCTCAAGCTTACGATGGACCATTGATCCGTTATTCAAGCAACGATAAAAGCATATATAGGGAGCGAGGGATGACAGCATAACACAGCACCTTGTTGAGCGTCGCACACAGCGCCACGCCATAACATTTCCTTCCCCCTCACTTTTCAAAATAGTGTTTATTTGAAGTTCTCGTGTCTCAACCAGTCCGGTGACTTGCGTGGACAGGTGCTCCAGCGAAGCGGTGTAGTCTGCGCCGGATGAGTAAGCATCGGCAGCGATGCTGGCGCTGGCTCTGGGATAGGTTGTGATAAGGAATCCGAGCAATTAGAGGTAGATATTGCACGGTCTTCCAGAAGAGGTTGAGGAGCGGCTTGCTCGGCGTTTACCGTCGGTGAAGGTGCACTAGGTGTACGCGCTACTTCTACTGCAGGCGGATCAGTTGATGACGACACAATATAGCGTAACGGGCTGGCCATGGCATCTCGCGGAGGCCGGGGAATCTACACACTATATCATAGAATCTACGGGGCGCGTGGATGTCAATTCCGAAACTTTATGAGTATAAAGTTCTCATAAACTTTTGATGTGAGAGGTGCATTGAAATTTCCAAACGTGTGCTTTAGATTTTCAATTGCGGAACTTTGTAAGTTTAATGTTCCCATAAATATTTGACGCCAAAGGTGCATTAACTTTTCCAAAGTCATACATCGGGCCATATAACGAGACAAGCCAAATCAACACACTATCAGACAAGTTTACAAAGCCCGCAGCCAGGCCCGATGAGACGAAGCGTTGTGGTGGTTCATTCGTGCCGTCAGGTCACATAAAAAATATCAACTTTTTTATGCGAAGCATATTAGCCGCACAACCACGCTCTTCCTTGCTGCGCCGCGCGCGGCCGCGCAGCTACCATATGACGTCATAACAGCTGCAAAAGCGGAGGCTCAACTCGTGCGCTCGCTTGCGGCCGCGTAGCTACATAGCCGGGTCTCAGCTCGTGCGCTCGCCTGCATGAGTTGTTTCTTCATCTGGCCGAACCAAATATAGCCAAGCAACAGCAGTTCACCAGGCTAAACAGTGGTTCAACTACTAAAATGAAGGCTAGTATGCTTCGCATCCTGGGCTTAACCTTAGCTAAGCCACAGCCATTTTTGTCGCCTGCGCCAAAGCATCCAGTGAATACACTAAAGCCAGCCAAGGTAACTACCTTCTTATTTATTTTTTCTACTTTGACGTTTAATCGCGAGGACACATTGAGCCTCTTCAATTATTTTGTTCTCGCTCCGCTACCCGCGGGCTGCCAGCGCCAGCCAGAGCGCATGCGTTTTTCTCGTGTCGCCCCGACCATCGTGCGGCTCACTTAATTCGGTGCGCGTTCGGTTTTCTCTGTCCGAGTGCATTTTTGCCTGGCAGTTTTGGACGCTTTCTAGCTAGCAGACGAGAAAAATAAACAATGGTCGCGCGCCGCCATCACTGTGGGGACTCGACGGATTGCACCGCGTTCGCTTGAGCGCAGCCTCTCCAGAAAGTCTGGTCTCGTCGGTGTAGAATACCGAGCAGTATGCGCATGGTTCTTGGTGGACCAAGCGTCTCGTGTTTTCTTCGATATTCCTTCAATATCCACATTGGTTGCCCAAAGTCGATATTCGATTGTGAGCAACATACTTTCCCTTGCGTTTTATTTTTTTTTTTTTCATTATGGTGCCCCAGCCCCACAAAGGGAAAAAAATTAGGTTGTTGCAGCGCAGCGAATTGTCGCATGGTGAAAGTTATATTTTGTTACTTCTTTTGCGGAAAGTAATGGGCCATGGAACGCTTCAGCTGCGGATACGCTTATTATATTATTGCGATAGCAATTATATGGACACTCTAGGCGCATTCTTACCGTCGCCATCGCCCTCCTGTTCCTCATAAAGTCCAAAGGCGATAACATCGTGAACGCGCGCCGCAAGCTGTATGTGCGAGTGAAAGCGTGTGGGGGGTGGGGGGGGGGAATGGGTGAGCCGACGATGGTGGCTCAGTCTTGTGTGTGCAAGGGAGAAAAGTGAGGAGCAAGCGCGCCGCCTTCCGTCGCGCACGATACATCGGGGGGAGTGGATGGAATGGGGGCGGGATCTAGGATTCTGTGAATCTGTGATTGCGCAACATGTTTATTTGGCTTGTTTGACCCATTACATAGCGTGACTTTTTCTTAGATACGTAGATTTATTGGATACTTATACATATGTTTAGATATCTTGTTGCGAGGTTTTGTGTATACGTGCAGTGAACTTTGTTTCCAGTGGCACTTTTTTGCCCTTTATCAAGCTGTATATTCCATTGTATCTTCGCATTTCTAATGTACGAGGGCGAGTCAAATGAAAGTGAGCCTACCCACCCCACGCAATTATGGTTCTGTTCATTATCTGCAAGGCCTGCGCGTAGCACACAGGCATCTCTCATTTACAAAAGTTACACGCAGGTGTGATGATAAATGTTCTTTAATGCTCTCATACAATGGGTTGAACATCGTTGCGTGACGTAATGGACGCTCCAGAAATAGAGCAGCGTGGTTCCGTGAGGTTATTGAGAGCTGAAGCTGTTTCCTAAAACGAAATGAGTCGCCGTAATGCTGCCATGTACCTTGAACATTGCATTTCATTGGCCAATGTGAAGAGCTGGAGCAAACGGTTCGAAGAAGAACGTGAAAGTTGCAAAGCAGATGCAATACCGGGCCAAAGCCAACGTGCAACCACCCCCAACAAAATTATAAAGGTCGATGAGCTGATGAGACAAGAACGGAGGATAAGCATCTATGAACCGGCCGCGCGTGTGAACATTAGTCACGGTTCCATTCACGCCATAATTAATCAGCATCTCGGTTATCGGCTCTTGTGCGCGCAATGGATGCCCAAGATTTTGAACCACCGCCTGAAGACGGAGAAGTTCGTCGCTGCCTTAACTCGATCATCTGATCCGGTACCACAATTAGGGTGACGACTTCCTGTCTGCAATTGTGATCGGGAACGAACCATGGCGCCGCCACTACGAGCCTGAAAAACAACGCCAAAGCTTACAGTGGAAACATATGAATTCAACACCCCCAAGAAAGCAAAGGTCGTCATTGCCGCCGGAAAGGTGTTGCCGACTTCTTTTTCGATCATCAGGGGCCATTACTGATAGAATTAGCTAAATCTTGAGAGGCTATCAATTCTTTCAGGCATCGTGAAACGCGGGATCCTACGTGTCTCACTCAAGAACAAACGACGTAGAAAACTGACGAATACCCCATTCGTCAGTTCGGCATTTAGTTCCAAGACAATGCCCGTCCCCACGTCGCTGATGTGGTTAATATAAAACTGGTGAAGTTGAAGCGGGAAACGCTGCAACATCCGCCATACAGCTCAGATCTGTCGCCTTGCGACTTCTACATTTTGGGGCAACTGAAAAAACGGTTCAAGGCAACCAGATTCTTGTCAGACAATGGCATGAAAGAGTCAGTTGCAGACTTTGTGGAGCAGCAACCCAAGGAGTTTTATGATACGGGAATCACGGGACTCGTTAGTCAATAGGACAAATGTCTGTTTGCTCATGAAGACTACAATAAATAAAGTACTCTGTTTGTCATATATTCGCATTGGATCACTTCCATTTGACTCGCCCTCGTATATATTGCAGAACTCCTGCTTTTTATACGTGCTCTCTGTTGCGACTATAATTTCGGTGCAAATACTCACGATACAGGACCGGTGACAGCGGCTCCTGCGTAATACATTGGAGCTAATAACAGGGGCATTGAGATTTTTCACTGACCGTTGCATGTGTGCAAGAATGTAAACAAGGTTCTTGAGTGACGAAGTTTCATTAACATATTTGTCCTCAACTTGGTCATTTCATGGCATTTACATTTTTCATATCAGCGGCATGCAATGCTTTCCTGGTTTCGAACTGATATGGTTGTAAAGTTCGAATGATATTTTCTTTACCTATTGAATAGACACAAACATGGAAGCGTCGATATCAGTTACGTTGGGCACAATTTTTGGCACATAAGAGTATATTCTTTTATAAAAGCACTAATTATTTTACTTGTTGGACAGTGCGTAGCGTTCAAGAATTCGTTTACAGCATCTTTGGCAATGGGGATGCAGTTATTATTCATGTATTTGATCCCTAGGCAAATTGTTTAAGAGGAAGCCTTAGCTCGGGCCGAACTCCGACGCGGCCTATTCAGATACATGTAAAACGCAGAAACGCTTTTCTGAGATAAGTCCTGGATCGCTTTTAACAAAATTTGTCGCATTTGAGAGCGTAAGTTAAATTCTAGTGTCTGTTGGAAGCGGAATTTCGATTTAGGGCCTGAACTTGCTTAAATATTTTGAAAAATTCGAAACATCGAAAAAAATAGAAGCTCGAAGTTCACAAATTAATAGCTCTGCATCAAGAACAGATTTCGCGGAACTGTAAAGAGCATCCATTACACCATTCAAAGCGGACAAATTCGATATGCCTATTTGTATCTTACGTACATTGGTTATGTTATGTAACAAGGGTTCTGCAAAAGCCGTATTTCCATAATACTTAATTTTTTTTAGACTCATGTGTAACATATCAATTTTGTCAGCTGTAGATGTACTGTTATGTGCAATTCACAGAATTGTGATATCAATTTTCGTTGCTGATTTAAAGAGTTGTAAACTTCATTGTTTCGTTTGCTGGAAATGTTCGATGTTTGCCACTTTTCAATAAAATATTGACGACCTAAATCGAAAATTCGAAACAAACAGTGACTAGAATTGAAGTTTTCTTTTAAATGCAACAAACCTAATCAAATTTGGTGCAGTGGTTGCCGAGAAAAACGATTTCTCCTTTTGCATCTATTTAGATAGGAGCATCCAAACTAATGTTTGCTCCTAGGAGGAGGCCGAGCTACAACGTGAGCCCTCCCCCCCCCACCTCGCCCCGAAAAATATTTCTGGCTACGCCATTGTCACTGAGGGATTGTTTTCTGGCATAATGTTTTTATTTGCATTGGACAGTTTACTAGCCTCCTCGTTATCTGTTCACATATTTTCATTGTAAACAATTACAACGTAATTAAAAGCTTCTTCAATTGCTCAATCATTGATTCAGTCCGCTGACTAATGAGCTTAACGTATTATGCGACACTTCAACTAGAGTAATGAAGTTCAGTATAGGCAGCAGCTCTGCACGCCGGCTACCTAGATAGAATGACAAAGTGCGTCTTCTTCCGGCCGCGGCGGCATTTTGGTGGGAGCGAAATGTGAAAGACTCACGTTGAAGAAGCCCGTATGGTTAAAATTGAGCGGTTGTCCGCCACTACGGCGTGCCGCGATGCAGGTTCTGGTGCTGTCCTAAAAAAAAAAAAAAAAAATTACCGACGATTACGTTACTTCCTAATGCGAAATTTGGGCGCAGCAAATAAGCTGTTTCACCTTTTCGATAGCTTGAGGCAAAGAAAACGAGCAACACATGTATCCGGAGATTCTCACGGCACGTATCCGGAAGCGGTTTCACGTCATTTTGGAACCAGAGCCGATCACACACTGAACACACACTTCCAAACGGATTGTCTGTAAACTGTCGCCGGAAAGCATTTGTTGCACCCTGACTGTTTGCGAGCCTTTGTTTGCGTTTGGCCTCGGCCTCGGCCGCGCGAACGGTAGAGTCTTCTCTGCGACGGCGATGAGCTTCTGCTTCAGCCTCGCTTACTGCTGGTTGCTCTCGACGGCGGCGATGAGCCTCCGCTTCGGCGGTGCGAACGGCAGGGTCTTCTCGGCGGCGGCGATGAGCCTCCGCTTCGGCGGCGCGAACTGCAGGGTCTTCTCGGCGGCGGCGATGAGCTTCTGCTTCAGCCTCGCTTACTGCTGGTTGCTCTCGACGGCGGCGATGAGCCTCCGCTTCGGCGGCGCGAACGGCAGGGTCTTCTCGGCGGCGGCGCTTAGCCTCTGCTTCGGCGACGCGTACTCCTGGATCATCTCGACGGCGGCGACGGTAAGCTTCTGCTTCGGCGGCACGCACCTCTGGATTCTGACGGCGACGGCGCTGGGCCTCTGCTCTGGCAGCTCGTTTAGCAGCAGCAGACGGAGGATTTCCATCGGTCGTCTCGCTCATGGCTCAGAAAGAACTGGCAGATAATTTCGCAGTGGCGAACGGCAGCGGCAATTTCGGCTCGGGCGGTGCACATATACAGATCCGCCGCCACCGATCTGGCTCTCTGATTGCCACCGCACAGGGCGAACGGCAGCGGCAATTTCGGCTCGGGCGGTGCACATATACAGATCCGCCGCCACCGATCTGGCTCTCTGATTGCCACCGCACAGGGGTTGCATTGGAGGAGGAGCGAAGAAAGGAATTAAGTTCGAGCCGGCGCTTTGACAACCGGAGACTCGCAGGAAGAGGGGGGAGGGGGGCGGCGTGTACACCCAGCGGCAAACGATGGGGGCAGAAGCGCGCGCAGCAAGCGGACAACACGATAAAGGGAGGAGGGAAGAGATAGCAGCGACTGACTGATGCCGCTGACGCCGATAGTGAGTCCACCCCAGCTGCGGAGTTGGTTTCAGGGACAACGCCGCCGATGCCGACACAAACAATATGATACCCTCGCTTCCGCAGCGCTAAGAACCAGGTCTAGCCGTGGGAAGGTAGTCACGTATTCGTCGACGTGCCGGGGCCTACGTGAAATAACCGGCGCGTCGGCAACTGAAGAGCACCCTATCCGCCACACAAGAACAGGGGGGGGGGGACCCTTTCCTCCTCTTTCTGCATGGCGGCGACGGTGTTCTATGCAGTCACGTTATCTTGACTCTCTAGCGGCGTCAGCGGCATCCAGCGGTATCAGTCGGTCGCTGCTAGCGCTGGGGGGATGAAAGGGGGGCGGAGCTGGTTACGAAGCCGACGACAACGCCGACGACGACGCGAAACCCAGGAACGGACGCCAAAGAGCTGCGCTCTAAAAAAAAGAATTCTATTTCATCTTAAATTTTGTTTCTGTGCACGGAACATTAAGAACGTCGTTGCACACCACTGAGAGGTCACCATAATGCGGTGAGGGCCGCGTGCCGGCTGGAAAGGTTTCTTTACGCTGAATCGAGTTGTAATAGATTAGCACGTCAAATTGTTTCCTGGTATTAAATCGCGCGCCCAAAGTTCGATCTTATTATGAGACGGTTACCAATTTGGTCTTGTGTGCACAAAGTACTTTCGCGCTCTCATTTAAATAAATCATTTGTTGAAATTAGCACATCTGTTGTACCCTCGCTCGGTCCTTGTTTTTAGCGCTTGACCTGCAGTATCACATTAAGAAGTGCGCAGTAATAGAGGACAACGAATTAAGTTTGACCGCCGGGGATTGTTTAAGGTGCACCGAAATGTAAGTGCAGGAGCATTCTTTTTTTCTTTTTCCTTCCTTCTTTTTTTGCATTTCGACCCCATCAACATCTAGCCGCCGCAGCCAGGATCTAACTCGCAGCCTCAAGCGATACCCACTGCACTACCGCGGCGACTGAATGGAAAACTACGTGGCCGACATAGCTACTCACATGCAAGATGCTCTGATAACAGGGTGTTGGACAAGGCCGTATACGCATGCCTGGCCCTCAATGTCGACTCCTGAAGTTTCCTATAAATATTCCAAACCTCCTACATATTCGTTTCTTTCTAGCGCGTGTTTCTAAAACAGACACTGCTTTGCGCTGGAAATCTGGGTGACCACACTTCTGGCGTTACTGACCGGTGTAAGTCAGGGTGGCGCCCTCCCAAAGTTCCTCCGGACTGTAATTTCGCCGCATACGCGTAAATCATGGCTGCCTTTTGGCAGAAGACCTTCGGACGGCATATCGTACCCACCGCGTAGTAAGTCGTAAACATAAACGATAATGGTTCGCGCAGAAAAAGAATGGCAGGGCGGGGAAAATACAGCGAGGCTCTTCATGCGGGAAAGCAGCGGGAAAGAGCGCGTGGACGAAATGGAGATGTTTGAACCACGTTTCCACTTATAAAGGCGTTAGCAAAAACCTGGCAACGAGGAGGCGTCCGGTATGCCGAAAGCCACACCATAGTTTAGGGTGCGTTGCGAGGAACGCTGACAAACGACTCCTCTTTTGGAAATGGTTGGCCCGTTTTGCGCCTTGTTTCAGCTGAACTGCCGGGACGCACAGACACCTTCAAAATACGCTGACGGAGGCGCCGCACGGAAGTTTGGACCACCTCGGTGCATCGGTGATTTACGCCACTCGCATTTAGCCCCCTCCGCTTAACTATCGTGTTTCAAGTTCTCGGGCTGTTTTGCCCCGATACCCCGCTACCGCAGAATATTGATTTTTAATATGTGGTTCTACCTGGCGCTGCCAATATTCTGCGCGTCATGGTGTCTGGGTGTGACGTCACTGGTATTTTTACGAGAATCACCGAAGCGAGTGTACTGTGGCGGGATTCCCTTCTGCAGCGTGAAGGTTTCGAATGAGTATAGATCTGGCTCAGAAAGGGAGGTCTATTTTTTCCATCAGTTGCCATTTGCAGCCAGACGATTTAGAGCGAAGGAGCTTATTTTTCTTTCACCTTTGTTTTTTTGAGAAGTAAGACCACTGAAACGTTCGAAATACTCGCTGGCTTCGCCATAGTGGCTCGATATCTCTCTTTAATACTTTTTAACACTCCGGTCTTGTTGATTACACGACTGGAGTGAAAATACTTTGTGTGATTCATTCCTTGTTATTATATTATCTTTTTTACAAGTGAATCTTGAACTAAGTACTTCTTTTTCACCTCGGTTGTATTACGGTTGTAATTTGTGAACTGGTACGGTTTTATGGATGTCATCTATTCAATATATTTTCTATGTACTGCCTTCCCCCCCCCCCCCCCCTCCTTACTAAATGCTTCAAATTGCGGACTGTAAGGTATTTTTCAATAAATGAGAAGAATAAACAAATAACGCCGTAATATTAGACTTACAATCAGCCGAGAGTGTCGGCCAGGCTGACCGGTGTTTGTGACGTGCACTTTGAGATCATTGCTGCTTTGTGCAGGAAGCACCATGATAGCAAATTACTTATTTTCTAATATCGCTTGCTTTGTTGTCTTAAGTCAGAGCTGCGAACACAGTGGAAAGCAGTCTGCACAGGGCTTCTGATTGTTTGCATTTACACGGGAACTAGATGAAATGCATTAAGATGGCCAACACGTCCCGCGAAACCTGTCATGGAGCCTGGAAACAGGCGCTGTGATCATGTGCAAGGGTTAGCTGGCGCTGGCAGGATGGAAGTACACGTGCAATTGTGGCGTGATGGTTAGAGCAGTGCACTGCTGTACTGTCGTACCACTGATGACCAAGGTTCGCTTACACCGTCGGTCACGTGATTCATTCTTTCTTTAACTATGAATCCCTGGACGAGAAAGCAGCGCCACTAAGCAGCCACAGTCAGGAAAGTCCGGGGAGGTTCGTAAAGTGAGGTTCGGTTTAAAACGAGCTCCTTGTTTGCTGCAGCTCTTGTGAAGCGCAGCTTAGAGTAGCCTGTAATACAAATGACGTATGTTGCACACAAGGGGCACATATGGGTGCTACAACGTAGGTAAAGCGCTCCTCTTTTTTAAAAGTGCAATAGAACGAGCATTCGGGGTTACTCTCACAATTGCAAAATGAAGCAATTCACAAAGAGAAGCCGCCAGTGCACGTGGTGGTCGTATCTTTGTCGTATCTCAAGTTTGATTTTGAACGTGCAGCATGAATAACGAATATAGTAACCAGTTGGGCCGTCTAATAGCATTAGTTCTGAAAAGCATATAGGTATATTGAAAGCAGTAACTTCTCTTGTAATATATATCAAGATTACTTTGTACAGGTAGCTAGCACATTTATTGTTTTCCTCTCACAAGCTATATGTAAAAAAAAGGAAAAAAAAAATAAAAGTTCTCAATTCGTGGAGCAGAACTCAAAAACAGAAATGTGATTTGGAGATAAAATGTGTTGCATGGTGAAGCAGTGCCTCATTAAATGACCTATGATATATGTTCTAGTAATATAGCCTGACTCAATGGGCAGAGACAAAACGGACGAAAGGCGACCATTGTGCTCCCAACTGTTTATTAGCAAGGTCGCACTCATCATCCATATCTGAATACTAACCCCATCTAGACACCAAAATAAGAATGTTCACCTTCAGTGGGATCCATATATCAGAGGAACGCATTGCCACGAAATATTGTCACTTGTACTAAAGTAGCTATTTTTCAAAGGGAACTTCTTGAACACCTTCATAAATAATGGCTGTTTTTGTGTTTCTGAGTTTATTTGGATCGTATAACATTTCGTTTCTTTCTTCCTATTGTTACTCGTATACATTTGAGTGTGTCACCCTACTTTCATATAATGATACTGTATTTTCCATTATCCGATTTCATCTATTGTGGCCATGTCGACAACATGGCCACAATTAGCACATGACCGGGGTAGCTGGAGAAGTATGGGAAAGGCCCTGGCCCTCCAGTGGGCGTAGCCAGGCTGCTGCTGATGATTATTTTATATAAGTGTTTTTCTCTCTCTCCCTTCTCTCTTCCCCCAGCCTAGGGTAGCCAACCGGACTCTTGACTGGTTAACATCCCAGCCTTCCTTATATCCCCCTCTCTTGCTCTCTATTGTGTTATTGTTATTTATCCGCATTTATATTTGCATGAAACGTTTACTTGTCCCGCCTGATTTAATTACGAATAACAGTCTGAATGTATCGTTAAAATTTCTGTATACGACTGTATTTCCCTTTCCCAGAATTCAACGTTTTTGTTTTTTTTTAGTTTTGTTCAGTTGTTCCTTTAAACGACACAGTCACGTTGTATTACTCACACCTATGAATTGCCCTCCAAGGCCTTTAGGTTGCCTAAATAAATAAGTAAATAAATAAATAAGTAAATAGATAAAAAAATAAATAAATACGTTTTGGGAGCGCATGAATACCACCACATCATCACGCAAATCAAAGAGCATTACTTGTGAAATCATACTTGGAAGTGTGCAGGACATGACTTTGTAAATGCCGCTCTTCCACTTGCGCGATCCAGGTTATTGCGAATGACGTCGTAATGGGAGTATTACTGCGGAGTATTACTGCGATTGACGTCATGATGGGGTGGGGAGCGTACGCCACAAGTGTTACCTATGCGTAGCCTTCTGCTAGTAAACAGTTGATAGTAGAGTTCATCCTTGCCTTTCTTCGCGTGTGTTTGCATCTGTCCAGCGTTTTGCCTAGCTAACCTAGCTAGAATGCGGGGCCAACTATACCAACAAAGGTTTTTCCCAAAACTCATATTTATGCTTTTAAGTAGCGAGCAGCAACTTTCTTTGTCAGACGCAACTCTTGCGAACGACTCTACAGTCGAATATATAATTAGCCCAATCTTATTTTGTAGTCCACAAATCAAGCCCCTATTTGCGGTCGCTTCGTTCACCTGCGTTCTGAATTCACGGGGGTCATGGTTATAACGGCGTCGGTCTAGTGACCCGGTTCCTTCGAGGGATTGAACAAACCGGCGGGGCACGCTCCTGTCGGGGCACAAAGGCACGCGCTGAGTCACCCCATACTCGATAGCTGTCTGCGCGTCGTTCTATACACTGAGACGGGACCGCCAGACCGCGCTTTCGTTATCCTCGAGTGATAACAAAAGCTTTCTGACTCTGTCTCTCCAGTAGAGAGATACACTGAGAGGAGCGTGTCGGTGGGCGAACATGCGTACCACCTCCAGTGGCAACAACGCTGGATGTCCTTTAATAAAAAAGAACAAAAAGACAGCACATTTGAAGGAAGGAAGAAGACAAGCACGAGGTACAAAAAAGGAAAACCACACACATACAGGTAGTGCCACTAGAAATGTTTGCATGTTACGCTTCGCTACGGCAGTTTACGAGATACACCAGTCGCGTGCGCGAAGTTTAGCATTTGGGACAGAAAAAAGCAAGTAAAGAAAAAACAACGCATATGCAAAGAGAAATCATTTCTTTTCAGTTTACGTGTGAGGAGCGTGCCTTTAAGCGCCATTTGCTCGTTCGGCAGTTCTTTATGCAACTCCGATCGCGGAGGATCGGCGTTACCGCGGTCTCACCTGCTCCAGGTGATACGCATTTCCTATGACCGCGGTCTCCTTTCCTCCCCAACCCCTCTCCACTCTCCTGGTCTAAAAGGGAAAGGGTGGGGAAGCAAGCAACGTGCGTAAGAAGCAGCAGTTGGCGAAACGACCTCCTTTCAAACGACCTCTTCCTCTCTTCTTTAGCGGTCAGAAGCGCAGGCGCCTTTTGCCCAATCAGAGCAGCTAAAAAGTGGCGCGTGTGAGAAGCGTGCTCACATGCACAAATCCAAGCGTTTTGCTTCGTTTACGCGTAGTTGCTTTACTATATTTATATTATTATTTCCGCTGGAGAGGAGGAAAGAAAGAGGAGGTGCGAAAGAAGGAAGCTGCACTCTAGCCGATGCTGCTTCACTGCAGTCTCTGCGATTACACTTCCTTACATTTCCATCTAAATTGTTGTGCGACGGCGCATCGTACTTTTCGCTGACCAGTCTGTTTAACGAGCGCGTCGCGGAGTGCTTCGGTTTATTGATGATCATTGCGTTTATCTGTCTCTTCTGATTTATGTTCTTTTGAATTATTTCTCCTTTCACAGCAGCCAAAATCTCGTATGCAGACCATCAACATACTGGCGTCAAATTGCGAAAACCCTGAAGCTTTAGCACCATATTTCTTTCGCTCTCTCTGGCCGAAATCGATAGTTCTATTGATTGTTCAGAACACGTGTCCCCTTACATTTTGTTTCACCACCTGCCTGCTATTGCATTTCTTTTTCTTTAGTGACAAAGTGACTACGTTTTCTGTTTTTCTCTTTCTCTCTCTTCAATTTACTCTAGACGTGGCTATGGAAACTCGCAAGGTGAGAAAAAATTTATTTTCTTCCCTGTGCTGTCAAATGTGGGCTGTGTTTATTAGCAGGCATTCAGAGTTTCTAAAGGTCACCTGTTATTTTGACACCCAACACATACTAGAAAACAAAAGTGTAAGGCTGGTGTTTTTTAACGCAACGCTTCTACAAAGCGAAGCTGTCTTGCCGAGTTCCAGGCATTTTTTCGTACGTATCTGGCCTGTAACGCCGAACCCCACTGACGCTTGTTTCAACAAGCGGAATGGAAGACTCTTTCTCGCTGGCACGCCGGCACGATGAGACGCCTGGCACGTTGTGACGCCTGGCACGTTGTGATCTGCAGTTGCACACTAGAATAAACCCAAAGCATTAGACACACGATGAGTCCAACACAACACTATGGATCAGCAGTGAAAATGTAAAAAAAAAAAAAAAATATGTGTGTGATGTATCGCATATAAGTATGTTCATATGACATCCAGCCTGTCTAAATTCACTACAAATAAAATCTTTTTTTTTACATAACATGCTGCTCTTTATTCCTAATACACAGGGTGTCCCAGCTATCATACCAAGATTTAAAATATGTAAATGCTACGTAGCTGGAGAGAACCAAGATAATGTTGTTCGCTGCTGCTAGGAGAATTTTTTTGCATTCCGGCTAGCTATATAATTAATTTCAATTAATTACTCAACTTATCAAACAGTATGAATAGATAGAAAGTGTGAATGGGAATATTGTAGAGCTGCATGAAAAACTCCCGATACAGCTTTCTGTTGCTCCATACGTGCTACATAAAACTGTGCTTTTTTTTTAGCGTGAGAGAAGCCCGTGAATACAGGCAAAGTGCATCGAGTGGCCAGTCGCGCGGCAATTTTGTCCGTGGCATCGACTGTGGCATCGGCTGTAGCTTCAGTTGTTGAATCGGCTGTCGTATCAGCTGTGGTACCGGTTGTTGCTTCGCCTGTGACTGTGGCTGTAGCTCTTGTAGCGCGCGCGAAGCTTCAGTATTGATGTTCTCCGGCACGACCTTATTGCCAGATTTAGAGTCGACTCCGCCAGGCCTAGGGCTGCGTGACTACATACCCTCAGAGCCCTCAGAAATTCTTCCCGCTTTGCAAGAACTGCTACGGAGGAACACCACTGTAACCACAGTTGACGAGGAACAACCTCAACCGGACCTCACCCTTTTGCAACTTTGGGCAAAGCGACGTCAGGCAGAATTGTATGCGTCGAGGAATCCCGATGCACCAGGTAGCCGTGCACGTGCTAACCATATAGCGGCGAAGGCGCGTCAGCACGAAAAGCAACTTTCTCGACGACGATGGTATGAGTGGTGCGAGAATCTCGGATCGGGCATTGGAAACAGAGCACTTTGGCGTACGTTCCGGTCAATGGAACGCGGTCATAAGCAACCTGACCCTGCAGGGAGCGTTAGGTTAGCGATGCTAAGTTCGCCACATCAATTTGCAGAACACGCTGCTAGAGCGTTTTTCCCGAAATACGATCAAGCGTCACCTATAAACTGCCCCGAAATTGATGAGTCTGACACAACCTCCAAATCCGAAATATCCAGCCCTTTCAGCATGGCCGAACTAATAGCGGCGATTGATACTTCGAAGCAACGAACAACACCTGGTCCCGATGGTATTCCTTATGAGGTTTTCAAGAACATGGAAGGAGCAGCTCTCGACGCACTTCTTCAGGCTATTAATAAAGTATGGGAGACTGGAAATGTTCCACCTGATTGGAAGCATTCAAATGTTGTCGCGATTCCGAAACCAGGAAAGTCTCCAAATAGCCTGCAGTCTTTACGCCCAATTTCACTAACCTCAACTGTCTGAAAACTCGCTGAAAAGATGCTGGCCACACGAGTTTCCTGGTGGCTTGAACGCCACGATAAACATCATCCTGCTCAAATTGGATTCCGTTCTTACTTGGGAACTGAAGACGGACTTTCTATGTTATCAGACGATGTTTTACAGGTTTCTCCACACAGTCACGCTGTGCGCACGGTAGTAGCAACAGACATAATGAAAGCTTATGACAATATAGACCATGAAATCATTATATCCAACCTCATCGACGTGGGACTTCCACCGCGGGTGATAAGATTTATCTACTCATTCCTTCAGAATCGCACATTTGCGATTATAGTAGATGGAAGGCAAGAAGGATACTTCATATCGAACAGAGGAGTCCCACAAGGTTCGGTTCTGGCTCCTCTTCTCTTCTACGTTGCTCTAATACCTCTAGCCTGGCAACTACATCGGATTCCAGGTGTGAGGTTCTTAATCTATGCGGATGACGTCACTTTCTGGTCCATGCATAAAGATATATCTAGACAAACTCAACAGCTTCAAGAAGCCCTTGATGTGCTGAACAACTACGCTCGGAAAGCAGGGTTGGACATTTCCGCCCAAAAATCAAGCTATGTTGTGGTGGCCAACAAGAAAGGACGCACAAGAATCACGCAGCACCCCTTTACATTTAGACTCGGCGCAGTGACAATCCCTGAGGCTTCTGAGGTCCGCATACTGGGTCTCGATATTCACCAATCCGGCAGTGGTGCACACTGGCTCCGTAAAACCAGACAGAGTTCGACAAAAACACTTCACCTTATTCGTCCCATTGCAGCAAAAGCAGCTGGAGCTCGTACTGACGTAGCTCGACGGTTGGTGCGTGCAGTCTTGCAGACACGAATTTTATATCAAGCACAAGTTCAACGGCTGACTTTGGCACAGCTGGCACAGTTGGAGACGATTAATCGCGATGCTATGCGCACAATCACAGCACTGCCCCGAATCACTCCGATACCAACCTTACAGGAACATGCCCAGCTCAACACAATTGCAGAGCTAATTTTGCAACGTGAAAAAGCACGTGAAATAAAAAAGCAACTTATTCCGGCTGTCGCTGCGTTGCATGCTCATTTTCAACGCGGCTCTCGGATTGACAGTCAGCCCTATCCAATGCCTCCATGGGAATTCACCAGCATCACAACTAATAAGCCAACGAAGTTACGGCGCAGCGATACAACAGGTATTATTGACGAACACAACATCGTCGATGCATCATGCGTTAACACCTGCAAAGTCTATACGGATGCTGCCATTCTCCCAGACGGCGGAAGGACATCATTCCTGAGTACTATGCATAATTTCATCAGCGGCCACCAGTGCTATTTATCTACGGAAGCCAGCGCTCTAGTAATGGAACTTCAAGCCATCCACGACGCTGTGCAAGATGCGACATCTAAGCTGCCTACCATCAAGCAACTAGATATCTTCACTAATTCTTTAGCGGCTATTCAGGAACTCAAGAAGGTTGATAAGACAATGGAAATCTGCGAGACAATACACACTATGAATAGTAAGACAGCTACTTGCGTCAAGGTACACTGGATTCAAGGCCATTCAGCGAACCCTCACAACATTGCTGCTGACCAGCAGGCACACTGCCCTCCTAATCCTGATCCTCGACCTATTCACCTCCCACCCCAACCCCGTAACTCGCTGCGAGCCTGTAAAAATGTTCTCCGGCAGGACACACGCGCTCTTATCCCACCGTGTGTCTGCTCCCTCCCCCTTCACCTTACTAGCGCGGAGGAAGTTGTGCTTAGGAAGCTTCGGGCCGGGGTGGCCCTTACACCGGCTGTTGTCTCAAGGTGGAACTGGTCGCATTTACCACTGGGTGCTACTTGTCCATACTGCTCCGTTCCTGTGGTGGAATCAGATGCATACCACCTAATATGGATATGTACGGGTTTACAATCGGAACGCTCGCGTCTCCTACTGGAAGCCGGCCTCCGCTACAGTGTGACAACCAGCTATGACCGCTGGATACATGACAACAGATTCCACAAGACACTGCTTCAATTCATACACAACACAGGCCTCACAGCACACATATGATACAGATATACGCTCCAAGAATTATGCCTTAAGGGCAAGCCTTTATCGCAATAAAAAATAAATAATAGACTACATGACATTCTACAGCTGATGAAAATGTACATTTAGGCAGGGCGCTGTGTTATACACAGAACAGGTTACCGTGCTGGTGTAGGACACCCACACAGTCGAGCGTACCTGAGAATTTAATGTCGTGATAGGTAAAAAAACAAAAAACAAAAAAAAGACGACCAGTAGTTTTAGGCACATAACAATGTCAGCGGGCGGAGGAGAGAAGCAATTTGCAATCACTGGGAGGAAGCGGCCTGTGCCTATATTATTACAAAAAAACTGACAACAGTGACGAAAATCTTACGAATTTTACATTACCTCCGTCTGCAGTTTCTTCAGGCATTTCAGACCTTTACGTTGTCCTCTTCACTTGTGTTTGTGGCAATATTACCTTGACCTCGTGCGCAGGTTGCAAGAGTTGTGCAGCGAAGGCGATTGTGTTTCATCTCGGAATAGAATGTCGTTTCGTTGGTGTTGACAGAGATATCACCCGAGCCCTGAGAGCTCATTGGTCCAGAGATACAGAAGGCACCGCTTCCTTGAACAAACTTCATACCACGTTTTCTGGGGGATAGCAAGTACGCTGTCAAGTGAAAACACTTCTCTGTAACATATCTTGGCTTCTGCTTTTAAGCGAGTGCAGCACGTATTGGAGAAAATGGCCTCGCTATCTCCTGGCTGTGCCCCAGTCATCAATGAGCTCCATTTCCGAAGTCGTAATTTGTGATAAGGGGATAGCAAGATGCTGACTGAATATGGGACACGTGTAAAACTGTGTGTCAGGTACTCTAACAACAACGCGGAGCAATAAAAAAACACTTTCGCAGAGTGTCCGGCAACGCGGAGCGCGGACGAATCGAAAACTGAACCATTGCGATAGCGGCGCCCCGAAATTAATCTGCCGTCTCCTTGCTTCTTTTCGGCATGTCTTCTTCTGTTTCTCTAGTCCCCTTGAAACAGCGAAAACCTTAATGTGAGTGGGCGAGAATAACTACCATCACAGTTCAGAAAGCGCAGCTCCGAACTCACAGAACCGATACGGCGCACCTTAAAGACCGCGCCACGTTTCGCTGCGCTACCCGCACGCGACTTGTTTTGGAGCCGTTCCGTTGATTTATTGGGGGACCGTAGCCTTGCCGCGACTGGTCCGTCGCCACTGCACGGTCAACTGTAATGGCGGCGCCGCCTCCGCAGATATGCCCCACACGTAGCTCGTCGGAGAAAGTTTGGTGGCCACGCGTCTACAGGTGAGAGGACATTTATATTGCTGCCCGCATGCACCAAGCTTTTAGTTTTACGCGCGCCCATTTTGGAGCCGTGCGAATTCGCTTAGGAGACTGTTATTGCCTGCTACATCATCGCTAAGATGCCCGCGCATCTTGAAACGAACAAGAGATTATGCCAAAACTGACTGGACACGACGGCCATAGATTTGAATTATGTGGTTTAGGCGGCATGGTCTGACGTTTTTTGTGTGCAGCGAGAATTCAACGTGTCGGGAGTATTGGTGCAAATTAATAAATTAAAAGAGCCACAGAATAAGGGGATCAAATGGCCTCGATCCTCCGTGACTTACAACCTTATGAAGAAAAGTGTTTTTCATGTGGCTCTTAAGTGCGTGTTAATTCAGTCGGCTTTGTTATTTTTGACCTTCATCTCGGTCAACATAAGAGTTCCATTACACCGAGTGCTGATGGCACCCTTCATTGAGAGTTGGAAGAAAAAAGGAGTGCCCAAAGCTCACCGGTGCTCTGGGCCTCTCACTGCTAAGCAGTTTATTACGTTCTTGCCATTTTCGTGAGAGTCATTTCATCAAGCATGAGGAAGACGCTTCCACGACCACCTGAACAAGGTCAATCCTCTGCTGAATCCCTCATATTGGACGACGTGTGTTTGAAATCTCGGACCAGCTCGATTCCTGGGAATGTTCAACACCGCAAGTCATGGACTCGGAAAGCGAGTAAACTGTATCCATGGACCGGCGAATGAAGAAGATGCGCCGTATGTCGCCTGAGAAGGCTTCGTCGAATCAGTGTGAGCAGGAATGCTTCATAGTTCCTTACGTGCCGCTCTTGGCGTCACACAACATGAACTCCCTCAGCAAGCAATTTCTAGACGAATACGTTGAAAGTGTGGCCCTCGGCAAAGCATCGAGATCAGAATCAACACTCACAAGAACATCCTGACGATAGATGCGAAAAATTCAGCAATGCTGGAGAACTTAAAGACCATTCCGCAGTTAAGCGCAATCCCCGTCCGCTACTTTATTAATTATGGGAAGGAGACAACGACTGGTGTGATTTCCCACGTGGAGCTTGAAATCAAGTATGCCGAACTCAAGAGTCTTTTGAAGTCTTGAGATTCACCGCTTGGGGAACTCCTGATGCATCACGTTAATATTTGCTTCTTCGACATTACCAGCGCCTGTGAAAGTTGGCTACGTTATTCGTTCCGAGGCATCTTCAGTGCCGGAAATGTCTAAAGATAGGACACATGAGCGCAGTTTGTAGAAGTGAAGACATCTCTCCTCGCGTTGCGGCGGAGGGCATAATACCGGTGACTGCAATGTGTCTTCATTTAAATGTCCCAACTGTACTGGCTCTCACCAAGCGACTTCGAAGGAATTCCCGAAGATGCAACAAGAAGCTTGTATTCTTCGAAAAATGGCGAGAGACCAATCTTGACGCAAAGATGTTGCTAAATCTGTTCGCCAAGGTGGTCAACACTCGCACAAGAAGCGCCACAAAGCCATTTCAGAAGTGCGTAGTGGAGCACAGGCGCCCCGACCACGTCTCCATGTGCGTGCATCGAGGAGGAGGCGAATATTCGCCTCCACCGGTCGATACAGACACGGAATGGCCTTTGCGGCCCTCTAGACCGACGGCCATGAAAGCAGGCCCTAGTGGTCCTCTGCGCCATGAAGCCAAGAATGATAGGGCCAATGAAGTCTGTGACACTACGGGAAAGTAAGGAGATGTACATAATGAGAAGGAAAGCGTTAAGAAAATGCTGAAGCACCTGGTAGAGTCAATGCGCGTGTCTCGCTGTGGTCTCCACTATCCGGCCGCTAAAAGTGCCCTGCAGGTGTTCGCAGTACTGAAGCTGCTTATTGCAGCTGCTTACATGGTGTAACGCTTCTGCTTGGCGCCTGTGCTGTTCAGGCAGAGGAGGCCCACAGGCCAGCTTCACCTTAGCGCCTTTATATGAAGGTTCATTTGAACTAGTGACTAAGGGCAAGATATGGAATCCGGCAGTGGCTTCATGGACGATATTTCTGAATGTTTACCAACAGAATGTTCAACTTGCTTTCACCGTTGTGTATCCGTCTTTCTATGTCATCATCATCCCTACCCTCATCACACCTTTATGTTCCCGTTTCCCCTCCCCCTGTGCAGAGCAGCAGGCTTGAGGACGCTACCTCAGGCCGGCCTTTCTTTTTCGTCAAATAAATGCTCTATCTCTCAATTGCTAAAACCACATGTAAAACTAAGCATATATTTTTTCACCCGTAATAAAACGCGCCTCAATTCGTTATCGCTATGTAGAAGAAGCCAATAATAGATATTGTATGTTTCACGGGCGAAGATGGCTTCATTGTCGAGACACGAGATGAAATTGGAGCTAATTTGAGCCTCACGTGAGGCGCTCAGAGGGGCATGACGAAGCACTACATTACAAAGATACAAGAGACATTATTGTTGCAGGTGTTCGTCACATGCAACTTTTGCAAGCAGCCCCCTCTACTGACCCAAATAAAAGGACTTCGCGTCAGGAATTCTTTAAACATTTTTCGATGCTGGGCGGGATCCAACCCGCGTCACATGGGTTTCGTAAGCACGGAAGACTGATGCTTTAGCGACCTGCGACACGAATGCCCGGTGCCAACAAGGAAACAATTCCCTGCATTCTCACGGACCGGCGTGCCACACATCTTGGTGGCTACGCGCGGTCTTCCCAGTGGCACCAGTAAGTGGCGCAGCGTGTCACGAGGGATGCGAAAGGGAGGAGCCCAGGTGCAGTACAAGTCTCATATGTACTGACGCGCCATTAGTGCAATTTCCGAGGCCACGAAGAGGAATTTGCGCGCACTTCATGGCAGCGCCGCTAGATGTCGCAGCGTGTCCACTGGAAAGCGTAAGAAAGGCCGGTCACCCGACGTGCCTCGTCAAGCTCTTTAGTACATACTCAGCAATTGTCCATATCACGACTTTGTCTCGTTGCTGCAATCCCTAAAAAGCATCACTACAGTAAACGGAATGATCATCATCAGAACAATCAAAACATTTTTCCCGAATTAACTGCGACAATCATTTCCAAAGGATGCATGCGCCGCCAGTTTAACTGGGAAGAATCCTCTACATAGTCACACAAGCCTTTTGTAGGTCGTCGTTCAAGCGGAT
This sequence comes from Dermacentor andersoni, assembly GCF_023375885.2. Taxonomy (NCBI): domain Eukaryota; kingdom Metazoa; phylum Arthropoda; class Arachnida; order Ixodida; family Ixodidae; genus Dermacentor; species Dermacentor andersoni. Next base: position 33,287,728 of record NC_092823.1, on the reverse strand, counting down.
TAATGACGATGATGATATATTCGCATCCCATTTGAAATGAAGCGGTGACAAATAGTCACCTAGACTGCTTGATTTATTAAGTATACTGGCCTGTTTTTGCTCCAGCATTATTTATACATCTCCACATTCTTCTGTTTTGCCTGTGACGGATCCCATCGTATCCTGCTTTCTTCCCCACCAATACCCTAACATCTGCTTATCTCGAGTGCTGAGCTGTTGACGCTTCCGTCTAATTAAATCCAAGCGCTTCAGGAAATGCACGTTAATTACCGATCTCACTGGGTTACTCCCTTGGCATTACATTGGAGTGTGCTGAGTGGTCTCCAGATTTTCGCTGCAGCATACACAGGCCTCATCTTGTTGCGAATATTTGCTACGGTATGTTTTTGTCCTACGGCTACCGGCTCAAGCCTCAAATAACGAGGCACTGCCCTTTGCTGTTGTGGACCAGCCACCGCAACAATGGCTGCACGTCCTATATTTAGCGCCAGAGTGGCTAATTCTGCTTGTTAGTTTGTGGCTGCTATGCAAACACTGCATTGAACCAATAAGAAAGGAAAGAAGGTACACGGTGCATACCGTGACGAATTTTCATTACGAAACATTCTTTCATTCATCACATTGTTGTTGCCTGGGATGAGATAAACATTTTATGCTAACCTTTAGTTTTGCTGCGATAGCAATTATATGGACACTGCAGGCGCATCTCTGCCATCGGCGTGGCCGCGATGTTCCGTATATAGTCCAAGGTCATTAAACATCGTCGCCGCACGCCCTACGCTGTAGGTGCTTGTGAAAGCGTGCGACGGGAGCCGACGACTTGGCTCAATCGCGCCCGCGCGAAAGGGAGGAGAACATGAACGAAACGCACCGTCTTCTATCGCGCGCGAGGCACCCGACGTTGCGAGGCAGCGGGGGCAGCTGAGGGCGGGAGGAGGCGTTCTACTCCAGCTGCAAATGCGCATGTGGCGGCTGCGCGTGGTCGCGCGGCCGTATGTTGAGAGCTATCTGCGTTGACCGCATAGTCTAGGTGCATGGACGGCTCATAGCTTAGTGCGTGATGTATGTTCACGGCGCTCAATTGACGTTGAAGCAATATAAAGCACGAAGGTCGCTTCGCTCGCTGCTGCTGCCGCGCTTGCTCGCGCCAGCGTTTCGACAGCGAGTGTTCGCGGTCATCGAGTGTTATGTGTTCATGGTTGCTGTGCGCGCTGACACCATGCTTGTTAATTCTCGTAGCAAGCTAATGCTTTCAAGTTGATACGGCCGATAAAAGTGAGATCCTTACTTCTATGGCGGTCTCCTAATTTGCTATCGCAATCAAGTCCTTCGCCTTTCTGGGGGAGCTGGGACTTTCTAAGTTCCTTTTTTAGTAAACGTTTTACCGCTAAAAATGTACTGCAGTTCTGTTCTAAGAGGGACACGGATTGCACTTAGTAAGTCTCGAAAAACTCACAGAGCCACAAACGCGCAAACACGACAAAATGGTCACTTTGGAATTTGCGATGTCACATGGCTCGCTGTCACATGGCTAATGAATACCTTCTTCCGCAAGCGGGATAGCCGAAAGTGGACGTGGAGGAGCCCGAACGGCGAGACTAGAAATGAAATAGACTTCATACTCTGCGCTAACCCTGGCATCATACAAGATGTGGACGTGCTTGGTAAGGTGCGCTGCAGTGACCACAGGATGGTAAGAACTCGAATTAGCCTAGACTTGAGGAGGGAACGGAAGAAACTGATACATAAGAAGCCGATCAATGAGTTAGCGGTAAGAGGGAAAATAGAGGACTTCCAGATCAAGCTACAGAACAGGTATTCGGCTTTAAGTCAGGAAGAGGAAATTAGTGTTGAAGCAATGAACGACAATCTTGTGGGCATCATTAAGGAATGTGCAATAGAAGTCGGCGGTAACTCTGTTAGACAGGATACCAGTAAGCTGTCGCAGGAGACGAAAGATCTGATCAAGAAACGCCAATGTATGAAAGCCTCTAACCCTACAGCCAGAATAGAACTGGCAGGACTTTCGAAGTTAATCAACAAGCGTAAGACAGCTGACATAAGGAAGTATAATATGGATAGAATTGAACAAGCTCTCAGGAACGGAGGAAGCCTAAAAGCAGAGAAGAAGAAACTAGGAATTGGCAAGAATCAGATGTATGCGTTAAGAGACAAAGCCGGCAATATCATTACTAATATGGATGAGATAGTTCAGGTGGCTGAGGAGTTCTATAGAGATTTATACAGTACGACTGGAACCCACGATGATAATAGCAGAGAGAATAGTCTAGAGGAATTCGAAATCCCACAAGTAACGCCGGAAGAAGTAAGGAAAGCCTCGGGAGCTATGCAAAGGGGGAAGGCAGCTGGGGAGGATCAGGTAACAGCAGATTTGTTGAAGGACGGTGGGCAGATTGTTCTAGAAAAACTGGCCACCCTGTATACACAATGCCTCATGACCTCGAGCGTACCGGAATCTTGGAAGAACGCTAACATAATCCTAATCCATAAGAAAGGGGACGCCAAAGACTTGAAAAATTATAGACCGATCAGCTTACTGTCCGTTGCCTACAAAGTATTTACTAAGGTAATTGCAAATAGAATCAGGAACACCTTAGACTTCCGTCAACCAAAGGACCAGGCAGGATTCCGTAAAGGCTACTCAACAATAGATCATATTCACACTATCAATCAGGTGATAGAGAAATGTGCGGAATATAACCAACCACTATATGTAGCTTTCATTGATTATGAGAAAGCGTTTGATTCAGTCGAAACCTCAGCAGTCATGGAGGCATTGCGGAATCAGGGTGTAGACGAGCCGTACGTAAAAATACTGGAAGATATCTATAGCGGCTCCACAGCCACCGTAGTCCTCCACAAAGAAAGCAACAAAATCCCTATAAAGAAAGGCGTCAGGCAGGGAGATACGATCTCTCCAATGCTATTCACAGCATGTTTACAGGAGGTATTCAGAGACCTGGATTGGGAAGAATTGGGGATAAGAGTAAATGGAGAATACCTTAGTAACTTGCGCTTCGCTGATGATATTGCCTTGCTTAGTAACTCAGGGGACCAACTGCAATGCATGCTCACTGACCTGGAGAGGCAGAGCAGAATGGTGGGACTAAAAATTAATCTGCAGAAAACTAAAGTAATGTTTAACAGTCTCGGAAGGGAACAGCAGTTTACGATAGGTAGCGAGGCACTGGAAGTGGTAAGGGAATACATCTACTTAGGACAGGTAGTGACTGCTGATCCGGATCATGAGAGTGAAATAATCAGAAGAATAAGAATGGGCTGGGGTGCGTTTGGCAGGCATTCTGAGATCATGAACAGCAGGTTGCCATTATCCCTCAAGAGAAAAGTTTATAACAGCTGTGTCTTACCAGTACTCACGTACGGGGCAGAAACCTGGAGGCTTACGAAAAGGGTTCTACTTAAATTGAGGACGACGCAACGGGCTATGGAAAGAAGAATTATAGGTGTAACATTAAGGGATAAGAAAAGAGCAGATTGGGTGAGGGAACAAACGCGCGTTAATGACATCTTAGTTGAAATCAAGAAAAAGAAATGGGCATGGGCAGGACATGTAATGAGGAGGGAAGATAACCGATGGTCATTAAGGGTTACGGACTGGATTCCGAGGGAAGGGAAGCGTAGCAGGGGGCGACAGAAAGTTAGGTGGGCAGATGAGATTAGGAAGTTTGGAGGGTCAACATGGCCACAATTAGCACATGACCGGGGCAATTGGAGAAGTATGGGAGAGGCCTTTGCCCTGCAGTGGGCGTAACCAGGCTGATGATGATGATGATGATGATGGCTCGCTGCTTATAACCTTAATCTGAATACAAAAAAAAAAAAACTACAACAACAAACTTATATGCTAAACAACCTCTTACTGGGCATTTACAAAAAAAAGGTTTTGAAGTACATATTGCTCATTAAAACTCATAATATATATATATATATATATATATATATATATATATATATATATATATATATATATATATATATATATATCGGCTCGCGAACGAACGAGCCTTGCCCACACCGGTGGTGACCTGTTCAAGCCGACCCCGCCATGCGGAACCGGGAGGCGGTCGATCGCCACAATGGTGCGTAGAAACGGGTACGCCTTTCCTCGCACGATACTAAGGCGTCTCGAACCAGCACTGCTCTTCCCGACTCGGTTCCCTGCGAACCCTTCCGTTCTGCTTTGTGTATGCCGGTGAGGAAAGCAAATATTTCAAGTAAAAAGAAAGACGCAGTCATCACGCCCCAGCCGATTCCTTACACACAAAGTAAAAACTTCACCGGACAGGCACGGAGGGGCTCGGTTATACCTTTGCATTTTTTTACAGCTGTTTATTTTTCTCTACCCGGATGTGGAGTCACTCACGTGCTGGGCGGGGGAACAAGGAAACCGACAAAAAAAAAAAAAAAAAGAAAGAGAGACAGACAGCAGTGTTTCTAGTTGAAGAGGTATATTTCTCTTTATTAATTCTCGCAAAAGTGTACGCGCTTGAACTAGGCTCAGGCCTCCATTTGTCGACTGGCTATACAAACAACTGCGAAGGCCTTTGCTTATGTGGTGCACCTGTTTACTTTTAAGGCTCCCTCTCGCCTTCCCCCTTATATGAAGCCTTTCGCGAGGCGCACTGTTGCTATTCGAGGGACGAAGAGTGAACAAGTCTGAATTCGGGTCACTGAATTTCATATCTGGCCTGACAAACTCATTCTCGCGCGTCCTCTCGCGTCTTTCCGCCATACGTTTCGGGGCCATTCAAGTTCAGCCACTTTTTTAGGTCATTGGTGAACCCGAATCGAAGAGTCATTGCGCACAATGTCCCATTCACTTCTGCTCGGAATCTGATCTGACTTAAGTTTTCTACCTACCTGCTTACCTCAAACCTTGATTTTATTGCAGGACAAAAAGCACAAGTAGGCGTGGGAACATATACGAAATGCTGGTGTTCGGCAACATTAGTACGTTCTTTCGGCATCGTAACCAAAGTAAAATAGTTCGCGAAGCTCCGGGCGAAAAACGCTCCAGAACCAATTGTCCCTGACATCAGCTAGGACGTTTATAGGAGCAGCGATTGAACCGCTATTACGTGAGGATGCAACAAACACGCTTAAACGGAAAGCGTTTTGATTAAAAGCAAGGTACCAGTTGGTTTCGTTCAACGGAATTCAAATTTTTCATCGATTTTATGTACATGTCGTTAGGAAAAAATACAACTCTTTACCACGTTATCATTTACAATAAATGCCACTTTTTCAGTGACTCCTAAAAAAGAAAGGGGGGGGGGGGGCGTTCACTCCGCTATAAATTGAAATGCAATGCTGCTCTTGTAGCGTGCAGAAAGGCACGATTGTAAAGTAGAACTGGTGGTGAGGTTTGTTGCATTTAGAAGAACAAATTAAAATTGATTGACTGTATGTTGCGAATTTTTTTATTTATTATGTCCATATTTTACTAAAATTTGCAAATAGTTCAAATTATCAGAGAGCGAAGCTCTCAAGTTTACAACTCTGTAACTTAGCAATAAAAAAGCGATATCCCAGTTTTGTGAATTGCACCTAATAGTGCATCTAAAGCGCACAGAATTTATACGTTAACAATAGCTCTCAATAAAACGATAATGTGCGAGTAATGCTTTTTCAAAACCATTGTAAACAGAGTAACAAATTCACGTAAGATATAAATTGACATGTCGAATTTTTTCCATTTGGGATGATCCAATCTTAGTTGAAATCAAGAAAAAGAAATGGGCATGGGCCGGACATGTAATGAGGAGGGAAGATAACCGATGGTCATTAAGGGTTACGGACTGGATTCCAAGGGAAGGGAAGCGTAGCAGGGGGCGGCAGAAAGTTAGGTGGGCGGATGACATTAAGACGTTTGCAGGGACAACATGGCCACAATTAGTACATGACCGGGGTAGTTGGAGAAGTATGGAAGAGGCCTTTGCCCTGCAGTGGGCGTAACTAGGCTGATGATGATGATGATGAATTGATTCAGTTTACAGAAATGCGATATCTGTCCTTGGTGGACAGATACTAATTTGTAAATTTCGTGCTTCTGTCTTTTTTTTACACTTACGAAGTTTCGAAAATGAGTTTATTAAAACTCGGGCCTTAAATCAGGATTCCATTTCCAACAATCTCTAGAATTTAGCTTTCTCCCTCAAGTGGAACAAGCTTCCTTAAAATTGGGTCCAGGGGTTATCTCAGAAAAGCGTTTGTGGGCTTTGCAATATTTGAATAGGCTGCGTAGGAGTTTGGCGCGAGCTAAAGCTTCCTCTTAAACTAAATGTTCAAAACTGCCGTGGATTTGAATTCCGGGCCATTAAAAAAAAAAAGACTGCTTCAGAGGGAGGCTACCTAAATTAATTTCGCGCCTTGGACAGCAAGAATGACGTCGCTTCCCTTTTTTTAAGTGATATGACGTCTCTTTGAGCTTGTTTTGTTTATTGTTCCAGTGCAAGTGTTACCCCGTCGCACAGATGGCGCTAAGCCTCATGAACTAAAGAAGAACCGGCATGTTTTGAAAGTATAGGCTTCTATAGAATCTTGCCTACCAGACACTTGCCTGTTCGTCACCTGAAGGTATCACTTGCGCTTCACTTGTGTCACATCGACCACTGCGCTGAGACGCTATCACTTTCAAGCCTACCGCGTCGACCGAAACATCATCGCCGCTGCCATACAAGGACCAACGGGTGGAAGCCCTTCTCATTCCTTGCAGAATCTACAGATCGGGATGCATACAAGGACGCCGCAGGCAGGGGAATTACTGTTACCACTCAGGACGAGGAATTACGACAATTACTCATTGTCTGGGGAAATGCACATGAACTTCAACTGAAAAAGTCAGCTTACCTCCAAACGACGAGGGATTTGAAAGACTGTCATTCGCAGGTGAGCTGAAAGGAACGCTTTACGCAAGAAATGCCTTGAAGATCTACGTGCTTGCCGACGGACACAACGTCATATCCGGCGGTACCCGGATAAATGTAGTCGGCAAAGATGGCGCGACTTCTGTTCCACGTTGAATGTGCTTCAACCTGTAGCCAAAGCTTGGCGGATCCTTAGAGGTATGCACACGCCACACCAGCAGCTTCGCCCCTTTGCAGCACTCTCTCAGCACGAACGAAATTTCCTAAAAAAAATCTCAGATAAATGCCGCAGGCTACTAGAAGCTGGTTCAAGGCCTTCGATTTCCTCCACAGATAGTGAGTATGGCATCCCACAAGCGGCAGGTCCAGTGTTGGATCTGCCTTTCCCAATTGAAGAGCTCACCACCGCTCTTGCTGAATCAAACGGGCCCACATATCCGTGCCATGACGAAATAAGCTATGAAGCCATCAAAAAGCTCCTCCAGCCTACGACTCCTGGAATATTATAATTCATCGTGGATGTGTGGTGAGGTCCCGAAGGATTGGAAACTGGGGAAACTCGTGCCCATTCTAAAGCCTTTTAAGCAGCCAACAAGCTACGTGTCTTTCCGACCCATCGTCCTATTGAGCTGTGGAGGCAAGCTTATCGAGAGAATAATCTATAAACGTATTACATGGTTCTTTAAAAGCCACGACAAGCTTCCCCAAGAAATGAAAGGCTTCCGCCAAAGCAGATCTGCTATTGATAATGTCATCGCCCTCATCTCTGCGCTTGAAGAGCACATTCATGTTGGGCGCATCCCGATGGCCGTCTTCCTTGACATGAAGGCAGCTTTTGACTCCGTTTGCACCGCGCCATTCTCGCAGCTTTGGTTAGTCTTGGCCTCAAATATATACAAGTGGATAGAAAACTATTTCGCTGAGCGGAAAGTACTTATGAGCACTCCGAACCGACCTGCACAGTCTTACGCTGCGCAGAAGGGCGTACCCCTGGGTGCTAGTACAGGTGCCGCGAGGAGTACCCATCACAATCTATGCCGATGATATCTGCATCTGGGGCCCATCAAGCTCGCGCTACATTACGCAACAACGACTTCAAATAACATTACTGAAGCTCTCCCTGTATTTTGTTCCCCGAAGTCTGGCTTTGGCCAAGTTGTGCAAATATTGCACCTTCCTCAAATAATTCAGCCATTGAAATTACTGCATCCGACTTTTGCTCGGTGAACGCTTCTGCCTCGAGGTATAAACCAGCTTGTACCCGGCGTAAATGGGACAAAGAGTCGCATGCCGCAGGTCACGCAGTGCAAACCACTCTCCTCTACCAACATCTGCACTGATGCCTCAACCACTCGGGAGACTTCCTCCTGTGACCTTCTTGTGCCTTGAACAAGACAAATGCTTTCTTATCGGCTGTAGCGGTAGACATTCTCAACGACAGTAGAGCTTCACGGCATCAAAGAAGCTGTCCTCTTTATATTGCGCCGAAGGCCTGATAAACGAGCACTTTTCACTGACTGTAAATGAGCACTGCAAACATTGTGCAGTCTGTTAAAAAAACAATCATCAGCCTGTTTATTTCGACATTCAGTACTTACGTCGCTTGGCCATTGCAGCAGGCCACTGCATCACATTTCCATGGTTACCGGCTCACTTTGGTATTCTGGCCAACGAAAAAGCAGATGAAGCGGCACCCCAAGGTCATCAACAGCAAAACTATAAGCGGATTTACTTCACTAGATTTGATGCTTCCTAGCTAGCTAAAAGATTTGCTTCTGAAGAAAAGGACCCGCTATGGAGCCAACATTACCCCTTCTTTTACTCAGTCGACCCAAATCTCAGACCCAGGCTCCCATCCAGCATTCCTCGCCATTTGGAAACTCTATAGCATCGTCCTCGCCTGAACACTGCCCATGGAAATGGCTTACGGTACCGCTTAGTTCAAGTGACAAGACCACGCTGCAACAACTGTGGCTCAATTGAAACCCTGGAGCATACCCTGTTTGACTGTCGAGCACATGCCAACGAGTATGCGTTCTATGAATATTGCATGTATTCATTTACACAGAGACATTTGTCATTTGACTGTGTCTTAGGGCTTTTAGCCTGCCTCACACAACAGAGGCGTGCGACGAAGTATTTATTCACATACTTAGAAAACACTGGGAGAGAGAGAGAGAAGCTTAATGATACGAAATGCAGAGAGATCAGCCTGAGGTATATTCCTCTAGTCAGCTACTCGGCGTCGGGGGAGGGGGAAGTGGGAAAGAAAGAGGGAGGAAAGAGGCGCATGATGGGTGACGATGGCGAAAGAAGGAGGATGTAGACCATATGGCAAGCAATTTGGCATGCTCGAAGCCTACAGTTCAAGGCGCGTACTTTTTAAAAAGTTCAGTAACGCCTGGAGGGCCTTGAAACTCGATTGAACGTCTGGCCAAGGGCCTAAAATAAAGTCTTCCGACAACGGTGGGCTGTCGAAACACATAAGGTCATTGTTAAACTTTTTACACTCTTCCACGTACTTAGGGCAGTCACAAAGCACATCACCTATAGTCTTTTAGGCTTTAGGTTTTAATGTCATTCACATTGCACAACTCACAGTCTGGAGACTCGGTGCGTCGCATGAGATGCACGTATCCGCGCGTAAACGCTACCCCCAGCCTTAGTTTGTGCAGGAGTTGCACAGCTGCGTTGAATTTTCAGTAGTAGCCTAAATTTCATGGTAGTGTTCAATCTCTGGCGTCATGTGTGGCGATTATCCGGATTGTCCCAGTGCTTTTCTTTCGATTTTCGGATGACACTGGAGAGGAGGCAGTTGGCGTCCGCTCTTGAAAAAGGAATTGCAAGCAGTGACTCTGGTTCTTCGAGTGCTTTCTTCGCTTCGGCATCGGTCAGTTCGTTATGTGTATACCACAGAGACTGGGAATCCACTGAAATGTGATGTTGTGGCCGTTTTCCTGCGCTAAAGTGTAGAGCTCGGCCGTTTGAAGAGCCAACGCTCTGTAAGCGATTTCTTTCAACACAAATCTAAGGTGTTGCAGAGCCGATTTTGAGTCACTGAAGACTGTCCATACTTGAGGAGGTTGTCGCGAAATATATTGAACAGCCTCTCTGATTGCCATTAGTTCCGTAGATGTTGTAGTCATCTTGTTACACAGACTAAACCCGCACCAGACGCATACGACGAGACCGATCCGTCTGTATGCACATTCACCGAGGAGTCATATTTTTTGACATATATTTAAATGTTTAATGTCTGAAGCCCACGATAGGTATTCGCGATTTTCTGGAAGTTCAAGGTATATATAGACGTACCCCTATTTCGCACTAGAAAACACTGGTCAACTCGACAAACTTTAGTTCTACTCTGCCACCCTCGTGCACATTTCACGCAGCGAGTTCTGTCACCCCATTGTAGGACGGTGCATACGCTGAAGGACTTTACCATTGCACGCCGTTGCCCATGAGTCAGAAAACTCAGTGCCCAATTTTTTTTTACTTATTCCCTTTTTTGCACCTCTCTCCTTCTCTCACCAATTCCTATCCCCATGCAGAGTAGCATGTCAGTGACGTTTATATGTCTGCTAAAATATCCGCCTTTCATTCAAGGGTTCTCTCTCTCTCTCCTTCTGATTCAGTGGGCGTGGGAACAGCCCCACAATGCGAATATGTTACCACATTCGCTTGTTTTTCCCGGTTCCTATTACTTGCACTTTGTATGCGAAGTATTATACCAGTGTGTGCCTTTTGCTTTTCCCACGCCCGAACGGTGCTTGTTTTTTGTGAATGCATTGTCGTTACCGTGGGTCTAAACTAATGTAGAATACAAGCCCGGGCCGCGTGACCGCATCACAGATATGAACGGATTAAGCGACGTACAAAAAGTAGACACTATGCTCATTCTACTACAATGCCTTCACTCAGGTACCGAAAATAAAATGACAAGGAACAAACGATAGCCGTTGTGCCTGAAATAAATGAGGCTCAGAAGGTGACGCAGAGAGAAGTGACAGAAACGAAGGCAAATTACGCGGCTATGCAACGAAGTAGAGATGAAATGATAAAGAAGCAGGTGGAAATGAGAACTGAAGTAGTGGGCATCACTTGTTGACTTGCTGCAGTTGGAGCTGAGCCGTGCAGTAGTGCCATAGTTTAACAGGAATTAGAAGATGTGCGGAGGCTGGCTGATGATCTCAGCAAAGCAAACACAAGGCTACGAGAGACGCAGAACGAGTATGAGGACTGAATGCGACGCGACAGTCTATTGTTCTGTGGCTCGCCTGATTTCCCTTCAGATTCTTGTAATGAGACGGGAGAGAAGCTGCTTAACGTAACCTTCTAACACTCTAGAGTTTCCAATTTCGAAAGTATGAATTAAAAGAACGCAGAGGTTAGGTGCGTACATGACTAACTAATATAGGCCTGTTGTCGCGAAAGTATCTTCATTGAAGATGAAACAGCAAGTCTCGTACTCCAAAGGCTCAAAATAAAGGGTTCAAAGTGAGTTGTAACAACATGTACACTAACAAGGTGTATGGTTTCAGTGTCAGAGATAACTGTGTTTATGAAGTTGATGGTACTTCCGGACAACATTCCCGCACACGTGTCGATGTTAACGCCTCATCATTATTGCGCAAGCATGTTCACTGCACAAAGTACAAGCATGTGCTTAAGTAATAGAAATGCAAGGGAGCACACAACAGTACTGTTCCTCGACTTCTTCTGCCTTCCTTTGAACTTATTCCGTGTTTTTTCTTAGCCATACTTGAGAGTATTTGTTTGAGTGCAGTTTGCGTTTGCGTGTTTCTATTAGACGCTTTTCTAAGTTTTCTATAGTGTGATTAGATGACTTGCCAGTAAAGCTAAGTGTGTTTCACTTATTTATGTGTGTTGACTTCAGGAATAACTGACTTTGACTTATTTATGTAAATTGATTTTAGGCTTAGGTGGGTTTTTATGTAGTGTTTTCAATGCGACCGAACTCATCAGATATATTTCGGCGCCAGTTAGAGCAGTATCCATCTCCTAAGCATCATTTATTGAAAAATGATCTTTAGACGAGACGGGAAATATTTCAAGCGATGACAATGCAAAATTGAAAAAAGAACGTGCACGTTAGGGCTTTACATACCGACCTTCTGAAAAAATGGAGACACTCGAGCATATTTAGGGACTCTCGAGATCAACATTTGACTCCGATAGGTTCTTATGCTATGCTCCTGCAATTGTTAATAAGCCACTAAGCACTGACTCATGCATGATAAGGCTGAAAAGACACAAAAATGACACCATGATTGTTTAAAATGACACCACGCACTAGCTGTGTGCGACGTCATAACCTTCTGGTAGCGTCCCATGACGCCAGTAAGTTAGAAAAGCATTTCCCAGCACTTATGGCAGATATAGGGCGTATGTGCACGCGAGAGTAGCTTGGAATGAGTGGCAACACTCTGTCACGATTAGCAGCAGAATTTAGGCTATAGTAACTCAGGGAGGATAAGTATGGACTTTAATAAAGCGAAAAGCCCGACATCCACCCACTCGTAGCAATTGCTACAAAGGAAACCCGTACGGGTTCTTCGAAAGGAAAGCCTCGCAGTTGAAGAAAAATTCGTCCTTGTCCGGAACTCGAACTCGTGACCACCGAGTTTTCTGGGGCAGCCGCTCTACCATTTGAGCTAACCAGGCGGCTAGCACATGGCAGGGCGAAGTCGAATTTGTCAACAACTCCAAGCTAAGACAAGTGTTTGACGTGATAGTTCTGCTGAAATTTTTCTTCAACTGCGAGGCTTTTCTTTCAAGGAACCCGTATGGGTTTCCTTTGTAGCTATTGCTACGAGTGGGTGGATGTCTCACTTCTCCTTTATTAATTGCTTCTCTCAACCTTGCGGGTTTCCGCAGAAGGATTACTTTCAGTCTCCGCTGGTAGACAAGAATTTCAATAAAAATACACGAATGAATTTAGCAGACCGAACAAAATACGTGCGCCTTACAATGCAGCATTACCGGGCTCAGCAGCATCAGCTAAACTCATAGGTTCCACATAAATTACAAGTAAGGTTGGGAGATTATTCGTTTCAATACTGCGAATCGAATATTACCCACTGAACGTATAATCGTATTAAAAAAAAAACAACTATTCGGTATTTTCGAATATTGAGAAAGTAAGCGAATACTTTACAGGAGCTAGAATTTAAAGTCCGGGAACTGTTTTCTATTTGCTAAACAAAGTATTGCAAATTATCAAAGAACGCTTTCGAAGCAATACATGCTTGTTTTTCGATTTTGCTGTCTACATGCTAATTTTTTTAGTTTTCCATGTTGTCTTGAGTAGTCATGTAGTCACTTTACTTTTCGGACTACAGCCTCCGATGTGGCCCTTGCAACGCGCCACTTTACACGCATCTAGTTTTTCTAGCAAGTTTCAGTAGAATCTTTTAAAACTTTTCTACATACTGTTACATTTTTTCGACAAAATTTCTGCGTTTTTGGAAATAGTACTACATCTGTCATTCTTTCTCCCATGTTTTGTTTGTAATTAGGCTGTCAAGCTCTGGAGAGCCTATTGGAGCCGTCTTTTCTATAACGTTGAGCGTTATGCCGATTAAAACGGATCCTTATCCGTAATAGGCGGCTGCGTTTTTTACACTAGCCAGTTCAGGCGTATTGTTGCTTTTAATTTATCCGTCCTGGTTTGTCTACTGGATATTGCAATAGATATTAGATCCTTACTATTCGTATTTAAAAAAAAAAACTTGATGTTCACGCATCTCTAATTTGAACATGTTATATTTCTCTCTTTTCAGCGGAATGTTCACTTTTTTGTGTGTATCTCTTATGCGCAATTAGGCACCTGTAAAGGGTTCATGGCACTCGGGTGAAGCCGTGATGCTTTCTTCATTCAATACCCACCCATCGAGATTTAACTGAACACCGCCAAAAAGGTAAACCTTTCATTCGCACCTGTTATAACGTCACTGCGCTGTTCTGCGCTGATCTGCTACAACGTCATTCGTACCGGCTACGTCCTACACATTTTCAAGCCATAACGTAGTCTGTAGATGTTGGCAGCATTTTCTGCAAGAAATGTAGCATTCTGACGCCACTGTACTCGCTTCAATAATTCCTTTTTTAGGGAACTGCCCGTTTGCTCACAAGAGTCTTTCCGTAGTCAGAATGCAGCGGTACAAGTGATTTACAGATGTCACGCGATTGCTTGCATAATATACACGTTATGGGAAGTGCAATACATCGGGCAGAAGCGATCAGTGATAGCTAGGCAGAGAAGCACCACTATAGCTAACGGACGCTCGACCCCGAAAGAGCACTTGAAGTCACTAGGCATGTTCCTGCTCCCACGAAGTTTGGAATCCAGGGTTTATTCTGGGTGAAAAAACCGTGCAACTAATTAAACTACGACAAGTAAGAAGCGCTGAAGCAAATCCCAACACTGCACCATGTCCGGCACATCGTTCTGAAAACACGTGGTAGAGGAGCCTAATATTCCAAATAACTACTTTCGAAAGAAGAGCGAAAATACAATATTGCACAAGGCATAAGAAGGGCTCTGCCGAAGCTGAAACCGTGCCGGTATTGCATTTCAAGGTATCTGCACCGTCTTTCCGGTGCGCGGGAGACGGCTCGCGCTCGAAGAGATCACCGAGTACCGTTCTTTCTTCAAACCAGGGGTAGATGCCATCTGCAGTTTACTGGATTTTCTTACGATGACGGCCCCCGCCCCATACCCCAAGGAAAAAAAAAAGAAACTCAGAGGGGACAGAAGGCCCACGCTTGCTGGCATAAGGGAGAGGAAGCCATGCAACTTCCGGCGAATTCTACTTCTCTGCAAGCGTTCACGCTCGCGTAAGTGTGACGTCAGAGAATCCCCATCCCTCTGTTGCGACGTTACGCGAGATCCTTTCTCGAATCCTCCTGCGTTCCCCCTGTGCATTGACGACCACGAGAAGATTTTGTGTTGCCGAGCCGTGAGGCGAACCCGGTTTCCGACCTCTGACCCAGTTTAGGAGGCCATTAGTTTCAAGTACATCCCTCTTTTGTGTGCCCCACATCTTGTTAAAAAAAAAGGACGAAAGTCACGCAACCTACCTTCTCGTTTTTTTTTACCACATACTTCAACGGTTACGCGAACGGGAGGTTTCAGAAATGTTCGGCGCCTTTCTTCGGACCATTGCATTTCCACTTCTGTTCTTAACTTTTGTCAGGCCTGTTGCTGCCAAGGTTACTCCCGTGGTTTTTAGCGATGCCCAGTAATGCAGAACTTGCTCGCGATGTTGACGCCCTTCGGAAAGAAATCGCAGAAATGCGTGAAAGTTTGCGCATGATGAACCAGCTGTACGAAATATCGAGGGGAAAATGTGAACGCTGTGAATGCAGAGAACAAAACACTCGCAAAAGAAAACGAAAAGCTGGCTAGAAGGGTAGCGGACCTCGAGCAGTATTCCCGTACAAACAATGTCGAGATCAGGGGTGTGCCATCCACACAGGGCGTGAATTGTGTCGCTGTTCTCCAAAAAATCGGCGACAAGATTGGCTGCCCTGTGGCACCATCTGACATAGACATTGTTCACCGCGTCCCTGCGAAGAAGGATAAACATATAATTGCACGCTTCTGTTCCCGCAATAAGAAGGCTGATTTCGGAAATAAGGCCCGGAAAGCATGACTAAACACTACTACTCTCGGCTTCCCTCCGTCTGTAGAGGCCAAGGTCTTTATTAACGACCACTTAGCACAAGACAACAAACGTCTGTTTGCTAAAGCCCTCGAACTGAAAAAGCAGCACAACTGGAAATTTCTATGGACGGACAACTGCCGCATCAAAGCATGAAAGACAGAAGGAGGCCGCGTGTACGTTATTTCTAGCACACGCGACCTTTCGCTAATCGTCTCGTAGCTGTTCAAGCCTTCTGTTTTCATATCTCATCAAATAAATTTTCCAGACAATGTATTTTTCTTTAGAGGAACTAAAACGTTCACTAAATAACAGTAGGCTTACCCATAAATCCCAGATACACTTCAACATACGTAGCCTCTCAAAGAACTATGAAAACATGATAGATTTCCTTTCTAATCTAAAACAACCCTTTCACTATTATTTGCCTCTTAGAAGTATTGTTGACAAACGCTGATAGCAAGCTATATTGTATACCCGGGTACACAATGGAAGTATGTGTCCGTAAGGATGTTCGCTATGGTGGTTCAGCAATTCCTGTCCAAGATAACCATTCACATCACCATCTCCATGATCTATCTTTCTCTTGACCTAACGTTGAATCTGTATTTTTGGAATTCGATACATGTTTTCTTTCAGCTAACAGTAGAAACACAATAATTGGATCAGTATACCGTTCCCCATCATCTTGTTCTGCAAACTTTTGTTCTCAACTAGATGCTATCTTCAAGATCATTGCAAACGAAAGCAAAAATGTCGTCATCCTCGGTGACATAAACATAGATATTACTAACTGCAATAATAGTCATTGCTCTAATTATACCAACTGCTGTGCGGGGTATGGCCTAGTTTGATTAATAACCGTGCCCACAAAATGTCCTCCGTCCGGATCTCACTATTTAAATTAATATATTATCAAACTTACACCTAGAGCAATGTGCTGGCGTAGTCACTGTTCCCATAACAGACCACTATCCCGTATTCGTTCTATTAAAGTCCATTAACCCACCGTACCAACGAAACATAAAAACAGCGAACTTTCACACCACTAAGTTCATTAGTCAAATTGCTGAAATCGACTGGAACCCGATTCTTTCTATAACAGACCCAATCCTAACATTCGAACAATTTACCAACAAAGTTAAAAGCGTGTACTCGGAGTGTACGAGTCTAACACAAAATACTCACTGGTTCTCCACCCCTAGAAACCCATGGATAACAGGATCCCTCTTAAAAAAGTATTAAAAACGTGATAACCTCCATAAAAAATGAAAACGCCGAACTTTTAATGTAAGTTTAAAGTCGCGGTACATAACTTATTCTAATACGCTTACCAGGCTCTTGAAAGAAGCCAAGCATTCCTACTTTGAGAAAACTATTGTTAAACACGAAAATAACACCCGAAAAACCTGGAATACCATTAGGTCCTTTCTTCATCTGTCTTCACCAAACCACGCACTGAACGAACTTAATAGAGAAACTAGGGTAGTAACGGAAGCCACTGATATCGCAAATGAATTCAATACTTTTTTCTGTCCTACACATGATCATTCACTAGACAGTATACCACAGCCAGTACTCAGGCAAACCCCTTATTCATTTTACTTGTTCCCTACATCACCCAAAGAAGTATGCGATTCAATCGCTAGTTTACGAAATACAGGTCCCGGCCTTGATGATTTACAACCTTCTAAAATGAAATTAGTATCATCTGATATCGCCGATGTACTCGCGCACATTATTAACTGCATGTTCAGAATAGGCGTTTTCCCCGACGAATTAAAATACGATAAAATAACTCCTATATTAAAAAAAGTTAACAAAGAATTAATGTCAAACTATCGCCCTATCTGCATGCTATCTTTTTTTTAGAAAAGTCATTGAGAAACTACTTGTAAACCGCTTAACAAACTACCTTCACAAATTTAGTCTTCTCTCGTCTGAACAACACGTGTTTCATAAACGTTATTCAACTGAAATAGCTATAACATCATTCACTGACAAAATAAAACATGCTATGACAACTCCCATATTGTTGGTTCAGTTTTCGTTGACTTCAGTAAAGCATTTGACACCATCTGTCATAACGTCCTTTCTTACAAGTTAGAAGCTCTGGGCATTAGTGGCCCAGCTCTTACGCTCATCCGCAGTTATTTGACTAACAGTACACAAGTTGTAAATTTCGGAGGTTCACTCTCACGTACTAAACCAGTCACTAAGGGTGTCCCTCAAGGCTCACATTTAGGCCCTTTACTTTCCTGGTGTACATTAATGATCTTCCTCACTTTTTAACCAGTACTTCATATATACTATATGCTGACGACACGACTATATTTACTAATAGCAAATGCATAAATACTGTAATAAAACGACTAAATTCTGACCTAAGCAACTTATCTGCATGGTGCACAAGTAACAAACTTCACATCAACCCTTCGAAAACTCAGTTTATGCTTTTTCATACATATAAACGTGTCATCGCGCCCGCGCCACCGCTCGTCTTAGAAACTCATGTTCTCTCACCTGCACATGAAGTTGTCTTCCTTGGCGTCAAACTTGACCCCCAACTTAATTTTAACTTGCATGCTGACATGGCCTCAAAAAAATTGCCTTTGGAATAACAGTACTAATTCTAACGCGCTCGTATTTTCCACAACACGTTAAAACTTCACTTTATTACGCATTTATTCATTGTCACTTGCAATACTGCATCTCAGTTTGGGGAAACATATATTGCTCGCACATAATACATTTACAACATTTACAAAATCAAGCCTTGAGGATCATCAATTTCTCTAGTTACATGCCACATGCAGTACCAATTTTCAGTTCCCTAAAAATGCTACCATTACGTTACATGCTCCAGCTCAAATTGGTTTTACTAATATACCACACACTAAATCATGAAATAATTTTAGGTGCATTTAATAACTCTGCTCTTACCAACACTAACAATACAAGATTTTCCTCTAACAACAATTCTTTACTCCCTCGAATAAACACTAATTACGAAATGTTTACTTCCTTTTGTACGGCCATTAAATACTGGAACAAACTACCACTCCATATTAAAGCCTGCCGCACAACATTACCATTCAGGAGAGATACGAAGAAATATTTACTAATGACACTACTGGCTACCCATTCATTACTATAAGTATATATTGTGTACAAATTTGTTTTCCAGTTTTCAATGATTCTGTACTTACCTAACGTGTCGATAGCTTTTATTTATTTTTTATTCTATATCTCCCTTTGTCTTCTTTTTTCTCCTTTTTTTGGGCGTTTTAAATTTTTTGTCGCATAGTCTATATAACATTTGTACTTTGCGTATTGTAAGCATGTATTTGTTTCTAATTGTCTGTTACATTAACCTCGTGTTCTTTGATCTGTGTCATTCCTACGTTTTCATAACGTGTCAATCACTACGTATTTATTTATTCATACGCTGTATCGGTTTCATTTGCTTGTATGTATTTATTCCTGCATTGTTAAATTACTAATAGGAGCCCCCCCCCCCCCCCCTGACAGTTCTTGTAACTCTTGGACCTCCTTCTGTACTAATGATGAATGATGAAATAAATGTAAATTCACCCATGAGCACATACAATCTGAAGAGCGTGAAGTAACTACTGCCATTGCAGGAAAAGTTTATTTCGAGTGTAGGCCAGAACTCGGGCGCTTTAGCGGAGAAAACCTTCTTCTGTCCCTATTATTATTATTATTATTATTATTATTATTATTAGTTGCTTTAGGCCCATGTCAGCAGAGAGTTCAATTTTTTTCTTCAATATCGCGCTGTTCCACTTTTACCGCTTCTGTATGCGAAATAAATGAGGGCTCCTGCAACGATCAAAATTTAAGCCTTTGTTTCAATTACTAAATATGTGGCATAGAGGCACAAAAGAGAGATAAAACAAGAAAAAGAACACAACTTCGTCCTGGCTTTCGATGTATAAGCAAGGTAGCGTGCAAGAGTGACGGACAAAGCACGCGCACGTCCTGTTTTTGCTGCTGCCCAAAACACAGACTTACTGTGATTGTCGTACATGGCCGGTTCCACGATGACATCTTTAGACATCTCCCATAGTACTGGCTATAAACATAGGTACTACTAGGTTTACATGAGAGTTCAGAGAATTGGTCTGGTACCGTGATATAACAGCGGTGAGCGCGCGACAAGTGTCTGTCTTATCCAAGATGTAATTAATGACGTGATTTTTAGACGTCCAGCCCGAATTTATTGTGCTACCTGTAAGGGGTCTTGTGGAAGACAAAAAATCGCCGGCCCTTCCCATTCGTGAAGATGGTCGAACAGCGAAGCTGTGTTAGTTACACAATGTTACCCCATGCAAGTTAAACTTCGCAAGTAGTACGTATTGAGAATCTTTCGTTTCACAATTCTTGCACCTCATTTCCGCTTTTGCGTGCTTCGCGTGGTGACTATGCTTTCAGTCAGTCAGTCAGTCAAGAACTTCAGTGAGGTCCTGAGGAGTTTCAAGCCGTTAGAGATCCCATACGGGGAGCTCCTCGGGCCGAAACCGTAGGCGACGCCCAAGTCGGGACGGGAACGTGGTGACGCTCCGCCAGTTCTTGGGCCCTCTGGACGGCCTTGAGCTGGAGTGTGAGGTCCGGGCTTTTGAGGGCTTCTTCCCATTCGGGCTCACTGGAGAGAGGGCCCTCTTTTAACGCGGTACATTGCCAAAGCATGTGCGAAAGTGAGCAATAGAGTTCTGGGCAGTCTGGGCAATTCGCCGGGATTTCTGAGTTGTAGTGGCTTAGTAGGCCTCGCGACGGATACGAGTCCGTTTGTAGCATTCGAAACGCGGCCGCCTGCGCGCGTTCGAGTTTGGAGTGCGGGAGCGGATATTTCATTCTGCCTTTTCGATAGTATGAGGTGATTTCGTGATAAGTGAGTAGCGGGTCATTAAACTTACGAATGCTTTTTTTATTTCTGACGTTCTGCCAGTGCTTTTTTTTTGTGCATGGGATTTGCGTCTGTGTTTTGCCGTGCTTTGTTTTTTTCGCGTGGATGTTGCTCCACCCCTTTTTTGCGCGCCACTAATGAGAGCAATGTTTGGCGGCTTGGTTGGATTGGTTGGACAATTGACGCGGCCGCCGGCACTTCTTGCACCAGGAAGAAGTGCCGGCAGCCACGCGCTTCTAGTATCGTGTTTAAATCGCTGGGCACTGTTGGTTGGCAGCAAACATCCAGCATAACATTTCTTTCACGGGAGAGTGGAAGCAATCGTTCATAAATTCGACGCCGATCTGGCTCGATCGTCTAAAATGCACCCTGTGATAACTGTGTATTCGCGTATAAGATAGCATTCTCACCAGGGAAAAGGGGTCCCTTCAATCCCTGTCCTGCTGTTCAGCTCCTCTTTGCTTCTCCCGCTAGGTCACGTGGCCCCTCTTTAGCGAAGTCCGACAACAACGACACAGACTATAAAGAGCTTCGCTGTAAAAAATCGCCACTCTTCTAATTCCATTAAAATTACGGCGATCATACTGTCGATCTTCCCTCCCCTAGCAGCCGAGTTGGTTCAATGGGTACGGCATTCTGCTACCGAACGCGAGGTCGGGGATTCGACTCCCACTTGCGCAGCGCATATTTCCAATGATGGCGAAATTAAAATGCTTGTGTACTTGCCGAATTTTCAAGAACCATAGGTGGTCAAAAATATTTCGGAGACCTCCATTATGTGGCGCACCTCATCTGTGCTGTTTCTAGACATCAAAAGGAGCCACTAATTTTCCGTTCACACATCTTGTGAGAATTTCGGTTTCAGACTTTTCTACAAAAACAATAACCAAGAAAATAGTTTGGAAGCTGGTGCCCTATAACGTAAAACTGTGCCAGTATGTTTTTAGTCCGATCTCCTGACGTCAAATTTGCGTAGCCACCGACGCAAGCATCGGGCGCTCACTCGCAGGGTTGTCTAAAGAGACCAATCAAACGTTCTCCTCATTCATAGGAGGTCACTTTTCTTTGCGTGAAAAACGAATAACATCACCTACACTGAGCGGCTTGTGTTATCTAATTCGCTGACAAGAGGCGAGGAGCACGCTGAAGTGGAAAAGGATTCGATGGTGCCGATGCACTGCACTGAAAATCAATAACCGGATGAGGAGGGGGGTGCCGGCGTCTGCGATTGGTCCGCTTTCCCTTAGCTTGCAGTGGCTGGTCGAAAATCGCGGCGGCATGCAACGGAAGCTTAAAAATGACGATAAAACGGATCCTCAGCAAAGAAGAGTTGGCAGGACGAGGTCGTAAACGTGCCGAAAGTGCTCGAAAACGTTATACGGCCACGCAAGAAGCTTTATTATACGCAAGGAAAAACACATGCTCGCCGGCAGGTTTGAGTAGCCAGTGCCTGAGCGATCGGCGGCAGCCACCTTTTATTCCTTTTGGAACGGGGCAGCTTGCGGCTATTCAGAAGAAAACTCAGTTTTGTTCGGCATATTATTACATCTTTAACGCGTACACGTCGCTTTGACGCGGTGAGTTTTTGCGAGTTTTTGACGTCGCGTGACAGGCAGGTGAAGTGGATGCAGCCCTAAAACTTTTGACCACTAGCCTAGGGCTAATGGCGAAAAGGCGTCCAATCAGACATAACTATTTTTCATTTGTTCGGTCAAATCATGAATAATCAGTGTTTACAGGTCATATCAGATGGGGAACTATCGGTTTTCGAGTCGTCGCGTGACAGACAGGTGAAGTGGGTGTGGTCCGAAAAAGTTTTTCACCAATTGTGGAGGGCTGATTTCGGAATTGGAATAGAAGGGTTTGGAATAGTTTTTCGTTATAGCGCCCCTGGCATGCATATACATTGCGCTATTTGGGAAGCTCTTCCTGTTATGATTATGCGCGCGCATTTTCGTGCATACTTTGGCTTAGCCAACTTCCAGTCTTAGCAACATTACTTTTATTTAGTAAAGCATTTTCCCTAACTTCCATTAACGAGAAGCAACTGTCAGACGCTTGCGCGACGTTTGATTTTCTGAACATACTACGCAGGTACTGGGAATGACGGGAGAAGGTATTTAGGCCAAACAGACGTTTCCTGACGATATTATTCTTGCTGAGAAAGCAACTGTACGAAGTTTCCAGCGAATGACAATGGAGTGCGCATGCACACAGCCTGAGGTGCTGTAATGCTGTGCCGTCTCTGCCAGAACTTCTACCCGTCTATGTCTATGTTTGTTGTTTCCTAAGAAGCAGCGTTTCCTGAATGTAATACTTGGGAGTGCCTTGTCGGTGCAGGGTCATGTGCGCCTATGTACTGTTCGTTAAAAACGGTCTTCAGCTTCATTCTTTCCATACGTATGACCTCTAGCTCTCAGAGTGGATGGGCGTTTTGTCATCTTAATTGTTGGAACGGGAATTCAGCCTGCCTTAACTTAGCAGAAAACATTCCTCTCCTCAGCTGTCTATGTGATTGGATTGATAGACATGGGAAGCAGCCAAGGGAGGGTGGCACGAAATCGTGGTAAGATATGTACTGCTGTCCCAAACGCGGAAGCAATTTGGGTTCGTGTACCTGTAGCGAAATTTTGAGCTCCGTAGTTCCCTCGAGTCCGCGACTGACAATGCTCCCCATTGACGGAGTCGTCGGCCACCTTGACGTACTGCTCGAGTCAAGTAACGCCGTTTCGTTCACCGAAAAATTGTCGCCGTGACTTACCGCCCTGTCGAAGCCCCCGCTCAAGCACCGACCTCTGCGGCGTTCCTTCGACGTCTGCTTCAGGGCTTTATCCTCAATGCACTCGCGAATGCGGAAGAAGAAAAAAAAGTTTAACCGAAAATTCTGAGGGCGAATGTTGTACGCGGGTCGGCCTCTTGCGAGACGGGATTTACGCCCGACGTGAATGGGTCGTTTTATGTCGCGATCTGGGAGGGCGACCGGTTCTCATATAGTTTACGAGGACGCGGCGAACTGTTATGCGGTCGCTGGGGGGGCGGACATAATGGCGGTTAGCGTCGCACCAATCGCTGTTGCACCACCTTGAGTTAGATACTGTGTGCCGTCCCTTGGGTTTCTGAGGCTCCTTACGTAATAGTTGTCACCGCGACGTCTATAGCGGCGATGCGTTTTCTTTAACGGCAAGGGCGTGTCTGTGGTTCGGCATCGTTGTTAGGCGCAGTACCAAATAGGCGGGATGCATGGCCGATATACAACTCGTGTCAGATGCCCCGTCTTTTGCGACCAGGAAGTCCTGAGCTCACCGTGAGGTTGAGGTTGCTTGCGTTATCAATACAGGACATTATGGTTATCTATACACGAACAGTAAAAACGAAAAAGAAAAGCGAAAAAAGAAACAAGCCAGTAACGCACTACCAAATTCATTCCACTTGCTGGAATAATTCCAAAAACGTTGATCGAGTTCAATGCAAGCACTCAACTGCCTATGTGACTCATGTGTAAGCAGGAAGTTCTAATACTGAGGGCACAGTCTCTGGTTAAAAAAAAAAAAAATCAGACCCATTCCACTCCGTGAATGTGGATGCCCAGTGAAGCTGTTTAGCGCACAACATAGAGGTGACCCCGAATATTGAGCGAACGTACGAAGATACTTATTGCCCTAATCCTTGGTCATCGTGATAATATAGGTACGCACACACATTGGCGTATCACCTCTGTTACTAAATGTTTCCGTCACGTAAGACCTAAATGCATCATACCCCTTTAAGCAATGGTTCATCCCCCGTAAAGCCGGCCTCCCCATTACGACGACAGAAGAGAGAGAGGGAGAGAGAAATTGCCTTTATTTTGGTAGCCGGTAGATTCGGGGGGAGGGGAACATCGCCTAGATGGCGGCCAGAAGCCCTTGGGCTCTGGCGGCATCCTCGGCCAGCTGGACGGCCAAGAGTTGGTCTTCGGGGGGCTGAGCTGAGCAGCACGGTCTCCAACTGCTTCCCATGCTTTCTTTTACGGCCCTGTCGGGGCACTCGAGGGCACGCTCTCGATAATGTCATACACGTCCACTCTTTCTTGACAAAATTTAGGTTTATTTATTCAGCCATTTATATAATACTGCACGCCCAAATGGGGGCCCAAGCAGGAGGGGCAGAACACATAAATATTTACATATGCACGTATATATATATATATATACATACACACATGACAAGGAAATACAAAAGCAATAGAACATATGTAAATATCAAAAAAAGATGAAAGCGCCGACTAATAAGATTAAGAGAAGGTACACTGAAGGAAGACAACTTGACAAACATCAGAACAGTGTTACACGCATATATGAGCACTTGCAACCACTATCATCAGAGGGAAAAAAAAAAAACAAATACCAGAAGTTGAACCTGCGACCATTGCAAAATACTGCAAATAAAAGAGTAAGGAAGATGTGGAAGTATCAAACAAAATTCACGTGTAAAAAAAGAAAAAGAAAAAATTAATAAGGCTTCCCGACATGGCAATACCCCTCCTATTAAAGACACATGCGTTCAATAGAATCGGTGTTTATCAATTGTGATAATGGCAGGCTGTTCCAATATGTTACAGCACGCGGGAAGAAGGAAAATTTAAAGAGGTTAGTTCGGGTGTTTTAAAGAATCAGCGTGACGATGCCGTGTTCGATGCGCTGTAAGTGGTTTAACATAAGCCTGCGGGTGGAGGGACGAACAATTGTTTTTAAGCAAGAAAAGAAATTTCAGTCATATTTTCTTGCGTAGTTGTAGCGTTTGAATATTATGTTGATTCATTAGGCTAGTAGGAGAGTGACCCAGTCCATATTTAGAAAAAATGAGCCTGACAGCTTTACGTTGGACCATCTCTAAAGCGTTAATGTTCATTTTCTTATAGGGATCCCACTCAATGCATGCATATTCTAGTTTCAGTCGGATGAGTGAAGTGTAAGCCAGTAACCTAGTACCAGAGGAAGCGTGCTTCAGTTTGTGCCTGAGGAGTCAAAGCTTCCTGAAATACGAATTACATACGTTAGAAATGTGGCTATTCCAGTTGAGGTCACTGGTTATTGTGATTCCAAGGTATTTATATTGGCTGACTTTGGTCAGCGGTTCAGAGTCGACGTTATAGACAAACGACATTTTTTTTTTTGTTATGGACATGTAAACAGTTTTTCCTCTGTTCAATTCCATGCCCCACCGACTGCACCAGGAAAGAATGTCTTGAAGGTCAGAGTTAAGCATTAATTGATCGTCGTGGCAAGTAACCTTGATAAACAACACAATCGTCAGCAAATAGTCTACTTGAACAGGATGAGAAGTTTTGTTAGTGATGTCGTTTATGTAGTAAAGGTCCTAGCACGCTACCTTGAGGTACTCCAGAGGTTACTGAATGTTCGTTAAAAGAGTAATTATCAATTGAATTAGTAAAGGCAAGGCGCAGAAGACCAGGATTCAAGAAGAACACAAACGACAGGACCGGCGCCACTCGCCACGACACGTGTCCTGCATTCGGTGAACTTCTTCTGATGCTGAATTGAACAAGCCGGGCGTTTCTCTGGGTTCATGGCACAAAGCTTAGACAACTTGCAAGGCGCTAAGAAGACAACTTGAACATTATGCCTGCTCGCCACTTTCTTAATGTTGTGCGATACGCTACGAAGGTACGGAATTACCGCAACAGAACTGCGTGAAACTGGCTCCCTGATACGAGGCGGGTGCTTGTATGGTGAAATGTATGGTGAAAATACCAGCGCTTTGCTTGCAGTACTTCTTGGTTTAGTTTATTTTGGATCTCGTGCATTGAAACACGTAAGGCACATCGTCGTCTTAAGCGCTTAACTTTTCTTTTAAGGTGCAAGATCTCTCTCGTTATCCAGGGAGTAGTCTTGGAATTTTTTTTAGTTTTATTGAGAATAATGTTGCTAAGGCAGTGTGTAATGATTTCTTTAAATTTATCCCAAAGCACAGTAGCATTGTTACGGTGAAACTTATCAAGGCATTGTTCAAGATAATCCAAGACACTTTCGTCTCCGGCACGCGAAATATCTTTAACTGTGGTTGTTTTAAATTTTTTTGCGTGAAGCACTTACAAAGAACAAGAAAAGTGTACCAGACTATCATCAGAACTTCCAGGTTCAACGGAAACAAAAATGTTTTCTAATGAACGACTTACAAAAACGAGGTCAAGTATAGTTGCTGACGTACAATAGGTGCGCGTTGGGTGTCTTACAACCTGTTGTAGATTGTGAGACAGAATGATGCCATGAAAATAACCTAAGTGCGAATTAACCCCGGTGCAGAGAAACCCGTTCTGCCAATGAATATCTGGTAGGCTAAAGTCGCTTATAAGTAGTACATTCTCGCTTGTGAATGAAACCATGTGTTCAAAAAGATCACGAAAGAATTCTGGGGGCGAGTCAGGTGCTCGATAAACTCCAAATAGCAAAAATTATTTATCCCAGCAAGTAAGCTTTATTGTAATAGATTCCAAGTTATCGGCCTGACATAACAGAGTAGCGTATATAGTTTCTTTTACCAAAACTACTGCCCCGCCCCCTTTAGTACACGTGTCACGGCGATATGCTTGATAAGATGGAGGAAACACAACAGCATCTTCAATATTGTCATGCAACCATGTTTCCATTATCAAAACTACATGGGGATCGTAACCCATGATAGTTGCTTCAAGGCTTTCCGAATTCTTAACGACACTGCGGGCAGAATATTGTTCTCGATGATAGTGATTCCATGTCACCGGATTGGGATACGTATTGGTTTGAAGGAGGCACCGTGCCAGCACCTGCTGCTTATTTAGTTACTGACGTACTAAAGCGCCAAGCAGACGACAGAAGAAGAGACACGGACGAGCGCTTACTAACAATTGATGCTTTAATAACGGAAACACACAATATATATACGCAAATTTGGCGGCGCAACTCACGCGTTGTCAAAAATCACATGGTAACCGTGTCTCTTCTTGTGTCGTCTGTTTGGCGCTTTAGTACTTCAGTAACATGCACCAACTAGCCCACCAAAAAGTTCTGCTGCTCAGTTGGTAATGGATGTGCGGGGGCGAAAACGCACCCTCCCCGATTTGCGATGGTTAGTTATCTCCCAGTAGCCAGCCATTCGGTCCCCTGTCAGCCCCAGCCGTGGCACCGCGATGGCTCGGCTTGTGAGTCCTCGAACCACGTTGTGGGCCGCCTCGATGCCGGGGAGGGAGGAGTGCGCAGGCGACAGAAGTGAAATTCTACGCTGGAATGATGAGCCGCATTAGAGACAGCTGTGGAAGAAGACGGCGACGAACCCGCGAGCAGTGGCACTAGCGCGTTTGCATGGTTGGCGCCGAGAATCACTACGTCGAAACTGTCTATGACTGAACGAGGAAAAAAAGTGTGCCCGAGATGTTGACAGAAACAGATCGTTCTGTGGGTCAACCCTTCACTCAGCGCATGCTTCACTCACTGATGATGATTTATTGGTACCCCCATTTTAAAAGGTAGCTCTGACAAGTAGTCGTAATAAAGCGCATCGGGGAGCTAGTGGGTAAATTACTTCTAGAGTAAAGAGCGCCCAGTATGGGACTAAACAAAATGACACAAGACGAAGAGCCAGGATGCGTCAGCGTCCCATTAATTGACTTAAGTGACAGAGACATCGCTTACCTGTAAGATTAAAGGGACACTCAATAGATCTGACTATTCTGAGCTGACAAGCGCAGTGCATAGAATGCACACTAACGATCGTGTCCGCTCAGTATTACATCCATGCACTCCGTAAATGGAGCTCACATTTCAAGCCAAGCGCCCTTTGCCCTTTCTCTCGCGGGTGCCGCGCTCCGAACCGGAGAGTCGATGTACATCGCGCAAGTGCACCTGGCAGTGCTTTCACGTCGCTCACAGTGGCACGTGACTTTGAGAAATATTCGACGCAACAGTACTTATTTGTTCGATCGTTTGCTTCACTACACGAATTAAAGTTTACAGGAATAATAAAACATGCAAAACGATTGATTGCGTGTGTCTGTTTTACTTCGTACCGTAGCAAGTAAGATGGACTTCCGTATCGTCTGCTTGTTCCGATGCTGTGCAGATGCGCTCGCAGAGAGTGAAACTGTGTTATTTTCTACCGTGTTCCAGCGCTCGATCATACTCTGTGATCCGCCTGCGTGTGCCTCAGAATTCGTGTAGCACTGACGTATACCACTAGTCAGGTATTCTCGACCACAGCGCGAAACCAGACAAGCGCAACAGCTCACACGAGATACCGTCAGGGGAAATGCGCCGCACACTAAAAAAAAAACCTCGAGAAAAAAAAAAAAAACAAGGCGGGGCGCGTCACCTGTGCTTCATGCCGTCCTCCAGCTATGGTACAGGAGAACGAAGGGAAGGAATATCGCTTGCGGAGGCTAGGTGGGGGCAAGTGGAGGGAGCGGTATGTCAGCGGTGACGCTCACCGTCCCGAAATCACGGGTTCGCGTAGCTGAAATATTTCCATCTCGCCTATAAATGAACCGGCCTGAAAAATTCTTGCGGTAGAATCCAAGCTAGAGGGAACGCATCAACTTCCATCGCATGACCAAAATTTGCAATCTGGCCACGTGAGGAGCCCTTTAAGGCATGCGTTATGCGCCGAACTTCGCCAGTTCGGCCTTACTTTCTTTATTGATTTCGCGGTATTTAGTTTTGTTCCCTGCATATGAGTTGTTTTTCGATTTCTTTTCTAAGGTTAAAAAGCCGCCTTCCGCGCAATAAACGTTCAGTCGGTGCTAAAGAATGACGCCACTCCATCATGTGTCCTACTGTTCTTTCCCTATCTTAGCGCGGGTTTTCATAATTAGAACACAAACAGTCACCCAGCCTGCTTGAGCTGATCAAGTAATCTGTAGATATCTGTAGACACAGAATTTTCTCTATTATGTCTCATTATTTTATTTCTCTCTTCCTTAAAACTTCTATAGCTCTCTTATACAGTTAACTACGCAGCGAATCCGCTCCCCCTGTTTTCTTTCCATCAATACTCCAAATGTTTCTCGCTTATTTCGACTGCTACTCGGCTAATGCTTTCACCCGCTCTAAATCTTGGAGCACATGAAAGGAGGCAGTTGCTTACGCGTCTAATTGGCTAAATACCTTCGCATTCCGTTAGAATAGGTTGTCTCCGGATTTTCCTGCCGCATACACATGCCTTATTTGCTATTTGACCTTAGGCAAATAGCTCGGGTCTCAGCGAGCAAGGTACCGCCCTTTAGCATATCGCACAAGTTTCAATGCAATAAAAGTAACAGTAGAAAAAGAAGTGATGTGTGGCAAGGCGGTGATGTGGTAGAGGTAAAAGAGGGTATGAGAGAGCTTAGAAGAGCACGTATATGTGTGTATATACATTTCTAGTGCATAGATAGAAATAGAAGCCCCGCGATAACCTGCGTCACCATGATGTCAATTTAACGCCCATAACTTGGCCGTCCCATAAACTTGGCCTTAGTGAAAAAAAAAAAAAAAACTCTCCTGTTACATCGGCCCACATCGCGTTCTCTACCAAGTGACCGATGTCACCCATAATTTACTCTAGCCACGGGCAGTACCTCCTCCGCTCTGAAAACAGGTGAAATTGTCCACGTCGTCAGGCTTTCCGCCCGCCCTAGATATTTAACTGCACAAGGACGACGTCTTTTTCCGCCGGGATTAGTATTGCCATAGCATCGACAATTTCTGAAGAGACGAGCTGCAGGAAGAAAGACGACGAAGTGCTTGGGCTCATGACGCGATCGAGTCTCCATATTGCGCTCTCGCCTGCAGTGTAAATACAGTTTAAATAGTCTCTTTTGTCTGTGTCTCCCAGCACTGCTTTAGACAGACAGACAGACAGACAGACAGACAGACAGACAGACAGACAGACAGACAGACAGACAGACGGACGGACGGACGGACGGACGGACGGACAGACAGACAGACAGACAGACAGACAGACAGACAGACAGACAGACGGACGGACGGACGGACGGACGGACGGACGGACGGACGGACGGACGGACGGCGGACGGACGGACGGACGGACGGACGGACGGACGGACGGACGGACGGACGGACGGACGGACAGACAGACAGACAGACAGACAGACAGACAGACAGACAGACAGACAGACAGACAGACAGACGGACGGACGGACGGACGGACGGACGGACGGACAGACAGACAGACAGACAGACAGACAGACAGACAGACAGACAGACGGACGGACGGACGGACGGACGGACGGACGGACGGACGGACGGACGGACGGACGGACGGACGGACGGACGGACGGACGGACGGCGGACGGACGGACGGACGGACGGACGGACGGACGGACGGACGGACGGACGGACGGACGGACGGACGGACGGACGGACGGACGGACGGACGGACGGACGGACGGACGGACGGACGGACGGACGGACAGACAGACAGACAGACAGACAGACAGACAGACAGACAGACAGACAGACAGACAGACAGACAGACAGACAGACAGACAGACAGACAGACAGACAGACAGACAGACAGACAGACAGACAGACAGACAGACAGACAGACAGACAGACAGACAGACAGACAGACAGACAGACAGACAGACAGACAGACAGACAGACAGACAGACAGACAGACAGACAGACAGACAGACAGACAGACAGACAGACAGACAGACAGACAGACAGACAGACAGACAGACAGACAGACAGACAGACAGACAGACAGACAGACAGACAGACAGACAGACAGACAGACAGACAGACAGACAGACAGACAGACAGACAGACAGACAGACAGACAGACAGACAGACAGACAGACAGACAGACAGACAGACAGACAGACAGACAGACAGACAGACAGACAGACAGACAGACAGACAGACAGACAGACAGACAGACAGACAGACAGACAGACAGACAGACAGACAGACAGACAGACAGACAGACAGACAGACAGACAGACAGACGTGTGTACAGGGTTACGAAAAGGCGCACAAAGGATAATAAGTATAGAGATGTTGCAATTTGTTGCATAAAGATGCAGGGTAGTCGCAAGCATGAAATCTGTTAGCGTGTACGCCTTGACCGAAACGCATCTCCGACACTTGAAGCAGCCCCCTGTTATTGACAATTTTGTATGAGCGGTGCGCAGCCGAATGACTCAGTCAAGGAAAGACGGAGACGTAAGCACGTTAATTAGGCGACGTGTGAACTAGCAAAGGGTAAAAGCGAGATATGAGGAGCTTTTTTGGATTAGCGGAACATGGAAAGGAGAAAAGACGTGGCTGTGATACCAGAGATAAAATTAAAGAATTTAGTGATTGCATGAGAAACAATATTTATGAGTTCAATAAATCAGGCCAGGTCATATTAGTAGATGTGAAAGCGCAGATAATTTAAACGGACATGCTTATTGCACCAGTTGTGTAGTGCTGGACTTGTGCGACGAACAGAACCTTACAACAGTGAAAATCAGTGTTATGGGCAGGTAACATGGCAATGCGGAAACAGGCAGTCATTTATGGACTGCGGCTTTGTCTCAGAAATGGTATACGAAAGATTCGACCAAATGAGAACATGGAAAAAATAGCCTTGGTGGCCATCATAAACGCCTAGCGTTAAAATTTGAGAGAGATACCGACACAAAACACGAACCAATAGCACCCACTCAAAAATGAATGAAAATCAAATAACATAGGTCGCATAAAACACAGACGAGAAAGTGGAGGGCTCTTCTTGAAATAGTCTGGGAATGGAAGATACTAATACACGTCATGTAGCAGCCAATAAGACAAACATGCCAAAGAATGTTGAGTTGGAAAGCGGAAACCACCTAAGCGATGGAACAAGGAAATAAAGCAAGCTATAGAAAAGCGTAAGCAGGCGTCTAGGAATCATCGCGAGGCCAGAAGCTTGGCATTACGCCAAGAGGCGCTCCTTGGATGGGACAAATGCCGAGAAAAGAAAAGATTGGCGAGGGAGCTACTGAAAGAGAAAATTAAAGGCGCTAGTGAACGTTGGGTGCATAACACTCGCAGATACACAGCTGCGCCAAAGCATTCTGGAACCATGTAAGAACGCGCGGAGCTGTAACAAAATATTCGCAAACATATATAAGGGAAGAAGACAGTAACATCTTCTAAGGATACCATACGCTGCAGTACCTCAGAGACGGTATTAGGGATAATTTCGACAAAAACGAAGCGTAGTTCCACCGAGGCCTATTTGAGCGATCATCGAGGCGTATTTGAGCTTCATAAAACATGCCCTGAGCTTCCTCAAGGATCTAAACGCGCTTTTTCAGCACAGTGACAACTTCATACCAGAGCTCCAAAGACAGAGCCAGCGTCTTCCCAGGACCTTTTGTCTGAAAATGAAACCCGCGCTATCTAATTAGTGACATTGACTCCAAGGGCTCAAAAGCTTTGCTGCCGTTTTGTGATGTCTACGGGGGCAAAGACTGCAAGTGCTGCATGCAAGTGTGAAAGGAGGCTAGCAAATTGTAGTGGAATACTTTTTATTCCCTGCCATTTTTTTTTATCAAACAGCTGCCATCCAGGGCTAGAAAAAACTGCCCGTGTAAGGCCCGTTTTGTCAAGAGGTCAAATCCATAGCACCAGCAACTGCTCTCAGTGTGGAGGCCACAGCGAAGGCGATAGTGCTACCCACACTTGAGAAGCGTTATGATCACTCGCTGTCAGAACCCGAAGAATTGAACAGGAGTGGTGAACTCGCCCTTACTCCTTCACCAGCCGCAAGAAAGCCATGTCAATAAAAAAATCATACGAGCCAGTCTGGGCAGAAATGCAAGAGAGAAAAAAACAAATGATAGCACGCAAGAAATGACGAATATCTCGGCATCGCTTTACCTCATATTATTTTTACCACACTCTAACGCAAAGACTGAAATGATTTTCTCTAGTAGGACTGATGTCAAAACAAAAGTGCAGAATAGCCTTGGAGCTGAAAACCTGAACGCCATCCTCATAATTAGGTTAGCATTATACAGCAGCGACTCTGCAAAACTGTTTAACGTTGAGCATCGACGAACGGCACATTGAAATGCATCGATTGGATATGTAATGAAAAGGGATATTTCATAGATATCTTAACAAAACTTAAACAGGTGCGTTCGCTCTTGTTGGTTATTTCTCTTCGTCATAGCTATGTGAGACAGTACATTTTGGTTATAAAGTGCCAATAAGACACCCATGGGACCCTGTCCTTTGTCACCACGCTAACAAATTATTCCTTTTGATGAATAGCGTTCTTTGGCCAGTACTCCAGCATATTTGGTAGCAAAATCGTGTCTGTAATGCAAAAAGCGGGGCACCTTTCTCATAGGAATACATAAGAATCCAAAGAAAATACATGGGGTTGGGATGGGCCAAGTTGTATTTGGGAGTAGGTCAAGCTAAATTTCTGGGTGATGTGGGGGTGGGCCAACATAAATTTGGCAGTGATTTGAGGTTGGGCCAACGTAAATATAGGGGTGATATTTGGCATCTAGAAACCGGATCAACACAGAAGGACAAGTACGAAGGGAGGAGACATGACAAGGTAGAAGGTTGGCCAACTTGAATTTGGGGCGATATAGTGGTGGGCCAAATTAAAATTGGGGGTGCGCGAACCTGAGTTTTGGGGTGGGCCAACTTGAAATTTGGGAGTCGGCCAACCGAACCAAAGAATGCTACGCATTAGGCGACAATGATCTGAATTTCTGTACTTTTTTTTTGTTTTTGTACTGCAATCGTCCAAACATCACAAGTGACGTTGCAGCGGTTTCTTCGGAGATTCAATTTTAGCTAGAGAAGACTGCTTGGCATATGTACAGATGATAAATTCGACGTCAAATTGTTTGGAAAGATTGGTTGTTTCTATTATTTAGGACTCCACTTGAACATATTAACGGCCCGCAGTTCATTATTAGCATTCTTACATAAATGTAGGATATAAGTATTCGAGCACGGGATTTGCGAGTACAGTAAAACGTAGCGACTTTGCAAGCTCATCGTGAGGTTATAGAGGACATTTTTGCCCGTCACGTGGTATCTTTGTCAAAGCAGTTGGTTGACAACACTGTCTTATATCGCCAAAAAGCGTCGATGCCGGCGCGTGTAAGCTGCTGCGTGGAAGTTGCTTCTTCGAATTTCCGGAGAGACTTCCAGTATTATCCAGCAATTTTCAGGCGCACTCAACTCATTTGTCACTAAATTTCTTCCAAATATACCCAGGAGTAATAAGTTGTTCTATTTTTCACCTGGAAATCCTTAAATAAATTAAGTCGTTTCGGAGTCATAACTGCTTTTCATTGACTTAACAAAATCAGCGTCAGTGCAATTCTTGAATTTTTGTAGTGTTTCTTTTTTGCACCCACAGTAAGGATCTATGGCAAAGCTCGCTTAAAACTTTATCTACGACTGACTTACACCGCCGCATGCAGTAGGTAGGTATTGATATTCTGTCACTGAGCAAGCCAAATTTCGCTCGATATAGAAGCGAAATTCCGAGAAATATTTCTCCTTGTAAATCTCTAAAGTTAGGTGCAGTCAGTACGTCCGCGAGGTGAAACTTAGCCTACGAAATGCTCTAGTTTATACAACCCTGGCAGATCTGGTAATGCGTAAAACGAAGAAACGGTTCATTAATAAGTAACTTAATGGGTGTAAAGTATGATGTGCTGTCGAGCATGGCAGAAAATTCAAGTAAATAAGCGTGTGTGTGTGTGTGTGTGTCGGGGGGGGGGGGGGGCGTCTATTTTCATGCGTATATGTGATGAACGGCATGATTATGAATATCTGGCAGATGCCACTCAGCCACAGCGAATCTAATTAGGCTACCGGTCCAAATACTCAAGTGTACGCATAAAAAAAAGCGACTCCAGACATGCGAACGCGTAAGTTGTGTAGAGACAGTCGGCACAACAGGCGCTGTGTACATTAGGCGGAACTGCTCAGTCTTTCTGGAGACACAGGGGGATGAAAGCGCACGCAGTCTACGCCTAAAGGTATGCACGTGCAGCTTCCGTGGCTTCAAGCACCCAGCGGCGACCCCGAAGTGAGTACGACAAAAAAAAAGAAAGGGGCGGGAGTGGGTCACCGCCACCGCGAGCAAAGTCGCTCTCCCGGAGCCACTCCAT
Organism: Dermacentor andersoni; assembly: GCF_023375885.2. NCBI lineage: Eukaryota > Metazoa > Arthropoda > Arachnida > Ixodida > Ixodidae > Dermacentor > Dermacentor andersoni. The sequence goes on along the minus strand of NC_092823.1, from coordinate 33,252,046 downwards.
CAAGCTCAGCTCCCTCACGGCGGCGCCTTTTTCTAACAACACCGACAAGAACGGCGTTTCCTGCGGTTGGAGGAGGGATTTTTTATCCTCCCGCCCTATGGTAGGGAGGGAGACTCGCCTGTCGAACTCGTGGCCCCAGAAATGGGCAGCCGGAGAGATCGCGCTCGCTGAGCTAGCTCTAATCACCTGAAATGCGATGTTCTGACGAAAGAAGAACAAATAAGAAAAATCCGGTAATCAGCAGCCCACGAGCAAGATAAGGGGGAAGATGAGAGAAAGACAGAGACTGACTTATGAACTCAGTGTTTATAGTTCCGCCAGTACTGTAGATTACGAAGTAGCAGAGTCAGCCACCCCGTAAATGAAGATAAGAAAGAATATCACAACGACGCAGTTAGTGCACAAATTTCCTAATGTGAAATTCTACTAAAGAATAGACAAAGAAGAGCAACTGCTTGCTGTAGCCGAACTCAAGCTCTAAATAAAAAAAACATTTGTCACTTCGTAGGCGTCATAGATTGGAATCTGGTTACATATCGCGGCAGTGTTGAGATATGTCTTAATGTCTAAAAGTGACTATGAGCATGAACACTTTCAATGAAAGTGGTAAGATGCTTTGGACATGTCAATGACTCTACATTTGCTGTCCGGGAGGCACAGGATAATCTTGAATACAATGAGAACGCCAATTATGGCCTCATTTTCTCACACGACATTTTCAATTGGCCCAGTTTGCGACGCCTTGACTATTGATGCCTCACATAAGAGCAAAAAAGTGCAGTGCTGCGAGTGTTTGATACCTTTCGTTTCACTGCGCTAACAGTATTTGCGTTGTGAATAGTTCAGCCAGTTACAAAGACTTGCGAACACCCTGTATCGGAGTCTGTCGCTTCACGGCGAGTAGCTGGAAAGTAGCCGTATAGCCGAAAGACCTCCTGGTATCAGCCGTCGATAACGTGTTGAATACAAGACGCAAGATGTGAAACCTGTTGCTCTAGATAAATTAACATATAAAATATATCGGCTGTTGAATTTCTTTGTGGCATACTAGCAATATTCCCGCTGGTTTTCACCAGAAAAACAAAAGGGATCTGTTATTGGTAGCAGGAATTTTTTTTTCGAAGCGCAACTGCTAGTTGGTCTTTCGTCACCCCGAGTACTAGTTACTTTTGACCCTCATCAATTTCACTTCCGCACTGGAGTGTTGACTTGCCTTTGACGTGCCGCGGTGTTTCGCCCTTCACAAACCAGTGAAAATGGCCTTCTCTTCGTGTCAACATGGGCAAGCTCATCCGTCATAGTCTCGTTCGGCAGCTCAGGCCATTGTTAGCTCTGTGCCACTGGAAGTCAGACTATTGTTAACGAGGCACGCAAGCAGTTGGAACTCAAGATTAGAACACCCAGACCCCAAAGCGGTGAGCTTTCTGTGCGAGCAGCGATTGTTTCAGGTTCAAGGAATCTCGATCATTCCGCTGTTAGCGGTCTTTCTGCTTCAGTGTGAGTAGGTTTCTGTATTTGATGCCGTCTACAAAAGCCGCCTGCAGATTGCAGCCGTAAAATTTCTGTCGAGCCTTTGCAGCCTTGTCTTAGAGACTGACAACAAATAAAGTAAACAACATGCCTATTGCAGTTAGCGCTTCGTTTTTGGGGCAATGTTTTATGCGGCTTCGAACTGCACGTGGCCAGATTCTCAATGTACTTGCTCCCCCTCCGCCCCCCTCCTCTTGTCCCGCTTCTCGACTCCTACTTCTATTATCAACACTTCTTTTAGGTTTAACCTCAGGTTGTCGAATTTCGTGTATTTCTATACTCTGCACAAAACCTCAAGTCATACATGGCAACCTGAACATTCGTCAACGTTTTGCCTCGGTTGTATTGAATAAAGTGACGACTCAGAAGCCCAAGAGCCAACTCGAGGCTTTAATTGATTCCATTCTAAGGCGCTGTTGGCCATGATTACGGTACTCAGGAAGAATCCCCACGGTGAGCATTTTAGACTTTAGGAGCAGTGAACAAAGCAACGTTGATTATAACAGCGAAGCCGAATTTTCATCCATGAAGTTTGGGAGCGTGATTTGCATTGAGTAATTCGTGTTGTTTTCTTTCCGAATGCGGGTAGGTTTGTGAACTTCAAATATTGTATACGAATTCGCTGTGTCCAAGGATTGTCACCCTTTCTGCAAAACGTTTCAGTTTGTCATGGAAAGCAGTAACAAAAAATTTAGCTGCCGGGCCGCCGAATACAGCGTATCCGTCATAAGACCCGGTTACGTATTGTTCCTTTCCGTACGTTCATTTCGGGTCATGGCGGCTTACTTTGAGAAGAGAAGTTAATTTCGAAAAGTTGACAGCAAAGTCTGATTGTAATGTTGGCTCTGATCGAGAGTCAGAAGCGATAAGCGATATTTTAGGTCTGCGCAACACAATAGAGTACCACGCATGTTTCATTGGGCTTGATGATTGGACAAATGGTGTTGATAATCCATGCTCGGAAACAGTAAGAGATGAGCCGAATTATTTCACAAAACAAGAAATGTAGATTTCTGCGACATGTGACACATTGAAGATACCCTGACCACTTCACGGTTCTATAGATCAATTCGCCACTTATTTGGGCACGAAAACTACGTCACCATATCATGTTGCTTCGAGCCACGATGAAGGGATAATCCTACAAAAGAGGGTCGTTGTTGCGAGATGAAGCAAAGAATGAGTTTTCGGTCAGACGCTTCACAATGGCTTACGATATTTAAGTGATTCGTAGAGCGTTGCGAATACAACGCTGCTCTTCCGCTTCACTCGAAAGGTATTCGATTAAATTATACGTACACCGTGCCGCGCTTAAATTAGAACTTCTTTTCGAAAACCGTTTTTTAAATCTTCGCTCTTTATCTTATTGCACGTAATCTGTGAGTGTTCGCTGGTAACGCAAGACCGAGGCTTCTCTCGTCGCGTGTCTGATGCTTACATCGAAGTTATGAGCAAGGCTCACATGAGGTTAAATTTGGATAATTCCGTTTTTGACCAATGCAATTAAGCGGGAAAACCGTTAAGACGAAGCTTTAGCTCGGGTGCTCTTATATAGATACACGGGAAAGGAGGAATCGTTTTTCTCGGGAATCACTGCATTCAAATTGACAAATAACGAGGTTCCTTACGTTTAAGAGAATATGTTAAAATCTGTTGACTGATCCAAACAGCAGGCTTATTTGGGACGTCATATTTTTATAACCATTGCTCAAAATTTTTAAATGAGTGAATCAAGTTTCCAGGTGCGTAACTTAGCAACAAAAGCGCACAATACAACCCTGCAAACGGCACCACCGAATAATAAGCCAAAAGGGGGCGAAATTGATGTATTGTACAGCCGCCGGAAATATACCACTAATTTGTGACTAGGACTTCCACGAAAACCTAAGAAAATTTAACGGTTTCAATATTCTGTCAGCTTTTCTCCAAACATTTTCGGGGGTGCTTTTAGCATATCCACAAATACATGAGCGCATCCGAATGTATTTGCAAGCCACATTCAGCGGTATATGTGCACGTAGAAGAGGCAGTACCGAATACTATCACCACGTACTATAGCTGTGATAAATCAGTTACGCTCGAGTCAATAACTACACATGGCAAAATGTCCCGTTCATCGGATGATAATTACCAATACGCAGTCTCGCCGGTGTAACCGCCTTGAGCGCACTTTCTCCAACGATGCAGGGTTCAAAACGCGTCATATGTGTGTCGGCGCGTTGTTCGATAGTTCAAAACTAGCGTTTTGATCCCAGACCTAATTCATCGCCAACAGCTCGAAAATTCTCCAATGCACGAGGCACCGGAAACTACGGGGAGCCCAGCGGCCGCTCCAAAGCGCGGGCTGGAATCGCCGCTGCCTTTGAAGCACGCGCGCAGACCGTACCTTCGTGCGGTCCACACTTCTACCGACGCCGGGCCTCAACAATGGCCGAGAATCCTCGAAGGTCAATATTTGCCATTGTCGAGAAATACGCGAGTCGCTGTGGGATGCCCGCCATCGCATTATGCGCAGCCAGTAGCCGTATAAGAGTGGCGTACTTTTTGTGGCGAAAACGAAAGCAGAGATTATTCACTTCACGCCTCCAGCGAGGTGGCTTTGCCAGGTCGAAGCGCAGCACACGTGTCGATGACCTCCCCTTCCCCAGACAACCAACACCGTCGGAGTCGATGTATGCTCCAGCTCGCGGTCACGGATTCAGAGTTTTGCGCGTGGAAGTTCACGCAGCTTTTTCGTTATGAATGAAAAATCGGGATGCCGCGTCTTCGGGGTGACCTTGAAACGTCACTTTCGCTTACGAGAGCGCCGAGATTCTACCCGTGGGGTGGTGGAGAAATGAACGAGACTCAGCCGCACAAGGGTCTGTCAGTAAGGTCAGCCTCTGTGCACTCTGTGAGGCCATATGGAGGCAGACACTGCAATGTCTCTTTATTCCTCTATTTTATTTCTGCCTGCAAGCTTTCTTTTATTCTTCTTTTTTAAAGAAATTGCCTGTTGAGCTATTTCAGCATTATTTCTATATTTATAATGAATAGAAAAACTAAACAAATGGCAATTTTCTGAAGCACGAGTGCATTTAAGAAAAATTGTATAATAAGCGAAAGGTGTGATTTTTTGCGCGCCCCGCATATCTGGGGGGGGGGGGGGGGGGGGGGCTATAACGTAAAGCTATTCCAAACTTTTCTATTCCAATACTGCAATCAGCCCTCCACAATTGGTCAAAAAATGTTCCGGCCTCTCATTTGGCCTGTCTGTCACACGATGTCACGAAAACTGCGATACCTCCCCATCTGATATGAGTTGTACACATTTATTTTGCGGGAATAGACCGAATAAAAGAAAAATTATTACTTCTGATTAGGCATCTTTTCGCCCTTAGCACTCTGCCATTGGTCAAAAGTTTTTGAGCTGCGCCCACTTCTCCTGTCTGTCACGCGACCTCACAAAATCGTGAAACCTCACCGTGTCAATGTGACCTGCACGCGCTGAAGAAGCACTAACATGCCGAACAAAACTGAGTTTTTTTCTGAGTAGCCGTAGACTGCTTGGTTCCGAAAGGAATAGAAAATGGCTGCCAGCCGATCGCTCAGGCACTGGCTATTCGCATTTGCCGAATAGCTTGAATTTATTATCACTATTATCAATTTATAAACAATTATCATGGCAGTATAATGTTATCGAGTCCTTTCGCCACGTATACAGCACTCTGCCAACTCTTCTTTGCTGTGGACGCATTTTACCGGCAATTCCAACCTTCTGATGCATGCTGCCGCCATTTTCGACCAGCCAGCGCAAGCTAAGCAAGCAGAAGCGGACCAATCGCAGACGCCGACACCACCCCCTTCATCTGTTTATCTACTTTCACTGTTCTGGCTCGGCCCCATCGAAACTCTCTCCACTTGAGCGTGCTGCTCGCCTCTTCTCAGCAAGTTAGATAAGAAAAACTGTTCAATGAAGGCACTGCTATTCGTTTTCAATTCAAAAGAAACTGAGATCCTGCAAACGAGGAGAGCGTTTGATTGGGCTGTTCAGACAACGCTGTGGGTCATCGCCCGATGTTTGCGTCAGCGGTTACGTAAATTTGACGTAAGAACAGCGGAATAAAAACTGATTGGAATTGTTTTATGTTATAGGGCCCCTGGACTAGGTGGATGAACAGGAAAAGCAAAAACAGCAACGTTGGCCAGTGTAATTGCAAGCTACATGGCTGCACTATACGGGAAAAAGACATACTGAAAATGAAGCGGGATCGAATGAGAAAATAGAGAGACAGAAAGAAGGCCATGCACACAAACTCGATGCTACCCAATTTAAGTCGGTAACAAGCTCCGCATGTCGTTAACGCATGAAGTGTTATATTATTTGATTTAGAGGTAACCTATTTCGCATTTTTAAGGATTATTTGTAAATTTTACTACATCAAAAACCATTCTAAAGCTTTTTAGTCATAGTGTAGATTTAAATTAACGCAAAAAAGAACCCTCGTTCCACGAAGTGAACCTGTTTCCTTTAAATGCTTTTCTCATTTCTGCCGTCCTTGTTTACCTAAGTATGCTCTTATTATTTATCTAATTCTTTATCTGAGTTGTATCGTGTCTCTCCAAACGCAGAGTTATGTCGCGGGCTGAAGCCATCTGATCCGCGCCGCGCTGCCTGCGCAAGTTGACACCTCGACAGCTTTGCCGATGATGTCATCTGCAGCGACGCTCGTCTATTATCTAGGTCTGCCATCATCCACCCTAAGAGCTGCGCGGCTGACATCACGACTGACGCTCTGCCAATATTTATCGCCCAGCTTCATACGCCCACATCGGGAATCTTCAAAGTGGGGGATTACACGCTGAGGCATGAAAAAGGACACGAATAAGACTAAACTACATTCTTGTCCATGTCCAGTTCTTGCACTCCTAATTTAATTACATACCATGAAGCAACTTACACAGCAGCAAGTCTATTGCAACCGATTTGCTTCATGTTGTAGGCGTGAAAACATCATTTTAACTCTTCACTATGCCAGTTACAGGGTGTTTCACGTGAGGCACTTTAAAGTGTTCACAAGGCTGGCAACGCTCTAGGTGACCAAATGACCAATCTTTAAGCCAACCGCAACATGTATGGTTGTTCATGCCAAGCGCGCCGTCTTCCGTCACCCGCGAGGCACACAACCATGTACGGGGGGGGGGGGGGGGGGGGGGAGGGTGCGGCGTTCTACTCCGGCTGCAACTGCGTATGTGGCGGCTGCACGCGGCCAGGCGACCGTATTTGAGAGCGATCTGCGTTGGGGGCAGAGTCTAGGTGCGTCGACGGCTCGTAGCTTTATGCGTGCTGTGTGTTCTTGGCGCTTAGTTTGCGCTGACGCGATAGACAGCACGAAGGTCGCTTTGCTCGCTACTGCTGCCGCACCAACGTTTCGACGGTGACTGTTCGCGGTCATCGAGTGTTATGCGTTCGTGTTAGGAGTGTGCGCTGACAGCATGATTGTTTATTTAGTTAACAAGCTAATGTTTACAATTTGATACGACCGATAAAAATAATAATCTTACTTCATATGGCTGTCTGTTAATTTGCTATGGCAATTGACGCTTCGCCTTTCTGGTGAATCTCCGACTTTTTTCTGGCCATGTTTATAACACGTCGAAAGTCAGAAGAGCTAACGTGCACAATACAGCATGAACCTCTCGTACGCTATCGTTCCTCTTTGTGATAGAAATAAATTCTGGCATTTTACGTGCCAAAACAACGATCTCATTATGAAGCACGCTGTAGTGGGGGACTCCGAATTAAATTTGAGCACCTGGGGTTCTTTGACGTGCCCACAATGCACAGGACAGGGGAGTTATTGCATTTCGTCCGCATTGAAATGCAGCCGCCGCGGCCTGGATTTGATCCCGCGACCTTGTGCTTAGCAGCGCAACAATAAATAGCCGCGAAGTCACCACAGCGGGTGCGTTGCTCCCTTTCGTTGTTTGTCCAGTCTCTCTCGCTCTCTTTCTTTGCTTAGTATACTCTACCTGGTTAGTCTATCCATATTTGTTGTAATATTTATCACAAGCTTGGATCAAGCCTGGCACAAACTTTAAGCTTGGATCATTCGAGAGCAACCCCAGCAGCTGCAGGATAGGACGGCATTTAACCGCAAACCTTGCTTCACGCAGTGCATTCCACGGCACCATCATGGAAACCCGCCTGCAACGAGGCCAGTGTATCCATGTCACATCATCGCCACATCGCTACTTGTCTCGAACGTGTCAGCGCATCGATACTCTTATCAAGTTGGAAACAACGCTGGAGGCTGCAGACAACACCCCCAGACGGAACCGTGACGTCATCCCAGGATTCTAAAAGCGCTGAATTGACTGGGAAAAAGCATTTCGGGAGCCGTCCAGGCAGCTGCAGGAAAGGACGGCATTTAACCACAAACGTTACTTCACGCCCGTACGTGATGAGGCATTTTGAAACGCTTTATTAGTGCGCACTGTAACTGTTGGGTTGCTCTCTGGGTTAAACTTGTCGAAAGGAGTACTGTAAAAAGAGCTGGCTAAGGCAATGTCTGAATTGACTGTCCAAATTGAAAAGAATCCCAAATAATTAAAGCGCGATCTCATCAAAGTGATTGAGGGCGAAATGGAATCAGTGATATCAGCAATGAACATTAATCAGAGTTTTTAACAATTCAAATTGGAAGTCGCTGCAGTGAAGTCAGACAACATTGAAATACGAAAGGGGAACCACCGTCTGTCAAAAGAACTGCAGGATGTTAAACAAGCGCCGACTGCCGTTGCACAATACAGTCGTAATTGTTACCTGGAAATGAAAGGTATTCCGATTAAGGTAAGAGAGAACCTCGGTACCACAATGCATGCCATCTCAACCGGCTTGAACGTAGAAATAAAAGATTCAGACATTGATGCGATACACCGCGTTCCTACAAAAAAATAATACAACTGCACCAAACATCATTGTCGAGCTTGCTTCTCGAAATATTAGGGACGCAACTCCAAAATGCAAAAAACAGGATTATCATGAGTCACTTGCTTTTTGATTGTGAAGTCACCCCGATTTTCATAAATCAACATTTGTGCCATGCAAATAAAGTTCTTTTGGGCCTTGCAATGAAAGCAAAAGGAGAAGAAGCCTACAAATTCACTTGAGTATCGGACGGAAAAATGCTAATGAGGCAATCTGAAAACTCACGTTTGGTCCATGTCAGAAGCACCGAAGATTTTGCTCAGACTGTATGAACACTTGGAATTGGTACCCCTGGTAACTACGTTATCTGGTTTTAGTGGCTTATAACCTTGACGAACGTGAAGATTTACATCGTAAGCAAGATCATTTTTCACTTTTGCACTGTAACTTACGCACTATAGGAAAAAAAGCTTGAAAGCCCATCAGCATACTTATCGCAGCATATATTTACTTACGGCATTATAACTATAACAGAAACATAGCTAAAAGCAGCTGACATACTAGCTACCGGGATATGTTACAGTGTCGCAACCCCGACGGGGCCAACTGAGGTGGAAGAGGGGCCCTATTAATTAAAAGTGACATTAAGTATGTTACGCCCCCTGAAACATCAATCTATCAATGACACGCTGAAATTATATTTCTTCAGTTAAAATGCGGTGTCACAGTAGGAGCCGTGTACCGGCCTCCTTCTTCAAACATGAATGATTTTATTACAAGCATGGAAAAAAATAATCGTACCTCTTATTTCCTCAGATGACGCTACAGTCGTTTGCGGAGATTTCAATATTGACCTTTTGAAACACAACTGTTATTAGTACATCTTCTTACTTGAATCACTGAATCTAAAAATGTCATTTCTTCTACGACACGTATTACTAACCACTCCGAATCTGTTATTGATCACATCTTGTGCAATTCTGAATTTATTGCATCAGCAAGTGCATGTGTTACGATGTTACCATTGCAGATCACAACCCCACGTTTCTTTGCTTACCTCGTAAATACATATGCTCCTTAAGTAATACACGCGATAGAAGATTTGCTTGTATAACTTATGCAGAAGTACGACGATTCGTGCAATGCGTAGACTTTCAGAAAGTATTTGATTTGTGTGAATTTTATACTCAATGTGAAACACTTATTCAGTGTATCTGCAATGCCATTAAGCGACCTACGAGGGTATGTGTGCACCACAATTACGAGCGACCACCGTGTTCTTGGATAACCAATACTGTACTCGAAACATTAAAACAGAAACACTCTTTTTACCATAAATGGCAATGCAAATTCTTATTACAGGGAGAGGTTTAAATACTTTAGAAATAGCTCAGTTAGTATGATTAGAAAATCGAAAAAACAATACGATACTAACCTTATTAAGAACGAGAGCGGTAATACGAAAAGGATATGACAAATAATAAAAGAAGATATAGACAAAAGAAAAACAAAGAGCATTCAACCTGATCAACCATAGACACAAGTAGCTAGTAATTTTATTTGCTAGTGTGCTAACATGACAATGAATTTAGCTAATCTGTTTTTATCCAGTAAGCCCGCACCTGCTCTACCTAGAATAGTTGACAACGACTTTCATCTAGAAGAAATAACTCATGACAAACATCAACGATAACTCAAATGCCTCTAAAGAAAGCGGCTGGTCATGTAGCCGCTTTCTTTCGGCTGGTCGATGTAGCCATTCTCTGCACTCCCATATGCCATGTATACAATCTAGCGTTTGCATCCAGACAAACTCGTTCCGGTATACAAGTCCGGAAATTCGAACCGACCAGAGAATTACAGGCCAATTTTTGTCTGAGTGTGATAAACGCAGTTCTTGAAAAACAAATTTTTAAGAGTTCCAGCGATTTCTAAACGAAAATAACGTACATAACGTTAATAACGTACATAACGTTAATAACGTCCGCAGCAGCATGGCTTCGTTCCCTCCAGATCGACATTATCTGCACTCCTAACACTTTCGCAATTAATACATTTTGCACTTCATCATAATAACCTAATTATAGGAATATTTTTGGATATAAAGAAATCATTCGATACAGTTTCTCGTTCTAAACTATTGAAAAAACTGAAAGTTATGGTGTTGCAAATGACTCCCTAGAATTTTTTTCCAGCTTTGTATCCTCACGGAAAGAAATGGTATTAACGGTTGATTATCATTCTACATACAGCATAGTCACCAGCGGAGTCCCAAAAGGTTCTGTGCTCGGTGCCGTGTTATTCTCGTCGTACAGTAATGACCTCCCTAATGCTCTTCATAACTCAAACGTTGAAACGTATGCAGATGATACAGCGTTATTATTTACAGGAGACACACACTCTACACTGCATACACAAGTGATGGCCGAGTCATCAAGAATTTTCTCATGGTTTTTAGAAAAGAAATTAAATTGAAATAGCAATAGGACAAACTATGTAGTTTTTCGATCGAGAAGAAACAATGTTGACACCAGTGAAATAAATATTACGTTAAATAATACCCCCATACAAGAAGTTGATTCGTTTAAATATCTCGGCGTCATATCTAACCAGCATTTACATTGGGAAGCACATATTCATAACGTATGCAGGAAGGTCGCATACGGTTGTTACTCCTTAATTAAATCAAAGCAATATTTCCCTCGCGAAGTACTCAAATCCGTTTACTATGCGTGTTGCCATAGCCATATTAGTTAATGTTTAGAATCATAGGGCGTGACACACATGACATACTTACAACCTTTACAAAAACTACAGAAAAGGGTCCTGAAAATAATTAGCGCTTCAAATTATTCCAGTGATACATTTAATAATATTTTCCAAACATAATAATAATTATGGGGTTTTACGTGCCAAAACCACTTTCTGATTATGAGGCACGCCGTAGTGGGAGACTCCGGAAATTTGGACCACCTGGGGTTCTTTAACGTGCACCTAAATCTAAGTACACGGGTGTTTTCGCATTTCGCCCCCATCGAAATGCGGCCGCCGTGGCCGGGATTCGATCCCGCGACCTCGTGCTCAGCAGCCCAACACCATAGCCACTGAGCAACCACGGCGGGTTCCAAACATAAGGTATGTTATCGGTTAAGGCATTATGTAATCAGAAGATCTCAATTTCTGTGAATAATATTTTGTGCACTAACTTTTCTATTCCTCAAAACGCCTTTTCTTTTCGAACTCTCAGTACTAGACATGCTTTAAAGGGTAACCTCAACTTACCAGAGTCTTACCATGTATAAGACGAAATGTTAATTGAACTTAGTGGCACAAAAATCTCTAATATCTTATCCATAGAGCTTAAAACCGCACGTAAATCCAAGTAGTGTAGCAAATTCTTTTTTCTTGAGGACCAGCATCTCTAACTTACAATAATAATATATATAGGAGTCTTTGTCTTTTATGAATCATGACGTGTTCCGGAATACTCTGCTGTTAAAATGCGCACCTGACCTGTCTGCAATAAATTGACACTGGACAGGAAACTAGCCTTCCGTGGCTATCGGTCCAGATATCTCTATAATCATAATTATGTGAAGAAAAACAAAGAACTTGCACTTTCAATTGCAAAAAAAAAAAATATAAAAGCGTAATACGTCACTCCTACAGCAATGAAATGAACGGACGTCTAAGTTGTGCTCAAGGCAAAATGACCTAACGTGAACATAAAGTAGACGTTAACACGCACTACGTGTGTCCCGTCTAGTCTCAGAGAAATCTTCGTCGACTGCATCGCTGCATCACAGTCAAAGTCGGACGGATGAGTGTGGATATTCTTACAAGTTCATTCGGTAAATTGAGACAAGTAGCGCACAGGCACACCCGTCATGCATACGGTGTGCTGCCAAATATTTAAACAAATTACATCTCTGTAAAACGCATGTTATTCCCAGACTACTTGGTAACCAGGCTGTTGTTTCACTTGCCATAAAACACTATCGCTTCACGAAGACTTGCACGGGCACTCGTGAACGGCTATCCAAACAAACAAAGCTACAGTAACCGCATCAGGCGAGCCTTTGCGCACGTCGGCCGAGCAGCCAACGACACGTCGTGGGCGCCATCTGTGGCTCTCGGCGCCAGTAGTTCTGGCGGTCGCAGGTGGCGCACCGGGGAGCGTTGCCGCGCGCTCGCGTGTTTCCCACGAGAGCGGACGAACCTGCACATATATACCTGAATAATTGCCAAATAATGTCATAAAAAAGCCAACATCTTTCAAATTATTTTTAAATCTAATAATTTTAGAAGGTATTCTTCCTTCAAGAAAGTCTAGAAATGCGCACTCCGCACATATTTGTGATGCTTCTGCGGGCCTGACGACTCGGAGTTTCTGCAATGACAGCAGTCTCCTACCTTCCAATGTGCCCGTAATTATTAAACAAGCTTCAAGCGGTCTTCTAGCAATGATTCAGCGGCTGTTTTCTTGGCAGTTGTTGCGGGAAGGCTAAGTATGCAGCAGTACAAGTTTTTTATATATTCAACGGACACTTCGCACGAGCACATTAAACTATGAGATTTCTGCTGTGGTATACGAACATTTTCATGCAGGAGAGTGCAAGAAAAAGAATTTTGCGAAAGGTTCATTTGCTTGTAACTTATCGAGACAACCTTTTGACTATTATCGCTTGCACGTCAGGAGTTGACTTGTATACTCAACGACAGCTGTAAGTACAAGGCATACTTTAAAATACTTTGCTGCACGCAGAGCGCGAGCAGACGGAGGAGAATGCTATTACGAGAGAGGAACCACGATGGTGATAAACTCGTTACAGGACTAGTTACAAGACTCAGGGATGGAGCAGGTGCATGAGAGACGCTCCATTTGGATGTATGCATAGACCGGGCATCTGGAAGGCCCGTGAACGGTCCTGCCCGCGGGCCGGGCTCTGGCAGCCGAGCGGAAATTTAGTCGGGCCCAGGGCATGCTGGAAGCGACAGCTAACGAAGCAGCCATCTTAGTGACATTGGACAGACTTTATCAAGCGACTTGATATTGAGGACGACGCCGTATGTGAAGGCATGCTGCTTGCTATCAGGTATGTGGTGAGAAGCACGCCCGCACCGCACATACGGCAGAGACTTCTATATCAAATCGGTCACCGGCGCCGGCATGATACGACCGACCCGTGCCTTGCTTTTAAGTATGAAACATTCGAAGGACTAGTTAGCAAAGCAGCTGCTACGAATTGTGCTCTATAGCTACGTCTACGACGGCAATGTAACATTATTTTAGTCTCTGTAGCCGTGTGCTTGACTAATGGACGGCCGGCGGCACGCATGCTGATCTGCCGTTTATTGGGCCGGGCCGGCCGGGATTTCGGTGTGACGCTTCGGGCTGGGCCCAGGATCGGTCCGGGCTGGGCCCGGGCTGGCCCGCCTTATCATAGCATCAGTCCTAGACGCGGCCGGGTCGCGAAACTGCGGCCCGTGCAGAGCTCAAATGAACCGCCGGAAGTGAATTTCATAAGTGTTTATAAGTGTTTTAATTTCACTTGTCCCCCCTATTAAACTGAGGCTACGATGTTATCATTCAATCACATAAAACAAATCGATCAAAACTAAATAAATAACTTGTGTCACTCAAAAGGCTCTAAGAAGAAAACTAGGATGTATTACTCAACTATACCCTACTACATTAAAAATAAACGGCACGCTTACCGTGATAGGAGCGTCGGGAAGTGAAGAAACGCTCCAAAGGGAAACCTGGGTGGCGAAGCTGTGTTGTAGTTTCGCACCAACCTGTCATATGTGATGATTTTGAAGGCATCTTCTTGGGGAACGGTTGAGTCTACTTATCCACCACTGCTAATAAAACTTCATCTTGACAAGCTTGTGAGTAAATAGAGCTTTTGGTTCTAGCTGCACCAATTTTCTTGTAATTAGGGCACTATATATCGGTTTATGCAATATTCATTATTTACGCGTGCACATTTGCAGCTTCTAGATAACGCGAAATTTATCACTTATACTATATGGGCAATTGGCAGTGCTACGTAGAGAGATGTGCGGAAATAATTGAATCAAATGTTTTTTGTGGCAACTACCAGAATAGTTTTGTTAGCCTATGCATACTCACTGCAATTCAAGCTAGGAAAGCGTGTGCTGTTCACGGGTATCTTTACAATAATTAAACATGACATATATCTTTCGAAGGCGCAATAGCCCACAAAGCATGCGCAGTGACGACAGCGCTACCTCTTTAAATGTGTAAGGCGTTTGCACTAGCCTGCGAAGGGTGCCCTAAAACTGTCTGTTCCGAGAATTCGCAGTTCAGACGCCCCTGCTCTCTGGCCCAACTTCGTCTTCGTTTACATTTGTACCTAGTTCGAGATAAACCAAGTCGACCAACATCGTACGCTCACCTAAAAAGGATGCTTTCAGGAAGAAGGAACATTGAAGTCGAAGAGCACGGCTTTGCACTTTTGATTATCGGTATAGCGTGTCTCTTTTCGAAGTCTACGATTGTGAAACAACTTTTCGCCTCGCATTTCTCGTGAAAAACTTCCCTTCGATATACAGAAGGTATTTCTACGCAGGTAATCAATTCATATGCAAATATAGAGGTAGGGAAAGCTGTATATGAAATATCGGAACTATTGTTGAATGCTTGTCTGTCGAATCTTCATAACGCACATACAGTAAACTTCCCAAACAATCCGTCAAGCCTGCTCTTGCTATATGTATGTTGAAACCCTTTCTTTAGTTTATCGGACACAATAAACCCCCCCCCCCCCCCCCCCCCCTTGGGGCATTCGGACAAGCGCTGCCGCAAAGATACACATGGTCAACAGTCGGAAGGTTACTGGCCTGGTAAAAAAAAAGAAAAGGAAGAAAGATCTCAGCGTCATGAAACCGTATAGCAGAATTGCGGAGAACTAGCTGCCATTCAAAACGTTCCTTTTTATACAGCTCAGAGTGCAGTCGCGTAAGAAACCTTATTCTCCACACGTCTCCGTCACCGCTTTCCGGGGACAGCGAGCTACGACTGTCAATCAAACATGAATCACCTCAGAGGCGTGCGCGTTTAGTGTGTGAGGGGAACACAATGCTGCCGCTACAACAGTCAACAAAAGCTCGTCACCTTCCCGCGACTCCTCTGTTAGACGCAGGAAAGCTCCTTTCTTCTTTTTTTTTCCTTGTTGCTGAGAATATTGTCCTTGTTTTCTTGGATTGCATTTCCTTATTTTCTTCTTTCTCTATTCGTGTAGGAATTCGAGACGTGGAGGAGGGGACAGTTTCTGGTGCCTATCATTGCAAATTCGCACACCCACGCGACACGTACTGGGCCGCATATGTTGCGAGCAACGTGTATATCGCTCTGCACTCGTGCTTTCATAACTAGTAAGATCCCTTATATGACTGTTCTGGGCGAATAGAAGCGAGGGCGTTGAAAAGAAAATGCGACCGCCTTGCCACATAGAGCTTACGCGACCCTCATTGACAGGTTTGATTGGTGGAACGAATGAACAATGTGGCGACGACAGCGGTGTAGGCCACGCGTCAATCACGCTGCCGGCGGTGGAACGCTGTGATGAGCGTTGTTGTGTATGCCTTCCCTTCCGCATTCTCCTCGGGAGTTACGGAAAATTTTATGCTTTTTCCGATTTGAGAGATTTTTCTCGTAAGCAAGCTGTCGTACAAAACTAGGTATTTGGAATCCGTGAGCCCCCCCCCCCTCCCCCCTACCCTTCGTTGTTTCTTTTCTAGGGGTATATTTGAAGCTGTACCGATAGACCGGATGTAACCTTGACGACAGGACTATAAAGAAGGCAAAAAAAAATCATTCAACAGTCGACTGGACCTGCTTTTACTACCATGTAGTAAACCGTGTCTTTGGCGCGTCAATTTAAACTTGCTGTACGTATTTCTGGATGACCTATGTGCAGGGATGCCGGCGGCGTCCGGTAGCTGCTAAATGCTGACCTTTTGGCGGAAGCTCAGTGTTGGTTTTCGTTTCCGGTCAGACCTGTGCACCGCGACTGGTTATGAGAAGCAAAAAGCGGGACCATACGCATATAGGTCATTTTAAGGGCGATCCCCTAGGCGCTTCCATGAATGATCACGTGGTGACGAGTCCATTGCTTCCCTCAGCTGCGTCCGTGTTAACAATGGATGTGCAGGACGGCCGCTGCGGCTGAGTAAACCTCAGTTTCGGGTAATATCGTAGACGGTGACAGGGTTGATGACATGAAACTTTGTCCACAGCACCAGAGGACCCGTAAGCGCTTTCGGTGCTCATTACGCCTGGTACAAACAGCACGTGCAACGATAGTGTGCTCAGTGGCGTAGCTAGGTCATCAGGCACCCGGGGCCCTTAGCTCTTCTGTCACCCCCCCCCCCCCCCTTCCGGGTGTAGTCGAGGAAGGCGAGGATATCTACAATTTTCGGGTGTCTTCAGACGTATATGACCCCCCCCCCCCCCCCTACTGGCCCCGTGCACCCGGGGCCCACGGCCCACCGGCCTCACCCCCCCCCCCCCCCGTTGCTACGCCACTGATTGTGCTTGCACTAAAAAGAAGGCGAAAACATGTTTTCCCGCTATCCAAACGTTTCACTTATGAATTGAATCAGGATCAGCGTGTTTTGCTCTTTATTCTTTATTTGGCAAAGACAAGCAGCGGCTTGTAATGTTTCTAAACGCGCCGTAGTTCCTTAACGGCTATGGTGTTGGGTGATAAGCACTCAACACCATAACCGGCTACGGCGGTCGCATTTGAATGGAGGGAAATGCGAAAACACCGGTGTACTTAAATTTAAATGCACGTTAAAGATCCCAGGAGGTCGAAATTTCCGGAGTGCCCCACTACGGCGTGCCTCATAATCGGAAAGTCGTTTTGGCATGTAAAACCCCATAATTAATATTTCTTTAATGTTTCTTCCTCAGTAACGTTTGTGCGTGCGTTTACTATCTGATTGTTCATTTTCTGCCTAATTGCTTGCGGGCGCGCTCGGTTGCGATTGATTTGTTTTTGCTGCGCACCTGGCTTGGGACGCAGATGTTCTGTACTTTGTAATAGCCTGTAGCGAAGGTCTATTTTCGCTAGTCGCTAGTAACTCTCGTACCGCCTGTGCAACCGCCACGATACGTTCAGCTTCCAACATTTGTGTGTAGTCGGTGCTTTCGCCGTCACAAATGCTTTGGCGTATTGATTAAAATCCGCGCCCATTTACTCATTCTTGATACTTCGGTGATATGGTAGGTGTAAGTTTGCGTGTGAGTTGTGGTGGATATGTCTAGATGAAGTGCGAGAAACTTACTATCCCTGGAAGCGGTGCTACTCCCTTTATCATTATGTAACGAGGGTTATTCATTCTTGATGACGTTCCCAGGCTGCAGCCCTTTCTTTGAAGGTTAACATTTGGAGGTTTGTTTGGATCCTCGAGGAAACCCGTACATCCCAAAAGACCGGAAGAACAAGCAGTCCTTCAGTGGCAGCGGTCTGTGAACTGGCCAGACAGATTCGTTCCGTTTTTTAAGATGCCAGTCGCCGTTTTTGTAGCCAACCACTGCACATGTCTTCCCTCTACAGTGCCACATTTTCCAACATAAATGGGGCATAGTGCGTTAGGGAATCCCCAATTACATTTCCGAGAGATGATCGCACAGTAGCAGAGCAGAAGCGGTAATGGTTTCGTATTCCTTCGATTTCTCTGAGGCAACAGGCGGCGCGTCCCCGAAAGAACTGTCTCGTTCATATGGAGCAAACTGCTCCGCGAAAAGAATTTGAATGAATGTTTATTTTGACAAAAAAATACGAAGAATCTCTGTCAAAGAGGCTGACAAAAGGGCATGAATGCCTGACCAAGCACCAGTGCCCTTTCCCGACCCGTTCCCAGTGCACACACACTGAAGCACACAGGGTAAGCATGGTAAACAAAGTGGATAAATACAGAAAAAATGGACAGCACATGAAATACGTGACAGAAATATAGAATGCGATTTGTATACAAAAGAATGAACAGTCATACCTGCAGCCAGCAAAAACCTAGGAAAAGAACAAAGAACCCAGGAAGCACGATGTATAATCAGCCTTCCCTTGCTGCTTGCGCGGTGTAATTTGCAAATAGCCTTTTTTGAGCGTCGTTTGCCTTCATGCGTTACAGTACAGCGCAAATCACTCAGACTGTCGGAGTGATGTTGTTGCGTGTTACCTCTATGCACGTTCCCTTTTCGTATTTTGTTCTTCCAACAAAGTGATAAAATACATATGCTGCTCGAATGTTTCAATGTTTGGCTGCGAGTCAGCGGCGTATTTCGTCCCTTACTTAAGTCCTTTTCCTTTGCGGCGTTTGTGCTCAAGTCGTGAACCAGCCAGCGCAAACGCATACGCATCTGCCGCTCCTTATTCCGGATCAGGACTTGAGACTGACTCCAACCAAATAACTGAATCTTATTAGCCCGACGTTTCGGAGCCCATTCGGCTCCTTCTTCACGGGGTTGTGAAGAAGGAGCCGAATGGGCTCCGAAACGTCGGGCTAATAAGATTCAGTTATTTGGTTGGAGTCAGTCTCAAGTCCTAATCAATTTCCCAACCAGACAGGCAATGGACGTCAGACTCTGGAGTTTTGCAAGACGCGTAGCGCCACCTGCCGTTGCGAAGACGCAGTAAATGAGTAGTGCGAAGCCCGACTCCCTTGCTAAGTTGACTGTGCAGCTAGCGACTGCGAAACAACGATTTAACTAGATTTTGGTCCATATTGCGAGTGTTTTGCGCATTTAACACCCAGACAGAGAGCTATGAATTTCTACGCTACTCGGACGCGCCGCCGAAATACCATAATGGCTCACTCGTCAGACTGATGGCGGAAGCGACGGCATCCACGATAGCTCCGCGCGCTACGAAGAAACGCCGCAATCGACGCCACAGTTGTGTTGTAAATCGCCATGAACGTGAAGGGCGGAATAACAACGTTCAGTTTTACCGATTTCCATTGCGGTCGTATGAAGGGGAAAGGCGAGAGCGCTGGATACCAGCCGTTCAACCTGTTGGTTAATCGGATTACTTGCATTCCCCACAACACAGCGGCTCGCATGAGAAAGTGCGACAATTTTGTTTATTCCGTAATTGTGTTGCGTGGCCCTGACGGAGGATCGTGGTAACCAAGCGAAAACTCAAGAATCTGCAGCCGCCACTTCGTTGGTAACAGAAAAAACAACGCTGCGAACCATCCTGCTTATGTGCCATCGATATCTCCACCTTTTAATAGACGTCCGCCTCCGCTTGACTCAACAAGTGGAACGGAGAGATTTGGCAGGTCAGCTTAATCGAACATTTTGGTTTTTTTATGAATTCAAAATCCTGTTCTAGAGCATCGTCGTATCAGGAGCACATTTCTACTTTCGGTATTTTGCATGTCTTGCACCGATACAACATGCACGCTTCGCAATGTACTGAGCCCGCTCGACTGCGTTTTTCAAATGTGAGCACTAAAGTTGCTGTATAGGAGCACTGGATCAGTGATTGCGAAGTAACACACGTGTGTAAAGAAAAAAAATGTCGCGTTTATTTACATTTATTTGTGCGCGCTTGTTGCTCGAAGCGTCTGCGAAAAATTCAAATTAAGGTAGTGACCGATGCTGTAGCTCCTGCGAGAAAGATGCAGCGCGTAGGCACTGTAGGAAGCTTACTTTCGTTATGATCGCTGTTTGATGTCTTGGAAAACGTTTTCTGTTTGCTGCCCTGGAAAAGGCTATGAAAGGATTTACTCTCTGTAAATAATTGCGAGGCAAAGCATTACGATAAAATACATAAAAATATAGGCGATACTTAAGTCTTGTGTTCAGGACATATTTAATATGAACCAATTTGAAACGCTTAGATTTTTATGCTGATATGCCTATAGACAAACCTGATGCTCTCTGTACTTGCGAGTTGCAGCACGGCGAAATAACACTTGAGACCTTATTTTAAATTGTACACGTACTTCACCCTGCTGAGCTTCCTTTCCGAAGCGTGGAAGGGCGGAAGAAGCTTTCCAGGTCCTTGATTTTTAGGAAACCGTGCCTCAACACAAACGAAAGAGAAGGGTCCATTGTGGCCTATGCACCTTCGCTTGCAGACAGCTCTTCTTGCACTACCCAGTTAGCGCCAAGGCTGCGATGGGGGCGCTGGTGACGGGTTTTTCCGCAGCGCCGCCTGGGCAGAGTCTGAGGTCTATTCTGTCGAAATGTTTAGCTTCAGCTCCTTATTCCCCATCATCGAATAAAGGAACCTGTTTTAAGGTGCAGTTTTCACTCATGAAAATAAAATGCGCTAAGATATACTTTTGTCGGACTCCCCGCCAGGCCTCAATCACGCACAAGATGTTTTCAGCGTGCTCGCCACAAAGTGCGACAGTGCGACCCCTAAGGAGACTAAAGATTATCAGCCTTCAAGGGGCTTCGCCGCATCACCCGGAACTGCATGCGACCAATCTCGCCATGGGAAAGCGCTCGTCCCGGGAATCCCCGCGGAAACCAATACCGAATTGACCAGCCACGGTGGAGCACTCGCCGTGATCGACAAATTATCCTACGCAATAGTGTGAGCTACGAAAAAAAGAAAGCAAGTTCACACATGTTGATGGCTGTACGGAGAGCAAAGAGAAAAAAAACTATACGAGGTCGTGGGTCGCGACCTTCGTTTCCTCGGAAGGCGGATATGGGTGCCGAGCGAAAGAGCGGCGATTTTTGTCCGAGCCATGATACGTTGTTCACGTCGGCCTGGCTAATGTGATTAGAGAGAAGCGTAACGGTGTGGCCATGGCGGTGGCGGTAGTGCCGTATGCTCCACTGTGTAAGACGCCACCAGTTTTCACCGGCACCAATTCCCGGCAAGCACCACAATAAACGCTACGGCCAAGGTCCAGGAAAGGAAAATGTTTGATATTACAAACAACGTCAAATCAAAGAAAGCGGTTCAGCCATCTTGGGATTCAAAAATAAAAAAAGAAGTTCCCGTGATAGTATTACTCGGGCATTGGTGATTAGCGATCTGCGTGATTTTGCGGTTGCAAAAAAAAAAAAAAAAGATAAAGACACTATGTATTCCGACCTGTCTCTCGGCAGTGATACTGTATTGATTCTAGTGGCCAGGAACCACAGACGACGTCCTCTTCTTTCCATACAGTGTGGCTAAGTACGCAAAGCTTCCTTGAAACTTTTCTCTGGTACTTCCACTAGAAGTCTGCATGACAGAGAGCGGACGATACTTTCAAGTGCTCATTTGTTAACTAAAACAAATGTCGTTCACGTATCACAGGGTGTTGTATACAGAATCGCACTCTCGCGTACCCGTGTCCACGTGCGCCGAAGCGGACGTCTAAGACAACACGAAAAAAACATCAGACTAGATCAAATTTTCACCTACCCGATCAGGATCACAAGTGTCAGTGCTGCTGATAGATGACGCAACTGTGTTGTATCGCTACCCCAGCTAGCGTGCTCGCGTGATTGTGGAACCGGGTGCCAAAGTGAAGAGTATAGTGACCTCCACAGTGTACAGGGGCCATCAACAACGTTGACACACCCACACGCACGCGCGCACACACACACACACACACACACACACACACACACACACACACACACACACACACACACACACACACACACACACACACACACACACACACACACACACACACGCACACACGCACACACGCACAAAAAAAGCTGTGCTTTCTTCACTATTTACGCGTACTTATTTATTCATTGTTTCTTCTGAATGAATGAATAAATGAATTCTGGGGTTATACGTACCAAAACCACGACTTGATTACGACGCACGCCGTAGTGGGGGACTTCGGATTAATGTTGACCACCAGGAAATCTGTAACGCTTCGCCAATGCACGGAACACGGCCGTTTTCGCATTTACCCCCAACAAAATGCGGCCGCCGCGGCCGGGATTTGATCCCACGACCATGTGCTTAGCGACGCAACAACATAGGCGCTAAGCCGCCACGGCGGCTCATCGTTTCTGCTGCCCAAATGTGCCGACATGTAGTTTCACAAATGTAGTGTCTCCACAATAAATGTATGCGGTTACTGCATAAAGGGGACGAACAACTGCTCTTTTCCGATGCTCATTAAGTGCGCAAGGGTCATTCTTCCCGATGCTACTCGAAGAATAAATTAGGGACTTACAACCATAAAAATATGAAGTTACCAAGAAAAACTCACTGAGCAAGATTCGAACTCCGCTTGTCAGGTACTGTAGCCACTGTAGCACGACAGCTTGGTTGATGCAGCAGAACACGGGGAGCATGTTAACCAGCTCAACGAAGGAGCGGCAATAGAAAATAGGGTCGACATTTTCTTTATTCTATACGGGGACAGCCCAGCGTCGCGTGTACTCGCAACCATATGCGACTGGAGATAGAAAACTGTCCGATTATTCTTAGGAATATTTAACCTGACAGACATTAGACGATGCATGTGTAGCACTAACAGAGCACATAGGGCGTGAGAGAATAACATCTCTGTCGCTCAGCGTGGCCAGCTTAAGCTACACAACGCTTCACTTAAGTTTGTACTCTCCTTGGAACGGAACAGAGATAAAATTGATCAAAAACTTCTGCTGATCCATCAATTACTTGCGCGTTTCATTGTTTATTGTTCACTTATAATGTGCGAATGAAGTGCAAGGCTCGTCATACTACACCTTTTAAATGCCCCGCAACGTCCTGAAAAAGAGGCAAAGTACTGCGCTTCATGTAGTTTAAAAAAGTGTACGAACTAGTAATAATTTGCATTCTATGGGCTTATGCAGACAATGCAGTTTCCGCCGCTTCACTGGGCGACGCGGGGGAAAAGGCAGCGTTCGCTTGGGAAGTAACAGTGCCAATTCGCCATCCCGTTGCTCTGTCTCCAATCGCGAACTGAACACTTCACCTGAAATTCGCACACGGTATATGCACTCCTGTGGTTAGTTCAACGAGGAACCAAAGCGCCCTTTTTAGTACTAAGTGCAATTTACTCTCATTTACTCCGTGACATTCCTTACAGGGAAGGCAGTTCCAACGTACCCTCGGTACGTGCAATAAAACACGGTACACCCACCGATATTCGCTACTGCTGGCGCTATATACCACGGGGTGAACGTCCGCGCCTGATGTGAAAGTGCCAAAAAAAAAGTAGTAAAAGAAACAAAAGTAGGACGAGAGGCACTAGCTGGGAGAGCGGGGAGGAGGGCGCCGTGTCGTGTTCGGTCTGTGCGCGAGCACTATGCGACCGGCGGTCCCTTTCATGTCTCACGCTAAAACAAAGCGCCCGCGCCTCCAGATGAACGAGGCCCCACCCGCCCTACCAATCGGCGCGACCCGCGATATCACGACTTCGATGCGCACGCATTACGCCGACGGCGGCGTCGTGAAAGCGCCAATTCGGCAGCACGTATACGCGCGTTCCCAAAAGCAGCGGCGGAGGGAGAACACACTTTCTCGAAGTCACGGAGTCAGCCTGAACGGCTACGGCCGAGAAAGTGGGAGGTCGCACTCGGCCGTGATCTCGCGGTCCTGCACATTTGCGCGGCCGGAGGATTACGCGGTCAATTATGGGCGCCGAAGCTGGCGGCTGCACGTACCGGCTTTACGTGCAGTGCTCGCGAAACGTTTGAAGCCACCGCCTGTGCCACTGGTCTTACGTCCGATGGAATTAACACAATCCATACCCTGTGCTGTATGAAACTTCAGACACACTGAGGAGGACATGTATTTTTCAAACTCATCTTGAATCCGGAAATACAAAATACCTATATGCGAAGAGGCGAAAGCAAGGCAGGATGCTGTCGCATTTCTCTCGCTCATTTAAAGAGATATTCTGCATTAATCTACGATAATCATGCATTATTCTCCTATGTAGCCTTCTTTAAACTAATGCAAGATTCGCACAGAATACGGTAATAATAACTGACGCAACAATACAACAGAGTAAGCGGAACGCAAGCGAAACATGCAAAAAAAGCCCCGAGAAAGTGCCTAAACGGAGATTGTGTGGGTAAATGCCAGTCCCTTATTGAACGAGTGTTAATGCTTATTTCAAGCAAATGCGAATTTTGTGCGCATTTTTGTGCAAAAAATATGGCATTGCAGGGCAATATAAGAACAGCTCACTGCAGTCAGCGGGCTTCATTACCAGAACATCGGCCCAAATTGTTCACAGCGGGACACCGACGCGGACATGTTAATGCGCGTCGGTGACCAGCCAGCCACACTAAGGCGGCGACGGTGTTGCCATCTGCAGTTCGACCTTTCGGTGCAAAAATCACTTGTCGCGTCGCACTCTGCTTTCCTCCTCACCCTTTCGCCATACTCTCTTCCTCCGCTTTCATCCTCGTGCAACCGTTGAACCCTCTTCCTCCGCTTTCCTCCTCGCGCTCTCTTCACTATTGCCGTCTTTCATCCTCCGCTTTCATCCTAGCAAAGAAGGAGCCAGCACTTTTAGAGCTGCGATTTAAAGGCTCGTATTACTTGAAAAATGGCACGAGACAAATATTCCCGTAGAGAGGCTGCTCAATCCGTTCAACAAAGTAAACATCTCTCGCGAAAGTAATGCAACCCAGCCACTTCAGAATTGAATAGCAAGGCGCAGATGGTATGCAGCCACCTCTTTTTTTGTGTGCATTGAGCACACTAACCACACCTACAATGAATTCAAGGTCGCTGAGAGCACAGGACGAATATTTTTCATCCATGGCTGACAGAAATAGAGAATGGCCTTTGCTGCCCTCTAGACCCACGGCCATGACACCGTGACGTAGTGGTCCTCTACGCCAAGAAGCCGCCAGTAAAGCCGGCGGCTCTGCAGGAAAGCAAGGACATGGATGCAATGAGAACGAAAGCATTAAGAAAGTGCTGGTACATCTGCTAGAACCCGCGCGGGCCATTCATTCTCTGCGGTCTGCAGATTCCGGCCGCTAAACGCGCCGTGCAGGTGTTCAATGTACTGGAGCCACTTATCGGAGTTCTTTACATACTGTAATATTTTTCTTGGCACCTGTGCAGATCCCGCGAGAGCTCACACAAGTTCTTTTTGCCTTTTTCTGCAGCTTTCTTTGAGCTAGTGCCCGCGGCCAATATCTGGAACCCGGTGATGGCTTCATGGGTTACGTTACTGAATGCTCATCAAAATAATTTTGAACATGCCTTCGCCGTTGCGCATTCCTCTTCTATGTCATTATTATCCTTCATCACACCCTTACATCCCCGTTCCCCTCCACCTGTGCCGAGTAGCAGTCTCGAGCCCGCTAGCTCAGGCTGACCTAGATACGCCTTCTTTCAAATATATTATCTCTCTTTTCGATCTCCGCAATGGCACCGCAGAACGACGCGTCGATACATCGCAATTGTACGTAGAATATACGAGGTTTCCGCACGCTCTTGTCCATACAAATGGGACAGTGTGAAAATCATTGCATGAGTGTCACACTATAACATTATTAAGATTTAGAATAACCTTGTACTGTCTTTTCACAATGCTACACATTGTGACTTTTAAACTTAAGAGCTCCCAGATTGACGCAGATCCTGAAGTTATATGGTGCGCGAATTGCTGCACTGAGCATCGATGTGTCTGGAGCAGGCAACCCACTTTAACTGATCACACAGGGGGTGTAAAACACATAAAGTTTCCTGGAATCTCTACGGTCGAAAGAGCTCTGCCGCGCATCCCGGGCGGGTGCGGATACCTAAGCTGGGTAACTTGATTTAGTGGCTGTGTCTTCGAAACTTCCACTTTGGAACAACCTCCAAAAGCTTTTAAAGTGCTGAGTCATTGCGCATAAATAATAAAAAAACAACAACAACGAAACTAAAGAGAAAATTATGTGCTCAGGGCCTACAAGTTTCTAATAGTTTTGTTGTCTGAAAGCATTTGATAGCCGAAACACTTCGAAACAAGGTGCCAAAGTAGGATTTTCAATTGATAATTGGTGTTCATATTGTCCTGTTTTGTGCTCCCGTGTCCGTGTTTTCTACGCCTAGCTTTTCAAGCCATAACTAACCCGCTCAGCTTCCTATCGCATTATCGTTGAAATATACTTTCGATGTGAGATACATGTCAACGAAATGTGCGCGCTACAAGCAGTTTGTCTTACTGCTAACATCTGACGATGCGCAATTGCCGACAGCTCTTCTTTTCGCTTAATTTGTCGCCTTAGTCTGTAAGTAATATTGTATGCGTTGCAATCTAGACTTGAAAAGTTGGAAACACGGGCACACTACACAGGCAATACTGCGCGGTGTAGAAAGCATTTCCAATGCAAGAGCAGACTAAGTGATTGCATTGCGCAATCAATGGAGATGTTAACCAAGATGAAAAGATAATAATCAAAAGCATCAATAATACTAATCATCATCTAATAACAATTACAACGCATTAGGAGTTCAAACTCAAGGATAAGTTTGCCATGGCTCTGAATGCTTCGACTTTCTGGCGCTCTGGGGCAAAACTACCATATTTGTATTTGCATACTTTTCAATTGATACAGTGACTTCATACCGCTCATCGTGCCTTTAGAAGTTATACGGTGATCTTTTTATTAAGCAGAACCTTCCTGAATATATTTGGTTAAACAAAGGAACTGCGCAGCACATTCTCTACATCGCGTAAGCAACTATCTACATGTGGGATAAAGAAGCCTAATATCATTAGTGCTACCGGAGTCTGAACAAGACACAGTTTGACAGAAAAGTCAAACTTTGACACTGGTCAAAGGAGGGATGTCGCTGGGGTCAGCGTTTGAACACGGGGACTTGCCTTCGTGCAGCTACAGATCAAACAACAACAACAAAGCAGAAATGTTGGGATGTTGCAACAATAAAGAGAAATGGGTACTCCTCGAGTAAATAACTACGGCGGCCACTGAGGTCGCTACCGTTTCCCTTTGGCTGCGTTTTGACCCGCAGGAACATGTTCATCAGAGCGAGTGGTCTTCCAGCTAAACAGCTCCCCATACCAGAAAAAATGAGGACTTGACGGGAAAAAAAAACGAAATGGGCGACAAGATATCTTTGACACTTGTGCACGAGAGAAATAGTAAAGCCCGGTACGACACCACTGCGAAAAGTAGGAATAGTGATGCATGTAATTTGACAAGCGTAAGTACATGTGTTTCGACATAACTTCGGTCCAGAAAGAC